>NC_132817.1:15936847-16599347 GCF_048594095.1 Paramormyrops kingsleyae | reverse complement strand
TCAAAAGGACACTAGTAATGAAAAAAGCATCATCATCTTTAGGACCAACCGGGCTGAAGTTAAGCTTGTCTGAGACTCAACATTGACAGGCTCAATGTTGAAATAGACAGAGGAGATAACATTATTATGACTGCCATAGATAAAGGAAATAATACATAATTATGGCTACTACTCCCACAAGGGAAGGAAATGCTGACACCAAAGGTCTGGACAACCAGACAGGTCCCAGTACTAAGATCCATCCATCCATCCATCATTGACAGCCCAAAAAAGGTTACTAGTCTGGGTTTTACCTGGTCAGTCTAACAAACTACCAACTCCCCAATTTAAATATCTCCATTTTTAGACTTTCAGACATTTTACAGAGAATCAGGAAAGCAGCACACCTGCCAATAACTGGAAGCTAAGATTTTCACCCCCAGATGACGACTAATTTCCATCATATAGTGTATACAGGTGAATTAGTGTTATTACTATACTCAGCTCACGAAAGCACAGCATTTGCTGTTTATCAGCTGGCTCTCTGATGTTCAGGAGCTGAAGTCGGAAGGGCAGCAGTCACTGCTCCGATTGGTCACGTTCGGGATTCAGGGGATGGAATCAGAGCCGCAAGGCGAATAACAAACCGCCGCGCGGAACCATCTTAACGCATCTGATGGGAGGAAACATCTGTGCCATGCTGATAATGTAGCGCGGGGGCAGCCGCTCACCCCACCCAAACGAGCGCACGGCACACCGTCCCATGAGTCCCATCACAAGCACAATCACGGCATCCTTCTAGAGCTACTGCAGGCCAGGACCACGGGCGGTCTACAGCAACCGAGCAGGAGAGCATCCGCACTGGGGCTAGTGCGCTGGACTGGGCCAGTAGGACGAGGACCAGTAAAGTTGAAGGGCGTGAACAGAAAACGTGGAGAAACCTCACACCCCTCACCGCAACTCTCAAAGAGCACCAACACTGCTCACTCCTCGCTTCCTGTTTACACAAGTATGAATGGCCGATAAAACGCTTACGTCCTGGATATGGGCCGAGGCCAAAGGTCACTGTTCCCACTCATAGGGGCAACCTGGCGTTAGTGAACTCCACCTCCAGAATTTGTCTCTCTAGCAATTTGCTGGAAGAAAACATACAAACTTCCTTCAAAAAAAAAAAAGGCACCATAAAAGACTAGAAAAATTACTACCATACAACACACCAGACGAAAACTGCTAGAAAAAGCATTTTCACCTTTGCAATCAATTCAAGGATGTGTGGCCCAGAGCTGAGTTAACGTCATTCTGGGCTCCAGCGCTGACTCCGTAGCAGCTTGGGAACATCGGATCGAGATTTACGACCAAAGCTAAGCTTTATGATAAATGTGCAAGATAAGCGCTAATATCCATTGATTGTGAGCAACTTTAAGAGTATCAACATACTGAAACGTACTCCCAGTAGGAAAAAAAAAAAAAACAGTATAGGTCTGCAGGGATGAGAGGAGTTGCTCAAGGTAGCAACATTTACAGTGATGCAGCAATTACAGTTACTAGGATGCCATACTGAACGAACACAAAAATTAAAGCATGAATTAATGAATGTATTAATGAGTAAATGAATAATGAATGGAAGAATGACCGAATGAAATGTACGGCGAAGCAGGAAACTCCACAGGTTATTGTACATTAATTTCCCCAAGCAAAAAATAGTAACAATAACTGATGGAATAAATGACGTCAGCCAAGCCTGGGATTTTTGCTCCCTCCCTCTTACGTAAACTACACGATTCCTTCCTGCAGCACACACTAATGCGAGGTGATTGGGGAATCCCAGAGGCTGGCTCCCCAACACGCATTTCCTGTGATTTCTTGGAATATGCTTGGGAAAACCGTGGGAAATTCTACACCTTGGCTCCAGCTCCTCACTCAGCCCAGTTATTCTTCACTACTTACAGCACATCTCTTACATCATTTTCTGATTGGCTGTGAAAGAACCTCAGCTCTTCCAATCAGCTGAGAAACGCATGGTTTACATCCGCTATGAGACCGGGGGCCACTGAGGGGGAAGAAACGTCAACGAATTAGCATTACCTTTACAAAGCATGATGCAATTATTATGACTAACAAGCTGTCATAGTACTCTGCATAAGAATCAGTGCAGTACATATTAAGCTGCTTTTTTATCCCAAATTTCCCATCCAGTCATACTCCTTGATTCCTTATCCAATACAGGTTTCCAGGAAGCATGGATATGCCAGGATTGTCCTTCTCCACTAAAGACCCAGCCATCGGACTTAGATTTGATGGCTCATTCAGAAACAGAAAAGCTGTAGCTGGCTTTTAGTTCAACATAGGTTTAAAGTTTCAGTTTCAGATCGCATTACATTGTAGGAGGTTATTATAGAGGAGTCAAGGTGAGCTTTTCAAAGGGCCGATGCAGTATTAGCGACTGTGCAAGTTCAAAGCCTTTATTACCATGTAAAAGTATGCCAACCCATAAAGAAACCCAATTAACGACTGCGGCAGCAACCTTTCAGTCAAACTCAAACTCTTTAATCAGTTTCTCATCGTACTCTGTCGGTTTCTGCCGGTGTGAGTCAGTGGTGGGCAGCGGCGGTACTGACATCAGATAAGAGCCGCCGGGTTCCCAGGACGCCACAGCAGATAAGCAGAGATGCAGAGGCTGCAGACGCCTGGCATTGGTCACCTGACCCACAACAACCAATAAAAAAAAAAACTGCAAGTGGGCAAAAACAAAAACCACAAAAAGAAAACAACACGTCACCCAAGATGCCAAAAAAACACAGACTAACTCAAATAAGGATAAAGGGCCATTGTGTGCAGAATCTTAACCCAATATGACTGGAATTTAAAAATGTGGTTTTTCTGATGGTCTGGATGAGGATATGCTTGAGATTCACTCATTTGGAAATTCGCTTATCTGGGTCGTTTCTCTACCTCGCGACTACAAAACATAAAGCATCTTTCATTCAGTAACAAAACATCTCTATAACATGTATGACCAGCACAAATACTTGTGATGTAATTGGTATTTAAAAAAAAAATAATAATAAAATAAAATATTTCATGACTGATATAATGTATAGAACAAGCTAGCAAAGATATAGAAAAAAAAAAACTGACTACTTTTCTGTTATACAAGTGCTTTGGAAAGTACGTTTATAAATTCAGAAATTCAATCAATTACATGATTGGTGGAACGGATGGAAACTGGTTCAATAATCTTGGTATAGATCCTTACAAAACTAGAAATGATTACACTTACAACTTTACTGCATACACATATACGCAATCTTTGCTGCTCTATAACGTTCAGTTTTGATTTTGTCTCCATCCGCAAACGCTCGGAGGCTGAGTATTTTGACTGGTAAATCAAAAGCGACACTGATTCTACACCCACTGCGGCAAACGCAGTCCTTGCAAAATCGCCGAGTCGGGTGTGACTGGGTGGGCAGACGTGCATGTGCGCGCAAACGGCTGCGATGTGCCGGCGTCGCCTGCAGGCGTGTGGAACCTGTGCGCAGATGCAGACGCTGAAAATAAAAGGACAGAAAATGGCCAGGAATAAAATCTCAGTGAAGGTCATCTCAGGACACTAGCTAGGAAAGACTTGGCAGAAGGTCTTCATTATTCTATAGTGTAGATCAGGGGTGTCAAATTGCAGTCCTGGGGGGCCTAAGGTGAGAAGTTGTACACTATCAAAAGCGGGCTGGTGTGTCAGGTTAGAGATGCACAGCAACAGAGAATAGTGTGTTGGGTGAGAGTCCGTGCACGGCCAATGTGGATTCAGTTGCAGGGAGTGTTGCTGTGTGGTTGTAGTTGCGTTTGTGGTCTTATTGTGATAGTAGACTTGGTGTAAAACCATAGCCTAGTTGATTAGCTAGGTTTGAAATCTGAAAAAAAAATCCCCCCCCCCCCTCCCTGGCATTGGGACGGGATGGGAATTTTGTTGTGGGAGTGGGATGGGTATAGGAGTGAAATTCCAATCCTGTGTCACCCTCTACTCAGACTCACCCTGACCCCCCCCCCCCCCCCCCCCCCCCCCCCCAATGGAACCCTTGGATCTGTAGTTTGAAGAAGTGTCTCACAAAAGTCTGAACACTTTCTCTCTCTTTCTTATGTCCTTAATCATCGAAATAGGGGAAAGTCCGTTTTTTCACACAGACCATGATGAGGAGAGACTATTTTAAAAAGTCATTGACGAAGAGCAGCAGAGGTTTACGGTAAAGGTGGTCAATCTTATCCGCAAAGGGCCAGTGTGTTTGCAGGTTTTTGGGATGACCTTTAGGTCAGCTGTTCAAACCCAGGCATGACGACTCTTCAACCAATCAGTCCTCTAATTAGTAATCTAATTAGGGAGTTTAAGCAAAAACCCACATACCCAGTGGACCTTTCTGGATAAGATTGGCCACCCTTGGTCTACAGAGTTAATGCAGCTGTTTTGTAGCCTAATGAGTTACTTTTCCAGACGAAAAAGGCTTGTGCTTATGTGGAAATGGGAATGAGAATCTGAAGCATCTGAATCACTGTAGTAATTGAGCAAGCAGTCAAAAAAAAAAAAAAAAGATATTTTCCCAGGATTCACAAGAGCACTGCAGGGAAGCGCAGCTGTGAGTGTTTAGAAAGTTGGTCGATTTCAGCATGGGAGGGGGGAGGGGGGAGGGGTGCTCAGTATATGGATTTTATGTGAAACAGTCGAGGGAGGGAGAGTAACATCCTGTATGTTTGCCCAGAATCCAGTTTGGCGAAACACATGGAATAAAAAGCTGATTTTATACAATATGGCATTATGCAGGATGGAAAAACACACACACACACACACACGCAGACCTGTACTCATATCTTTGTGGGGACTCTCCATTCATTTCTATGGCCATAACACTAATCCCAATTATGACGACCTTAACCCCTACCCAACCCTAACCTTACCTATAAATAACTAAACAAAATGCAAGGCATTTTTACTGACCAGAAAATGAGGATGTGACCATGTACAAAAAGATGAAGAGAAAAATCATGCAGATATACCAAGATCTCGCAATTCAGTTCATAGAAGCACCTTTTCTGCTGAAGGGACAGCTGGTCCACTAAGGCTCTCTGACACCCCTAAGGCCACCACAGAGAAAATCCCCGTAAGCTGTCCATCCACACGAGGAGTGCTACGACTCCCCCCACAAACCCCCCAGCTCCGCATCACACGCCAGGGAGAGAGGGAGGTTGGCAGATGGCCGGTTGTCAACATGTTAACAGGACTGGAATCCTACTGCAGGCTACAAACCCAGCCATCGCAACAGCACAGATATTCTCACAACCAGCGAAGTGACAAACTTTTCCACTTACAATATTCAGCTATTCCAAGCCATCTTCAAATGACATTCCAACAAACCGCTTAAACACATTAGCAGTAGGTCAACCCTGGATATTAATCCATCCATTGGTCCTTAATGAACAGAAACACCAAGAAGGATCTAGTATGAGCAGGTGATTAAGAGGAATGAAACACACCAATGGCAACAGAAGCACCTTCCTCCTACAATCTAAAAATAAGGAGCTCAGCAATTTTAGCGAGGGGGCAGAAATTTGGCGGGAAGTGTGGATTTCACAACTCACAGATGCGTCATTCCGCAGGCTCCCCTCAGTCGATCCCGCCAAGTTCCTCTTTCATACGACGGATCTGCAGTTTCAGTTTGTGCTCAAGCCAACATACTAGACCAGCAAACCCAACAAGATGCTACGCTAACACATGGCAATGGAGCCAGTCATTGGCGACACCTTCTCCCACCTTCTGCAGATGTAGATCCATGGCTCCACAACAAAAGCACAATGGCACCAAGGAAGAACGAATCACAAAAGAATATGGCGACCTCAGCAGTACAGCTTGCAAAAGCCCGACAGCATCTTATCACCACCACCATCCTGAAGTCACAACAGATGCAAAACCTGCACCTGCGGGCCACGTTTCTCACAGCCATCGCTACTGTGAGCTCACAGAGGAGCTGACGGCTTTACCACATGTGGCAGATAAAATGGCGACCGCGTGAATCGGTTTCTGGAGGACATCACCGTATTCTCGGATTTTGTTTTCCCCCCTCTTACAAAATGTCAGAGTTCAGCTGTATTTCTGCGAAGTGAATCCTTGCTGTTGCAGTGAAACGTGCGAACCGGTGTGCAGTGAGGACGATCACGGGACTGAAAGCCCACATGTTTTGCAATGGCTAACAGTGGGTGTAAAACGAAACAGGGGTAATTCCATCTTTGGTCACAATAAGAGAGAGAGACAGTGGTCAGAAATAAGACTGAGATCTATACTCTTTGATTTCACTAATCTGCTCCAAAATCACCCCAACATTATACCCCTTCTTTTAGGACAGGTGAGGAGGAGTGGAGGAGCAACCAAAAAAAATAAAAAATATGACCAAGATTCCAGTGGGGCCAAAGTCAGGTGACAAGCCTATTCATTCACTTAACCTGCACCTTTGTCAAATCAAATCACTCTGCCACATCACCTGACACTTGGTAAGTACAGGTAAGTGAAATGCTTGTGAAATAGTGCAAATTACAGCAAATAGTACAAATAGGAAGCATACAAAAGTAGTAATATACAGCACTGCAATAACGAGTAGATTGCAAACTAAAACCAGATAAATACAGTAATAATTCCGGCTTCCTCTTGTTTCCTCTCGGCCCAGAAACACCCAGATGGCAATATTCCGATCTGCTGCACCCCTTTTTTGCAAAAGCTGAAATGCCTGCTTTTCACGTCATACTTTTGTCAATCCCACCACCACCCCCACATCCAGATAAAGGATCTGTTACTTCCTTCCATTTATGTCACATGGTTCCGTTAATGTTAATACTTTTCTTTCAAAAAAAATAAATAAATAAAAAAAAATCATGAAATCCATTAAGCCATGACCAGTGGCTAGACCCACTGCTATGGGACACAAGGTGGCCATTGCCATGGCAACCGCGCCCACTGGGTCACATGGCAAAACCGAAGCAAGTGCAGCAAGCCAAAGGGCGTGACCTGAGTTTTCACCCCGGCCTCATTCCACTTCAGGGTACGTGGGGAACGGCGCTTGTGCTCCAGGCTGGAAAGCAGAAACGGAAACAGACAGAGGATGAAACGCGACAAAGCAGACAGCCAGCGCTGTTCCCCGGGTGACAGACACCGGAGCACTGCGGCCAAGACACATCAACGGAAAACGTGCAAAGTCACATCCACACGGGCCCTCGATCCAGAGCGCCTTTCACTGCATCATTGTTTGGGATAAACCAAAGACACATGGTGTGTTTATTTAGAGGAAGCGTGGCAGGGAGTGGGCGGGGCTTGCAGAACCGCCACCCTCTCCAGGGGCAACCTCCGCCGTTTACAGAACAGCATGAAGGCCGTGTGAGAAGCAGATCTTCCAGGGCGTAGTGACAAAACAATCAAAATGACCACGATTATCATCCGGCCCCCTGCCAAAACCACTCTTCTAGTAAAAAGTCAGTATGAAGGTCCACAGGGGATTGGAGGAGGGAATACCCAAGGCAGGGTGCCAGGTCATTGCAGGACATACAGTCACCATCATAAACTGTGGGCAACCCAAAGAAGCTAATAAAGCTAAGCGCGTGTTTGCGGGCTGTGGGAGGAAACTCATGGGGCCACGAAGAGAAAATCCCGACTCAACACACCCTGAAGCTGGTGCAGGGAAAACCACTGAGCCGGGCTGTATAAACAGATATTTTTATCAATTTATATAGTATGATACAGGGCCGGCTCTAGAAACAGACAGACCGGGCAGCTGCCAGGGCCCCCGGACGATGATGACGGAAAAAGAAAGACGGAATACAGAGGAAGAGGAGGATAGGGAAGACAGACGGCGAAGGAGGAGGACGAGAATCAAAAATGAAGATGAAAGATGGTGAAGGAAAAAAAGGAGGATGAAAGATGGAAGACGAAAGGACTGAAGGAGAAGAAAGCGGCGGAGGAGGACGGAAGACGGATGAAGAGATGGACGAAAGATGGAGGACGAAAGATGGAAGATGGAGTAGGAGGGGGAGGACGGAAGACTGATGGAGAAGGAGGAGGATGAAAGATGGAAGACAACAGGCAGAGAAGAAGGAGGAGGAGGAGGAAGACAGAAGAAGGACAATACTGATCCCCGTGGGGAAACTCTTTTCGCCTGCCTCGCCTTGCTCTCTGTGACACGGACACATACGTAGATAAAAGCCAGCTTGGCAGTGAAGGGCAGCCACCCGCAGCAATGCCCATGGAGCTGGGGGTAAAGAGCCTTGCTCTAGGGCTCACAGACGTGCCGAGGATGGACTCGAACCGGCGACCTTCCAATCGCAGGCACAGAGCCCTGGCCCACTGAGCCACACGCCGCATTGACCTGCACTGTGAAGTGAAACAATCATCACTTTTCATGGTAGGGGGGCCTCCCAAGAAAGGTTTTGCGTAGGGCCCCTAAAAAGGTAGATGACGCATCACCAAGGGGGTCCAGTCCCTTTTAGGGACACAACTGGGACCCTTCCGTTGCCATCAGCCTATGCCGCATACACCAATCAGAGGTGGACGTTTCCTCTGCACAGTCAGGTGAAGGGAGAACACAAACAAGCAGCTCACGGGGGGGGGGGGGGGGGGTTCCTCTCTGTGCACCCTGCCTGGCAGGAAGCTGCGACGAATGCCTGTTTTATAAATAAATAAACAAATAAAAAACCACAAATAAAAATAGCTGCAAAGACAGTTGCCGAAACAAACATCATTCCATGGGACGTACTCAGCCGGGTTCCTTCGGAAGGAGACGCCACATTTGTTATTTCTGACTTATTCGCACACAGTGAGGCAGCCAGCCAGCTAGTCAGTGCCTGTGTAAGAACCTGCAGCCACAGCAGCATCGCCCAGTCTGACCCACGGTCTGACCCACAGTCTGCTGTAGCGGAAGCGGGCAACCAACAGCCTCTCGGCGTGTGAATACGGCAAACAGAAACTCTCATTCTCAAACAGTGTTTGACTTCTGCCTGGCCAGTGGGAACATGCTCTTGTGGTTTTGAACGCCATTGTTGCTAAGACACATCACTGGGTGTGTGTATATGTGTGTGTGTACAATATATACACACACACACACACACAGACACCAGCATATATGCAGGGATGCAAATAACTGGTATGCACATACGCGTTTGGTGGGTGAAGTGTACTTATTTTATGTGCATTTGCGCTATTATGCCAAGAAGTTGCATCGCGTATCGAGTTACATGCCAAATGCTACCTGCGTAGCAGCTATGTGCATCCCTGCATATAACATTTAAAAACAGGGGGCTAACAGTTTGCACTTTCCGGTGACATCTGCTCATAAGTTTACCCCCTTAACTTGGCTCCTTCTAAGATAATAGAGTGACCATTTGCTTTTCAATGGCGGCTTGGGAAAGTGCCTCCACTTTAACCTCATGCTCGTCCTTTATCCAGTGGAGGGTCATCGAGAGCCTGGAGCCAATGCAAGGAAGCAAAGGCTGGCAGATGGGATGCTCACACACACACACACACACACACACACACAAACACACACTTATAAGCTGAATAAGCCCAGCTGCACCAGAAGTTCAAAATTCACAAATATCTGCTTCATCTGCGGCCTGAAAACATTACTTTAACTCATACAGCTAAAGACCTGGAACTTCTTGAGCAGTTTGCTGTGGTTGTGGTGCACCAGTGTGGACATTCTGACTGCCACCAATAACCGATATATCTCTCTCTAACATGACTAATACAGATAACCTCTGAGCCGCTTGTGCCGGCAGTGAGACTCTCCAGTGCTGATTAGCAGAATGATCTTACATCATATTCTTATCCTCCGTGGAAAAGAAACGTTCGATCTGCAGGCCGGGTTATTAATGAATTAAAAATATGTCTCAGGCCAGAACTTTGAAACCGACAGAATACCTTGTCCTCAAATGGTTGATTATCCAATGCAATCATCTCCATTGGGTTTCTAACCCTAAACCATTGGTGTAGTGAATGTGTCTTAAGCTCTGCTGCTGCCAACTTAGTCTAAATAAGGAGCTGTAATATTGACACGTCGGACTGAAGCTTGATTTCTAACGAACATCAGCCAATACCAATAAGGTAACAGACATATGAATCTCTATGGTGCGGCTGGAACTTGATGGATTCCTGAACTCTGAAGTCGACAGACTGAAAGCATCTCCTTTCTTCCAAATTTCAGCACCATAAAAAGTGCTTCTTAAATTGTCCGCTCTGTTTCAGTGAGGCTAGGGGTGTCGTACTTAGCAGAGCAAATCTACTGAAGGTCATCCCCTCCCTTCAAGACTTTCCTCCATTTCCCCTCGGGGGATCAATGACGTTTATCTACCTAAAGCTGCCCGTGACTGATATTTGCAGTATAGCACATTGGGTACTATAAGGTGGACAATCAGTAGTATAGTACATAGGGTATTATAAGGTAGACAATCAGTAGTATAGTACATTGGGTACTATAAGGTAGACAATAAGTAGTATAGCACATTGGGTACTATAAGGTGGACAATCAGTAGTATAGTACATTGGGTACTATAAGGTAGACAATCAGTAGTATAGCACATTGGGTACTATAAGGTGGACAATCAGTAGTATAGCACATTGGGTACTATAAGGTGGACAATCAGTAGTATAGCACATTGGGTACTATAAGGTGGACAATCAGTAGTATAGCACATTGGGTACTATAAGGTAGACAATCAGTAGTATAGCACATTGGGTACTATAAGGTAGACAATCAGTAGTATAGCACATTGGGTACTATAAGGTAGACAATCAGTAGTATAGCACATTGGGTACTATAAGGTAGACAATCAGTAGTATAGCACATTGGGTACTATAAGGTAGACAATCAGTAGTATAGCACATTGGGTACTATAAGGTAGACAATCAGTAGTATAGCACATTGGGTACTATAAGGTAGACAATCAGTAGTATAGCACATTGGGTACTATAAGGTAGACAATCAGTAGTATAGTACATTGGGTACTATAAGGTAGACAATCAGTAGTATAGCACATTGGGTACTATAAGGTAGACAATCAGTAGTATAGTACATTGGGTACTATAAGGTAGAAAATGCTCAACCAGGTATAAGAAAGCAAGTCCGTTCAATTAAATGCAGGCTTGTGAGGGTTCAGGGCAGAAGCCTCTGCATAAGAAGGTCCTGCAAAGTAAAGAATCCAGGCAAAGGTTTTGTTTCAACCATGCAGTTGAATATAAAGAGTCACAGTCCGTTACTTTGCTGGTTGGTTCAAACAAAACCTTGGTCTGTATTTTTACTTTCTGGACCTGAACTATCCACCTCTGGCCAAGTGCTTCTGTACTGGAGGTGGAGACTGATAATCCAGACAAATAACAGAGCAAGCAAACCTCCGAGATGTTACAGTGCTGCTCATTGGTCAGTCACAGAGGGTTTTTCCAAATAAAGTAATCGATCATTCATCGGAACTCGAACTGTCGAATGTACCGAATTCTTCATATCAGTCCTATAACGTAAGATTTTATTACTTGGCAGAAATATCAGAAAAGATCATCAAGTTGCATAAAAAAAAGAGAAATAGGGATTAATGAAGAAAACTTGTCTGATCACCTGATCAAGTCAAAGCCCACAGTCAGATCATATAATGGAAAAATTGTTACAATCAAAACTCAAAGCTATAGAAGTAGCATGAAATACGTCCACAGAGGGAAATGAGCATGGAGCGTGCCTGCCACGAGGAACAGACGGTAAACAGCAGGGACAAGCAGATCCATACCTTAGTGTCGATACTTCAATACTCAATTGGTATCGATTACCATTAAAAAGTATCCGTTACAAATGCTTGTTTTCCTCAAAGGTGACACTTCCACAATAACAGATCCACTTCCAGAGGCCCATGACATTTATAAATAAGTTAAAAAACTCCCATTTTATTTTATTGTAACTTGTATTAATGGGACTAAATCCAAAAGCATGATTTTTTTTGTTTGTTTGAATTTTAATTCAATTTACGGACATATAATGGAGTATTATATGTATGGTAATGTTTACAGATAAATAAACATCATTAAATAAATATTTTGTATCATATCCATATATTAGTTCATAAAATACTTATTTGGGTTCTGAATGTAAAAATTGCAGTATTTCCCGTCTCTAGTATGCAAACAGCACAAAAATGCTAGAAACTGCTACCACATCAAAATGTGACCCTAACAGATTAATGGCGAGATATCTGGTGACGTGCTTCATTGTCTCTTATTTTTCCTGCACAAGTCTGTGAGTGTGCAATAAAAATAATTTGAGTTTTTCCATTATCTGCAGTCTGAAAACCTCTGAAAGTTTCTTTACAGCTTCAATGATTCCACTTCAAATGACTAAAAAAAATAGCTTCCTGAACTCGAATTACTACCAGCAGGTAGAAGCAGTAGTATGGGCTTAAAATGTACATGCAGAAACATGGAAACAGATGTGAATGACTCCGCCATTCCGCGTCGGTCAGCAAACTTCCCCTTGAGCCCTACTGGTGATTTTTCTCCTCCCCAAAGAAAACCTGCCAAATTAAACAGAGCATGGAAATGGAAAGAGGCTGAACACAACAGCACAGGAACTCCATCTGAAGGGAGGGGGGCGGACAGGGGATGGTGGTGGTGGTGGTGGGGGGGGGGGGGGTGGTGGTGGGCGATACACACACCCATCACTTTGAGGAATGCCAGAAACTCTCAGATAGAACAGGGAGCATATAAAAATCAGATCTAGCCCACTCTGTTACACCTGATTAGAGACAAAACGAGAGAGAGAGAGAGAGAGAGAGAGAGAGAGAGAGGGAGAGAGAGAGGGAGAGGGAGAGAGACAAAGCTTGTCCCAGCTTGTCAATAAGGGGCCACAACAATGGCATTGTCTAAGGACAGGGTTTCCACTCAGTTGCCAGGATCACAACGGGGTACCAGAGATGAGCTCAGTGCATGAGCGGATACCATCCTGAAAGAAAGGGAATGGGTTCCCCTTCCTGCAAGTCTGCAATTTAATCACAAGTTCTCCCATAGAGGTTGGAGTTCAGCATTCACAGAGCCTCAATTGGGATATTTACTGATCCGCAGAATTCTCTCTGACAGATACAGTATGTACATTTACCCAAAAAGTATTTCAACTAGTAAGATGCGCTCTACTACCTGTTAATTTGTGACTTTAACAGATCACCTGAACAAAATATTTCTTATATACAAGACATGCATAAAATTGTTAAAGGGCCACAAATAATCCATATAAAATCCATAAAAAGGAGACATAAGAGCAGCTTGGCTGAGCTTCTAATGAACGCCCAGGTCAAGTGTGGGCAGCACTGGTGCAGAGGTATACAACAGCTTCTAACAAAGCGAGAACCTACTGGACAATTCAAGGAGCAGAAGTGGAATATAAGATTATCCAGGGAACACAGAGAGGCGTCAGGTCATACCTCCAGTACGGTGCCCTTCCGTCACACACTAGCAATTACTGCAATAACGAACCGTTAAATGAGTCACCATTCATTACTACAGTTCGGCACAAGCGGTTGCATGGTCCCATGCAATAATCGATCTGACAGGACATTAACACCCACTGAGTTCAATGACACCAGACACACTGCATTACATTTAGAAAACAAAGAAAAAAAAACTTTATTATATAAAGTTATAATCTCAAGTATGGAAATCTAAACAGCAGACAACATGACACCCAGACTGTCAGCCCCATTGTATTAACCTCAATGCTGTTCGGTGCACCTTGGATTATTCAAAGGCTGCTCTTTGAGGAAACCTTCCCAGAAGTCCCCTCCCGCGTTTCCTGCATCAAACTTTCTAACATCTGTTCTTGATTTGGGACGAGCGGATGTTGTGATGGAAGGGGGGCAGAGGGGGCTTGTGGGGGCGGGGAATAGTTTGCTATATGGGACAAAATAATAATAATAATAATAATAATAATAATAATAATAATAATAAAATAATAATAGGTTTAGAATTTATCTAAATTCTTAAACTTTACAGAAGTATATACAAGATCCTAACCTATGGAAGCCCAGCCTTTCAGGAATAGCCTGATTAAACAACAAAAAAAAAAACGCTTTCAGGTGCCAAAGAAAGTCGACATCGTTTCACAAGACCTCGAATCAGGTAACATCTCTGGATAACTTTATTGACACATGACCCCCCACGGAGCCCGCATCTTACGCCGCTCGTCGGCCGACATCCAGCCGCCTAATGGTTGTATAGGAACACCATTTTCCCTTTGTTCCCAAATGCTTAGACTTCAGCAACGCGTACGCTGATTTTCCACAGTTAAAGAGCAACAGCTACGACCATGCAATATTGTTTTAGGTTTCCTCCTGTGTTGGAGCTTTTGTTTTACGACAGAAGGTAAATGTCTTAATTAAATATTAGATCGTTTACATTATGGCTCCACTAGCGTTGCACGAGGAGATTCCTGCGGTCCAAACTACTGCACATGACAAACCAGCTAATGCACAACAGAAGGGTGATATAAAGTAACTTTCGTTAAATGATCGCTGTGGATACAATGTGACAAGGGGCCGAGATCTGAATATGGAGAAAAGCCGAACAAAGTCAAGGGTCAACCGGATTCCTTTCTGGGACTAAACTAGAACGATCTTGGTTATTGGTGCCGTATTACGGTATAATACACCGTGTCCACACTGCAAAAAGGGAACCATTGCAATTTTCACCCATTGCTCACCCACCACTGATTTAGTTACATGTCATAACCGAATAAAAGGGAAAATGGTCATTGGAGGACGGTGCTTTCATTAGTCAGATGGCAGATATATATGATGTCGCCTACCTGAATCGGGGGGAGTCTTTAAGGCATTCTTCAAAATCCACAGTCACCTTCATCTTCCTCTTCGATTCAGCACACCAGGAAAGATTTAAAACTGCAGCCCCTTATGCCTTTCCCAAATTGGAAGCGCGAGTAATCGTCGAAATCAAAACACGCCCTTTTTGTAACTGAAAATAAAAATTTAAAAGCTATTGCGGAATAATAAAGAAGAGGATACCGGCGTTAATTATCCATAATAAAGGGGGCCGAGTCATTGCACTGCTTCTGCTTTCGGACAAGGACAATATTTTAAGCAAGCGATCGCTACAGTCCGAGCTGCATCGGACCCCTCCTGGATTTGCCCGATCGTCAGCTTTGGATACGCGGTTGAGTGTCAGACCGGAGGGCCAACGGGAGCATGACAGAGGCTGGGCTTCTCCCCGTTTCCTGTAATGAAGCCGACGCGGGGCTCCGTACTGTGTGGAGGTCCGATCCTCTGCCGCGTCCCGCCCCGCACTTATCTGTGCGTTAAACCGTCACGCAGCGCCACTGCGGGACGTTTGCATACAGACACTTTCAGTTTTGTTCTCGGGAAACATAAAACAGTGGAATCGTGGCCAGTGTAAGCGCATGGACGAACGGTAACAGTCCGCCCTCTGGTGGACATTTATATTTCTTTGTAATTGTTATGAGGAGCTGTTCGACGCTGTTTCAGTGATATGACTTTACATGTAAAATAGATTAAGATAATTACACATAACCGTGTTTTAAATGTAAGAAAAAGAAAAAAATCATTGTGAGGACAGGATGTTCCTTCCTAACTATCCTAAACTATGCTGTTTTGGGACTCAAATTATTACTGGGGGATATCCTGGCATCTCATCCAGTGTCCCCAGCCTTGTGTCCTATACTTTCTGGAAGAGGCTCCAGACTCACCACAACCATGTACTGGACACTTGCTTACAGGAGATTAATAGATGGTGTGTGTGTACGTGTGTGTGTGTAATATTGCAGTTATTTATACATGTCATTTAGCAGTTCCACAGTAAAACTATGTACTAAATATGGTAATTAATTATTTAAAAATATGAATTACCCAGTAATACCCAAGATGGAAGATGGATATATGAACATTACACACATTATTTGTTCTCTTTCAATCAGGAGGAATTAGTTTCAGATTTCTCCGCTTTTTTCTCAGATATTCATTTTAAAGTCATCAGTTTCAAATCACTTTTGTCACGTCACTCGTCACCAGTACACAGGTACTGTACATGTGAGTGAAATGCTTGTGTGCAAAGCCTCTCGAAGCGGCCGTCGTATGACAACGAATTAACAATCAATATAAGTATAAATATATAACACATAAAACATTTGAGAAATCTGTATATGTACAAAAGTGCATGCAGTGGTGCAATGAGAACGTAGAGTTAAATGATGTGCAGAAGAGCATCATGTGGAATGTGTGGTAAATGGCTGAGTGTCGGTGCCCATTGTTAATGGTCAGAGTTCAGCAGTTTGATGGGCTGGTGGAAGAAACTGTCCCTCAGTCTGCCGGTCCGGGACCGGATGCTGCAGTATTGGGGTCTTTGATGATCTTCCCCGCTTTCCTCAGGTACCTCGTGCTGTAGATGTCCCGGAGGAAGGGAAGACCACCTCCTATAATCCTCACAGAACACTGCACCACTCCCTGCAGAGCTTTGCGGTTCTAGGCCGTTTCTGCACGTATGTAACTGTAAATGAATCCAGGACATGTGACACCTTTGCCCAAAGGGGGAAAGTAGGTTAACTGTCCACGTGCTCTGCCATGTGGCCATCTAAACATCTAAGCATTTAAACATCTGCAGTTACAGCAAGATCGCGGCATGCTGGACTTCTCGTCTAGAAATCCAAAGAATCCACTTTATGGGGAGAAGAAGAAATCAGGGCGTGAGCACATGTGGTGAAACATCTGAGGTACAACTGAAAACACCGGCAGCACCTAACCTCCGCTTTTCATATGCTGGTCCAAAATGAAGGGGATCCCAATGCCCCAGTGCAGTGACGGGGACACTGTGGCCAGCAGGGGGAGCCCATCCTGCAGTCTGCGTGGATCCCAATGCCCCAGTCCAGTGACGGGACACTGTGGCCAGCAGGGGGAGCCCATCCTGTGGTCTGCGTGGATCCCAATGCCCCAGTGCAGTGATGGGGACACTGTGGCCAGCAGGGGGAGCCCATCCTGTGGTCTGCGTGGATCCCAATGCCCCAGTGCAGTGACGGGGACACTGCACTGTAAAAATGGTGTTGTCCTTCAGATGAGACGTAAAACTGAGGTCTTGACTCTCTGAGGTCATAAAAGATCCCCGGACATCTTTTTCAAAAAAAGTAGAGTTGGTACCCTGATGTCCAGGCTAAAATCTCCCACTTTGGCCCTTTCAAATTTGGCCTCCTAATTATCCCCTATATGTAACTGATGAATTGGATACTTCCAAACATACCGACCATAATGTACTTTTTTCACCTGTGAATTGGAAACCATTTCATATTCAAAAGATCTCCATACAGAACTGTATTTTATAACAAAGTTAATACAATGGTATTTTTAAAGTGTGAGTCACTGGTTGCAATGCTATCAAACTTGTAGCTCTATTGGGTAGATTCTACATGTAATTATTTCTACTATAGCTAACATTTCATTATTATGCATTGATTTAAAGTGACTTACAACTCACTGTCCATATTACCTCATAATAAAATACAGCTTAAACATATATTATTTATGCATAGAACAACTCAAGACATTTCTTGATTGTGGCTGTGTTTGCGGCTTGATTGTAATCATATATAAACGACAATGAATTCTGAGAGAAAAATGTACTCAATGTGTTGTATGGGTGTTTATATTTTGTAGAAATAATATTCCCCTGTACATTGTTCTTACAGTAATGCAATAAAAAGAAATATTTTATTACTTAAAGTCAGTAAAAAGTAAAAAGTCATATTTTAAAAAAGATTGTGACCTTGGCCTGCCCTCACTGTTGTGGTTTCCGTGGAATGCTGAATTCCACAACCTCGGGTGTCAAAGATCCTTAACACCAGTTACCATCTTCTGCAGGGTCCGTGCTGAGGTCCTCATTTCTGTATCGTCGTTCACTGGCTTTTCAACTTTCTCCTTTAGCGCAGACGTTCAGACCGTCGTTGCAGTGAATTTTCCTCATCATTTGAAACTGCTTTTTTTTTTTTCACGGACAAAAAGAAACTAATATTACTCAAGGCTTGGGCTTCCCGTCAGCGCAGTGAAATTCCGGGAATGCAGAGCAGGGTCTACACAGATGCCAGAGGGTTAAACCAGAGGAACGTGTAGGACACACTGACATCTTTTTCAGAAGAATTATTAAAAGTGAGTATGCTGCAGCTTCCAAGCATGCTTTACTAGAACATATAAACGGGTCTTCCAGTGCTGCTAACCTCCACCATTTGGCACCATGTGGAGCCAGTGCTCCTGGACACCTGCTCAGCAGTGATCATCTCTAAGGAGCAGCTCCAAACACAGTTCTCTTTATAAGATTCTGTTCAGCTTGCAGTGGGCTGCACTCAGACGCACACACTGCAGTATGATTGCCGGGCAGAAATCCCATTATCTGGATGGGCCGCACAGTCCCGGCAAGATGCTTTTTCCTATCTATACATCTATTCAAAAGTTATTCTGAGGACACTCAGAAGCAAGACACAGACCATTCCTGTCCTAGAGAATCATTACTACTTTGGTAGAAACTCTAACTATAAATTAATTCACTTCAGTTCTCAAGTCTAAATCATACATGAAAGTATTCTGTACAATTATTTAACATTTCAAATCCCTGCACCAAGGACATTAATGGCACATTAATGGCACAAGACATCTCACTGTAAATAAGGGTTCCTGTTTAGAACCTTAAACACACACACACACACACACATGACTACAAACAAATCTTTGTTTAATTGTCTTTTTTTCCTTATTAGGTAATGTAAAAAAGCAAGCATTTAGACAGGCCAAAGTCATCAAAAAACACATATGTGCCAAGTATGTCCAGCCGGTGTAAGCACTTTGCTCCTCCTTACTGCAGTCTTCACCCTCCTCTGTCCACGTTCTCCACGTTCTCATCCACGGTCAGTCTGAAGGTGCTGGACAGCAGGGGGAGCCATGACTGGGTACGAGGAGAGTGAACGGCGACCAGGCATTACTGAAGACATGAGAAAAGTGCCAAAAGCAAGACAAGATGCCTGTAACATAGATCTTCCACAAGTTCCTGATGACTGTATAAGGAATGTGCCACACTGCATGATTCATATATGACCACCCAGGAGATATTTCAGAACATTAGTCACAGGTTTCAGGTACATCACAAAGCCACTTGTCGTCTGTGAAACTTCTGGGCATCGCAGTGAGGGAAAAATGACAATAGAACACAGCCAAACCTTTGCCATTTCAGCTCTATGCTGTCTGGCATCAGTGCCATCTAGAATGGTTGCTGCCTAGATTTAAGGTATTACAGGTAGGGTTGGACGAACGCCTCGATCCCTATGGAAGTCCCACCCTGTTTTGTATTTGAACACTAATTTCACCATCATTAACAGCATATCCTCCGTAACGCAACACATATAACTCAAATGGACGGCCAAAAGATTTTATTACAAATACAAATGCAGCCACCAAGGATTTGATGAATGGTACATGACCGACACAAAGATCTTTGTTATGCTGAGCATGTAAGGCTCTCTACCAAACAATCCACTTGGATATTTGGGAGAGACCTGGAAAACAATCGGTCTTAGAACCGGGCCAATCGTTGTACACAAAGGGCGCGATATTAAGTTCCACTAAGTGTCATCGCGATTCAGTTAACAGGCTAAATATTTAAAGACAGTCAACTGGCAAAGCCAACCCAATGACAGGGAATTGAAAGATTGTATCACACTCCGGCTTCATAGCTGGTGCATCTTAAGCTCATGGGACGTACGCCTCTTAACGGGAACAGAACTGCACTCTGTTGGAGTACTTGAACCTAAAATTCCCTGCAATTCAATAGTCTTATCTTTATTTTTCGCAAAATCCATACAGGTGTGCAAGATTACAAAACCAGACCAGTCAGCTATTGTACATACATGACGCCAAGAGCAGAGTCCAGTTATCTAACAGATGCGGGAATTCCAAACAACGCCAAAACAATGCCAATGTGCTGGGTTGGCCATATTATTCATGCGTTATCATTTAGTCATGGGTAACTATCCCTTTACAAGCAAAATGTGCTTGGTAGCAAGTTTCCCTACAATATCAACAAATTGTGCAAAATGTAATGCTTATCAGAGCTGAAACACTGAGACACATCTTATCTATTTCCCTGGTAGGTAATTTATTCTGTATCTTAACACATCACAAAATAATTGCTCAACTCTTCCTTATAAAGATAATGTTGTACTGTGCTGATCATCGTCCAGTATTTTGTGATCGCGACACCGGATGCTGTCTGTTTACACCAAACAGTAGTTTTGGTTTTCAACATACCTTTAACCGGCTGGGAATCTGTCATTCCCCTACACTGTTAGACTGACAACTCTTAGCTATTATTGATTGATTTATTTCGGCACATTACCCCGCGATCTCTTTCACGGTTCCAATGAGATTTCTCTTGCTTACTTCTAAAACATGTGGTTGCACATTTGGCAAAGCCAGTTAAACGCTCCAGCGTCGTGATAATTGATAAGCGGTCACACTGCACCCGACGCAACTGTGTGAAATCAGCCTACAATTAAGTATACAGACTAATTTAGAGAGGTCTCATGTAGGTCCACAGGTAGGCCATTTATTTGATATGTTGCGCATATAAAGAAATCATTTTCAATTCTTTGTTGTTTATGGGGAAAAAAAAAACATGAATGCAGTGAGAAATTTCAACAAGTCATGATGTTACAACCAAACTTAACACTCAAGGTTCTCGTTTTTATAAATCTCCCGAAACATATTCGTCTGTCCTCATGTAGTTGAATTCTGCTGAAATCCAAGGTATTTGAGATACGTATAAAGACAAGAAATATGCACTTCTTCAATAACCCTTCATGGCCTAAAATATCGTTTTGCGTGGGTGACCCTGAAGATTTTGGGCCCCTTGAAAGACCGATCCAATTATGTTTCAGATTTTTTTAGGGCCCCTGGCACTGAGGGGCCCTTGGAATCATCCTAACTACCCCTCCCTCCTTTATAATGCCCGGGTCTGTGTGTATGTGATGGTTAGTGTGACTAACACAACCACACAGAGTCAGCACATGGATGTGTTTGCACAGGGATCCCCTTTATCATCTTTTGCAATACCTGATTCTTTAAGAATGTGAGGAGAAACATTTTAAAGGTCAAGGTCACATGACTAGGGGGTGGGTACCATGACAGTCCAATGCGGGCACACTTCAGTATACTGAGTTTTCTTTGATCTTCTAGGAGTCAGGAAGGACTGGCTCAGGACAGCGTGACGGTGCCCAGCAGGGCTATCAGCAAAGCTAGGAGGCTGGCTTTCAGAGCGCCAGGCCCCGCATTGGGGCAGGCAGTGTAGGGCTCCAGGCAAGCGGCATAGGCCATAACATGGGCAATGTAGCTCTGTTCCTGCACTCCGTGGAAGAGGTGGGCCATGGGTCCTTGGGCAAAGATGGCCACGTCCTCTGAGCCATGCGTCTCCGAGTCCAAAGGTACAGCCGCTTGCTGCATGTAGTCCGTACCACCTTAGAAAGGGACAAGGAAACCATCACGTACGATATAACGCAGCATCCAGATGAGAAAACAATTTTATCGTACAAGGTTTTTTAATATGGTGTAAGGACTTTTCATTTACATTTAATATATTTGCCCAGATTAAGACAAAAACTGACTCTTTGGTCCATCTATTCTGAACTGTACAAACGATGACTGCATTTATTGCAGAGGTTAATCGTTTCACTGTAAATCCATAGCATTTCCTGGAAAGTTTATCTAGAATGTGTTGTCAGTGTTGAAAAGTGAGAAAGCTCCTCGTAATCAACTGCTTCTGCCGGCAGCGACACTTATCAGACTTTTCTTTTCCGGACTTCGAGGGGACGAGATAACTTAAAGTGGGCCGTGATAACACAATCTGAATTGCTCTGTCAACACAGCCACTCGTGAGTTCAGTTCACTCTATGAAGATGTAACGCATTTCCTTTCTCGTGCCTACGAGTTCACGGCAAGGTTTGAAGTGCTTGTAGTAACGGAGCAGGACCACAAGGTGGTGCCAGTACTGCTGAAAAGCTTGCGAAGCTATGCCCACCCCCCACCAGATTCACAGTTCACAAGCGTCTCACCTGCTATGGAGGCATTAATCAAAGGACGGCTTCCATTGACTATTTGGAATCCTGGTCCGTTTCCATACAGTGCTGTAGTGAAGGGCTGGTTATCCTGGCCGTAGGAGCTTGACAGCCCTGAAAGAAACCCCGAATCAGATATACTTGGCACACGCTGCCGAATATTGTTATTTCAACAAAACTCAGATTTTGTTTCCCCCTAAAGTCCGAAAAACAAAATGTCACCAGCGTCTCCATACCAAAGACGGGATTTCCCCTGGCAGAATTGCCTCCGAAGCTGAAGACGTGAGAGTGGTCTGCCGTGACCACCATCAGTGTGTCCTTGATGTTCACCAGCTCCAAGGCTTTGGCGATGGCCAGATCAAACTGCACACCCTCGGTCAGGGCCTGCCTGGCTTTGCCATCATGGTGACCGTGGTCTATCCTGCCACTTGCAGTTCCAAGGCAAATATGAACTCATTACAATGAAACCCAGTGCCGGAACCCTGTGCCTCGCCCTACTTTTGGTGCTTTTCCACTGGCATACAGGAACCAATCCGTACGCGAGCTGCACTGCAAAGAGACCAGTCACAGCGCAGATCCAGCACATTTCGGTTTTCCACTGCAGAATGGTCATTGCTGGGTTTGGTGTAAAACAGAAGAGACGCTTATTTACTGTTCACACAGCATGCAGCATGATTTACGACGTGCTAATTTCTGCTAGCAAGTCTGTGAGAATCACCACGTTACGTTAGCATCAAATGTTAGCGGAATTAGCATTCACTTGAGTAAATTTGCATTACAAATCCATTTCATTCAGCTTTTCTATAGTACTTCCTTAAGTAGGAGGTTGGGAATTTTCAAGTTCCGAGTTCCGGGAATGCATTGGTATCTTATGGTGTGTAATACCACTACTAATAATATATAGAATATGCCCTTTTTTCCTTCAGATAATACATGCATATCGACACAGATCACTGGTATATTGACCAATCAGATGGTGGTGCCGCAACCAGCTCAGTTTGGTCACGCTTTCGACCCTGACAGTAAGCAGGGCCATGTCATCACAGGTGCAGCTTGGGTATGACCCGGTTCTTGGTGGCAGTGGAAAAGCGCCATTTGTTAGCAATAGGCCAGTAAAGGCCTATTGGGGGGAAATGGCTGACGTTTGAAGAACATGTGATAGTCAAGCTAAAAAAATAAATGGTCACATTCTAAAGTGTGCCTGGACGTGGCTCGGAGTACTCATCTTCCACAAACAGGTAGAATCCTTTGGAGTTCTTTCTGAGGATCCTGATGGCTTTCTCCACCATCTCCGGGAGGGATGGATCAGTTTTGAGGTTGCGTTCCAGCTCGTAGCGCATGTCCTTTGGTTCAAACAGGCCTGCCCAACACACACACACACACACAAACACACACACACAGTCGTGTAAGCATATCTTTGTGGGGACTGCTCATTCATTTCTATGGGAAAAATGCTAATGCTACCTATGACAACCTTAACCCCTACCCAGCCCTAACCATAACCAAACAAAATACAAAAAGAGTTTTTGCATTTTTAGTTTTTTCATTGCAGTCACGGATTTTTATAAAATAGAGTTTCCAGGAAACTGGTCCCCACAAGGTAAAAAAAAAAAAAAAAAGGGTATTCATCACGTTGTGGGGACATTTGGTCCCCACAAGGTAAGGTATACCTGGACCCCACACACACACACACACACACACACACACACCCTGATGAGAGAGGTGCAAGTAGTCTGCACCAAAACTTCAGAGAAACAATGAACCTTTGAGCATTCCACACATAAGGCCAAAAGAAAGTGCTCAGTGTTACATTCTACCATAATAATAAAGGTTGCTTTTAAAAAAGCTAAAACATGCATGCAGATTAAATGGAATTTTCATGGTTCTGTAGACGATTTAACGGAATTTAAGCATCTAGGGCCTTTATATGGTGGGGTCTGACGGAACCACGCAGAGCTTGTGATCTGGGGGCTGATGTGAGGCTTCGTGGGTTAAGATGCTGTGCCTTTGATCAGGTCACCAGTTCAAATCCCGTGGTCAGCAGAGTGATGTCACCGTTGGGCCCTTAGCACCAATTGGTCCAGGGACTGTCTGACTCTACTTTCTCAAAAATGTGCCACTACGGATAAAAGCATCTGCTAAATGTAACTTGTGAAACGTTTATCTCAGAAAGGAGCTGATTCTGCTTAGTGAAGAATGATGTAAGTCCTCACCTTGTACATTTCTAAAGATTTATTATTAAGGACTGACGGCTTTGAATGACGTGTGAAAAATGCCCTCTTCTGGATGAAAGTGGGACACAGTGATTCAGTGACTTTCACCCTGGTCATCAATACTGCTCATGTGGACATTTAAGCTACTCAGAGCTGCGAGGTCGCTGTCCGAAGCCAGCAAGTTCATTTCCATGGTGATGA
This sequence comes from Paramormyrops kingsleyae, assembly GCF_048594095.1. NCBI lineage: Eukaryota > Metazoa > Chordata > Actinopteri > Osteoglossiformes > Mormyridae > Paramormyrops > Paramormyrops kingsleyae. The sequence goes on along the minus strand of NC_132817.1, from coordinate 16,574,794 downwards.
TAATTCCATTAAGTATAGCACCTGCCATCTTCATTTTCATGAAGTGCCACATTTCAATGGAAACATTTCTGGTTTAGCTGGTTCTTTTCGGCGGTAACATTACCCATCAAGTAGTCCACATCATCTGCATTCACAGCATCAAAATCAGCTTTGTTCCACACGTACTTTGCGTTCTAAAACACATAGAGAGTGAGGCAGAGACAAAACAGCAACAATTAATGAAAAATACATGTTAAAAATCAGTGACAAAAAACTGATCCTAAAATCCTAAGGATTAACTTATACCAGGGACTTTCAACCTTTCATAAACCAGGGAACCCCCAAATGAAAACAGACCAGAACTATGAGCTTGCTACCACTAATTTGTGGCATACATAACTCAGAATGGGCAGGAACTGTTTCATCCATCCATCCATCCATCCCTGCTTGTCCTATGCAGGCTCACAGGTGTCTGGATTCTATCCCAGGAGCTACGAGTGCAAGGCAGTGAATGACCCAGGATGGGGCGCCAACCCTTCGCAGGGCACTCAGACATTTACACACACACATTCACACCTATGGGCAACTCGGCAACTCCAATTACACCTTAGCAAGACTGAAAAGCCCTGGGCTATATAATGCAGCTGCTCATGAACTCCAGGACTAAGCCAGTGCTCATGTACTGAAGCTGGTTTCAGGTGGTGCATGACTGACTACCTTCTTTCCCGTGAGCCATTTATCGACGAGATCAGTGTTGTCTAATCGGGATCCATAACTGGTGTTGTACTCTGGGTCTTGTGTGGCTTTGGGGAACATGTAGGTACGGCCACCTCCAAGAATGACCTGTTAGGGAGGTACAATGTACACAGGAAGCACTTTCAATCGGACACTGAAATAACACATTTTTTTCATTACTACTAAGGAATTTTAAAAAATAAAAAGTACATAAAAAAAAAATATATATATATATATATATACACACACACAAAATCCTTGGGAGGCTTCTTTGAAATTGCATCAAGATATGTATGGAAAAGCAATATCCATAGTTATTAGATGATGTGGGAATTGAAGATCTAAGGTTCAAATCTAGCATACCATCATGCAAAATAATAGGTGCAGAATGAAGATGGATGGACGTGTGCTTTAATCAACATCCAGATGTGTAAACAGGAAAAACATGTTACTTTAAATAGGTACCACTTGTAACGCCCGATAGGCCATGTGTTCATACTACAGTTACTACAGGTGTGTACTTGCAAGGTGTCAGCATTGAGGATCTGATACTGATGTTAGGGACCTGCTGGTCTTACGTTGATGTCAGTGTTGTTGACCAGCTGGAAGGCAATATCACGGCAGCCCTGCTTCACCGCATCCACCGGCAGGTCGGCGTCACTATACCAGTTCCTGTCGGCCGAGTGCGAATAGGTAGCGCCGGGTGAGGCGTGCTGCACCCGTGCTGTAGACACGATGCCCACTGACATCCCTGCAACACGGGACGGCCACATTTTCACTGCATCTTTACAGCAAGATCACCTATCCAACGACGCCACACCAAACTTGCATCACTACAAACAGCAATGTATATCAGTGTTTCCCAATCTGGTCCTTGGGGACCAACCAGACAGTCCACGTTTTTGCCGGGAGCTGGGAGGAAGCGAAAATGTGAACTGTCTGGTAGGGAGTTTAGAGGGAGCAAAAACACGGAGCGGCTGTGGGTCCCTGAGGACCGGATTGGGAAACTCTGCCTTACATGCATCACTATACTTGCTGCTTACAACACTTTGCAGCATTACTGTGATGGTACTCAGGCCCACCTGCTCTCCTGGCCCTGTGCAGCACAGATTCGACCTCGTTGCCGAAGGTGGTATTGCACTGGCCACGCCGGGCTGCTGCATTCAGGCCCAGCGTGCCATAGTTGGCCTTGACGCCAGTCAAGTAGGCTGTGGCAGTGCCCGCACTGTCAGGCATCTGCTTATCCACATTGTAGGTCTTGGGAGAAGAAGATAAGGCTAATTGAACACAGAGTGATTGCTTCCTCAGACCACAATGTGACTCATTTCAGCTAGCAAAACAAGAACAGCTTTAATTCGACAGAACGGCCTGGATATCTGACAAAGCATTAAATAAATGGCGTTTAGCACTACATATAATGGGATCTTCCTACATGTGATGGATGAGCAATGCGTCTTACTTCAAGTTGAAGAAAACATGCCCAAAGAGAGACTTCCCATTGAGCTTAAACAGGCAGGAAACGTTTAAGACAAGACTGTTTGTTTCAGTGTGGTAAATAATTTACTAAAATACTGCCACACGCACTTGGCAAGCTGGGGTGGAGCTTAACAACAAACAATATGAAATTTTACAGGAGAGACTGACTACTGAAACATAGAAGGACAAGGCCGATGGTACCTTTGAAAGGGCCAGGAATGGAAAGGTGTCCATGGTCAGCGTGGTCTCCTCTCCTGTCTTGCCGTCCATCTGGCCCTTGAGGATTCGTGTTGCTGTCACGGTAGGGATGCCCATCCCTAGGTGAAGGCCAGCCACATAGCATCCAAGCTCAAAGACCACCATCAGAAGGCAATTTTATTAGCTGCAGCGCATAATTACTCTTAACGGCAGGTATAAGTCTCAGAATAAGATCCCAGTTTGTTAAAGGTACGAAGCCTTCAGGGTCACGATGGTTTTGAAGGGACAGAGGGACAGATTCTGAACCCTTGTTCAAGTTACGCTTGAGCGGTAATTTGTCCGATAATTACAGGTAAGACTGATTTCTTGATCCAGGTTACATGAAAGCAACATGCAACCATGAGCAGGAAAAGTGATAGAAGATGTAGAAGATGAATGGATAAGGCACCGAACCGTAACCATGGTGAATATATCAATGTTCTTCACTCCGGAACTCACCATCACCCAGAAACAGGATAAGGTTCTTGGCTTGGCCCACAATAGGCTGCAGATTCAGTGCCTGCGTGAGGGACTGGTTTCCCTTCTCATTCCAAAAACGAGGGTTCTCCTCTTCAACTGAGGGAGCACCAGAACAGGGATGGAACAGCAGCTAAACAGGCTTACTTGTAGGTTTACTGGTTTTGTGGTCACATTCTGGTTAAGTATTTTCCAATGGGTGAATTCAACCATCATTAGGATAGATCCACACGTCATTTTCCATGCATTTTAGAAATATTTTCTGATATTCATAAATGAATGAGACTAGAAAATGATTTTCATATACGTATAAAAACTTAATTATTTTAAACATTTGAGTAAAAAACGTTTCAATTGTCCTTTGAACGTATGCACATCGAGGTGTTAGATTCAAGCTTCCACTACCCACAGGTCCGGCTGATCCACGGCACTTACCGGGGATGACGGCCCTGGACTGGTCCACCGCCATGCAGAGCAGGACCCCCGCGATCAGGGTAATACGACACGGAGCCATGTTATGTGTCACACGTCGTGTCGTTAAAAGAGCCATACTGATGTCGTACTGCATATTTATAACCGCGCCACTGACCAAAGTGTAAAGGGCGTAGCGGAGTGGTGAGACATTTTTATGGATATTTTATGCCGATTGATGTATATATTTTAGTAAACATCTCAAAGGTACACCACCGTGGAGTTACCAGGGATTTTGATACTGTCGCTACATGCAAATTAGCACAACCAAATCCAATGGCGGGGCCTAGCGTTATGGGGGGCATCTTCCTAGGGGGGTCCACCTTAGTAAATCAAGCACCCCCCCCCCCCCCCACAACTTATGAGTGGGGGGTTGCTGATGGTGAATCTTACCTGGGGCACCACATGGGTTTTGACAGCAACTGGCCAAATCACAGGAGGATGTGCTAAGCTTTTGCTCAAAGAACACGTTTGTTGATGTTTTGTATGAAATGTACACGGATACTACAGTGTAAGAACCCCCTTAATGCAACACTCTGCTGCTCCAGCCCCACAAAACAATTACTTTACTGAAGTAACTACTTGGGCAGATGCTTTACCTGGTATTTTGAGAATAAACATGCAGGCGTATTTAAATACACTGTAAAGCCCATAGATCTGTTGCTCTTGATGACCATCTGATAACCTGTAGGGACGACGCCTGGGCGTGAGGGTGAACATTGTACATGTGGTCCAAGGTGGCACCTTGGCAGCAACAGGCTGGGTGGTGCTGGTGTTCGGGGTGATTCATGGCTCAGCAGGCTAGGACTCTGTGCCCGTGGGTCTGAAGGTTGCTGGTTTGAATCCTTGGGCTGGCAGATTGATGCTGCCGTTAGCCATGAAACCCCCTCCCAATTTCCCTTGCCTGTACTGTATGTGTGTCTCATTTAGAACTAGATGGCAGGGGGAAGGAATTCCCATGGGGATCAGTAAAGTATCACTATTCCAAAAAATTGGAATCCTGCCCCCCAAGCGAGGGGCGTATCCTGTCAGGCATTACGGCCACGGCGGCGAGCATCTTAGCGCAGATCAGCACCTTCTGACCACACCCTGACAAGAATGAATCCACAAACAATATCAATTAATTGGATAAAACAATTATATCAAGACAGGGACATTTTGTTCCATGCTTCTAATACTTCCCAGAAGGAAAAAAAAACATCAAACTTTTGCTGCACTTACTTTAGTGCCAAAGACATGTTTGCTTCATTAATATCAAATGATCGTAATGCATATTCCAGCATATGCATCTTATCAGCCTTGATAATGCTGAGCGTGTTCCTTATGGGGGTTTAAGATCCAAGTCCTTGGCTGGGGGCAAAGTTCAGGAGGAACATAAAACTCACATCTATACCCACCCACCCCTATATCCTGGTTCACAGAAAGTCAGAGCTCATGCTGCAGCTGCGATAGTCAACGATCACCAAAGCAGCGCCGCGCTTGAGAACTCAGAGCGAATTATCTAAATTTCCTGCTGGCTCGTACACGTGCAGACAGACACACGCTCTCTTAAACAAACACGAACACCAAACAGTATCAACAAACAGACTATGGCACACAGAGTCAGCAGCCAAAAAAATCAGACAATGCTAGATTGCGAGCGGGTAAGTGTATTTTATTATCCCAAGGGCCAGTTGAACAATACACGTCGCTCTCATGGACACAGGAGAAAATGACATCACATTATGATAATTACTGTAACGCAACGGAGGCGGCTAAGCAGGAGTATGCACACGGTGTTAAATGGAAGCAGCATCACTATGAATGACCCCTGACGCAGAAAGTAGACAATTAACTGCACAAACTACAAGCTTCAGATTACAGTCCAGCTCTTTTCACAGCTGGCTAGATAGAGACAGGCATCTGTGTGTCAAATCTTTGTGAAAAAAGTTAAAGTTTAGCACATTTGTGTTTTCCTCCTTCACATACCCTGTAAAAACATCACGTACAAATGCCTTGTGTTGACTTTAAGCACAAAGATCAATGCGATAATAAAAGAAACACCTAAACAGGAAAAGCGCAGCTGGATTTGAGTGACGAGGCTGACAGGCTCCCAACAGATTTATATGATCATTCAAATTTGGCCAGAAAAAACACTCAAGTAAAGGCAGATGTGAAGCACTTTGAAAGGCTGGAAAATGAAAGGGCATCTGAGGGGAAAAGGACACAAACGAGGACAGTCACACATCACAAGGCACAGAGCGTGCTGCTTCCAGCACTGAGCTTTGTTCTTGTAAAGACAGCTGGAGCTTAAACATGTGGCAATGTGACCGTGACACAGAGACATACGAGAAGTCGTCCCTAGCTGGCAAACTCTCCATAAAGTGCTGCTGATGCATGCAGCCGGTTATGCTCACGACGGCAGCAGGGCAGACGAAACTTTTCAAAGTGTGTGTGTGTGTGTGGGGGGGGGGATATGTAAAGATTTCCAAAAACCCCAAATCCCAAGCCAAATGGACATCTTCAGGTTAACGCTCACTCACCCCCCAAAACCTCAGGCCCACTGCAAACCAGGAGAAGGGCAGAATGGAGGAAACCTCTGCCCAGAATAAAAACCACACACATTTCAACAAGGAAGGCCCATATGTCCAAAGGCCGGCAGCATCTTGGAGCTTAGCACTGCTTAAGAGCAGAAACGGGATTCCGTTCTCACCAGGAGCAGAAGCACACGTGTTGCAGGTCGGACCGGCGGCTCCAGCAATAGATGCCCACAAGGACTACAAGTCCTCAAGTACCGAAAAGCACAAGTTAGCATCCCGTTGACATTTCAGGTTCTAAAAGGGGACCAGCACACCTAAAACTAACACTTTAAAAACGTCAACATTTTGTTTGGCAAACAAAACATTAAAAAGTCACTCAAGTCTTTGCAAATTTATGTTCCCATCGAGCGGCACGGGTTCCTGGGGCACAATTTCAAAAGTAAAGTCCTCCAACAAACGGCAGTTTCAGTTTCCCAGATACACCGATCCCATCTAGTGCAGAATCGGCCGTCAACTGCTATTTACCTGCTACCATCCAACCCTAAATTCAGGGCACTGCCACTTGAACGTCCGCCGTAAGCATCTCCTAACAATCATGTCGTCAACCTGCGGGAAGCACATCAGTGCTTCTGTGCTGTATGTTCATGTGTCGAGAGCCATAATGCACCCATTCAGCACAGCAGACTAAAAAAAAAATAATAGATCCTGTGTTTGCCAGTTCATTTTCTGCTAGCTACTACTAAACGCACATAGAATTAAATGGCTTAAAAAACCAAAAAAAAAACAATGCAAGAACATCTCCAGTTTCTGAACACACATCTCCAGCTAATATTAAAGCTTAAATCTTTAAATCTTACCCCAGGACTATCTCCTAAGCTGGGCACAGACACACAGGTATGTAACACTGACCTAGGAGGTCTGAAGACATAAAAGAAACAGCAGCAACACACTGTATCACCTTGGCCCTTCAAAGAAAACTTCAGCCAAATCCATTCGTCATAATTATCATTAATGCCAAGTTACAATACTGGTCACTTATAATTGGTTTACAATAATAATAATTAAAAAAAAAACAGTACTTCACTTAAAAAGCCTCAGTTGGCATACTTTAAAAGGCAAGAAACATATGCATTTCAGTTTAAGCATTTAACTTGTGGCACCAGTAGGGGGCCGTCTCACGACCCGGTGGGGGAGGGACACTTCAGTGTGGCACTGTACTTCATGGGGGCTGCATCCGCTTGTAGCTGGACCTCCACCAGGGTGAAGATGCTGATCTCCTGACAGGCGATGAAGCACATGAGTGCGGTTCAGGGTCATGAAAGTGAGGCACGTGGGGAATAGGGGGCGTACAGTCAGCTTTTCTGAATTAGAAAATAAATTTACACCCGGTGGAACAGGAAAGGTCAACTTTAATTACATAGTACAGGCGGTAGAAGGTATTCAGGTTTACTGCAGGCATGTAAGGTTAAGTAGCAAGTTAAGCTAAAGAGATACCGGGACCAGACTCAAAGATCGACATGTAGACAGAGAAAACTTTAAGTTTTCAGCTTATAATGACAGATTGTGTGTCGTTGTCAACTTTGTTTCACAGAGGGTGCGCGGTTTGCTGCTTTTAGCCTAGCAGAACTGGTAATAAGGTTTCTGATTGGCCAGCATGGCTTTACACTTTATATCGCCCCCTGTTGGTTTGGCATGTTCTTGACAGCGTGTTTTAGCATTTTCATGTGGATGGAGAAACACAGTTTTTTAAAAGTACCTGTGTACGTGTGGACAAGGCCTAAGATTATCCAGTCGGTTACCCACAGTGATTTCCATGACTGCTAACCCAGCAGAGGGTTACAGGAAGTCTGGAGCCCATACAAGGCAGCACAGGGCAGGCAGGGGCAACATAAGATCATCTAACTGCCTGTTTTTGGGTTGCGGGAGGGAGCCAGAATACCAGGAGGAGAAACACCAGCTCCACACACAGTGCCAGAGGTGGGAATCAAACCCACAACCCTGTGGTCGTGTGAGGACACAGTCGTAACGGGTCTGGGGTAAGGCCTTTACGCTTTACTTCTACGGTGACATCCGCCTAAAGTGGTCTTTAAGCCGACCTGCATTTGGAGTCCTGAGATTATCTTTATGGCAACCATGTACGGGACCCTTGCCCTTTACAAGGGTGGAAACTATCAACATAATCGCACAAGTCAAAAAAAAACAGTTTCAGATAGCAAAGCCATCTGACTTCCAGGTCCTGGGTCTAGTTGCCTTTGGAGCAAAAAAAATGTTCGTATGTATATAAAAGCCATGATTTAAGGCCACACCACGGTGATCTAAAGACAGCGTGTACTGTGACAGGACAAACACACTCCATTAAGTGATTACAGATCACACAATGAGGCTGTTAGTCAGAAATGACTTCTTACTATGCGTAAGCCATGACCAGCTTGATCTGTCTGGAGAAACTCAGAGTACGGCATGGAGGCTTTTACGATGCAGCCTGATCTCCCTCATCACAGCTCTGCAGTCCAGCCTGGATACACGCCTCTTACCTGCTCCACGGCTCCCCGCACGCTCCCGTCCGCTGCCCAAACCAGGGTCAGCTCCGGCTTCTTCCCAACCTTGCGGAAGCGGAAGTCTTTCAGGCCCTGCAGCGCCTGTGGGAGATGACGGTGTAGTCGAGAATGTGGCTTTTCGCTTCGCCGAGAGACGAGAGAATTAGAGCTGCCGTGTATGGAGGAACAGTTTGACAGGCAGGCAACCTAGGACTGTGGCTAGAGGCTATGGGAGCCAGAGAGTGTCGAGCAGCAGACGCAGGTGACTCGACTGCGTCGGGGAGGGGTATCCTTGTCAATCGACTACTTATCAGCGATGTGTCTGCAAAGGATCCTTAAGGAAGCCAGCAGGACGCCCGCAGCTCCTTGAAATTCTGCAGAAGGCGGCGGAGGGGCGACCAGACAGAACGCCCCACTCACTTTGCAGTAGATGCGCTTCTGCACGCCGTACTTCAGCACCAGCACGTCGAAGGACTGGTCGAGAACCCCCATCACCATGGCCTCGGAGTCCAGGGGGCCGGACTCCTACGGGAGAACACAGCTGTTGGTCCGCAGCGGCCGGTGGAGCTCGTAAAAGGACGCGGGCATGGGGCCATGATCCGTTAATTACCGTGCCACGTCTGCTCAATAAAGCCTGACACAATGAATTAAATAAGTTCACAGTTTGTTGTATAATTAAGGAATAAAAGGAAGGAGGTGGCTAGGCGCTGGCACGCGATTACAGGGCTGCGTTTAGCCTCAAGGTCAGGTCAGGTTCAGGTGAGGTTGGGCCTTCCTGCCCCAGGACGGGTGCTCACCTTGACAAAGGCGGCGAAGAATAACTCAGAGCTGAGCTCCTGCACGCGTTTAGAGGCCGTCTTCTTGTCGTTGCAGTGGGACGCTTGTCTCTGGACGTCCTCAGCTTCCAGGCTGGGGTGGGGGCTGCACCCTGGGGGGGGGGGGCAAACGGGATCTTCAGTTGTAATAAAAACCCCTCTATTCATACAACTCTGTCCCAAGCACTTCAACTGGAATACAAGATGAATCAGTATGGTTACTTTTAATGTTCAATTTTATCGTACGTGTGTCTGTGTGTGTGTGTGTGTGTGTGTGTGATCCAGGCCAATGTTAAACAGGCACATCTTACAACTTTACTGAAAGACAAGCATTTGCATAGTGGTTACAATAGATATTTGGTTCTATGTCATTAACCGCTATCCAAACCCGTGCACTGCAGTCATATTCATCCATAAACAATCCTTTGTTAGGTTCACCTAAGCCCAAAAAGAATGTCACTGTCCTGAGCAGCCACGAATCTGCCTCGGGCACGAGCCTCGAACTGCGCGCGCCTCTCACCCAGCGCCGCGCCCAACAGGCGGTGCACAATGACGTCAGCGTAGCGGCGGATGGGGGAGGTGAAGTGAGTGTAGAAGGGTACATTGAGGGCATAGTGTCGAAACTGGGCCTCATCCATCAGGACTCCAGTGCAGAAATATACAGCCATCTGGAAAAGGGCACAGAATGCCAATGTGAGGTGAAGACTGATCACTGAAAGCGACCTTTGACCATAGGACGGGCTTCAATGCAAATCAAATACGTGCAATAGATGCTCAATAGGTACTTACTACAAAATTATAAAGAAATATTCAATTCTATAGGACACTGCATCTAACACCACCACCTAGATAAGAATTCATTAGGCTTTCATGAAATTAATCATACATTTTAAATGCACAACATTCCCCCAGGAACTGGGCTGTGGGACCGTACCCTTCGCAGGTTATCTGGTAAGAGCTAAAACCTGCAAGCTAGCCGACCGGTTCAGCACCGGGATCTGGCTTCTCGGGGACCTTTCCAGCCTGCTTAGGGCCTTAGACACCCGATTCCCAGCCTACGTGTGCGGCCGGCCTCGAGGGGCAGCCCCAGGACGGCCGGGCCGAACCTGTGTGGGTTCCGGCCCGATTTGCAACCCGTGACGCGGGTCTCAGAACTAGCAACCTGCTTCATTAAGGCTCGGCTGCTAGACAGATGTTCACAGCGACTCATTAACTACGGAAAGGCCTGGAGCGGGAGAGACTGACCACAAAACCAGAACCCTCCCGCCCCCCAAAAAACATGATGATATTATAAAATAAATTAGATTAATAAATACCACTACATGCGGATATAAAGTGCCAAAATGGACGTGCTAGTGGAAATCTCTCTGAGTGATGAAGGAATATCTCTCCTGCAGAAAATACTCATTAAACACGCCCCCAAAAATCATATTATTGTCTTTAATGCAATAGATAGAGTGAAGAGAACATGCACTTTGCCTGCTAGGTAAAGGGACTGAGCCTAATTCAGTTAATATCGCCACTCAGGCAGATACCCGTCCTGCGGAGCGACATGCTCTGGGGGCCGGCACTCACTCACCTGCATGGGCCTGGAGCACATGTTTGTAAGGACCTCTTTCCTGGCGAGCGAGTACTGGTCCGTCCCCAGGGTTTCGTTCAGACTCCTCTGCGGTGACAGTAAATTAGATTAAAAAAGAGACAGTACAGGCATGGACGGCTTTATAACACAGACAATCCAGGATGGAAACTTTCTGCCACTTTGATTATCGCCAGAAAGTGACAAACCGACCATTAAGTCAGTGTTTCCCAATCCGGTCCTCAGGGACCCCAGACGGTCCATGTTTTTGCTCCCTCCCAGCTCTTGGTAAAACCGGGTTGGAAAACGCAGCACAAGCCACTCTACTTATCCGTCTATCTACTCTATGTACACTATCTACTCTATGTACACTATCTACTCTATGTACACTATCTACTCTATGTACACTATCTATCCAGCTATCAGACAGCTAAAAGAATTTGGAACTGGCAGGTACAAACGGCAAGAGCATGACCCACGTGGACGGCGAACACTCACGTGAAGAGCCCCTGCGGAGGAGAAGTCCAGGCTAAGGCCCATCTGGTCGCAGAACTCCGTGAGGTCGTCCACCATCTTGGTCTGGGGCGGAGGGTGTCGGCGAAGCAGGGCATACTGTGGGAAGCTTCGGTAGATGCGGTGGGCGGTGGCCATGTTGGCCAGAAGCATGAACTCCTCCACAAGCCTATGGGTGGGGTGGGGGTGGGGGGTAGGGTTAGCTGTGAATGCGAGTGTCTCATTGGTCTCGTGGCCGAGTGGCGATCAGGTTTTTCAGAAGTATCTGGATGGCAGAAGTGTAACATTGCAGGAGTGTAACAATGCACAGTGGCAGGAAGCCATTTATAGATGTTGACGCAAGAGGGCGCAGCAGGCGTAATCTAAGCTTCGCTTTGAGATTTTATTTTTGCATTTTGCATTGGAGTCTGCAGAAAAGGGACAAAACTGCAAGAAATGGCCTGAAAGCGGCTTTTTTGGTAAGTATATGTGCCTAGAAAGGAATAAATAATTGTGCAGTCTTATTTTGTTGAATGTATTGTATCAAGCCATGAGTCTTGAATCGTCTATTGAACCAAATCATGAGTAGACTATCGTTACACCACTAACTAAGACCCAATCACAGTGGTCCTCAAACTTTGGTATGTGTACCATTCGTGGTGCTCATGAGCACCCCCAGGTGGTACACAAGACCATTTCTTCATTTGTTAAGTACTGCGATTCAGGGTATTGTCATTTCTTTCACCCATAAGGTACTTGGCTGCTTTGTTTTGATCCAGAGTGGTACTTGATGCAAAACCTTTAGAACCACTGCACTAGTATATTCATTCGGTAAAACAAAGCATATCTACATACTTCACATGCCTATATAAACGATTCAGCATGTATCCCGCAACCAGAAAGCATAAGCTTCAGTCACAAGAGCCTGTATCTGACATAATGTGACAAAGGGTACAGAAAAAGGGGATATGGCAGCTCACTGTACAGAAGACAAGACGGCACTGCATCAGTGTGCCAGTCTAGAGATTTAACAGAACAATGCAATCTCTCGGAGTCAAGCTACCTATTCAATCACTCTTTAGCTGAAATGACCAAAGTCCCAAATGCAGGTAAACAGACGGTTGCAGCCAATCACCTTTCCACAGCTTAATAGAGTCGTGACCGACACCCTCCCCCTCCACACACACATACATATATACACACACACTCCAAGCTAAAAGTGTCCTTGGCTGCATAAGCCTCCAGATAAGTGTCACAGGTGGATTAATGAAGCGCAAACAGGAAACAGGAGGAAGCGCATCCGCCGTACAGCCAAGCAGGTGGGGAGGAGCGATTCACCGATCTTCCAGCAGGTGGCAGCGAGCGGCTCTACAGGAAGGAGCAGGCAGACGCCAAGGCAGTGACATCATCAGGGACCGCGAACGCACACAAGCCGCTAACAGGTAACAGCGGATAATAAGCCCATCGGAGCTCTCTAACCTGCACTGGATAAGGGACTATGATGGATATATCAGAGCCACATGATTCATTATACCCCCATTTAAGTCTGTTAAATAAGCATCCGGCAAGTAAATGTCCCAAAGCAGTGGCCTCCTTATAATGTCCATAACTTATAGTATAATGTAACTTATGAAACAGGGATTGTTTTACTTGCCCTGAAACGCCAAATATCAAATGTATGACTTCCGCACTGGAAACCAGAGCACCGGGCCGCATCGTCACGAAACCTAGTGAGCTGGTGTTTTCCTCTCTGGGTGGGACACAAAGACTGGGCCATTTGCAGCAGGGAAGCTCAGGCGGGATGACTTGGGGGGGGGGTTGGGCACGAACTTAAGTGGATATTCAGTTCCTCTTCAGTCACTGATTGAAACCTGGTGTTTCTACATCAGATGAGAAACGTGAGACGGACTGAGTATGTAACGACCGTACAGGTTGCCCAGCAGTGCCGTCAATAAAAGACGACAGACAAGGACATGCAGAAATGACATTTCTCTTTCGTTACTAGCCTAGGGTAGAACTTTCTGTACTTTCCCTTGTACACAAGCTCTTGGACAGCAGTGACTCCAGGGAGAAACAGCTACTGTCCGTACCGCTAACATTTACAACAATCTGAGGCACAGACACTGACATATAAAGACATTACGCTTTCATTAAAAATGATCTTAAGTGGAAGCTTCTTCAAAAACCCTGAGCTTTCTTAACAGTCTCTGATCCACTCGAGGTTGGAATTTACACCTGGCAACCTTCTCAAATCGATCATCTGGAAACATCTCTTTCGGCAAAAGAGTGAGTTCAGGAACATTGGGATAAAACGGGTCGCACTCATGAAGGAGTGGATGGAACAGCGCTTAAGGGTGGGAAGGAAGGAAATTTAAGGTTACGGGTATAAAGATCATGAAATGGATCTTGGGGAATCACCCTGGATTAAAGCGCTCTGAAATGTTCCAGTTAAATACATCCAACCCAGGAAAAAAAAAAAAAAAGAATAAAAAAAATAGATAAATGTAATTCAATTTGGACAAAATCATTCTGCTTGTGTGATGGACTAATTCAGAATAATAAAAATAATAAATTCCAGCCAATTAGCCATTTGATTAAGCATGGATATCACCATAACACGGATATTACTATAATAACCTTCAATAAACTGACTGGCTGTCCACGTTAGACTGAGCCGCATGGAAACACTGGAAATAGCAGAGCTATTTCCTCAGCATGATCCTGCTTGTGCAGTGCGCTCATTCTTTCCTGTTTTCCAGTGCACTGGCGGTTGAGTGAGGAGGCGGTGCAGTCGAACACGCTGGACCATAAACCCCCGTGGTCGCGGGGGTGTCCATATCCCAGAGCGCTCCAGCCACGGTTCGTCTGGTTAGTGCCACTGCACTGCGACCCCCTCCCCCCCGCCCACCACCCTGAATCCAAGTGTTGAAAACCACGAAAAACCCTCATCTTGTTCATAGTGACTGTATTAATGCACATTGAATGATATTAAATATTTAGCCGCAGACCTTTGAAAACGGTCTTGGGTTCCAACTTTAAAATGCGCATTTTAAATATCAGTTTTTCCCCTTTACCTGTTCGGCAAAGCTGTGGATGCAACACGTTTTTATTTAATTAGCACTGAAAGGCCTCGAGTGGATTAATGGACGTAGCGGAAAGCATATTAAATGTTAATTTAAACAGCACGTCACCATCAGACAGTATTTTTGAGAATTAAAACAAATGCATTTCATCCAATTAAAATGTTAACTTTTATTTTATATGTAGGCCTGGATGGCAGATCTTCAGAGGGACTCCCGATTGACCTCATCTGTTCCTCCTTCATGGCAGATGGAGATGACCGGTCACAGAAGGCATGGGACCTTTCATGCAGGCCCAGGGCAGGGGGACACTGCTGAGCACAGGTCACTCTTACTGTACAGCAGTGTCTCCCTACCCGGTCCTCATGAACTCTCACACAGTCCACGTTTTCGCTCCCTCCCAGCTCCAGGTAAACGTGGACGGTCTGTCAGGGAGCTGGGAAGGAGCAAAAACGTGGACCGTCGGGGGGGGGGGGGTCCCTGAGGACTGGGTTGAGAGACTGCCTGAACGTGGGTGAGAGCGGTGGGCATCGAGGGAGGGCAAACCGCTACGTGATAAATGATGCGAGAAATCAGCCCTGCTGAGAACAGCCATGGGCAGGGCGGCACAACAATCACAACTAATCGGAGCCAGTCTGGTTTCGCTGAGTCAGTACTAAACAACTTAATATCTGAAAAATAAGCCAACTAAATTGGAACCCAGTTAAGAAAAGTGACAGGAAAAACACAAACAGATTAAGCACCTCTTTTTATATATACACACTTGAGCATGAAGGGCTTCAGTGCTTCAGCTGTTGGCTGACAGAACCCTTCTGCATTGTATGGGAGCTGTCCAGCTGTGCGCGAATGGGGCTCCATACAGTCTGTTCATTATTGTGTATTTATGGTAACAGGGGAGGGGGCGACAGGATGAGTCAGTGGGCAGCGATGACACCTCACACGTCTGCGGCGTGGACCGGCTCTGCGGGCGTGTTGTTCGTGCGTCGTCCCCCCTCTGTATTTCCACCTGCCATGTTTCGTTTGACACAAACCGCAGCATCCTAGCCCATCCTGCTCCGTTTCGCCTGCTCAGTAACAACTATGTGTCTAACAGGACAAGTGGATTCTGACGTAGGGACAGAATAACGAGAGATGTTCTTGCATACACACGCACATATACACACACACACACCCCCAACTGCGTGTGTCTCAAGGCAGGCAAGTATGTACTTTAACGTTTACATTTATTTAGCAGATGATTTAGTCCAAAGTACAAGGGAGGATCAGAGAGTACAGTCAGCCAGTGACCCTTGAGCAAATAGGGTTAAGAATGCCAACAGTGATGTCATTCTACCAGCCACCGACAACCGTCCAATCACAGGTACAGAGTCCTAACCCACTGTCCACCCTGCAAACTCACAGACAAGCGGGGAATATTTATGCAACACTAATCATAGAGCAACAATCGGAAGGTTCAATCGTTACGATACAAGCCACCGGCCGCGGTGATTGCAGTCCGCCACTGCGCCAACCTCCCTGCCCTGACTGCCCGAGGACAACGTTCGGAGACTGGCTGGTACTCGGGTGATGTCACCTTCTCTGAGATCATCGTGAGTTTGCCGCTGGCCCCCGACCAGAGGAGAGTGACACCATTTAAGTGTGTTTACACGTGGCCCCGTCTCTCGCACGGGGCTCGCTTCCTGAGGCCGTCTGAGCCAGGAGCAGCAACGCAGCAGCACGTTAGGAAAATGGCCTTTGATTAAAGGTCACACCTGCAGGTTTGATGATTTTATATCCTCAAGCATTATCCAGAAACATGGGCACCTGCTCATGGTGCTTTCTAGAACATTTTCAGATTATTCTAAGAGGTCTAAGAGAACTTGGTCGGCTACTACATTCACGTTATTCAGCAAAAAGGCACCCAGGGTGCAAAAATGAGCTAACAAATGGGTTAGCGAGTTCACTAGCTCGGGTCGTTCAGGACGGCACGGCGACACGGAGCCGAGAGAGCAAACGCAGCAGCTCTTGCTGAAATAACGCGTAAGACGGTGCGAATCGCGTCATTAGCCAGCCCGTGAACTCCGGTGCAGCGCTTACATGGGGACAGAAACCGCCGTCTCAGGGGGGCTCAGAGTCCCGGGCCGAGGCTCAATTCGGACGGATCCTTACCATTCCGAGTGCCAAATGCTCAAAAGAATCCTGGCTGGAGGACAAAATTTTAAAATAATAAAATCAGCAAAGAAAACACGTTAAAAACACACGAGTGCACAGTAAGCAGCGTGTGATTACACAAGCAGCCACGAGCCCAGGAGTGATGAGGATGACTTAAATCATCCTGACGGTACATTGTTTTTCTAGCTCGGTATATGTAGGGGAGATGTTCTGACAAAGCGCTTGCTGTTTACAGAGCAAGTCGCCCAATCTTCGCCCGCACTCGCTCAGACCGACGCCCACACTCGCTCAGACCGACGCCCACACTCGCTCAAGCCGCTGGTAATTAGCAGCGAACTGCCGACTCCCGGTCGCCACCTTCAAAGAGGCCGATTGCCCATCAAGCTGTGTCTCTCAGTGCGTCGGCATAGAACTTGGTCGGATACTACATTCACGTAATTCAGCAAAGAGGCACATTGATGGTTGGCCGAACAGAGGAATTCTCCTCGCTGATCACCCCGGATGCTTCCGCCCCAGGCCTGCGGCAAAACACACCTGGAATAAAACGCGGCTCTCCGGGACTAACGTGATGAGACACTCTTGAAACCACAGGGCAACCCCTGTGCCAAAACCATGAATAAGCTGATTTATATAAACACACTAAGAATAATGGGATTACTGAATAGATATAGGTGTGCACAAAATGCTGACTTAAGTCTCCTATGAAATCTGCACTTTTAAAATCAATCCACAGCAGTATATACTGTAAGGGTCAGTTGCTTGAAAGGATATACCGATCTTCTTGCATAAACTTAGACCATCGATGTATAGCAAACTAGTGCAACTTTACTTTGAAAGGCAAAGATGTTTTTTTCCGTCGTGTCGTTTTTCTACATTTTATAAAAATTAAAACATTGAAACGTTTCCAGTGTCGCCTAGCTACGGAGGAGCAACTACCCGTCGGAAGAGCTGGAGAGGAATCAAGAAGACAGTAGGCAGTATCAGAGCCCTCTTTCAGCCAGACGACGCATCATCGCTTGCAGATGAACCCGACCTTGGACTGAAGCGCACCTTGCACGAGCTCCGAGTGCCCCTGGACAGGCTTCAGAGAGAAGCAGGTGTGGTTCAGGTCACTGCAAACTCACTACGGGAACAAGACTACCAAAATAGCAGGAGCATCGCTGCCAAGCCCGGCAGCCCTGGCTTTCAGGGGTCCGTTCAGAGTGTTCTCCTTAAGCCGGTCGGGTCACGCTGACAGAAAGCACCGCGCAGACCAATTCGCCCAGAAAAGCTGGACGACGACCACACAATCATATTTCATTGACTGCCATGGAAGTATTGAAACTTAAAAAGCTTTTTGCGGAAAAAAAGGGCCAGACCGGATGAAGTCGTTCCAATGACTGAACGCGAAGTCGAAAGCTCGCCCCATTAACAAAATTACAGCCAGGTTCAAAATTAGAGTAATTAATTATTTAGGATTCTCAGCTTTTTTTGTAATTGCTTAAACTGCTTTATATCTTGCGGTATATCCCACAAGGTCATTCAGAGAGTTAAATAATAAACAAAACAAAAAAAAAAAAATCTGAGAGGAATAAATTATTTCTCAGACTGTGGGCTAAAAGCACGGATTGGCCTTATGTGCATGAATACTTCGGCTTTGAGTTACTCACTTGTTGCTGTCCCTGTACTGATAGATGTAGCAGCCTTGAGGCATTCCTGACTCCTTGTCCAGGGTGAATGACAGCTTGGACTGAAAAACAGGAATGGGGGGGGGGGGGCGGGGGGAGTTAGAGAGGCAGGACTCAGGAGGTGGTTGGATGTCCATAAAAGCACAGGGCAGGATGTTGCTGCTTCACCTGTAATTTTAGTATGCATGTAAATACAAGTAAATATACACAAGATACATGCGTACGAAGCATGCAGTCAGCACATGTATGAAAAGGATATTATACAGTTGGTCTCAACATGGCTATTAGAGATTTCGGGGATACGCTGCACTCAACACACAGGCATACTCTGTGTCATTAGTACGTCAGTATCACAGTAAATACGTCATAGCATCAGGAAGCAGATGAAGTAAGGGTTACGAATGTCCGACTTGTGTACACTGCTGGTTAAGAACTGACTGCCATAAAGTCTATTATATAAAAATGTGAGTTAAATACAATGGCGCATAATAACGAACACATGCACGACTTTGTGACGCTCATGAAAACATTGCGTGGCTTCAGTGGTTGTATACTATATAATATATATATACACACCATATACTAAGACAAACATTTGGCTAAATAAGAACCATATGTACCTGTTCCAACTTCTCCACAAATCCGACTTAAAGACTTAGGAACGAATCTCGTTCGTAAGCCGAGGACTGTCTGTACTCCAGGTTCTTCTGATCAAACCCTTAATTAGAACATGATCTGGGGAGTTTGGAGTGCCTGTGTTTTTTTGACGGAGGAGAACATGGAGACGCGGGGGAGTCGGGATGAGAAGACACTGCGAGGGCGGCCAGCCTCCCGCCCGGCCACGGAGGAGTACGCCGCAGAAGCAAGCCGCTTCCACGCGCTCATCCGAGAGGGTTTCTGCTTCATCACGCTTCATCTTCGATAACCACAAGGTTTCTATGCAGTTTAAAAGCAGATCACTGAGTGCATCACATACCAGACTGCGCTTGTAAATAAACCGCGTGGTTCCAAAGCCTTCAGGATATCTCCACCATGCGCCAGATGGATACCACTTGCCCACAACTGCTCTTCAGTGCCAAGATCCTCAGTGAGTTTCTGTATTGCTAGATAACCAGGTAGCTACCTCAAAGAGCTCCTTTCCTGTGGCAGTAGAACCAAACGTTCTGTGTGGCAGTTGGAAGACGCCAAATCCATATTCATTTCTATAAGACTCAACACAACACAACAACGGCAGTGAATTCCCCACCTGGGCACTAATTAGGCTTTTCTGCCCCAGCTAATACTGAGGGCACGTAGACTGGCAATAACTGTGATGGATACTCAATATGGGTGGTAACTCTGGAGAAACCAAAGTGCCTAGTTCCCCAGTGGTCCGTGGATACAAAACAAATCACATCGACTCCAGCACACGGAGGCACTCAGAACTACAGGGAAGGAGAGTGTGAAGTTACTGCAAAGCCTCTACATACTTTGGTGTTCATCAAAACGTAACGGTCTGGACATTTTCAGGAATGGGGAGAATGCTAAAAATAGCACGACTGACTGAACCTCAGACCTGAAACAGACATCAACCAACATCTCCTAGATTCTGAAAAGTGGTTAGCTTCAATAGACGCGTCTGTATTTGATGGGGCTGCGTCAGAATCAGAGTCTGAACCCCTTCAAGGTGCACAGCAGAGCTATAGCACTGAACAAAAAATATTTCAATTTAAAAATGACTCCCACGTCGGAGAAAATGGACGTACGCAACGCAATCTGCTGGGGTAAAGGAATCATCTTCATGTGGCACAGAAAGGCAGCATATGACCTAATGTAGCTCTAAGTACTAAGCAAGACAAGACCTTGTACTGCGCGCCCTTAGGAAAAACCGAAAATCCAAACCAGGACACTCCTGATGTAACACACAAAAAATATGGCCTACATATCTGATGCCTTTTAAAAAGCCCATGGAGTGAAGATGAATGTTTAATTCTGAATAATTGGTAGAAGGTGCGAACGGTACGCAGCGGCACAGAGTGTGTGGTGATGGAGCACATGAAGTGTGTCTCACTGCGATGGCATGGGGTGATGTTCCAGAGATAAACTAAACGTCTGTCAAGCAAAATAAGCAGAATATGCCTATAAATCAGCGTATGAATTAGGATGGACTTCATCTGTTTTGTTATTTATGTGGAAGGACAAACTTGATGAGTAATGCTGATCAGCGAAGTAACAGAGGATGACGAGACCAAGGCTGTCACTATCGATTACATTGATAATCAAGTAATCTACCGATTAATTTGACGATAAACACACACATAACACTGTTTTGGTTCATCCGTTTTCTGCCCATGTGATCTGGGATGCGGGGGCAGCAGTCTGAGCAGAGATGCCCAGATCTCCGTCTCCCCAACCACCCCCCCCAGCTCTAGCAGGGAAACACTGAGGCGTTCACCAACCAGCCGTGAGATGTAATCTCTCCAGTGTGTCCTGGTTCTGCCCGACTGTGGGACAGATGACTTCCCCGGGCTCCACTTCTCCTGAACAGGCCCTAAGCAGCTGCCTAGTCTGCCAACGTCTAGATCTGGCCCTGCACACAACAGAGGCCTTCGCTCTTCATTTGGACCCTCGTCCGCCATGCTTGCTCTTCCTTCCGCCGCATTAGCGGGTGATCAAGGAGGTTAATTTTAAACCGATACTTTTTTAAAATTGAGTAATCAAGGTTTAATTAAGTAACCATGACAGCTCTAGAAGAGACAAAGGGCTTTGTGGATCTGCAGAACAGGACGGCCAAGCACCAGAGCAGAGCATGTGACCAGACCAAGTGGTACAGGCTACGTAGTCTAGAAGTTGGGAGACTGATTAGATGAACCGAGGTACCAACACGCGATGGCAGGACCATCGTTTCCACCTACGCAGGTCAGTGAGCTCATGCTTCATAGTCCAACTCACTGTGATCTTATGCCCGGTTAAAGTAAAATCCATATAGTAAGCTCTCTCGCACCCTGCCGGGATCTGGCCAACATGTGATAGAAAGTGATCCAGCTAAGAGGAAGTCCGGCAGGTGACCTCATTAAACCCTGTCTGTAGTGGCGTGGTGACAGCGCCACGTCGCCTGGGAAACGCCAACACCCCCTGGGGCAGAGTGGGCGATCAATGGTGTTCCTCGCTTACAGACCACTGCCTGGCACTGGCTCATCGACAGACCCACCCACTGGCACTTTGGACGTCATGCGGTGAAGTGGCGATGAAATCACGGCCGCCTTCCAGCCCCGGTACGACTGTCTATTTAGGAGAGCTTCACATGATCGTAAAAGCAACCTGTGAGAGTCACTCTGGTTAGAAAGGAACAGGCACATCAAAGTGTCTGTGAGCCGTCTGTACTGGAAACGCACACGACACCAAATGGATAATTGGCGGCAACCCTGTAGATACACTCCCTGCCTGCTGGGGGCACCATTACTCCCACTGTCCCAGGACCCACTTAAAGGGAGCCTCTCCAAAAGGCAACAGCAAGCTAAAAGGAGGACAGGAAATTTCAAAGAGGACAGACCAGACCCCCCCCCCCCTTCTCAAAGCCACTCGTTGCAGTGACTCCATGACTTGGCTGTTTGGACCTGGGCCTTTAGGTAGATACCGCTTAAACGTCAGGGTGAGATGGCCGTCCCTCAGAGCTGCTGGAACATGTGAAACGTCATTGTTTTCAGGGACCGTGGTCATCACCGTTTTTCACTTTTCCATTTTCATATATTATATATATATTTTGGTTTATAAATCCAGGTTTCCCTTTTTATAAAATGCTGACCTTACACTGCAGCTGCCCATATTGTGTGTGTGTGTGTGTGTGTGTGTGTGTGTGTGTGCCATGCAATGGACTGGATACCAGGCCACTCCACCTTGGTTCTGTATTGGATGGCAGGATGGACGGATGGATGGACGGATAGATACTGGTTTCACTAAGTGATAACACCAGGGTAACTTGCATGGCAGACCATAAAAACTAAACATCTAGGACAGCTAGGGGGTTCAGAAGTGGTCTACACACTGCTGACCCTTTCATAATATGTAAAGATATTATTAGTCTACAAAACAGATGACAGCCAATGACCAGAGAGCACGGTAAATCTCAAATAGCACTGCTCCCTGTGTGAGATTCTAAGACTTCACTCTATATCAGCTCATCAACCAAAGATAACATGGTGTTTCCATGTAGGAATCATCACGAGTCACATTCCCTTCAGAAGCTGATCCAATCAAAGTGCCCAAACCAAACAGATTGTAAATAGGAGCTAAACAGACCCCAGGATCGTTCAAAAATAAGGCTGAACATATGGTACCACTGGAATGTTCAGTCCCTAAGCATTAGGCCACCTGGTGGCCGTCACAGATACAGCATTTAGGTGTGAGGTGCTAAGCTCACACATGCTCGGCCCACCTGGTCCAGACGCAGGGCACCACTCTCAAAGCGCTGGGCGCGGAGCCGGCGGGCAATGCGGTGCAGGTCCAGGACGGCCCGGTGGATCTCGGCGACAGGGTGCTTGGGGGCGCAGGGGGGCAGCTGCTCGGGGCCGGGGGGGGCATCGGGCGAGTCAATCATGCTCTGGGCGTGGTCGTAGCTCAGCTTGATGCAGGAGCGAATCACGGAACGGCCGAACCACTCACTCAGGATCTGGTGGGGGCGGGGGGGGGGGAGAGAACAGGCCGTTCTTCACAGGAGCAAACAAACACTAATGGGTGGGTCATGGCGTGGGGGTGTTCGCCAAGCATGACGTGAGACCAAGGCCCATTAATGCAATGATTGCACGCAGTTGCTCTGTTGATACTCAGCCAAGGCCTCATTTTTATTTACCTGTTTATACAGCTGGATGTTCGACTGCAGTGATACACTGGACTCAAAGGTACAATGCTTGGCCCCTCTGAGAATGTGACCCCCCGAGTCCATGAATTTAACTAATACTAAACCGGCTGCCACAACAGAATAATTTGTATTGTGTCTTACAATGACTACAAGTCAACAACATCAGTCGTTTTTGACTTAACAATTTGATGTTTGACTTATACATGGAGTTACAAGGTCACAACCATTCCTGGGTTGTTTCTACAGGTACCTGCTGGAAGCCCAAAAGTGACCACAGGGGCTCTTCTGGTTGAACACATGGAACTGCTTTGAAAGCAGCTCAGCTGAGACAAAGATGGCGCCCTGTGATCAATACTGCTGCACTGTGAACTGAATTGTGCAACATCACCAGCCTGGACACATTCATACAGAAAATATCTCCTCTTTAATAATTAATAAGAGCCCCATCAATTGCCGTATTAATCCAACTTAAAAAATAAATACTGGAAAAAAAGGAACAGATCAGAGGAACAGATCATTGTCAAATTAAGAAGATGCAACCTACAGTAGACTCCACTGGGAGCTTCTGGCTCTCGACTCAATCAGTGATGAAGCGGAGACAAGGGCACTGGAAGTCTGTGCTGCCAAGTCGAACCCATGGCACAATGTGGGGAGCTAAAGAGGACCCCCCCTGTATTTAAGGATCAGGCTGGAAGGGATTCAGTCACAGGCCTGTCCAAGAGGGGTAATTAAAAAAAAACTAATTTTTAGCTAGAAGGAAAGGAGGTATGATTTTAAGAGTAAATGATGTTCACTGACAGTCTTTTACTACTGCCGCTGGACACCAGCTCACCAAAGATTAGTTCACGTTAGGATTTTTCACCCTGTAAGCATTGTGATATTGTAGCACAGGCAAAGTCAAACAAAATCCAGACTCCATCAGCCCCGGAACCAATCCCACTTTCACCCCCCCCCCAGTCACAGAATCACAGAACTCCTATACTAAGTGACCTGGCATCCCGGGGCCCCCATCAAATAGGACCTTCTCCTGTGGGACCTGAGGAGACCCCTGTCAAATGGTGCCTTCCCCTTAGGAACCGGAAGAGACCCCCGTCAAATGGTACCTTCCCTTCTGGGACCTGAGAAGACCCCCGTCAAATGGTACCTTCCCTTCTGGGACCTGAGGAGACCCCTGTCAAACGGTACCTTCCCTTCTGGGACCTGAGGAGACCTCCGTCAAATGGTACCTTCCCCTCTGGGACCTGAGGAGACCCCCGTCAAATGGTACCTTCCCTTCTGGGACCTGAGGAGACCCCCGTCAAATGGTACCTTCCCTTCTGGGACCTGAGGAGACCCCCGTCAAATGGTACCTTCCCTTCTGGGACCTGAGGAGACCCCCGTCAAATGGTACCTTCCCCTCTGGAGTGATTTTCCAGATGACTGAGAAGGTCAGTCGGTCAGTCATGGGGTTCAGGCTGCACAGTTCCTCACAGAGCAGCCTGGGCAGCATCGGGACCACCTGGGGGTGGGGTGGGCGGAGAAGAGAAAACAAGCAGTTATTGTCAGTGATGTCAGGGGCATCCAACCTGACAGGAAGAGCAGCCACACATTACATTTACAGTACAATCAAATTACTAGGTGGACACACGAACTAAAATGGAGCAAACTGCTAAGTCATGGCCCCTTTAACTGACTGTGAGTGACTGAGAAAGAAAAAAAACTTTTCAGGTTTAAAGGCTATTGATGGACTGGCTTACCAGGTATAGACACCTGACTGGTTTATTTAACGCGAGGTTTGTGAAAAAAGGACAACGGCTCAGCATCCAACTGCAGCATGAAAACCCCAATCACCGGCCATGTCCTACCTTAAAGCAGAGGCACACGATACAAAGCCATGACTTTGCATCCTCCTGTTTACTAGCCAAAGGACCGTGTATAAAAAGCTTAAAACAATAAGCACTGTTCAAGTAAAAAGCATCCAAACCTAATCCATTCAATTCAATTTAATCCATTTATAAAACCATTTCATCCAAAAAGGCAAGAAAAAAATCTAATGGATGAATGTAGTCCTTTGAAAATTTCTCACAGATAATAGAATTAATTCATACCAAAGACGCCGTATATTCACAGCACCAATTATTCACCGGGCAATTAACCTTTCTGCCCATCACACAAAAACGGGCAAGTTCACAGATGCTCTTCCAAAAAGAGAACTTCAGCAAACAAAACTGGCACAAGACGCACTTTATCAGGAAGTAAGCCTGGGTCACACCTGCTGGCAACAAATTTCTAGCCGAATGACCCTTAGATACATACAGAAAGGCATCTTTATTTTGCCTGAATGATCTAATCAAGAAAGCACACTGATTAGTTGTATTAATTAGATTGCAATTAGAAAAAGGACCTTCTGAACCAAGTAGACACTGGTTGCTCTTCTGCTAGCGACACTGTCCAGCAAGCATCCCTCCTCCACGAAGTAGCTCACGTCAGCGATGTGAACTCCGACTTCGAAGTTTCCTACGTGAAAATGGAAAGTGAAGACAATGAGGTTTGTATGCGCCCCCCCAGATGACAGTGAGAATGACAGTGCCAGACGCTTCTGTTTTTCGTACGGCGCTAATTTTTCCCAGAGTTTCCCCAGGTGGGGGCTGGGGTGGGCACTCGATGTAGGTTTTTGTTCCAGCGAAGGTCTGAAATATTTAGGTCCGATCACCCTGCTAATTGTATACAGGGACCGAATTTGACGTTTAGACAGCTAACTGTTGTAAATAATTAGTGAAGAAGGGGGGGAAAAAAAATGTTCCTGGACGAGTGTTTGTGTCAATGCGACGATAAACTAATGGAGCTCCTGAGGCGTGTTTCTGATCTGGTCGTCAAATTAGTGAGACGTCATTAGCCCGGCTAAGTAAACCTTAAAAAGGCAAGAAATAATAATTGAACCACCAGTAAGTCCCAATTAACTTAATAACAAGCTCACATTATGAAAGTCATGTAAATTAATAAAAATATTTAGATACAGTGGTGTGTGTGTGTGTGTGTGTGTGTGTGTGTGTGTGTGTGTGTGTGTGTGTGTGTGTGTGTGTGGGAGGGGGGGGGTTCTTTGGTCTATTCTTCGGTTTCATTTGCTTGTCCTCTAAGCGACCACAAACACACCTGGAACAACATGTGCGCACACACACTCACAGTGTCACAATGACGCACAAAACGCACAGCGCCGATTCCAGTACAGACGCAATTAAGAGCCCCAGTTCCACCGGGCTAGGTCAGGGAAATCCTTCTCCTTGTTTTACTGATATGCGCTTATCTTTATTTGGCATTGAATACTGTTTTTTTATTTGATTTTTTTTAAGCCCCTTATCAGAATAATAATCATTTCACAAGACTATGTGCCAATATCAGATCACGAGACACCCTGAGTTCATGACACTCAGCAAGACAGTTTTCTCAGAATTAATAACAATCTACAGAAACACACAATATATAAAATGTTACAAACATCCATACGTCTTCTAACTGCTTATGCAGCACAGGATCTCTGTGTGCCTAGAACATACCCCGGGAAGCACAGGGTGCTGGTCCTTCACGGGACACACAGAATAAGACGTGGGACTGCAGAATGAAACGGAAGGGGCCAAAGGAAATCGGGCAACGCAGGGAGGTTCCACAAGCTCCCCAGCCGCACGGTACGGAGGTAAGAGTAGAACGCGTAGCCTTAGCGATGTGAGGTCACACTGCTACCCAAAGCACAATCAGGTTTCATATAAAACTATACAAGTTGGGCTCAATTGTAGTGGATCTCTCCATCCAATTTCGTTACGCATCCAAACGTTGCTACACTATGTGGTTGGGCAGATGGTGGTCATTTCCACAGCCCTCAAACTGATCCACCAAGCCCCCAGACAGGCAAGATCATCTGTACCTAGGTCTCCTGTGTTAGGGTCTCATTAGGGGTGTGCATAAAGCAAGTCAGGGGCCCCCCGAATAAAAGAAAAACATTTAGTATTTCCAGGGAATCAGAGAACATACACTATGCAGATCCCAGGGACACGCGTGGGAATTTCCATGGGGCCACCCAATAGCACGACACTTCATGAACCAAGCCTGCGCCAAGAACACAGAATGACTGAGGTCTGGACAAGGCACTCTCCTGAGACACACACAGACAGCAAATTTATGTTAACAACTTAACACTGTACATGCATGCTTAATGCTAAATCTCATGTGTAGGCATGTCTGGAAAACCAGACATCGCCTACGCAGGTGCACCCACATTCCTGCTTTGGGGTATTTTCTGGTCAGACCTTCCATCAAAAAGGCAATATGTGACCAAGGGTGCTTTCAAACCCCTGGAACATCTTTCAGGAACCAAAACCCTTTTATGGAACCAGGAACTTTTGTTGTGTTCACACTGCAGGAACTCGGCCCCATTGTGGTTCCTCGGAGGCGGTTCCAGAACCCTTTTTTAGTTCCTACTCCACAACAGGTACTTTTCATCCGAACAAACTAATCCAAACTAACTTCTGCATTAGAAAATGAGATCGATAACCAACATTATTTACACAACTTCTACCATCTCCAGTGCCGGTGGTTTATTAGTGGAAAAACACAACATTGTTTTCTTTTATTCAGATCAGTCTGCTTGCTAGATTTAATAAGGTTTATAAACATGTTGTGGGTTGTATAAATGCAGTGGTTATATAAATGAAAATGTACTCCCCTAGGCTAATCATTGGTTAAAATATAAGACTATTGCTAAACCAGTTACCAAGCTACTTATTTCTTAATTCGTCTTATTTCTACCCCAATGGTCAATGTTAAAACAGGGCTAGTCTTTATTTTCTCCAGAAGTGCCAAATCCCATCAGGTGTGTGTGTGTTGTAATCCTGGACTGGGAGCCTCAATAACCCAGGTCCTTCACAGGTATGAAAACAGGGTGGGGGTTTGGAGGGGAATGTTAAGGCAGGAAAACAAGATGCTTCAGACTTTCTCAGGGTGAAAGCATGCAAGTCACTTCCAGTGTGGCATGACTAAATCTAGAAATGTTCATGAAATAAAAACTTAAACTATTTGTACATTATTAAAAGAAAATGAAACTGAACTAAAACTGAAAAATGAAAAGGAAAACTAAATAAAAACAAAAACTAATGCAAATTTGAGAACTATAACAAACGGCAAAGATACAAAAACCTGCATAGGTTCAGATGAGAATACAGCGCAACGTTGTAATGAATAACCTGTCCATTTTCAGACAAAATGGCTGAATTGGTTTTAAAACTGCACGTGGGGGTCGGAGGGGGGGTGCGTGTGTAATGATGCAAGTCTGAAGCTATGGGTGCATGTGGATTCTCATTCTAAGAACTTCAGCTCCAGCAAACAGGGACAGCCATGGCATTCTCAGCAAGCAGAAGGCTTTTGGTTTCATGCCGCAAAGTTACAAAGAGCTAATATTTTCCGTCTCTGCTGAAATGACACTGAGTTCAACAGCATGAAGCTTGAGAGGAGCTTCAAAAGAAAACAATTAGTCAGACATGGTAGAACAAGAGTCAACGGGAAATTAGCAGAGGCTTGTTTTTAAATAATCTCTTCAGCATATACAGGGAAGAAGGGAGAAAACTGCTTATTGCCTTAAAAGTGAACTATTTTACTGAATAAATCAATTAAAAATAACGAATCAACCAATTACTCCTTATTAGCTGTGACCATATGCCTCTTATCATGCAAATGCTAATTCATTCAGCACAACATGGATAGAATGCATCCTGTGTTTAACTAAACAGTAAATAAAATTAATGTTGCAGCACAACAGCCAACAATAGAGAATTACACAGCAAATGAAGCCGGCATTTCATTAATAGTCCAAAATGCACCAAACATGAGGTACTGAAGGAAAAAGTAAACAGCTGAGGACAAATTACGCACCATCTGGAAGAGGTTTGCAGGACAAGGCATCATCCAGGTCCCTGGCAGTGGCTGGGTCGATGGTGAAGATGCACTCCGATCTAAAGGGATAAATTGGCTTTAAGTGTCGCTACAGATACTGGGAATTTACCATGTGACCATTTAAGGAAAATAGGTTTCATTCGTAAGTGTATTAAGAGATTCCAACAATATCCTTAAAACCGCAACAATTAAATGACGACTAAGACAAAAGCTACAGCAATATTTAAAGCACATTTAAGTGCTTTTAAGAGCAGGAGAGCTCAAAGAAATTGTTATAAGTTTTATAAATATAAAAGAAGTATGTGGTATAAAACCTAGTGCTCTAGGACTGTAGTATACTTGTTTTTAATATTTTCAGAATGTAATTTATTTTTAAATTTATTTGGGTGAAGTGTCCCTCTAAACTTTTTTAAGCAGAACCTCCCAAACAGTTTTTGAAATAATCCGCTATCAGTATCAGCCCGAAATTTCCTTGTCGGTGCATCACTAATTTTTATAGAATTAAAGCTTCCTAAGACTTTCTGTGGGCACTGAAACTTAACATAAAAAGTTACCCTTTAATCCCTACTGAATAATGTGACTTTTGTCGGCTCTTTCTATTGGCACAATGCACAAGGAAGCCTATGGGATAATTCTGTGTGCTTAGACTCGAAAAGCCCCTCACTGTTCTGAGGTGCGCAAGGAAGCCCAAGAGGGCACCATCTAAACTTAAGTACAAAACATTGGAACCGAAGCTAAAATTAGAGATGCCATACGCAGAAATTCACTGGCAACTCGCACTTTATTATCGCTGTTAAAAAACATAGATTACGCACACGGCTGGCAGACTGTAAATTCCACTTGGTGTGAAATCTCACCTTTAAACATAGACCACTGCACGCTGTATAAAAAATCCCATTGAGAAAAAGGTAGAGCTTTTTTCTATTAAAATTCACTGTGACCGCTGAATGGAACAAACAACTTTTTTTAAAATAAAAAAAAAAGGGGGGGGGGATAAAAACTGTTGTTGATACGTAAGAAGAAAGCGTACAAGTTCAAAGAGGATGGCTTACACCAAAAAATTTAAAACACCCGCCAGCTGTAAACAGGAATTTGCATCCGCCAGAAGGTAAACCCTGAGGGGTACAGAATTTGCACCCAGATCAATATTTAATATCCAAAATCATAAAACACGTAAAGGACTTCACTAAAATAAGTCTTGGAGCACTGACACACCCTAGATAAAAGACATTTCAGACAATTCCATCTTTGACGTCACAAGTAAAGCAGCGGATATAAATAATCTTTTCACACCTGGCTAGTTGCTCTGACAACATCGGAGACCATGTGGAAACGTCGTCTGAAGAGCAATCGGATCGGCACTTATCTCTATACAGTGCCTTGCACAAGCTTTCAAAATTTCTCTTAATTCACTTCAGCTTGCGCACTGTGTTGTAAGAGCAAACCAGGAAAGGGGGCGTCAACATGAAAAGAGGACGTGGGCAGGTATTTAGAAGGTTATCTTTCCTAGGCACAAGGCGGTAAAGACTCTTAAAAGAGCTCTGTGATCATCTGATCCTTAGTGATCACTTGAGTGTGTGAACACCCAGTGGTGTGACCCTATACTGAATAAGCAGCTGGGAGATGGATGGCTGGACACCTATTCTAAGCTCTCAGTCCCATCTTGCGCGCCCCCATTCAATACACAATCAGCACACACACAGGGGCCTGTTTTCTGTCCAGTAGAAGGAAAACAATAGAGCCCTTCCTGCATAACATGGCAATTTATGATAGGGGAGTGAGGGGTGTAACATTTTTGTTTACCAAAGAACGCATGCAGAAACACGTCACAACCAGCACATGACTGACATTCCCACAAAGGCGAAACTCGCCAATTACAGTACAATAATAAAAAAAAACAAGTCGCTATGTTCTGCGAGATTCAACAGAAAGCCAAATCACAAAGTGTCTCTGGTAAAACCGACAGCATCGCATTTTACGGTTTCTGATAAATCGGCACACGCGTGTCCTAAGAAGCTGTATCTCCAGCGCTGATCCAGATCATAACGGCATCGCGACGGGAGAGAAGCAAAGGGCAGCTGGATGGCATGGATGTCCTCTGAAAGCTGCCAGGGCTAAAAGTAATCTCCACAGTAATAGGATTTTATTAGCAGTAGCCTGAATGTCATGCCAGTCATTTTTAATTTCTAAAGCATAATTTACACACATTGATTAGCTGAGCAGGTCTATTCCATTAAAAAAAGGGGGGAGGGGGGTGCATTAATTCTCTAGAAGCTATGCAATTATTTCAAAACTGCCATGAGCAGAACTCACGTCATCTTGGCAAGAGCACAGCATTATTTTTTAAAGATAATAAAATCGAATTTTGACAGCGTAACACATATTCCATGACCTAGCTAATTTAGCGTAAGTTTGCGTAGTCCTGAAGTAGAAGAGTTTATTAACATAACAGAAGGGACTGATCTGCAATGGGCCGCAGAACCATGCAGCACATACCTCGCCAAACACGTCGCTTACTCATCGCAACCCTGGATGGAAGAAACAAACAGCCGAACATAAACTGTATTCACAAACGCACTTGTTTTAGCACATTAAATACAGGAGATGTGAAACTGAGCCAACGGCTTCTAACAAACTCAGAAAAGAGCGACAGTTGAGACCGATTTAAGCGTGAATTTCGGCCAAGTTCAGAAGGGGTGCTAAACAATCAAAATGCAACGTAAACCAACAATCAGCCCTTTGCTCTCTGAGGAACCTCATCTTCTGCTATCCCCAGGAAACATTTGCTGTGATTTAAATGCAAATCCAAGTCCAAAACTCATCATCTGTGCAACACCAGCCCCTTTAGCTCACTAACAAAAAATGGAACATTATAGATGTAAATAACACAACCACATTACAATAAGCAACGACCAAATTTTGTCTTATTAGCCTTTAGCTGACATCAGAAGGGCTCATGAAAATTTTTAGAAGCAGCCAGTACATTGCCCTGTTTAATGCAAAAATTAGTTCACTTAAGCCAGATTAAAAAAAAATAAAAAAATCAGTGTCTTGCTGTCCATTTTTTCCATGTATATTGCACAATTTTCCAACAAACTTTATTGTTACCCTTAATAGCCCGACTATGTCTTCTATTAAAAACAGATTTTTATCCATGTGTCACTTTCAGCCTCTATATTTGGCAGATACCATAACAGATTTTAACTGAAAGTATACACACTAAGGAAAGTATTCTCTTATGTAAGCAGACTGCACACCGACTACAAATCCCTAATCAATTTAACTTAAAAAGTATCATGCAGTAATGAATCAAATTGTACAGTTCATTAGGCAGGAAGAAAAACTGTTGTATAACAGTATAACTACAGTCAAAATATTTAAAAATTTCACACATCTATTTCTGCATATAGAAGACTGAATTAAAGTTGCATAATATCACATTGCGATTTAATCAGAATTCTGCGGCGCATGCGCAATAATCACCAGAGCTTAAGATTTGTACGCACAGTGGCTTTTTATCGTAATTTACAGATGTTTACGTATGTTCACAATTTGGATAACCAAGGTTAAAAAAAAACAGATATCAGTGATCTGACGGTACTTTTTGCAGTTTAAAGTCAGACACGTTTATGAAACAGAAGTATACGTTGAATCTATCAAGATTATACGGAAACTTTTGGGCGTCGCAACAAATCTCTCATTAGTAGGTGTACTACGTATCTGCTTATGAAATTGTGGGTGTAAGTAAATGCCCATATGATATGAAATTAAATGAAGATCCTTCATTTGGACAAATTTTTACGCCCGTCATCTAGAGCCATGCAATCATATCACATTTGTGGGCACTGATTTGTGTCTGTTGACAGAACTCGCAACGCCACCACCAACTTATTTGACACACTTGGTCAAATCTACATCGACACAATAATCTACACAAATACTCTACATTGGTAGAGTACTTATTGTTAAAAACTTATTCAGGGTTAATTTCATCTCCTTTTTTGTTTTAGAAATTGCACAATATTAAGCACAAATATTTCAAATAATCGTGATGTGATATCGTGCAGCCCTGTACTGAAAATTATCTTAATGGGTTATTGTGTACGCCCAGTTTGGACGTCCATCCCATCCATGGTATCTCCTGCCTTGCGTCCTATGTTAGACTCCAGGCCCAATGGGACCCTACACTGGAAATGTGGTTATGATGGATGAATGGATGGATGGATAAATGGCGATTATTACACAAAACATGTCTCAAGAGCACCTTAAACCTCTAGAGTCTAAGGCTCTATTGAAACGCATGTACCCATTCTACCCCATCTATTGTGCTGAAATTGAAATGGCAAAGCCTGTGAAAACCACACACACACGCGTGCGCACGCGCGCACACACCTAATTTCACTGCGAATTTCAGCAACATGAACATATCCAAGCATCAGCAGAGTCGCCTTGCATTAACGTTGTTGTGAGAACTGTAAACACCTTCCCCCGGGGACCCTCTACAGGGAAGGCAACAGAAAACAGAGTTCCACTTCAAAAATAAACAAAACAAGAAAGGCTCTGTAGTCCCACAGCAGATCAGCTAGACTGATGAGAAGTACAACTTCCAGAGATGTCTCCAGACACACATGGCAGCAATATTTATCTCCAGAGAATTAACAAACTTGGATCAACTGAACTAATCACAATTTCATGTAAATACAAAAGGCAGATGTTTTTAAACAAAAACCCCTGTGCAACAAGACCAGTCAGGAACTAGAGCAGAATACGGCAGAGGTACCACTGCGTGCTTGTGACCAGCGACCAAAATCAGAGACCCGATTTTAGGCGAGCCCACCTCAAGTCTCTCCTTTTCGTGAATTCATCGGCCGGGATGGTCCACGGCAGGTCCTGTGGGAGACACTGCAGAACGTCCTCAGAGAATTCAGCAAAGTCCACGTCGTACTCCGTCAAGATGCCCTCCGTCTCCGGCTCGATCTCTCCAGCTAGGCCAAGGCTCTTCACCAGCTGCCTTCGGGGATTAAACAACAGCAGTAACGACTTTCACCACAAGGCAAACAGAGCTTAATTAACTGCTGCGCAATTAAAAAATCCAAAGCAAGATAGATGTCTGAGGAATCTCATCAACTAGCTCTGTCGATATGCACACACATATATTACTTTGTTGTGTGCCCAACAGTTTCAAACGATTGTACGCAAAGATCTTGCGTTCGTCAATTAAGTAGTTCAGGTCAAGTACTCTACACCAAAAGGTACAACAGCCACACCCAAGCTGAAAAATGACAAGATGCCCAGATCTGTTACAGTATGCGAAGTGCTGATCAGCTCAGGTAGACCGATATTAACTTGAGTAATTTATTTACTTGATAATAAGTCATACTGGTCTCTCTTTTACTCTCAATCACTGAATATTATATACATCATTACAAAGACAAGCACTCAATGTCCACTGACATTGGGATTATGCTGCTGGATGCATCCATTTGAAGGGGAAAGACTGTGGCCATAATGAATACAGCACAGCTTGGGTATATCTGAATGCCACAGCGAGGGCCCTAATGTGAAAACACTCCACACACCATTACAGCATCAGCACCACAAGCAGCCTGTACTGGAACGGACAGGGCAATGATGCAGTGCTGTAATTTTTGCACTTTCGGTCTTCCTTTACCGAGCGTGGCCTTTCCCCTCTGATCTCGTTAAGGTGCTCTCACCCGCAGACCTGCTGCTTCATGTTTGCATTATAGTGCACCATTTTCCGTGAACTCTAGACACCACATTATGCAAAAATACCAGGATGGTGACATCACATCCCTGCTTCTGTGCTTCACATATCGGGGGAAGGCTGTTCGCATTGACGAACAGATGTACCTAATGAAGTGGCCACTTATTGTGCACCTGCATATATATACATGTACAAGTGCATCATACAAACATCCAAATACTCACGTAAATATTAATGCAGATGTAACACTGAGTGATTCAAAGGCAGAGGAAAAAAAAGCATAGCCCACTGATTCTCTCTAGCTCTGATGAGGTATGAAGAGGCCTTCTGCAATTTGCAAGCTGAATGACAAAGACAGCAATTTGCTTTAATTGCTGAAGTAATTATCACTTTTATGAATTTGCAGAACGGGCATCACGGCCGCTACAGGGTGGTGCCCCCCCCCCCCCCCTTTGAGGGCATTATTATAGGGTGTTCTGCTCCAGCGATTACCGACACCGCACGGGGGGTAATTGGCAACTGTGATGGAATCCAAATGACCCTCTTAATTACCTCTCTGAGTGGAACCGAAGTTTCACAACTGCCTCCACTTCCAGAAGCTAAAACCTCCGCACACATGCATGCTGGACCCGTTCCCAGTGAGGATCGGACCTTTACAACGCGAGCCCTCAACCAGAGAGGTAAATCATCTGAATTGGGCAAACGGCAACATTAAAAGAGGGTTTTCTCCATTGGGCGGGGCAGCCGTCGGGGCTCCGCCTCCTCTCACCCCTCAGCGAAGGTGCTGTCCCCGGGCCAGTCGGTGATGCGGCAGATGAACAGGATGCTGGCGTAGTCGTCAGGCCGCGTGGCAAAGTCGGCGGGGCAGTCGGCCAGGGGCACATTGACCCGCGGCACACGGTGGTCCACTGGAGAGAACATGGCGAAGCTCTTCTCCGGCAGGAACTTCAGGAAGCCGGTGGCGGCTCGGGAGTGTTTCCGCTGGAGGATGTACACCACCTGCGGCGGAAGGGTAGGAGCGAGGAGCGCCGTGCAGTGAGGCGAAAGCGTGCCGGGAAAGAGCAGCAGGTGAAGGGCGAGGGGACGCCGTCCGCACTGCACTCTCCTCCAGCACTGGCCAGAGACTGAAGCTCACAGAGCACGACTCACCTTCCCTGTCCTTTGAAGAAACTTGTCAGCTACGGTTTTAACGTCCCCAGAGCTGTGCGAACCTAAAAATACAACACAAACTCATTCATTCAAAAGGATTTGAAAAAAGGAATGCATTTAAATTTATCTAGGCAAGATTGTGGAAACAAATCAAAATGATCACTTCCTAAGCTTTTCACCCAAGGAAGGGGTTTTGATATTTAGGAATTTTACAATAATTAAAAAAAAAACTAATTATACTGCAGAGACCGTTCCACTCAAATGGAACAAAAGGAGAATATTCTGGACCAAGTATTTTTTTTTTTATTAAGCAAAATAAAAACCACTACTGACCGAGGACTCAGACCTCTCACACAACCTCAGAATACTGTCTGAAGGGCCGGGCAGAATATCACGTTTATGGTTCATCTACACATTTTCAAACCAAAATACAGAAGGAGACAAAGTTTATATTAACATACTGTTATTGTGTGTTAAAAGATTTTTAATGGAGACCTATAGTATTCTTTCACGATTGCAAACAATGCAAACAATGAGGGAACTTAATTCACAGTCAAAAATGAAACCATTGAGCGTGTCGTGGAAGCTGAGAAAGGGGAAAGTCGAGGAGATATCACCCCTCCCCCACCACCCCCCACACCCCCCAACCTCCACGACTTCTAGAATTACTGGATAGATCAACCGGAAATGTGAATGCCAATCCATGTGACACAGAA
The DNA here is from genome assembly GCF_048594095.1 of Paramormyrops kingsleyae. Lineage (NCBI taxonomy): Eukaryota > Metazoa > Chordata > Actinopteri > Osteoglossiformes > Mormyridae > Paramormyrops > Paramormyrops kingsleyae. The sequence goes on along the minus strand of NC_132817.1, from coordinate 16,538,236 downwards.
TTCTGTTCTACACCTATTTATTGCATATTCTGATTACATGCTGATCTGCACCATCTTTCCCCATCCATTAAGTTGTTGACTGTATTTATTTGTGTCTGTCTTAATGTCTATGTCTTTAAATGGCTGGAGCAAACGACAAGGCTAGCCAAGGAATACAATGCTGTAGTCTCTGACAGCACCAAATCTAGTTGATTTTGTCCTACATTTTGTGACTTCTGCTTGGAATAAAGAAAACGTCTATGTTGAATAGTTGTAGTTGTACATTTGCAGACGGGGAAGGAGAATCCGTATTTGCATTTTGTCAATGACTCCAATGATTCAACCACCATGCAGACAACATCCCATCAACTCCTCTATTTGTGAGGAAGAGGGAAAAAAAATAAAAAATCTAGTTTTATGGATCAAACACCACAACCAGAGGAATTTTTCCCCTCCCAGTAAGAGGGCAATAAGTTTCACAGAAAGCAAACAGGACGCCACAATGTGATGACATCACAGCCGAAATTGCCTGGCTGCACATTTTACACACCTGCGACACACCCATGTGTCACATCTAGACCAGCAGCCTTTTTAAATACAGTCACCCCCCCACCAGTGAAACTGCAGTCCGGGGAAGCCTGACCTTCATGCTTTAAATTAAAACGCTCACACCCGTTTTTCACCAGCGTAAACTTCCATGGCTGCCTCTTCGCACACGACATCGCAGGTGGGGTCCCCCCGCCCACTGGGACACCCCCCTTGTAATGGCATTAAATAGGAGAAAAGGAGCCGCGTCAGCAGAAAGCAGGAGGGACGTGTGACCCCCCCTCCATCGTCGCTGCGCTGAGGGGCTGCAGGGAGCACCGGTGGGTACGAGCCGCCAAGCACCTCCATCGTTATTTATTTCTGAGAGAAGGAACCAATATGTTCACCTGACAGTGCAGTTCTGGGGGAGCGAGATAGTCCACATCTCCATCTGGTTGGGAGGGTCGACTGGGAAAATATCATTACTCACAGTACGCTGTGGGGATGGGGGGCAGATTAATGAACATTTCAGCCGTCTTGACGGAATGAGGTAAAATCACCCCCCTTGGGTCTGCAGCACTACTGTCAGATACAGGATGGGTTATTAAACTCTTTCCATCAACAGGACAAAACTTGTGTTTTTTTTTCCCTTCCTATTTGTTCGATTACACAAAACACTGTCTTGCGAAAATAAACGTAACGCGTAGTCAAGTAAACCAATCCAAACAGATTCCGAGACGGCTCAAAGCTGGCTATGCAAACACCAGCCACACAACTGCTGCTTTCATCTGTGTTTTGGTTTCCTCTCACCGGGGCTCAATCCCTGCTCTGCATCAGGAGCGACGTGACGGGATGCGATACGACGCAGCGCCTGACGCTCGCAATTAATGAGCCGAGCATCGCATCCCGGAGAACCTGCGCGCAGCAAGTCCCAACACAGCCGCCTCCGAGACAGCAGAAACTGAGATGATGATGATGATGGTGATAATTAGAGGAAGTGTTCATTCCCAAATACCCTCAATTCTTGTCTTTTTAAATCCCAGAAAATGGAAACATTCCCAGTGACTGGTGCGTAATACTGAAGGACCACACCTTCTACTAAACGCTACACAAAATCCAGCTCATCTATACCAACCTCCTTCACATAAAATTAAACTAGTGGCGAGTCTATGCAGTGGTTTACATGCAGTGCAACTTTCAAGGTTAAAATAGGTGTAAGGAGTCCGTAAACCAGGAAACATTAATTATGCTTCCGGTGCTTATAGCTGGAGAACAATCCTTTCTTTTCCTATGACGCAGTGTAACCCTCACTGGAAGTCAGTTACGACTATGGGTACAGGACTCATTTCCACTGTCCATAAGCAGGCTGGAGGGGTCAAGGCTGAGGTTGGAGTGATAATCTTAAGCATCGACTACCCTGAAAGAACTGGATCCCTTGACAAAATGGACACACATACCATTCACACCTACGGACAAACGTCTACTACAATTCACCTTAGGCATGAGGCAATAGTGCTAACGGTTGAACCATCAGTGTTGCCCCCAAGCTACAGAATATTAATGCACTAAAATCCCTTTTCAGCCATAAGTGTAATGGTGCTGAAAGCTCAAGACGTCAGGTTGCGCACCTGTGGTTGCTTGGAGATTCATCATCTCAACCTTGGTAGCAAGTGCATCAGTGCCGGTTGCGTCGTGCTCGCCGTCGCTGAACTGCGCCTCCACGATGACGTCTGGGCTGGGCTGGGCTCCCCCCGTCGACCCCCGGGCCGAGGTCCCCATGGCCGGGTTCTCCGACTCACCGCTCCCCTCCCCGTCCGTGTCGGACTTAATCACCTGAGTTGCGGGAGGGGAAAGGCGGCATGATATTGACTTTCCAAGACGGCTTAGAGAAGCTCTCAAATAAAACCAAACTGCTGAAAGTTTGCCCAAGACTTCGTCATTTCATATAATTACATAAAACAGCTTACTTTCAGGGAAACCTTTTTTCCCAGGAAAACTACAGGAGTTCAACATCTGAGAAGTAGGTGTCACATTTCAGATATTGCATACGTATGTGATAGTTTCCTTAGCTGGCTTTCTACTCAATTCGATGTCAAGGCAAGTCCATTTAGCAAGAAAAATTAAATAAACGCAAGCTCCTTCTGAAATGTGGTAATACGGTCAATAGCTAGCAGAGAGGGTCAGGCAGGCATTACCCAAAAACTGGCTCAAAAAGCTTAAGCGTATGACTTCTCTATTCCCAAATGTCACATTTAAATTACTTCACAAACTAAAGGATCTCTTACTATTTTGCCAGCCTATGCCATGTCGTTTTTCAAAAGAACACACTAAAATTAAAGTCAAGATTTCAACAGTGCAACCTAAAATATTAATTTCACCCATAATTTACAAAAAACCCAATCAATTAGGTAGCAAAATAAAGTTCAGGAAAAACGATGTTTTAACGGAGAATAATTGCGAAATCCTGCGATCAACAGCAGAAACCCGCCACGGAAATCAAAGCGAGGTCACAACTCTTCAGGTCAGAGGGAACCCCAAAAGCCACCTCGCAAAAACTTAACCTAAAGATTCTTTGTGTATCGAGATAAAAGAGTGATATAATGCTGATCACAAGATAATTTCAATTTTTACCTGCTAGGAACCTTTGAGAGAAACCAGACCATGCTGGAGAAAAATTAACCAGCCGGGCAGGTACCGAAAGCGTATTAGCTCAAAATCACCCAGATATCTTTCCTTGATGGGAAGGCCAGTACACATTAGTGGTAAGTGGAAATCTGACCAACCAGCATACATCACTCTCAAGTATGAGAGCTTCCAGAATTACCCTCTTGCAATTCAATGGAACTATTGCAAAAGGTTGACTTTCAGTGTCAGATTTATCTAAAAGTAGAATATTTAAAATGGGGGATAAAAAAAGGATGTACACTTTTGAATTGTTTGTTTCATCCCTACAATTAGATTCGGAAGCAGAACAAGTTAAAGAGGACGTGTTCGACAAAAGCATCCGGTAATGTTCTTCCAGGAAGATGAGTCAAAAGCATAACTGCTCGAGTCTCCTGACTAAATATCAACAGACATGCATCAAGGTTAGTTATAAAAGTGCAGCCAAAACATACTGACTCACTAAGGGAACTGATAGGTTAAAGGAAGGAAATTTACAAAATGATAAATGATCAGGCCCTGGTGGGGATGTCCTCTAATATTCTCCACTCCTACTGCGTATCATGGCTGTTCCTGTGCTGTGATGTACTGGCTTAATCAGCCCAGTCTATCTTCTGTTGACAAGCAAGGCCTTTCGCACGGCACGTCAGCATTACGCGGCAAGCTGCTGCAGAAAGATTATGCACAGCCGGGGCTACTCCTACTGCCTGACCGAGAGACCTCACTGCAGGCAGGGCAGAGGGTACGCACAGGGCGGGGGCACGATAGCTGAAACAGGGCTATCCCAGACCAAATCCGGCAATAAAACAATAGCGGGCAGGGCAGGAGGGGAAAATAACCCCTTCTGACTGCGCAAAGCATCACACTGTCGGAAACATTACACATAAATAACTGTGGTAATAGTACTATTCCACTGTTTTTTCTCTCTTCTCTAAAACCAAGAAACGTTTACCACGATGAAAGTATTCCAGTAACTTTGAGCCTAGTCGAGAAAACACACGGAGTAATGAATCCAGAATTTGTTCAGTGCAAATGAAGCATCAAAGTATATATATATATAATGGTTACGGGGCTACAACATAAAAGCTATTAAGAGGAGATTATAAAGCTTCCAAAAACAGAAAGCAATATAAACAAGGTTTCAAAATGACAATTTTACGAAGTACCTGACCTGCAACAAACATACGCTGACATTTTGAGAGAATGGAAGACAATCTGAAAGCAAATATTAGACCACGGTCTATGAGTGATGGTTTAAATAAGTCAAAGGCAGAGAATGTAACCACTTGTTGCTATTTGAATTCTACTGTTTTCCTAAACAAAGAGCAGGAAAAAAATAAAGAATCATTAAGTGGGCAAATTCGTCCCGATTAACGTTTCACACACAAGCTAGACAGCCGCTCGGCAGTGAGTATTTTCTTGCAGCCTGAAGTGACAGTAAAGGAAACTGGTCACGGTGGTGTGACAGCCTGCGCTGCCTGTACCAGCGTCTCCAGAGCTCGGCGGCTGGGAGGCACGCCTGCAGGCCTCCATTGTGTGCCTGTGCCTGTCAGGCCAGCGGCCGGGAGGTGCGGCAGCAGGCCTCCATTGTGTGCCTGTCAGACCAGGACTACTCCCTGTGGGAAAGAAAGGTCCTGAATCAGGATGACTTCCTCTTGGGTATCTCTGCTGATAGGCTCAGGGAACACTGACTGAGCAAGCCCAGCTTCCTCTTCCACATCCTTGGAGGAGACTGATGATGATAATACTATTACCATTACTGCTACTAGTATTATTACTATTATTATTATTATTGTTGTTGCTAATAATACTTAATACAATATGGATACTACTACTACTACTAATAATAATAATAATAAAATCATCATTATTATTACCATCCTCATCTTCAGGGTGAGCCAGTTCATAAGCATGTTTTTTCCAAGACTCTATTTCCCAGTTCAGCCAGCCAAACTCTGCCCAACTCACAGAAAGGAAGCCCCTACAGGCCACATGGACGAAGTGGCCTGCTAAGGGACAGTGGGTCTGCAGGTAATAATGAGGCAAGACATGGTGACGCTGCTTTAATGCCACAAGCCAACATTCTGCTGAACCATTAAGACCAATTCATTACATATATGATAAAGTCACTTGGAGGTGGACAGAGTTGTCTGTCTTGTATCTAGTCTGCATACTGCAGCCACATAGCATCGTGAATGATTGTGGAGACCTTCAGTGGCTCATTCCAAATTCAGTGACGCGTTTACACAGCACTAGCCTCCGCTGTAGGTCAGGCCCTGCGTATCACGTCCTACCGTGCGGCGCTGTACCCAACCGGGGCCGAGAGCAACAGCAACGCATGGAAAAGCGCTGATAAAAAGCAGACGGCCTTTTACGAGAGGGAAAACAGTCGGTCTGGACCACCGCGAAGACGGCCGGGGAGCTCAGAGGGAACACAACACAGGGGAAGGTCTCGGCGTGGCTCAAAGCACACTGGGGCGGGGCTTATTCTCCGGCTGTCCAAGCACATGGCCCGCCGACCACCAAGGGCTTATTTACCATTACACAAGGACATCATTAGCCGTCCTGTGACGACAGTATGAAGCCGGGGTGAACGTAAGTCGGCGAGAAAAGCTACATAAGCTTCCGCAGCAATCCAAAGAAAATGTCCAGGTTTTAAACAAGAAAACAAAAATTAAATATAACGCGCATACAAGGCTAGCCGCTGCACTGCCATGAGATTCCTCACGGTCCATTTTCCAGATCACTCTGCGTGTCATTTAAGGTGGTCATCCCTGCTAATACGGCCCCCGGAACAATGGGGTTTAGCTGCGACATCCCATCCCTCCAGCAGCATCATAGGTCATTACCTGCCGTTACATTAATCACCGGTCAGGGGAAAACGGGCGCTCATTAAGCCGGGTAGACGAAAGCGAAAGGCCATCATCTAACCTTAAAACCCGACTCTACCTTTACAAATCACCATGCAAGACACTGAAAATTACTGACGGACAATCCTGCAGTACAGGAATGGCTTTCATGCAGTTACATAATTACAAAAATTATGAGTATTTTTCAAGTACCAGATTGTCAAAGACAACCTAATCAAAATCAAAGACATATGGCATCAAGTGTTAAATGCAAAAATAACTTCCCGAGAGAACCCCCCCCCCCACACACACACACACACACACACAAACAAGCTTAAATGGAATAAAACTAGAGACATAAAACACACTTTAAAAAATTACAGACCAATTATCAATCCATTAGACGGCACAGAACATTTTGGTGATTAGGTATTCCAGCAATAAACCTGAATTTTGCCATTTCTGTACAAACATCAAAGTAAATCATTGAAATTCAGCCTGCATAAGCTACAGCAAATTGTGTTAATACAGAAATTACTCAGCCCTATCAAGGTCTTGACTTCATATCAGCAATTATGGTAAATTTTTTCCCCTACACACAAGCACTATTTATATTCCTTGATTATGGCAGAAATGGCTACAACTCAAAACTAGCCAACTACAGTACATCCTGTTGATTAGAAAACACGGTAACAAAGAAATGGTAGCAATACAATTAAACAATCAGTATGACAGGATACCGGGATATAGTACCGCATGTTTTATATCGCCTATCCTTCAATAGGCACATGCGATGCGAGTTATACTGCACACCCACCAGTCAAAACAGTCTGCAGACACCGACTAGGAGACACGGAATACCAGAACTTTCTTTAACACGTGTAAACACGTATCTCCACTGAGCCCAGCACTTTGGTAAAAATACAAATATTATGTTTTTTCCAGTAGTCGTACTTTATTTTTTAAAAGCATGTCAAGATAATACTTTGTTCCATTAAAAAAAAATTTAAAAATCTGAGCCCTGATGCTGATAAATGCACATGCAATAAAAATGACTTGCGATCTGAGGGTTGGCAGCAAATTAAAGACCGTTGGTAATTAAGGGAGGCTACAGTAGTTTACATAATGTTCTCTTCGTGCGCTTCCATCATCTGCTGGCCTCAGGCCTTCGCTTCTCATTTGACTCATTAAATAACCATCATTTATGCAGTGAAAGGCTGCATCTCCTCTCAAAAAAAGCAGATCAACCTTGTGAACAGCAGCCCTGTGAAGCTTTTTCCTCCCTACAAAATACCGACACAATCAGCCTTGTGTTTCAAACACAAATACGGCATGAAACCCGGAAGACAGGCAGAGTTGGCATTTCCAAGAGACACTGATGCAAAAGCACAAGTTCACTTAAGTACCAGGTGAAGGCGTCAATACCCACTTAGCTGGAGATTCCCGACCGAGTCAAATCAAAGACCTGGATGGACTAAAACGACAGTGCCAAGGTCAACCTACCACACTGCTAAGCTTTAAAATTAAAATAATAATACCTGAAATCTGAGATCCCGAATCCTTCAAAAATAATCGGGCATGTGGACAAAACGCTATTTATTCAAAGGCTGCTTTAAAAAAAAAAAAAGAAAAAAAAGAGCAGGTTGAATCAGTGAAAGGCGGGTATTGTTTGGGACTGTGAGATAGCAGGACAGAGACGGCCCCACGCCGGGAGGCAGTGACACTGCTGAGACAAGGAGTCACGTGTCGGGGATGACAATCAGCCGCCGGAGGGAGCAAAGAAAAACGAACTCGGGGAATACATGCGGAATGCGGGAAGTGGTGGCTTAATGGTCAGGGAAGAACACTTATAATCGAAAGATTGCGGGTTCGAATCCCCGACCAGCAAGGCACCACTGAGGTACCCTGAGCAAGGTAACGCCCCCAAGCACTGCTCCCCGGGCGCTGAATTAGCCGCCCCCTGCTATGTTGCATTTTTCACATATGGGTTAAATGCAGAGAACACATTTCATTGTTGTGCACTGTGTGCTGTGGTGTGTCAACAATGACAATTGATCACTAAATTCTAGTTAGAAAATTCTGTACCGCAGCGCTCTGGAGTCTGGAGGACAGGCCGGGTGAAGTGCTTGCAGCCAGGCCACACAGAGCATCTTACAGCACATGCTACAAGACCAAGGACTGCAGATCAATAAAGGAGGAAGGAACAGGATGGAGAGTCCCGAGCGGAGCCTGCCCTTCTGAATGGGTACTAGGCTGTCTAAAGAGGACCTTAAGGTCTGACATGTAATTGTCAATTATAAAGCTATTGGTATGAAGGGTTTTTTAAGTCAAACATTACATTAAGAAACTAAATTGCCTATAGGAAGCGCAAACATTAATAGATTAATAGATCATTTCATTGTCCGACTACTTGTACTTTGTGCGATGACATCAAAACTGAATTTGATCTAATTTAATTAGTACCATGTTTAGTGTGTAAGGGTATCCTTACCTTCCATTGCTCCCGTGGGAGGAGTTTGACAACCACAACGTCCCCATTGAGGGCACGGTTCCGGGCCGCGACCCCATCCAGGAATATGTCACGAGTGCCGTCCTAAAGCGGGGTGATAAATAAAGTTTTTTTATCAATTCTTTAAATAAAGAATTGAATAAGAGGCATGGCTTGTTGAGTAATCACACAAAGTATTCGCTTGCCAATAAAAAAGGAGCATAAAAGCAACAGAAAGGTTTATGGTCAAACATATTAAAACTTATTTTTAGAAAATTATTTTTTGTTTAACGTTACTGTGTATGACTCACGAAGCTAGATAAAAAGATAGTAAATTTGAGCTGGAAAACTTTCGTAACATACAACTCCCAAACAGACAAAGGTATGAACACCCTCAAGGAAATGTCACTGGCTCAAGTGCAGAGTTTTCATTCAGCTCCAGGTGCTTTTGCGCCGTACCAATTTAATTAAATGCATTACTTCCGTTGCCAAAGCAAATGCTCCGCAAAGGTGAATGTGAAACAACTGCACATCCGATGACAGGGGGATTTCACTTAGTAAAAAAAATAAATAAATAAAACATAACATAATGCAAGGAAGAATGAGAGCACAGCTCAAAAAAAACTGCTAAAAACAATCTGATCACTACATACACTTAGGGGGGATTCTCCTTATGGCAAACAACCTGTCCAGGCTGAACACAGAAGCTTCGTTCCCTTGAATTTCCCAAGACGTTTTTAACTCCAAGCGCTCAAATATCAATTCATAATATCCCCACAATCTGCTAAAGCTAAAAGCACAAAAGGTAAATGGACACATCAATACAAAGAAAAAAAGTTTTAAATACAAAAAGCTGTTCATAACAAACTGCGCCGAAAGGTACTGTAACTTTTGAACACACAGTTGATGCAAAGCAATTAACTTGGACTGCTCACGCAAGAATTTTTCCACCTTCCACAACTCCATCATGCTCTCTAACATCCAGAACACGACCGAGAATGTTAATACCAGCAAACCGACACGGAGCAGACACCAAGAGAGCAGACTTAAAAGCGTCAAGCAAATTGATGTACTGTATGCAAATATATGCTGAAAACAAAAAAGATGACTATCTCTCAGCAGACCCTGCCAAAGAAATCTATAATCTATCATCAAGGCCGGAGGGGGTATTAAAAACAACACACCCAATATTTCATGCACTGAAGGCTGGGAACATCTTAATAATATCTCTAACTGTTTTTCTCAAGTCAAATTGGAGGTTCAAAATGATGCCGGGCTCAAATTCCTAACTTCGGGGTGAGGGAGGACAAGTGAAGCAACACTTCAAGTAACCGCTGCAGATTTTTTTAATTTTCCTGCTACTGTCTACAGGTAAAGATCTATTGGTACTGCAGCTACCATGCACAGTAATGGAGATGTACTGCTAAGCCTCATGTCACAGACCAACCTGCAGGCTAAACACACATGGCAAGACACTCTGAGTATATTTCAAGGTGATTCTTATGCCTAAAACTAGTGCCATGTTATCATGGTTTGGGGAGTGAAACAGTCGCATTTGTGTGGTGTCTCTTTAAGACAGCGTGAGTCAATGTTTTGATGATGTCAGCACGTAAACGCTACCACGCTCTGTAGAGCGCGGAAGAAGCGTGCTTACAGATAGCCGCATGGACTGAGGGAGACTTTATGTTCTTATCTCCCTAACTCAAAGTAACGTCACGGGTTGTATGAATACTGCTCGCTTCATGTGTGACGAGCCAGCAGCCATTCAACCGGGCTTTGTAAGGATGGTGAAGAGTGCGTGTAATTAAAAGACAATCGCTGTCCCTGCTAAGTGTTCTGCCGCACCTTCTCCATCACAAAGTACAACCCCACGTTACAAAAGTTAGCCTTAATATATTGAACTGGCATTCGAAAGAATTGCATTACGGTACTGTTCTTGATACTAATGTCGGTCATGTACAGAGGAGAGGTGTTGGAAAGAAGGACGCTGAGGACAGAGCTGCTAGCCTAGATGAAAAGAGGAAGTTTATGGATGTGGTGAGAGAGGACATGCAGGTGGCTGGTGTGAGAGAGGAAGATGCAGAGGATGGTAAGAAATGGAAACGGATGATCCGCTGTGGCGACCCCTAACGGGAGCAGCTGAAAGAAGATGACGACTTTCCTTGATACTAAGAAAATTAATTTTATATTGCAAACAGGTCTTAAATTCTCTTCTGGTGACTATGAGTCAAATCTAGCTAACCCCAACCTGCACCGTACCACATGCAAACTTAAAGGGCAATGCGAGCTGGCTTGAGAACTAGTACCAAGCCAGCAGTCTCCAACTGAACCCAAGCTTACATCAGCTTGACGTCAGAAAGCTTTAAAAAAAAAATATATAAAAATTTGAGGCAGATGTTGCAAATTGTGAGGTGCCTGAGGTTTAAACAGACTTCAGTCTCTACTGAAGGTCTTACCTGGTCAATGTGTTATCTGACGAACCTCCTACGTTGAGAGTGTTTTGGCTTGAGAGTTACTGTTTTGGGCCAGTGTGCCAACAGACAAGTTAGTGTTGTACTCCACGATAATTTGTTTTCCACAAGTGAAAATGCAAAACACTCCTCAGTATTTACTCAGATTTCTCCAGACATGTTTATAGGGCAACCTGAGGTTCCAAACACCGATGTTTCTGTAGCACGGTGACTTGGATTTGCGTACAGCCGTTTGATGTGCGCTTGCAGGTTAGCCTGCTATAAGGCGTACTCAACGAGATCAAAGCACTAGAACAGAAATAAGAAGCTACTAACCAGACAACTAGTTTGTTGAACAGCCAGCCTGTTTATGCTGACCTGCCCTCATCAAGACCATCCTTAAGCATAACCTGAAAGCACTTAGCATTGTGTTCAAAAAGTCTTTAATGTCAGCCTACAACCATCCTTCAGGGTTGAACTGAAGTGTTCTAGTATAGCGGCAGTTTCACTTTTTAAATCCCTACCGTTTTTACAAGACTCGTCCATTAAATAGCTAATGTAGTGTTTTGATGGAACAAAAAGGGGGGGGGGGACTCACGGGTGAAGGAGCAAAGGCCTCATGGTACTTCTTAGGATTGATTCTTAATGGTCCCTGGAAAAGAAAAAGGATAATTTGCTTGAAAACCAAATGAATTTAAAGTGGTTTACCACAAATATATTCAAGAAAATTGGGTGTAACGATCACAAAACATCCAGGGACATACACCTAGACAACAAAACCAGAAACCACCAACTATACCACCGAACTATACTTCACACGACATGCAAACTTACATAAACTCAAGTATTGTTTGATGCAAATTACTACCAGATGCAAAGACAAATCAATTTCTGGTAGAATTGCCCTCAAAAACACACATATTCAGTAATGTTTGCAATCAGTCATTAACAGAAAGTACTTCAGTGACACTTGGGTGGCCTGCATCACGCAGATTTACCTGAATGAGTTCTCCCCTCTTAAGCCCCATGGACACCTCATCCGTAGACAGGTACACGTCAAACACTTGCTTCTTCTTCCCTCTGCCTCCTTTATTTTTGCTCTTGTTCTTGTCTGGGGTCATTTGGGCTGAATGGACCTGGTCTGAAAATGAAAGCCACATCTACAGCACCGCCTTTTAAATTATTTGGTGTAATCACAGAAAAATCGGTATGTGAGGCTGTACAAAAACCCTGAACGGGAATGAGGATCCTGCGGCTGATTTACCCTGAGGCTGCGCTGACTTTGCTCTGTCAATGTGGCCCTTTGGCGCTGCTGTGACTGAGCTGTCGGCACCAGCACTCCTGCCTCCCTCAGGCGCGGCGTCCATCTTGTTTTTTGCTGCGTTCTTCTTCTTGTGTTTCTGCTTATTGTGCTGCTGCCCGCCGGTAGGCCCTACAGGGCTGTTGGTCCCCGCATCACCAGCGGGGGTCTTGAAAGCCCCTCCCCCACCATGCTGCTGTTTCTTCGGGGGTTTCGGGTGTTTCAGGAGCCCCTCTTCGCTAGACTCGATGTCGGCATCTTGGCTGGTGTTCGTGTCCCTCCTCTCGCCACGCCTCGGCCGCCGTGCCCCCGGTCCCGGCTTTGGTCCCGGCGGCTCGAAGACGGGCCCACCCCCCCGCCCATTCAGCTTGCCCATGTATAGAGACAGGCAGCTCTCTGACTCAGCGTCTTTTGCGGGATGCGGAGAGCAGCCATTGGTGCCCGGTGCTCCGATCCCTGCCGGACCTGGTCTGTTGTGGTCAGTTTGCAGATTCTGCTCCCGAGCAAACTGCTCCAGGTATGCCCGGAAGGCGCTGCTGTGGTGCTGGCTGAGCAGCCTGGAGTAGGCATCTTTCTGGGGCATATTAGGTGCACTGCTTCCATGTCTCATTTCCCGGGAGTGGCTAGACCCCTTCGCCTGCCATCGAGGCTCCATGATTTCTGCTAAATTTGATGCAGAAGACAGGGCGCAATACATCATCAAGAAGTTACAAGTTTATGGTACTTCATTATTATTATGAAGCAATTAGGCATGGTTCGATTCAAGTTTAGCTACTGGGGCAGTGGAGGCCTAATGGTTAGGGAAGCATACCTATGATTGAAAGGATGCTGGTTTGAATCCGCGACCAGCAAGGTACCCCCCCCCCCACACCCCTTCCCCAAGCACTGCTCACCAGGCACTAAGTTAGCTGTCCACTGCTATGGGTTAAATGCCAAGGACACACTTCACTGTTGTGTGCTGTGGCGTGTCAACAATCACTTTGACTTCAAATTCCAACTAAATGTTTGATTGTACGACATATGAACCCCTCAAAAAAGAGAGACCATCATATGTAAAATATACGGCAAGGTGTACATCAACACCAGCTAATCCAACATCTCGTTTTGAAACCAAGAGTGTTCATTTGGATTTGGTCCATTACTGCTAAAAAAAGTCTCTACTCTTCTGAGGAGGTTTTCCATTAGATGTGGGAACATTTCTGGTGGGATTTGCTGCCATTCTCTTAGATATTCAATTCACTTGCGGTTGACTAGGGCAGGTCCATCAGGGCTGAAGTGTGGTAAGCTGACTAGCTGGAAAGACAACGTCCTGTGATGGTGGCGACTGGAAAGGTCACTAACCTCGTCTGTGCATAAGAACATAAGAACATAAGAACTATACAAACGAGAGGAGGCCATTCGGCCCATCGAGCTCGCTTGGGGAGAACTTAACTAATAGCTCAGAGTTGTTAAAATCTTATCTAGCTCTGATTTAAAGGAACCCAAGGATTCAGCTTGCACTACGTTATCAGGAAGACTATTCCATACTCTGACTACACGCTGTGTAAAGAAGTGCTTCCTTAAATCCAGTTTGAAATGTTCTCCCGCTAATTTCCACCTATGGCCACGAGTTCTTGTATTTGAACTAATGCTGAAGTAACTATTCGGTTGAACAGCATCCAAACCTGTTAGAATCTTATAGACCTGGATCATGTCCCCCCTCAGTCTCCTTTGCTTGAGGCTGAACAGATTTAGCTCAAATAACCTTTCCTCGTATGACATTCCTCTAAGACCAGGAATCATTCTTGTGGCCCTACGCTGCACCTTTTCTAAGGCCGCTATGTCCTTTTTAAGATATGGTGACCAAACCTGTACACAATATTCTAGGTGAGGTCTCACCAAGGAATTGTATAATCTTAGCATTACCTCCCTTGACTTAAACTCCACACACCTGGAGATGTACCCCAACATCCTATTGGCCTTTTTTATTGCTTCCCCACACTGGCGAGAATGAGACATGGAAGCATCAACATACACACCAAGGTCTTTCTCATAATCAGCTACCTTTATTTCAGTAGGTCCCATAAAATACCTGTACTTTATATTTCTGCTCCCTACATGGAGTACCTTACATTTGTCTATGTTAAATTTCATCTGCCAGGTGTCAGCCCAGTCACTAATTAAATTAAGATCCCGCTGTAGCTGCTGAGCCGCTAGTTCAGTATCTGCTACACCACCCACCTTGGTGTCATCTGCAAATTTCACCAGTTTACTGTATATATTGGTGTCTATATCATTTATGTAAATTAGGAACAAAAGTGGTCCTAAAATTGAACCCTGCGGTACCCCACTATGAACGCAGGCCCACTGTGACATCGAGCCTCTTATAACTACTCGCTGCTTCCTATCCGTTAACCAGTTATCAATCCAAGTCGCTACAGTTCCTAAAATACCTGTCGCTTTGAGTTTAAGTGAGAGCCTCTTGTGGGGAACAACATCAAAAGCCTTTTGGAAATCTAAATAGATGACATCATAGGCCTTCTTATCATCAACTTCCTGAGTAGCTTCCTCAAAAAACTCCAACAGATTTGTTAAACAGGATCTACCTCTCCTAAATCCATGCTGGCTATCCCTCAAAATGTTATTTGAGTCCAGGTAATCTACCATTTTCTCTTTGATTATAGCCTCCATAACTTTACCAGTTATACAAGTTAGACTGATTGGCCTATAGTTTGACAAATTACTTCTATCCCCTTTTTTGAAAATGGGCGTTATGTTGGCATGCTTCCAATCAGAAGGTACCACACCTTCAGATGCAGATGGATGTTCTACTGCTGTCTGTTATTACGTGACTATGTGCTTATTCATACACCTGTGTCAACAATGACATGGCTTTATTTGGCAATTCCTCTGATTAACAGGGACGCCCATACATTTTTGCCCATATACTGTACGTCATACAACAATATGACAAGAGTGGCTGATCAAAACAAGCTCCAATCTAAAATTCATAAAGAAACGAAAGCTAAGAATACCATAAGGAATCATATGGCATTGTATGAATTAATTTAAGAGTATAAAATATGAATAAATTAAAAGAAAGTCAGGGGGATCAAACAATTGGACGAATAATGTGTGTCAAAAAGACAGAAGCGAAGACATCTGCCGCAGATTTCAGCAATCGCGGATATGCACTGCAGTCTAGCTGGCCTACGACCTCACCACTGAGTAAGCAATTAATCGAGTAAATGCCGAAAAAAACACTAATAACACGACTGAGTGCGTGTGGCAGGTACCTGGCCACTGGGGCACAAATCTAATGGCTTACATAGATGTCCGTACAGAAGAAAAGAGAAAGTTTAGTTCGACAGGAGCCTGAAAGCAAAGGTTACACAGATGTTATCAATATTTTCTTCATACAACATTCATGAAATCACAAAATATAAGAAAATTTGAAGGAGGCAAACTCACGGGTGACGAGTTCGCAACTGTTTCGCTTCAAGTTACTAAAAACCTACCTTAAAACTCCGTTTTTATTGGATAGCTATCGCATAACGTCGTAAATTCGAAGTACATAGACCTCTCAAAGATAAATGTAACAAAATGTAATTATATAATCGTTAGAGAGCGCGGCACACTAGATATCTTTTATTTTTTCGCAAGACAAAAACTGCTGAAGATGTACAAGATCGTTGATTACCTGCTCTGATGTCCCGAATAGTGCTGTTACTGTGAGTCAAGTTTTCTTTCCGGGTAACAGATCGAAAGGTCATGGTGCATCCTGGGAAATGAAGTTTAACAGGAGAGTCTTGCGCGCTGTATTGTTTTAGTATAATTCAAAGCTCCCTATTTTTAATTTCAAATATTCAGTCACAGAGCTACCAAAATTGGCACCATCCCCAGATGCAATTGCATTATAATTCAATCGTTATTGCGTCTATTTTTTTTTTTTGTCGTTCGTCATAATTGATGGGTTTTTTGACCTATGAACATAGAAGGACATGTAAGATTCAGTCGTCCAGGTAGAGGGGCTTACATTTTTCAAGCAACCAATGTACAAGCATATTTCTGTCTACATATAATATTGCCATTATTTGGTGCATCTCCAAGTATTATGTTTGCCTCAAAACTGTCTTGTCTTGTTTTTTCTTGCACTGTCTTGTCTTTTGCTACGCTGCAGTTTGCCCAGTATTGCACTGCTGTCTGTCCTATTGCCACACATGCACCTGTCCCCTCCTCTGCAGCTGTGCAGCTTTCAATATGTTCCCCCAATCACGTGACGATAAAACGTGAAACTTGAAAAGCTGCTGAAAAAAAAAAACCCTGTTAAAACGAACTTATGCTGGTAGTTGGTTTTAGCTGGTTTAAGATGCTGCAAAATATAAAGGTCTTACATAAACTTTACATTTTACCATCCAGGATAACATATCAGTTTAGTAGGAAATGTATGTTTAATGCTTGTTGTTTCGTAATACTTTTTTGTATTGCTTTTATTTTATTCTTCTGAAAGACATGAATGATATCTCCATGTTCCATTGGTTTAATTATTCATGTTATGTTCTCAGAAGACAAAGTGAATGCATCAACTGAAAAAGGAAGTTTCCTTTTTAAAATACTCATTATTATTATTATTATTATTGTTGTTGTTAGTAAAACATTAAATATATATTAGAACTCAAACCGATTTATCTTGAAGCAGCCATGCAATACTACTTGCGTTGCAAATAAAGAGACACTATACCTTAGCTTTTGTTCAGCTGTACGGGAAATGTAAGCCTGTTCTATAACACAGGCTTCCAAGATTGTAACAAGAAAGAAGATTTTTCGAGTGTCACAGATGTTGAACAACTTTTCCTACTTCATCCTGACACATTTAGAAAATGCAACAGTTTTTCCCAATGACACCGTAAAAACCACTGAGAGAGTTATGAAGAGCCGACCACAAAATGGTTAATGCATACATTTTTAGATGTTTTTAAGCTTTCATGTGGAAACAGCAGAATAGCGGCAGCTCATTCATTGCTTGGTGCATCTGTAGTGTCTCACCAAGAAATACATCTCAGTTCAATTGGGCTAAAAGTAAAGCATTATGAATAAAAGTTTTATTGGGCTTGTTTCCTTTCCTCTGCTTTGCAAACAGCAGGTCGTAAGTGTTTTACTTGTGACAGCAAGAAGCTGGATCCAGGCGTCAGTAAAAGAAACAGAAAGACAGACTGATGCGCAGTCAGTGTCCACCCTAACCCTTCCAGTAGGCTGACTAGGCAGGCAGAGCCGTGCTAACATGGTCATTGGGCCCCAGGGCTATTTGAGTTGTCAGAGAGCCATGCAGTATGGTGTACATAGGGGAAGCAGGTCTCAACAATGATGACTAGATTAAAGAAAATGTTAGGGAGGAGGTCGGTTGTGCGGTCTGGATTAAATTGGGGCAACTTGTGTCCCAGAATGATTCAAAACAGGATGCAGCATTTTATTTTTTCAATGTGATCAAATAAAAAAAAAATATATAGACTATTTAAAAATGTTTTTACAAGGTTCATGATATCAAACATCCATCAATCCTCCAACCACTTATCCTGGAAATGGTCCTGGGGGGGGGGGGGGGGGGGGGTATGCCCTGAAAATGATGGGATATTAACAGCTGCCCATTTAAATACTGCAGACTATAAATATCTAACGACTAATTTCTTGACCATTCTGCCAGTGGTTAGATATGATTCTAGCAAGAAACAGAAGTTGAAAGGTAAAAGTTTCTCCGTTGTCGTCTACTTTTCCACATTATGTAGAGCACTTTTCTTTAATGTCTGGTTGTAAATTCAGAGCCATAACCATTATTTGTTAATGATTTGTTAATGTACTTTAAGCTATTCTCACTTGAATTTCTTCTCTAATGAGTGACATTGGCTAGCAATAATTAAATCTTGTGTGGGAACCTATTGTAGCCTGGTGTCCAACCAGAATAACCCCCCCTGCATAGGCGATATAAAATTATATCAAATCATGCTGCATTTTTTTCGATTCTTGGACCTTTATTTTAGTTTCGGACACAGAAAATTAACTTGTATAAAACACAGAGAGCATATAAAAAGTAATGTTCTTCCTTTTGTGAGGTATTTGGCCATAATTTAGCTTCTCTGATGAAACAGAATGATACATTAAATAAAGCAGTAAATATTTCGCATGGATACTGGTGCTGCTGGATTTCAGCTCTCAGTTGTAGATGTCATGTTTGTCCAGCTTGGGTTCACTTTGGTATGATTTGGGGGTGGGGTCAGACTAATTTTGGGGGCTAGGAGGAGGACGGACAGGGCGGTGCAATCCTAAAAATTCTATTACCTGGCTATGTGCCTGCTTAGATGTTCATAGCTTGTGGACAGTTTCCTGGAAGGAAAGACCGAAAGAGCCAGGGACTGGATATAGGGTGTGTCCCCTTTCGACGTGTGGTCAGGGCAAAAATGCTGTCATTCTGACCCAGCCATGCTCCGCCCACTTCTTTCAATTCAGCTTCCCACCAACCTGAACCACCAACTCACTCACAATAGGTGATTGCATCACTATTTCTCTCTATTATTTCATTTAATCACCATTTGTTAAACCCTTCTTTTCCCTTAGGGAAATGTGTAAAATTTTCCAACCTGGCGATGATGGTGGGGTGGGGGCGGGGGTTGCGGGGTGGGATGCGCAGGGCCTGGGGGTGGGGGGGGTAGAGGATGGTTTGGGTTCTTCGTAAATTGTTGTGAATTTTGCATGAGAGTCTTACCGAAGCGGACACTTAGTATTAAATTAGGAGGTCCCCCTTGATGAAATTTGCAGTGTGCCCCCGCCATGCTAGACCCGTAAACAGCACCAGCTCAGTACCTGAATGTCATTACACATGAGCCATTATGCAGTGAGATTAACACATGCAGATGTCAATGACTCTGCACTATTCTTTTTTCATGATTACTGTTATACACATGAGCAGCATTACATTAATCTGATACAATACCTGGTTAGTAAAAAATGTAATTATATTTCATACAGTGTGCTTCAAACCAGCTGGAACGGCCTCTTGTGAGTCAAACGATGACTGTTACATCCGATGTTCCATCTCGCTTATTTTTAACGTCTATCAGAGCTTCGGATACTTTTCACAATGTAATAGTTACTTTTCTGCCCTTTTTTAAAGCCATGTAATTAGCTGTTCATACAGAACTCTCAAGGGCCAATATACTTTTGCCCCCTATTATCCACGTGAGAGCAGCTGAAAATGGTAACAGTGTAACTTGTATTAATCACTTCCACCAATTAATTTTAAAAGTGGCAATGACACATTGCTTTTCCTTTTTTCCTTTTGGTTTTGATTTAACACTATTAGACTGTGTGTGATTCTCTATTTGGAAACATATTGTGCGGTTTTTCTCTTTTAAATGTTTAGTGGGGCACTTTATTTCACAGCAAAAAAAAAAAAACTTTAGTTTAAACGCAAGACCACCCATTATTCGAAATAGCTGTGAATACATTTTAGGACGTCACATATATAGTTTTGCATAATTCCCCATTACTAGTTCACGGGTGTTGGCTGTTTAAATGACCACTTCAATCTACACATCTAAAGCATGTGAAATCGATCAAATCGATTTTTCCCTTTTCACACAGTTTTATAGGTATTCAGGTAAAGCTTCTTTCACCAGAATAGAATCACCTGACACTGGAGGCAGAAAATACTGCCGCTCCGTGTTGGAAAACGTTTCCTTCGAGACCATTTCTTTGCTTAATACCACAGCATAAAATCGCAATTAGTTGACGTCATCTTAACAAAATAATCTTTGTCTAGCTACTGATAGAGCATTTTGATGCAATTGACCATTACAGAAAAAAATGCATACCATTAGAAACTAAATTGACAGTCGGTAAATCTGGCCACTTGACAAAAGCTGTCTACTAAGATTGCCAAAATTCAATAGGGTAAGAGACACTAACGTTTAATATTATTTTTTAAGCCTATAGTTTAACTAAATTCTTAACCGCTTGAATTATTTAATATCAGCTGACCTGTACACAAATATGTTACTGAAATGTCAGAAATATTATTGAATGTCCAGACATGGAATGGAAACAATTATTCCCAGCCTCAAATTGGATTTATTAGTAATTTATTGCGACTAATAATTATTTGCGGTATTTTACGTCACTTGTATTTTTTATCTAATAAAATGTTCGGCTGTTTGCCATTTATATTAATTGCTTTCCATAACTGGCAATTATGTTTAATTAACGCTAATTATGGTGAAGGTAAATAAATTCAGATCTCTTTCAACATTTTATATTTCTAGACTTATTATGGAATACAACATCGGCGACAGGTTCTATGGGGTAAACAGTAATAAAATTCAAAGGGTATTGGGGAACAATAACTGATCATTATAGAAGAAGAAGGAGAAGACAATTGGAATACATTCTTAATTTAGCAATTTTGCCTTAATAAAAATTAATACTAGACAAACAAATATACGACTGTGTTACATTCTACATACAGTCGGGGAGGGGGGGGGGGGGCACAAAATTTCGAAGGTGTGTGACATCATCGCTGGGGGTTATAAATTCTTTAAATGGCGTATTACAGAGACAGACAGGCGTTAGATTATATTGGGAGTCTGGAGACTTGAAAGTTGCTCAGAACAGTCAGTTTTAGAGGATTTCACTTCACGCTTAGCCGAGACGGCGCTAGAACACAGGATGAACGCATCGCATGCTATAGTATGTGGACTATTGATTACTTTAATTTCTTTTGCAATTGAGGCAAATCCCTTAACCCCGGCACAGCAAAAGGTAAGGGCTCGTTATAATACGCTGCGTTTTTCTTTTGCCGTATCCATTTGGCAAGTTATTCGACAGATCGTGATACAGCTTAATGCTGGCAAGGAAAAATGATTAAGAAGTCATGTAATAAAACAGGCGTGGTTTCTAAATGTAACCACCAAATACCTTAACATACTTTACTTTATAAAATCGATCCTTTTTTTTTTTAATAAAATTCCGTAATGCACCTGCAGCAGTTATTAAAACGCGTCTTTTACCCTGTCTTTACCAATTGTACAACGTCCATGACCAATTTACACACTTCGACAAGCGAAGAAAAGAGCGCACGTCGCTGTTTGCACTCAACATTAACCACATTCTTCATTTTTGTGTCTTGACACTTGACTCCCTCGTTTTCCGCAGATCTTAATGTCGACTTTTAATTACTCATTCCCGGACTAAATTTGGCATAAGGCTGTTTAATGTAATGCTTTTATAAATGCTGTCATTGCTTGGGAAGATATTTTCGACGCGCGTCGGTCCTCACATGCATGAAATAGGCTAGATTAGGATTGAAAGTAAATCAATGGGAGCGTTTCGGTTTGACCCTATTTTTATTTTTAATGTTACAGTCTCTCAGAAGTTTGCTGGGCGATGAGCTGTCCGAGTTTTTGGCGGCTGGGGAGCAGGAGCAAAATATGGAAAGCATGCAGTCTCGCTTACTGCGGGACCTGCGGATGAAGCAGCGGGCCAAAGGCGTGTGGTCCCGTGTCCTGAACGACCAAACCGTAACGCGGAAGCACAAAGCCGGGAGCAAAAAGGGAACATCATCCTCCCGGAATGGCTGTTTTGGACATAAGATGGACCGAATAGGAACTTTAAGCGGCATGGGCTGTTAAATGCAAGGCAGCCTACCACGCGTTTTGGTGAGTGCGTTTGCCTCTTAGTCAAATAATGACTGCTACTGTATTTGCGGGAGTCCGGCAGCTTCTAGAGAGCATGTTTTACTTTTTTATCTGACAGCTCTAAGAACAGATGACATGGCTTTTCTCAAACAAATTTCGGAAATGTAGTATAATAAACACATTTTCTGCTTGTTTCTTGATGATCCGTGCTATTCATGTCCAAGTTGAGACCGAACACTTCACACTTGTAAATTCACCTGCTCCTATAGCAGACAAACTAACGATCCACTAGAGTAATCGGAAACGCAAATAGGCTAATTTGGATGTACCGTTTGACTTAACATTGTTGCATTGATGACAACGGTAATAGAGCCTTTTCGTGGATAAATGTGTTAATAAAACTTCCTGCGAGTTTAAGAAACGGCAATGTTGCTTGGTGTAGGACAGTTTTGAAGTAGCTACTATGTGACACGGCTGCGAGCAGAAGTGAACAGCCCCCATTAAAAAAAATGTGCCAATGTAATTTATTCTGAGAAGAAACATGTCCACCCTTAAGACGTTTAGATTACTTGAGCAATTTTAGAAATAAGGAGACCAGGAGACTGAAATTCATAAATCGCCCGAGTGCCGAGGGAGGGGAGACTTCAAGCGGGGCGGTAGGTGGGATTATTAAACCATATCAATCACTCACTGGTTTCAGCCGCTTCCCATTGGTAACTTTATCAGGTCCCGCTGGGTTACAACAGGATATGACCGACAGAGCAGAATATGACTGACAGTACAACTCCCAGGACCTGGGTATCAGTCTCATTCCCATCACTGCTTAACACAGCTAACCCTCTCCATTGCAGAACGTCTTGTCGGCCGTTGGTTGGGAGCAACTTCATTTTGGTCATTTTTTCACCCAAGACACAGTCGGAACCTCAAGAGCACCTTTTGGTACGAAGACGCTTCAACAAAAGTAGGCCTACGCAGACAATGGCGTATGGACTAAATTGGCTAGGCACGGCTGTTGAACCTATGTACTGCATATATATGTTGTATTTATGTTTTAAAAATATTATTTATATGTTTATAAAAGAGGTATTTATAATTACTTTTTATTTATGTTATTTTGAAATATGACATCTCCAGGTCAATTACTATTGTAATGTTTTTGTCTTTCAATTTTATTCTTATATATTGCTGTAAATGTTTAAAAAAAGTAAAAAAAGAAAAAAAAAGTCAATGTGCACTTCAGTGGCTTCAGATAATTTGATCACAATAGACGTTCATTTATAATCAAACCCATTCTTTTGTAAATCTTTTATGAGTGTGTGCTCTCCATTGTTACAATGTACAGTTATTGAATATTAGTTAAATATCAATGCAATACTTCAGTATCGATTGTATGAGTAAAAAAACAAAACAAACACATTCGCAAACACAAACATACCGATTCTGATATAATAGCGAGCTGTATACGTATTATAGCTGCTGTGGACATTTTTTGAAAGTATGAATATATGTTACTTGAATAGTTTTCATTCAGATTTCTTGTATTCAAAAAACAGAAAGAGATGTATGAGAGAGAGGTGTGTGTGTGTGTGTGTGTATATATATATATATATATTATTCATCATACCAAAGGGTTTTCATAGGAAAATCTCTCACCAAAATTGTCATAAATAGTGGTTACCTATAGGTCAAAGTAAAGCAAAAGGTTTTGTGTTGTGTCATACTGGTGGTCGCCTGTTTGACTGTGGAAAAGTGCCTTATGCGATTCATTAAAAATGACTTTTGCAAACAATTGCAGCATATTGAGGATCGTGAATGTGAGAATTCAGTCAAGCAGCATTCACTTAAATGGTGTCCATTTCAATAGGACATGCTGAACGACAGCCCATGTTTGCGATCAGAAAAAAATGCTAAAATGGATAAATAGTTGCAGTTATGGTATACAGTTCAGAGTAAACTTTGAAAATATGAAGTATTTTAACATATGGATACTTAAGAGAATTAGGTTAATACTCCTTTTCATTAAATGCCTATCCAGTACAGTGTCCTGGTGACCCAGGAGGAAACAGAGGACAGGGGTAAGGGGGCACCCTGGATGGGGGGGGGGTTGATCCATCAAAGAGCATCATGTAAGTGTGATATATACACTCATGTGGCTGCAACTGAATACAAACAGCAAGCAGACCGGTGAAGAGGTTCAGTTACTGAGTGGCTAAGCATTAAAATTCAGGTGGATCACATCATAGACAATACAGCGGTGTCTGGATTGTGGGAAGAATCGCACATGTCGATAGGGAGAATATGCAGTATACTGACACACATACATAGAGCTGGATGCTGGAATAGAACAAATGGCTCTGGAGGTGTGAGGCCACATTTCATACACTGCCCACCCATTTAATAGCGTTTGGCGATTTTACTCTGCTAGATAAGGTGAGCATGTGTCTGAGTCACATTGGTTGACTGGTAACCCTGGGTAACTATTTCGCTTTCTATGAAGGTTTATAACACAAGTTAATTGAAGAATATACTGGACCATAATGCTTTAGTCTGAGAAGTTCCACTCATATTATTGTTTTCATATATATACAAATATACCACTGGGGCCTTAGGTGTAGACTGGCCATCAGGAAGGTTGGGAAGTTTCCCAGTGGGTCCGTCTAATGAGAGCGAGTTGGCAGCAAAATATACCGGGGGGGCTCACCTCATAGTATCAAACAGCAAATTCCCAGGCTGCTTCTTGTTGTCAGCCGTCCCCTGCTGGAGCCTGTTCTTGTATCTCTGCTATCTTAATTAACCTATTTATTATTGATACCAAATGTCTAGCAATTCTCAAGAGACAAGACACTAAAAATATATTTTTGAAAAACCACCCTCTCGACTAATCATTGGTGAATAGCTATCTTGTACACTTGGGGACATCCATTATGAATGTTTTAAATGAAGTGACAGTCATCGCTGTTATTTGGACTTTTGGAAATAGTCTGATGATAGTTCAGTGTGGTACTGTTGTCTATTGCCTCCTGAGTCGGAGGTTTCTGCTCAGGGCTGGACTGGAATTAGGTTCTTCTATGGTAAATTTTGCTGGTGGTGGGGAATCCCGGCGAAATATTGTGCCTGCCCACTTGCCTTTTGGACCACCGGGAAAATGCCCAGCCGTGCGTCTACCTCTGTTCGGTGTGAGTGGAGTCTGCATGATCGGTGTCTCTAAATTGTCCATAGAATGTGGGTGTGTGCATGTATGTGTCCTGAGTTGGACTGGCACCCTGTTCATCACGTACCGTAGCCTTGTTCTTTACGCTGCCTGGGATCGGCCCCAGGGTAAGTGGATAAAAGACAGATGTAATGGCGTGAAGTAGTAATTAAACGTCCCTGAAATAACGGGACGGAGCGGCTAAAAAGGTGTAAATACTGACCTCATGTGGCTGTAAAACGCAACGTTTTAATAATGTACTTACTGTATACATTAGCATAAAGCCCTAGTAGGGCTGCACGATAGTACATCGCAATAATACTTCGTGAGTTGTGAAAGTTTTGCGAGTAATACCACGATATTTATAAAACAACAAAAAAAGATTAAATGTATCCGAAATAAACAATAGCGAGTTGCAACTTATTATAAATCAATAGGGTCTGTTAAATAAGTTGGTACTGTTGGTGATCGATCGCCTACATAGGCGCATGCGAACATCACGGTGATCGACGATGCTGACACGATATATTGTGCAGCCCTAATTCCTAGTTAAAACAGCAAGTCATGGTGAAACCAGTTGTGTTACATTCTTTTATTTTCTCTTCTTTTCTTTTCTATGCAGCTTGCTTTCACTTTGCACTAGTGTATGAAACAAGAGATAGAATATATTACCCGATTATTTCATTTACGCAATAATGAGGCCGGTGTATTGTTTCAGTGGGTACATTGCAACTTTGTAGTGTTAGGAGCCTGAGTTCGCTCTCACAACATAATACGTTTTCAGTAGACGCTGGCAGCCACACTGTCCGTCTTGCTTATCAAACATACAGTATGAAGCCAATCAGATATTCTGGCTTGGGTGGACGGGAGACCCCAGGAAAAACTGCTGGCGAAGGCATTTCATAGCCAGAAGAGGGCACTCTTTCCTCCAGAGCAAACAAATACAAATGTCCCAGTGTAATAAAGAGGACGCTATGCAGAGGCTGTTTGTCTTTGGATGGGTTGCTGACTCATGAGTCATTAAATACTTTAAGACACTTATCAAAAGAGTTTGGGTATTTGTTGGCAAAATTCACTCTCAGTTCTCAAGTTCTCAGTTTAATTACTGTCTACATAATTACCTTCTGCACGGTCGAATTCCAGCTTGAGAAACACAATACAGAGAAGATCCATCATCAATGCTCATAATTATGCTCAGCTCCTCATTGCTGTATTGAACTCCTGTTTTCGAAGGTACCTGGGAACATTCTGGAAAATATCTAGAAAACTCTCGGCTGGGTACTTGCCTTCCTTTTGCCATGTAGGAAATAGCTTTATGTTGAGAATTAAATGGGCATTTCTTTCTTGGCATGACTTCTGCCTAGAATTAGTAGTAATAGAAAAGTCAGATCAGCTGGATTAGTGGTACCACCCTTCCATCCATCCATCTTCAATAACTCCTTATTTGGTGCAGTATCACACTGAGCCTGGAGCCTTTACTGGGAAACACGGGGCACAGAGGAATGGACACCCTGGGTGTGAATGTCAGTCCAGTGGGACTTTAACATTTATTTCATAATGGCCCCACACTTCCCACATTAGCATTGAAATGAGCATTTGTACACTATTAAAGGCTTTCCTCCAAAATATCATATAAAATAGAATTAAATACCAACAATAAAAAGTGGAACTTAAAATGAAGCTCCTATTTGGTCTAAAAAGTGTTGATTTCATAGCTAATGCTTTGTGATCTGTAATATTTTAAAGTACCATATACTTTCTTTCGTCGAAAGGGAAGGGAACATGCATAAACACTTTTGGCTGAAGATTTATTTCACTTTTGATGGAAAAATATCTAGTTACATCTGCAATGAAACTAAAAGTTGAACAAGTGCTTTCGAAAATGAAATAAAATAAAAACAAAATTGTATTAAAGCAATCTGGGAGAAAACAAGGCCACAAGAAGGTAGGGTTGACTTTCTGAATGAAAAAAGCTCATAGAGATAGAGATATGGTTGGATTCTTCCACAAGACAGTTTGACTGATCTTTAGAACATCACGGAACATCATTTTCCCATGTGGGTCATCTTTTACCCCTTTACATATCACACCTCCTGAAAGGATCCCAGCTTTATTCTCAGAACAATTCCTTCTTACTCTGTATCCTATCAGAAATCAAATGCCCTATTTCCCAAACACGCCTGTTCGTCCACCCTTGAAATAGGACCCTACAGTTTTCTAGCTTGCCTTTTTAGCTGACAACGTCAAGCAGTGCAACTGTGTTTCTGAGTTCTGTAGCATTCCGTAGTAATTCTTCGGACCGGCATAAAATGTTCTAATGCGAAATGGCTGTTAAAAATGACCTCACAAAGCCAGGTGTCTAAGGTACCAAGCATGATTCAGAACTGCATTCCAAACCATTTAAAATACTGGCACATTTCACATTAATATAGGAACTGACTGAACTCAAAGGACAAATGCATTAGGTCACCAATTAATCCAGCAAAACACAAAACATATAATAACATAAGCACCTCCCCCAGTTAAAAAGAAAAATAATAATAATAATTCCTTGTATGAGTCTTCATGTCTGCTCATAAACATTAGAACGTTTGACAAAACAAAAAGTATAAATTCTGGGGTAATACCAATGAGGTAGAGACACTGTATCCAACATCACCGGTAACAAAAAAATTACTAAAACACCATAACTAAAGATTCCCAACAACTCAATTAGGATCCAGCCTTAAATAAATCTGTCTTTAAATGAATTAATCAATGTCCAGCAACTTTGACTTAATCAAAGTTTGTCTTCTTCTTCTCTTCTTCACAGTGCTGCTTACCAAGTTCTATTATCTGTTCTGATAGCTGCACTTTATATAACCTGATATTTTTGGGTGCAAACCAGTTTGCTGTTGATCCGTTTCCACATCTTAACGAGGTCTGGGGGGAGCAGCTTATGGACCACGATCATGCTCTTGAAGAAGCACGGCTCTTTGTTCAGTCTGCTTTTCTTGTCCCTCACCAGGCCGAAGGTCTTGAAGGCGTGGTGCTTGACCGGCTTGATGCGTAGCCGTGCCAGGCACATGCCCAGGAAGACGTCGTCGATGGGGTAGAGCTCCACGCCTTTGGAGGCTTCAAAGAGCTTCCTGGCCAAAGATCCGTCCATTACAAAGCCACCACCACCTGCATATGGAGGATAGTGTGACTTGTTATATAGTCCTCTAGGAATATAATATTTATTAGTCTTCTTACGAATAGGCCTTGCCATGAACATAACATCTCCTGCAAAGAGGTTCTCAGTAGGGCTTTCTTTAAGGTACTCAATAATATTGGGGATGTTGACAAAGACATCATCATCTCCCTTGAAAACGTACTGGACATTCCTGCAGTATTTGGAGAACCACTTCAAGAAGTGAGTTTCCTTCAGGGTGAGGTTATAGAAGCTGTCCAGGAAGTCCCATTGCAATATGTCTTTGAAGATGTGATCCTCATACTCCAGCAGTTTCTGATGGTTGACCATCTCCTCCTCCTTGGATGCAGCACCCAAGAGGAACACAGTCTTGACCTTCTTGCCATCGATCTCCTGTTCTTTACCCCACGTCTTCCGGATCAGTTCCCTACGGTCATGCTGGGTGATGATGGATTTGATAACGATGAGCAGATGGATGTCCTCCTCGCATTTCTCAGGGTGGTTAATGATCATTGGGAAAACCCTGCAGTGTCTGTAGAGCACATAATGCTGGAATTTGGGTTCCAGAGCTTGAAACCATTTGGTGTTAATAACGCTGCGATTTGCTAAGCATTTTGAGGCGGTGATGTCCCACGCTCTGAGGACTTCCTTCACATTTTTGCCTGCGGAGTCCACATCCGAGTCCTTCCCATCAGTGCCCAAGAGATGCTCAATCTTTGATAGCAGTCCCCGCTTTAGGCTTTGCTTTCTGGAGCCATGTTTCTGTAATTCTCTACCCTTAACTTGAAAAATGTCTTGAAAGTCATCTATGCTGAAGTCAGACATCTGGACTACAGTCAGCATAATCACAGCCAGGAATACCAAAGCAATCCTCGTGGGTAACTTCATTTTCCTCCAACAGAGCAGGCTACAGACAAACAGAGCATGATGCAAAATATATCGGGCTTAATTTGGTTATTGCTGTGCAACAAAATTTCATCATTTAAACAGGAATTTGGTTAATATTACAAAACAATTATGCAGAGTGGTTGGACTGGAAAAGGTAAGGGTAACATTACGGTACAGAAGATCCAACCATGATTTTTTTATGTGAAGACTTCCGGTAAGTAAAATACCGTATTACAGTAATTGATACAAGAATCCATATAAATTTGTGTTTTATCGGAAATGATTAAATGCAGGTATTGTCTGGCAATAAAAATGCACGGAAGTTCTTTATAAAATCACGTTATAGGATCTATCGCGCACGGAAAAAACAAAAGAACGTCAAATTCTTCAAGGACTAAGATTAATTTACCCTTCTGTGCTTGACAAACTAGGCAATAAGGTCTGACAATCTTAAATCGTTCAAGATGTTCAGCGTGAAACTACTTTCATAAAGAAAAGTCGCAGTACAATTTATATGCATTGACTCAGATTTCTTTATTATTCAAATAAATCTACGTTACATATGTAATATATGAAAGAACAACGATTACGCTTCAACCAGACGGTAAGCGCGATTGAGACTGCTTTTTATTACTGACACTGTAATAAACCACACAGGTACTTACATTTCAATTGACACAGGAAACAAGGTTTATCGATCTGTAGTATAAGTAACGTGTCCGCTGTCTTTACCAGTTATAGGAGTTTACCTAGAACATACCGGGAGGGCTGCGAGCTCTCGTTCAGACAGCACCTCCCATAGGCGTACTGTATTAATATTTATGATCAACTACATTCTTATTATACAGGATTAGGCCGCCTTTCCTTAATTTAAACACAACTTATTAATAGATCATTTGACCTCTTCACACCTCTGTCTCGTGGTCCGAATTGAATTATAAAAGAATTGAGTTATAGAAGAAGTTATACATGAGTTGCATGCATGTGATTGTCCGATTACTAAACAAACAGTCTCGTCTCGCTGGCAGATGGACGATTCAAGTCCTGAAGCGCTTTTGTGAGCAAGGACATCCGTCCAGTCCATCTGTCGAAGATGCCACTGAACAGCAGTTACTGAGAAAAGCAACTTATTTCTCCTTATTCTTAGCTCTGCTTAGCACTGTGGACTGCTATTCTTGAAAGTTTAGTTTTGTATAATAGTAATAATAATAATAGTATAGAATAGCCACCCATGATGAACAATGTAACAGGATTGATAGGAATGAATGATTCAGAAAAATCATCTGGCGAGCTCAGCGTGCGATCTCGTGTTCAAAATGTGCTCCATCTGGTGGAACGAGAAACGCAAGCAAGCATTTGACCGATGTAAAACAAAAAGGTATTGTCGGATTAAATAGCAGAATTTTGAATTAAATGCAAGATGATCCTTGGTGTTACCTAATACTGGGGGAGTTTGAGAAATGACGCACTTTGACTCATGTTGAACTGGAGTACCTAAACAAATAACAGACTGTGAAAATAAACTTCAAGTGTTAAGTCCTAAATTTGTTAGGAACTTCAAAAGATTACGTT
Source organism: Paramormyrops kingsleyae (assembly GCF_048594095.1). NCBI lineage: Eukaryota > Metazoa > Chordata > Actinopteri > Osteoglossiformes > Mormyridae > Paramormyrops > Paramormyrops kingsleyae. The sequence continues at coordinate 16,507,500 of NC_132817.1, read as the reverse complement.
TCTTCCAAGAAATGGTCAATTTAAAATTAAGATAATCTGATGCGCTAGGCCTGCTGTCTCCTTTGTGTGAACCAGCGCTCAGTAATTACAATTTTCCAAAATGTTACTGTCCACGAGGTGGCAGTGCATACCTGCTATACAGTAAGTGTACAGATACCGGGTGTGTGTACAAACCGTTTGATGTAAATGTCAGTGAATAGAAATTAAGAAGTTCCTAGATACTGATGAGATTTAGACTCATATTTATATACTAAGTGTTGGGAAAAAGCCACAAGTAGAATTTTTAAAACAGATCTTCCGATATTTAAAGTTCATACTTCATAAAGCAGAATTAAAACATCGCAGTCATGCATTCCTAAACAGCAACCTTCGAAAGCAGAAAGACAGAAATAAAAGAAATACGCCATATATGGATGGGTCATAAACACGTTCTGTCGTGGTTGCACATTTCCTATTATCTGGATTAAAGTTTGCTTATCGCGGAATCCAGCATGGTCAGTGAGGTGCGTGAGGCGCAGTCACGTGGCAGCTGGACCCTCCTCGGTCACCGGTGTCTTGATCTCAGAGTAATTTCTGCCCCAATTTCAGGGATAGACTGGGACTCTCTTTCAACTAGCCAACCCCAATTGGGGGGTTGGGATGAGAAGTATGTTTTGTCTGAACAAACCCTGCACAATAAAGCTCTGTATTTAAAGCTGTCTTGTCACCAGACCAACAAAAACAAATTGATTTACAATTGAGAAATCAACTGAAAATCCATTCTAGCTTCTGAAAAAAAAAAATTCAATGACAAATGGACCTACACTGTTATGGACTGAGCAATACAATATAAGCTTTCTTTCTTCCTGTAGGATCAGTCTTATAAATCTCTCAGTTACATAAATAACAGCAGTTACTTTAAGTAATACTATATATTTTAACATCACATATGTAGGCCTACATAAAATTACTCGGCTTACTGCTAATTACCGCCCATAATAATGAGTAAATCTTTACAATATACAAAAGATTTGAATATATTACAATATTACTAGGTTTCTCCATATGTTGCAACACGCTCATAAAACGTAAATGACAGCTAAATCATGACAGGTACATTCTGACAGCTAATTGTAGCAAAGTTCCAAATTCTGAATGTCACCGATGTTACAATGTCCCTGCTGCATCACCCACCCAGTCTGGCTTTATTCAATATTCGGAATGGATCCCTTATTTCAGAGCAGCTCACATTACCCTCTTCCAGAAGTTTTTTTTCCTTGCCCTCTCAACACCACTTATCTCGTTCCACATTTTGGTGCTGCTGTCCATCTTTTCAAATGTATCATGATGACAGACTAGCTACTAGATGAGCTAATAGATGTTCTATACTGTATAATTAACCACAATGTTAAGGTGTATCTGTATCACTTGGGGTGGGGCTGCTCATTTACCCCTGAATAACTGAAAATGCTTATTTATGACCATGGACCACAGAACCAGAGGGTGCCCAGGTAACTTGTAAAACCGTGTAAAATATTTTTGGTTCCCTTGGTGAGATAAAACACGAGAGGCTGCCGTAAGCACGACTGGCATCCTCCAAACCAGCATTGTATGCATGTTTTATGCATTTTTCAGTTACTAAACGTTTTGTGTGTCGTCTGCAGCTTTCGTAAAACGGCACCAAAAAAAAATGTCCATGTAATTTGTAATGCCGACATCACGATATATGTGGAAACCATGGTGGAGAATGTCATGATGCAGAAGGTCATGTGTTTTTCTTTTTAGAGAAACGGTTATACGATTTTCAAAAGCAAACAGACAAGCGGATATGACTGTTACCCCCCCCCCCCCATTGTTTGCATGCATTTCATGGTCCATGATTATGACTATTGCTGTGGTGTAGTGCATGTATGCATCTATGCTATCTGCATGTGCACATCTCTTGTCATGCCCCTTGGTACAGCAAGGCCCACAGTATTCAGCCTGAAATGTCACTGCTCCACCTGGAATTCTCCCTACGCTCCCGATAACCACTCTGGCATTGTTGTCCCCTAATAACAGTGATACGGTAGGAGCCTCCTGTAATAGACATGTACAGAAGATGACCCTGCATTCGTTTTCACACAAAGAAATGACCGAACTGCTGTTCTTGGGTTAATTAGCCACAACCAATTTCTCTCAGGAAAACGTGAAGGAGCATCTCACACAGCAGAAGTTAGTTCAACAGCGATAACGTTTCTATTTTTATAACGCCAGTATCGCTTGTCTATTGTATGTCACATGTTTCCCATCCTGTGAATTGATCAACCGTAAGTTATAATATGGATCACATGCCATTTCAGCCCTGGAAATTAAAAGTCCACGTCACAATGAACCTGAGGTCCATCCCTGGAAGCACAGGGCACTGGGCCACCATGGTCCAGTCCATCATTGTGCACACAGAACCGATGGCTGAGTCAGAGACACCAGTTCCTCATGTCACATATTTTTGGACTGCAACAGGATAATGAGGTCCCTTCACCATACCCTGGAGCAGAGGTGGATATTTCAGATCCAGAAAGTACAAATCCAGACCAAGATTTTGTTGTCACTCTGTGACTGAGACACTTTATACTCACTGGTTGGTTGGAACAAAATCTTGGCCTGGATTGGTATTATCTGCACCTGAACTTTCAACCTCTGCACTAAAGATCATTAAAATGCAATACAATTTGTTCTCCACACTGTTCACAGTGTTTTGGCCTGACTTGGGTCTCCTTTTGGGATCCTGGGCTGCTTGTAGCTGCTGGGCCCATAATGCATTTCATGCCCGGAGGGTCTTGCTGCAGGAAGTGACACTGTGAGGTCCACAGGAAGGTTTCAAAGGGGCAGACAGGAGCCCTCATCATTCCAAAGAAAGCCGGTTTGTTTGAAGCCAGTTCCCTGTTGTGCCGGTGGTTTTTTCCAGCCTGGTTTCCTGTTTTGACTCCATGTTGGCGCAGCAGGGAGTGCAGCTCAAGAAGACACTGACGAGCCATGGCTATGTGTGACCAAATGCAGACACACCATAAGCAAGGTCACATGCCATTGTTTGTTAACTGATGTGCTGATACAATGAGTTCCGATATCTGATTAATTTTCCTGGGGATGCTGGGAATCCTTTCAGGGATTTTAGAACTTTGTCTGAACAGCTAAACAAACAAACAAACAGTCACAACATGTACGATGAATGACACATGGGCTGGCGTTTGGTGAAACAAAGGGGGTTTTATCGGAATTAAACCAACAAGGACTGGAAATGAACAAGATCATAAGGGATCAAAATGAGAGAGTTAGACCAGGGGCAGGCTAACAGGCCTAACTCGACTGGGGAACACAGGACTGGGAAGCATGGATATACGGAAAAAATGAGGGAGCTACTGAGAAGCAGCTGGCAGTAATTAACACAAGAGTTAGGAACAAGAAGTAAGACAAATGAGCAACAGGCGTGGCTTGTTAGGGTCACGCCTGGGAGGAGACGGGATGGTTAGGCAGACATGGCAGGCAGGACGTGACACAAACTAATAACAACACTGACAAAAATGTAGATATGGAAAGTGTGCAAAGGATATGCGGTTAGAAAATAGACATCAGAGAGACTGGCAGAATAGTTAGCTGAGGTCACAGAAGTCACTGTCTGAGGTCACAGAAGTCACTGACTGAGGTCACAGAAGTCACTGTCTGAGGTGAACGCTTCTCCCGTAGTGCACATGCTGGCACTCTTTTTCTAAACCATGGGCTTGTTTATTTACCAATTTGTCCCCTGGGGGTGGGCAAGGTCACATTGACCTTCGTGAATCTCTGGGCCCATGCACTGAGATTCAGACTCAGGCCGGACCAAAATAAGAAGCCACGTGTTTCCTAAACAGTCTGACAGGAACTTAGAAGCCTCGGGAAGGAAAGTTTAGGGATGCATTGTGCTGTATTTTTATTAAGCTGGAGCAGAATGACAGAGGCTCTCCACCACTTCTGTGAGCTTTTTGCCTGCATTGGCTTTGAGCTTAGTTATCAAAATATTTCTCAGTGAATTCCCCCACATATATATAGTCCTGTGTCCAATGGTTGTATAGTATAGTATAGTATAGTATAGTATAGTATAGTGTAGTATAGTATTGTATAGTATAGTATGGCATAGTATATTATAATTATCATCTGTATATTACACAATAGTTATTTAGTGTCCTGTGCTGTCTAATTTAATATAGTCCATCCGCCCCTCCATCCATCCATTCATTTTCCACCCCTTTTGGTCCTATGCAGGTTCTCAGGGGTCCACAGCCTATTCCAGAGGCTATGGGCACAAGGCAGGAATAACCGAGGATGGGGTGCTAACCTTTTTCAGAGTACAATATAATATCATATCATATGGTATGGTATGGTATGGTATGATATAGTTACTTAATGTTATTTATGTTACTTATGTCATTATGGAGGCAGCTGCTTAATTTATTTGTACTTATGTAGCCCAGTTGAGAGTGTGTCTGTATTCCTGGGCATTCTGCACCATCAGACAGTCCCTCCTTCCCACAGTCGCGGTGTCTCTCTGGGTAAGAGCATCTCGTAAGTGAGTAAAATGTCAGATGTAAACACAGATGAACAGCAGAACATTCCTTATAACATCAACACAGGACTGCTTAAGTCTGTCAGATATAAATCTCTCCACCACACCATTTCTCTCCTCCGGATGGATTTGCTTTTCATTCCCATTGTAGGTAATAATTAGGAATGCTTTGTATATGTTACTTATGCAGCATTTATATATTAAATTGTGATGTTGTCACTCAGGTGCAGGATTGACATTGTGTGACATAGGGAATCTGTTGTAGCACTGTCTGCATTTAATGAATAATGGAAGAACGAAAGCTTTGAAGCTCACAGTGGGAAGGAGTGACGATCCAAATGCAACTTTTAAATAAACCGAAGGGGACTTTATTATTGGATAACACTTACAATGCAATGAACAAAAGGAGCAATGAGGGGTCAAAACAAGAGGCAGGGAGGCTCAATCACGAGGGGAAAGGACTGACTTAACACACAAGATAAGGTACAGTGAACAGTAGCAGAAAACACAAACACAGACGCTGACAATCCAAGAGCAGCAACCAACAGGCAGCATTTACACTAACACTATATACACCAGGTGATGTGGGTATAACAAGGGACAGGTGTGAACAGTGAACCAATTAACCACACATTAGACTGGAAATGGGGATGGAGATGGGATGGTCCATGACATTTACTGGCCAAATGGGGACATGAGAGACAAAGTAGGGACAGATCCTGACAATGATGTTCCTTAGACGTACCTATTTATTACTCAATGAACGGTAATGACAACAGAAAGCCTCTCTGGTAGATGTGTCTACCTAATATCCAGCTATTGTTACAGTTATCAAGATTAACTTCACTTAATGAATCATTTATTATGTTCATAATCAACATCAGATGGACTTTTTATTATATAATTCCAAGCAGAGAACGACCAGATGTAGACAGTATTACTTTCAGACACTTCAATGGTTTTCTGTAATTGCACACATGTGAGGATAGGGCAGGATAAGATCAATCGTTTCAGCAGCAATATTTTCACTTTAATTGGCCAAAATTGAATTTAGACCATCGATATTTAAACCATGGTGAAACTACTTCCTAGTCAGGTTCCTCAGAAGCCCCTTACTTTTTACAATAAAAAAGACAAAGGGTACATATAAATTTTTTTTCCAGCATTACAATGCATGAGGATTTAAAACTTTCAGTGTCTTTTGTAAGCATGTTTGGAGGTGCATCGCAAATGAAGCAGAGGCTTTAAAGAAGTGCGATTGTGCCTTGACATCACTTCTTAAATCCCCTGAGAGAAAGGGAGTCTTTGCATGTAATGTACAGGGACCACACTAAATAGTATTTGTATATATGTTTAAATTGTGATGTGCACACAATTTTTTGAGGAGCAGGAACAGGGGGGTGTGGCCAAGCGTTACATTTTCTTTACAGTCAGGGAATTTTCATGCATAGGGGGCCCCTGATAGATCTTGCCTGATCGTTGGGTATCGAGAAGGGGCTACTCGAAGCATCACAAAGGGACGCTTTTGATTGTTTGGGTAAAAGCACCAGGAGCTCAGGTGGAGCCAGCCCCCCCCCCCCCCCCCCACCCCACCTCTGCACGTGTCTGTGTATAAAAGTGTTCCTGTGTGAAGAAAAAAATATCCAACTTCCACTATTTCCCATTTAGTTTGGCTCTCAGTAATTCAGCAGCATCTCCTTCATTTTTGCGTTACAGGTGTTCCTCCGGCACATGTCGTAGAGGAGGTGTTCTGCCGTGGGGGGAGGATGGGCTGAGGGTGTAGCTGTGGGTGGGGGAGGGGGGGGGCGTTCATGTGATTACCCTCACGCCGCACCCCGAGAGCCTCGCTGCCCTCCATGCACGTCACGCACATGAATGGGCCGTATATTGAAAACTGTTCGCCTTCACGTCATTGCGGGGGAGGGGGGTGTCACTTGCGTGCACGATTCAGTCGAAGGCTTGATCAGCAGGAGTTGGAAAACAGTGCTTTTGTAGGAAATGCATTATTGCCACATGGTTTTAGAAAGGTGCAGGAACACAAACAGGAGTATTCAGAGCCCTCTGCAAGATTTGTGCGTTGAAAATTATGTTATATATACCAGTAAAAATGAGGAATTAAAAAAAAATATTCTCTATTGTGGAATGTGTTACAACCTGCTACAAATTGTGTAAAACTGGGAGGAGATTTACTGAGAACATAATAACATTCAAATTTCATGTGGGGAAATTCATACTTATCCTTATATTGTTTTTGTAATGATTATTAACTGTTACCTCAACAGAAACTCGGTTTCTCAGTTTACATAGCCTGAACACTGAAAGGTGCTGAATCTGATCTGTTCCTTACATTTTCACTATCCGTTACATCAAACTTATAAACTGAAATCCTAAGTTTACTACTGCCGTCTGTGAAATACACTCATACACGTCAACCTATGAACCAGCTTTGTCTTAGCTGGGTTTTACATAAAAGTACTGCTATCATTTATTGGGAAGCTTATTAAATGACAAAGAAGAATTATGTAGGCAGCTGTAAGAACATCTGTCTCACAGATAACGTATTCTTTGAACAGATCAAGAATCATTTTTGGTCCAAATCTCTTGGTGTAGTGCATGTGGCTGTCATTCAAAACATTGCAAGAAAATGTCCAGAAGAGGGAGTATTGTCCTGTTGAATGCGTTTATTTTCCACCTTTATCCTGACCAACACAATACAAAGTAGAAAATATTTGTAAACATTTCTCTTAGTAAGTGAAACTGTGTCAACATGGTTAAAGGAGAGCTCTACAGAACAACTTCCTGTTTAGACGACATCACTTCCTATTGGATTTAGTCCAGTGCAGAATCATAAGCTATATTACCAGAACTAGTAAGATAGTCTTTGTGTGGACTGTACATAAAAAATCGTAATGGATATGGAAGTAGTTGGGAGACAATGCAAGAAAGTGATATTTTCCACAGTAAAGTTAATGTGCTTTTTACGAGGACAAAGTTTACATTATATATTCTTCTGTCTTTGGATTTGACCTGCAAATCATGTCCCATCTGCTATGGGCTCAAGAATATTTATATTGCTGGGATTCTGGTGGCAAAGCCTTTATAAAACAAAGCCTCATTACTGTCTGAACCTCAAGCAATTTTAAATATTTGTTACATTCCACTGCCAGCACTTCATTTAGCTCAACAAAGGCTTTTATAAGTAGCTGATCACTTTAACTGAGTGAAGTGTTAGTGAAATGGAACAAGTAAGTGTGATGGCTGGAGATGCAGTGGTTCGGCATCTTTGAAGTGAAAGGGTTGCAGTTCATGTCAGGATGAAATATCAGCTTGTATTTGAAGTTGCATTTCAAGGGGAATGAAATACCAAGATGTAAGTAAGAGGCATGAAATCTCCCCAGCTACCTCTAGTTCCAGTTCAAAACAAATATCTTCAAGGATTCTATGGGAGACATGCTTATGCACCTCACTCTGACATCCATGAATTGATCAGTAGATACACATGTAAATTATTTTAAAACTCATCATGCAAAAATCCTGAAGCAGCGTCTCCTCAGTTCTGCTCCACAAACTTCACAGCCGATCTTTGATACATTTTGCTTCCAAAATCAAGCAAAAAAATAATTATTGGAGATATTTTTGAAACAGCCTGTAACACTACATGAATTATAGTGAACTTAATCTGGAACTTAATCGCCACACAACCTCCAGCTGGTTTTTCCTAGCGATGATCAACCCTGTAATTCTGTATGTAGGTGAGCTAGGCTTAGAGTTCAGTCGTCCATGATCTTCTACATGCTCAGTTGTTGCAAGGCATACAGTGGTCTACTACACCCAAAAGGGTGTCCTTTGTGTGGTCAATGGTTGGCAGAGGAAAGTATCCTAGGTACTTCATGAGTAATGAATGAGTATTTCATGAGTAATAACTATTTAATTTTTTTTAAAGACATTTATCAAACCTGCATGCTAGCAAGTGAAAATGCAATGCAGTTAAACTGTGTGAAGCGTAGAAATGTGGGTGGTTCTGTTGTTTGGAGAGAGCAAATGAAAGCTTTTCAATTGTATCTTACCATCTCACACCCTTGGAACACGTCATCAGGTAAACTCTCCTGCTTCGATATCCTGGGACCCAAACAGTGTGAGTTTGAAGGGCAGGATCCAGGCTTGCCAGGGATCCATTTGAATTCTGTGACCCATATTCTGAATGGCCTTAGTGGACCAATCTGTCAGACCAAAGTGCTTAGGAAGATAAGGCAGGGCCATTGACTCATACCTTTTGATTTTCAGCCTTTTCGATATCTTCAGTGGTGCATGGATAGTTTTTGAAATGTTCTGTGAAAAAAATGACACGCTAACAACTTTTCAACTTATGCATCCAAGTGGTTGAGTTCATTATTGGTGATGCAATGGAATACGACTGGTATGTTAGATATGGCAAGATGGTTATCTCCAGACCACCTCAAAAGTGTCAGAATTTTTCTGACCCGTTTCATTTTTGCGGGAAAGAATCTCAGGCGCACTGTCAGTAAATCTCATTGTCTCACTCTGAGGGCTGGAGAATTCCTGCTGAGTGCTGACAGTAGTGTGCACTTCTGTTCCAGAGAGGAAGCTTGGATTGTATAACCAGAAGTAGCAACAGAGGAACTGCAGCAAGAATTGTTCAGAACTGGCCACCTCTTTAACATACATCAACTGATGAGTAACTTCCTATTTTCGAAGAGCCAGCTGTGTGGTATCCCCAAACGGTCATTTCACATGTTGACTCACGCTGCACCTGTGTCAAAACTGCAGCAAGCCAAACCCTGTATTAATAGCAAGACAATGATGTGAAATTGCTTGATATACACGCAATTGTAATAAGTCACATACACGCAGGGCTGAATCTACTTTTTCGGGGGCCCTAGGCAAAGCTTTACTTGGAAGGACCCCCCCAACTAAGAAAATTGATCATCATTTCATTTCTTTCACAATGCAGGCAATTGTTGACCCTTGCAGGTGCCTATTCTGCTTATAACTAGAGCTTCTCAGAGCATCCATTGCCGTTTCTGTTTTGGTTCATGGGAGATTTACTTACACAAAAAATGCTCTAAGGGCAGAAGGAATAAATGATGGGAGGTAAATAATCGTATTGTAGAGGATAGGGGTCCATGCAACTAGAGGAGGCGGGACCAAGACATCTAATTGGTTGGTCCTACCTCCTCTAGTTGCTTGGACCCACCTCCTCTATAATCTGATTGGTTATCTCTCTGAACCAATCATTTTTCCTTCTGCCCTCAGAATATTTTTGTGTAAGTAAAACTCTTATGAAACTCTTATGTCCTGTTCTTCTTCGGACTGACTAGAAGCATATTTCTTTAGGTTAGAGGTAATGGCCAATGGGCAGATGGATTAAATGGTATACAAATATGGTTCAAAACTACTCAATACGTCGCCTTTCTGTCATCCTGGTATCAAAATCAAGACATTAAGAAAGAAGGACAGGATCATGCAATGTGTTGTGTTGTGAATTCAGTTTCCACTCTTCCATGGATCTTAACGTCCATCGCTGAAGGTCCGTCTGATCACTAATGGCATTGAAGCACCTGTCAGCGTTTTTATGTTTTGAATAAAAAATAAGAAACCGCACATCTGTGAAGAGGTTCTCACGGTTCTTGTCATGCATTATTACACCCGGAAAAGTTGTCTTGCTTGGTTTAGTGTGTTTGTAGTGACACTTTCATGGTCCACCTTGGCCCATGAGATGAAAGCCTCACAAATGAGTCTGGATTGCATGCATGAACACTCACCATATCGAATTCTTCTCGTAGTGTAGGTATATACTACAGTGATGGAAAAAACTATTCAGATATAAAAGGAGTTCACTTAACATGGTCTTTGAATTATGTCTGCCTGTAAATAAAAGCGCAAAAGAGTAACTAAAGTTCTATCAAGCTGATTCGATCGAAATATATTAACTGTCCTTTGCACAGCTGGGTATTGCATTGATGATTTCTGTCGTTTAAAGTGGAAAAACAGACCTAAGCATGTTTGTTTTTCGAGTGCGCTGGGACAGTTGACAAGATCAAACGGGCGCAGCACGTTCAGCTTTTCCAGTCGTGTATCTGCGAATATCACGATCGCGTTCCCGTTGTTTTCGTTTCTATGCGGGTGATGTGGTCAGACTGCGTGTTGTAATGCTGCGCTATAGGAAATCAGATTCAGCCCCGTCATTATCGGAGAGGTGTGCCGATTATGTTACTGATTATAATGGAAGGGGCTCTTAGAGGCAGCGACATGGGTCGCGGGGGTGGGGGTGGGGGGGGTGCATGCAGAGACCCTGTTAGTGGACTCAGCTGGGAGCAGATGCTTACAGCAGGATGTTGATTGCACATTGGTTAAGCTCTTATGTGTGTTTCTGCGTCACCTTGGGGAAAAAAAATAAAAAGGGGTGTAACTGGAAGATGTGAGCTGTGTTGTTCTGGTCACCACAGCAATCTGTTTCCTGCTCCCTGTATCCAAACCCGGAACCCGGTTCGGCCGGAACACATCGGCCGTAGCTGATAAAGCGTGCTGTGCCGGGGGGGGCTGTGCAGTCCAGGCCTTTGCGGGGGAAACTGGGACGCGCTAAAAGCCAAATAACCAGGTGGGCTGCAAGCGGGGGGGGGGGGGGGATTGGATGGACCGTTAATCCGGGAACACCACACCCCCACGCCCCCGCCGCCCCCCCCCCCCCCCATGCCCAGCCGTCCACCCATCCTGAAACCATGCGGTGTGTAGGCGGTCCTGCGAGCCGGCAAACAGCCATGTCAGGATGCCCCCCTCCCAACCCCCCCCAGCCATGAGCTATCGCTTGAAAAGCAGAGAACACAGGAAGCTCCTCTCTTAGAGTCCTCTCACCCCGAAGGTCACCGCGTACGGCCCAAAACAACCGGATGCCCTCCGCGCCATTGTTCTGCCTGAAGCACCGCACAGACAAAGCACGTCGTGCTGCCTGTCAGTCCTCTTCTCTCCCTCAGACCCCCCATGTTCATGGAGGAAGGTGCAGGATCAGTGTCTCCTGGCTGTCTGCATAACTATCAGTCCATACAGCCATGTCCTGTTGTGGCGTGACAAGCCATGCATGGTCTCCGTAACAATGCGACGGCTGTCTGTCCCTCACTGAGGATGAAGGGGTGTCTGTCAACATAACAAGGTTAGCATGAGGCCAATATACACCATTATTGTTCAGCTGCACAGAAATAAAACTCAGCGTAATATCCTGAACTTGTTCCCTATGGAAATGCACTCTAGGTAGCTGGAGACTAATGCTACAGAGAATGACAATTGCGTAAGAACCAATTTCACTACTTTATGGGAAATGTGTAGTGCACATTAGTGTAGATTAAGCTACATGTTTCGCCATTTAAAGAAATAAAACGAATAAATGCACCACTTCGATAATGAAAGAAGAGATAAATATGCAGTTAGATTTGCAAAAGCTAGAGAGAACTTCAATAATTTCCAGTATTTATCACTGAGTCACAATAAACTCAATATAACTGAGCGCTATAGCACAATTTATACTGGGTGCTAATTGGTACTTTAGCTGTGGTTATGCTGTTATGTTAGTTTTTATAGTCTCTGCTATCCTGTTACCCTTTCTAAATGTATTTTTAATTTGAACCACGTGGTGGCAGTAGCAACACGGAAACGCACACAAACCCACACGCTTCAGACAGGCGGCCAGTACGTTCTGCAGGCTGAAGATTCGGCGAGTAGCCACTTCCTCTTAAGTTAACTGTTTGAAGCTTACGTGGAAAATTTATAAAGAAACCCATATAAAATATAAATGTTGTGTAAGAACATCAGTTTGACAACAGAGAGTGAACCCGTGTTTAGTAATTTTAGCACTTAAAAACAGCTTGTGTTTATTAAAAATGTAAGTAATTAATCTTCCAGACATTTATCCAGTACGTGGTTGTGGATGGGACCTGAAGTCTAAGCCAGAAGCTAGACGGCACCCTGGAAGCAATGCAGTTGCAGAATTTAAGGGGGGGGGAGTTTCATAATGTCCTTGTTTAGGTTTGCCCTGCGATAGCAGGCGAAGTGAGGACACAGTGAAAGCGGAACGCAGGATGGGCTATCAGAAAGGGTTAAGAGTGCAGCCCGATGCTCGGTTTCCAAACCCCTGCAGACCTGAGGGGTGGGGGTCAGGGGCGGATGGGCAACAAAAAGTAGCCTGGGCATTTGCTGTTAAGTGGTCCCAAATTGGTATTTGCCAAAGGGGGTGGGGGTTGTCTCCTTGGAATTTCTTGTCACCAACCAAGGGGGAGGGGGGGGGTTAGGAGTCTCAGTATATTTGGTCGCCAGTTGGGAAGGACCTCTTTGCATATTTTGCTGCTAACCTGGGGGGGGGGGGTAGGGTGGCTCAGTATATTTTGCTGCTGACTGGCAGAAGGGGGGTCCAGTTGGTATATTTTGTCCGCCTTGAGGATGTCGAAGCTGGCCTCTCAATGCCTGACGTTCTTGGTGGCCAGTCTGCACCTGGTTAGGAGGGACAGGTGGCCTTGTTTCGGCTTGGTGATAGTGGGGGGGGGCAGTATTATGCTGGGGCGGCGTCATAGAGGAGATGAAGTGAATTCCCGGTGGGGGGAATTCCTCTTGCGCTTGGGTCATATAAAGTAAGTGGAGCAATGCTTAGCTGCTCAGCTCACATGGAATGTCTGCCTCTGGATCCTCTTCCGATCTCCTGCTTCTCAGTGAGCAACATGCAGAAAGCCAAAGTGTGTGCAGGTCCCACAGAACTTCTGGCTTGCACATACACAACGTGCTTATTTCACGAAGAAAGCCCCACCCCAATCCCAGAGGCGTAACTCATATTTGTGTGACTTCAGTCACACCTGCTTCTCTCGTCTGGGAGGTCTCCATAGTGCCCTCTGCAGGATTATTGTCAGCCACCTCATTTGCATTTTTTGTCCTGTGCGAATACTGAGCCTTGCTGGTCTGGTGTACCTCGCCAGTTCAGAAAGAATGCCATGCCAATAATATGCCATGCTCTTCAGCCTACCTCCATCCATGTGACTTATGACCAAGGACACCGGTTGACCTTAGTGATTTGTCGACACTACCCAAACCAGCCACCTAAAAGACATTAGAGATCAGCGGTGCATCCTGGCAGGGACAAGATGGGTGACATCGGTGGACAAAGTAAATCTGTATGATTTGCCACTTAATGCAGGAAAAAAAATCACACATTTGGCTCCTTCGCCATGATGATATGATTAATACGTCATTTCAAACATTGATTTATTCAATACACTGAATGCCCATTACATAATAACACGCGTATCACAGATTGGGAGTGACATATTTTTTGCTAGACAGATTTAACTGGATTACAGAGCTGGATTTAGCCAACTGTAGCCGTGTGTATACATGAGGATCATCAGTAGGAGCTCAGTGCCAAAGCACATTTTGACCTCAGCAAGTGGACAGAAGAGACAAACTCATCTCTGGGGCTCCAAGTTGCTGTGAAGTTTGTTTAAATCCCAGCTGACCCTAATTACACGCTGGCGCTGGTCTCCGTCATCTGCAGCAAACACAGGACAGCACTGATGTAGCAAAGATGTCACAGTCAGCAGTCAGCCATCATTCTTTTGTAATTAGTCCAGTCATATCATTCTTGAGTTTCTTTAATAATCTACAGTACCAGTCAAAAGTTTGGACACACAAAGCTGCCTACAAAGGAGAGTGATAGTATGACATCACATGACCTGGCCGCCTGACCTGAACACAGTAGAGATGGTTTTGGAGGAGTTTGACCAGAGAGTGAAGGAAAAGCAGCCAATGAGAGCTCAGCTTATGTGGGACCTCCTTCAGGACAGCTGGAAGAGCATCCCAGGAGGCCACCTCATGGAACTGGAGTAGAGGAGACTGCAGGATCAGCCGGTCCATGGAGCAACTGGGGTTAATGGTCTTGCTCAAGACCCCAATGCTGGGGTCACTCTGCCGACCATGGGATTTGAACTGGCAACCTTCTGAGTCCCAACCCACAAAGCTACCCCACAAGCAAATAATTTTTTTTTTGTTTAATACATTTTTGTTCAGTGGATAATTCCATACATGTTATTTTATAGTTCTGATGTCTTATATAATTATTCTAAAATGTAGAGAATAGTGCAAATAAACCTTTTTGTGGGTATGTGTATCCAAAGTTTTGACTGGTACTGTATATGTATGATAAGAAAAGGAGAGGATTGAATTTTTAAGAATCCTGAGATCATATATGATCTCACAGTTCTAGCTGGTATGATTTTGATAAGTTCCTCGTCTGAAGTGGATCTTCTGATGTTCACAAGGCAAAGGCACAGCAGAGACCTGATGTATGTTCCCAGGGGGCGAAAATGTTAGCACGCTCAGCTAGCATTTTCCCCACTTCCTGTCTTCAAGAGGAATGCAGCGGGGTACACTTTACTCTCAGTCAGTTTTAGCCCCCCCACCCCCAGAATTTTGAGCTTGGTTCTTATATGGACTTTTTCTCCCTCTCAGAGACATCGGTCTGAAAACCTTCAGAAAATTCTCAGTTAGGACAATATTTACTTTATCAAAGATCTCATTGAAACCTTTGTCAGTCCAGGTGGTGGCTGGTTTAGGGAGGGGGGTGGGGAAGGTTTGTACACCCACACCGCATATCGCCCCAGCTTGTACAGAGCAACAATCTTTAGCAGAAAATCCCCACTTCAGCTAGCTTCCTGTGTCCAAGTCAGGGGGCACTTTGACCTGCTCCTGTGCTGCTTTAGAGATAGAGACAGAACTATAAGTCCTGATGTGGTTGGACACAGATGGGATTAGGTATAAATATGGAGAAACACAGAGAGACCCTTAGGTCTTGATGTGATGGGACACAGACAGAATTTTAGGTTTAGATGTTATGTGCAGAAGATAGAAATGTTATGGGACACAGACAGAACCTCAGGTTTAGATGTTATGGGACACAGACAGAACCTCAGGTTTAGATGTTATGGGACACAGAGAGAACCTCAGGTTTAGATGTTATGGGACACAGACAGAACCTCAGGTTTAGATGTTATGGGACACAGACAGAACCTCAGGTTTAGATGTTATGGGACACAGACAGAACCTCAGGTTTAGATGTTATGGGCAGGATCTTTGGCATAGATATAATGAGACCTATAGTATGTATATAGAATCAGAGTATTGTGCCATCTAGTCTAAGGCTTAGTGTCACTACAATAATAGTCTATTACAACACCTGACCTGACTAAAGAATTGCCTTTTGTATGACTGTGACTGTGCACCATGCGATGGGTTGGCATCCCATTCAGGGAGTCACTTGCCCTATGCCTTGTGCTTCACGGGGGCGACACTCAACGTAAGGCTGTTCTATTTAAAAGGTTATACAAGGTGGCTGGGACTGCAAACCAAAGGTCCGTCTAGACTTTGCCTAAACAGAGGTATCATTGTCAGTAGCAGACAAACACATTTCAGCACCTACCCTATTAGCGGTACCAATCAATACAGTGATAAGGAAATGTTTGCAAAGCAGTCTCCTCCCTGCAATGGCGTGCAGTGGCTTTGCCTCTGAATAGCATACAAACCAGATGCTTGCCCAGTTCTTTCCCTGCAGTTGAACTGGCCGATGGGAAAAGACTCTAGAATTTCTTCAGGACTTGTCTAAGGTAATTATACACAGGGCAATTTTTAAAGAAACTCAAGAATGATATGACAATTTTTTTGAGCAATGTTGCCAGGCAACTGCCAACCAGTTGAGGCAAAGGGCAACTCATCTGGATGTGGATGATCGCGAAAAGTTGCCCACTGCCAATCAAAGTCTTTCAAATAGAGATGTGTTGCCCAGTATCAATAGAAAAGTGCCCTCCGAACACTGGTCAGCAACATTGCCCATATTTGTATCCTCACATTTAAACCACAACTGCCATTTGGTACATATAAACTTGCAATGCAATGTAAAATGATTTTGTTGTAGATCTGACTATTGGCAAAATGATCATGCTCCATTATTTACTGACTATTTTTGTGTTTTCATTGCCTGTCAGAATTAATAGTCTGTAATTGATTGTTAACTGAAGCCCATAAATTCAATTAACATCACTATATGTAAGAGGAATTATTTCAAAGTGTAAAAATAATTACCCCAAGCGTGACGTTGAGCACAATGCCCCAACAGGACTGCTGAGAATGCTGAGACACACAGTTTTCTTGCGTCAGTGATTGGCTGTGTAGCTTTTCAACAACAGTCGTAATCGGCTTTAAATTCATAGTTAATGGAAGCCCTAATTACGGGGTGCTGAAATATGCTGTAAGCCATGTGGTTTATTCCCGGCTGAAGGTGCATTATTTTGAATGTCGCAGCATGACCACGTCATTGTATGTGTGTGTGTGTGTGTGTGCGTGTGTGTGAGAGAGCTGAACATGGAACAAGGCAGTGAGCCAGACAGAGAGTGAAGATCATACCCTCTATGTTTACAGCAGGAAGGATGAAAGATATCCACACCAGGACAACTCCCATTCTATGCCTAGAAGAAAATTACATTGATTTTATCAGCATACTTCTCTAATTGAAGAAATCTACAAAGCTGCTGTTGTTTAAAATCTCTCAATCATTTGCTGTTCCAAAGTTTTACCATTTCTTCAAGCCCTGCTGAAAAAAAATGAATGACCAAGCTGGTAGACCAATGGACAATAACTGACCAGCTTAAGGTATGTTTTCATATGACAGTTTGATGGTTTAACTGGCCATCCCAGCATATGATGGTCATTCTAGTTGGTTTGATAGGCTGGCCACACCAGTATAACCAACTGGTGACCCACCCAGCTAAACCAGAGCAGCAAGAGCTGGGACATTTGCTATGTTACTGCAAGCACCCTTTCTGAACCTGAACTGTCAGCATTCAGTCCTTAAACACTCCTACAGTTCAGTTCAGTGTATACAAAGCAAATTCGACACTTTTCTTAATGATCCTACAGAAGCTTTAATCCTACAAGCTGATGCAACAGCTTCTTATCCACATACCCTGTTCTTCAAGCACTAAACTGATCAATGACCAGGTTCAGCTAATGCATGTCTGTCAGTCAGCAGTGAGACATTTAGACTTGTTCCCAAATGGTGGTGGTGGGGAGAGGGTAGCTATCTTCGAAGGAAGAGGGGGGAACATTTTGTTCACCTGTTCCCTATGTACGTTCATTGTAAATACCCTGTTCTGTGTTTTCTCTAACCCAGAAATCTTGCTTAACCCAAATAACCATCGCAGTTCTTGATCAACCAACAATTGTCCACATAATTTTCCCCCCAAAATATTTTTTTTAATTTCATTTGCCCTGCCACTTCTTGTAATCCAAATGAAAAATGAAATTTGTCTTTCTTCTCTAATCAATTTGCCACATTGTTCTGTTTGGTGTCCTGGCTGTAACATTATTTAAACCAACCATTTCTAGATGAGTATTGGGCATCGCACCCAGGGGTGATTCTAGGATTTTCTACAGTCAGGGACCATAATTCCTTGAGAGGGCCCAACCTGATCATTAGCCAATGATATGTTTTAATTCTGTTAGTGACAGGGGAAGGGGGACTACGAGGGCCAATCAGCTTTCATCTGTGGCCAGTACCTCTGTGGCACCGCCCCTATGTATGCCTCTGGTCACACCCCTATACGGTTCCCTCCCAGAATAGCTTTGCATATTTTTTCACACAGCTGTCGAGCTGCAGAGTTCACTGTTTAAATGTGAAGGTATTTAAATTGTAGGAGTTTGTGTTTTATGTATCATTTTATGTCAGAGGAAACGTTTGGTGTGAAAAAAAATGATGTTCATAGCATATGGATGGGCTAAATTAAAAACAAACGGTTTTTGTTTCAGATGTTGCACAGTGATGATGGATGTAGTTCAGCGAACATTTGGCCGCTCTGAGGAAAAAGGAGAGTTTGTTTGTCTGGGATCTTTTCATATGAGAATCTGCAGTCAAAGCTTTGCTCACTTTGTTCCTTCAAGCCTTTGATAACGTCCCAGTCAAGGCCATTGGGTTTCAATTTGTGCTTAGGATGATATGCGGCAGGTCAGAATAACCCAGATGCCACAGGACTCCTTTAAATCAGAGACCCGCAGTGTGAGCTTAAAAGGTGTCAGCCATTGGATTAAGGTGGGTGTGAATGTAATAAAGAACAATTACTTTGTCTAAAGTGTAGTATTTTTGTTGGGAATTCTTCTCTACTGAGTATTAGTGAATAATACTAACAACAATAGCGATTTAATGGTTGCTAAGCATTGGGGCAGCAGTGGTCTAATGGTTAGGGAAGCATACTGTACATATCCAAACACCGATCTGTGTCAGTGTTCTAGCACACACAGTGTTCCATCCTGCCCGGACCTCACCAGGTTCCGGTGGTGGGGGGGGGGCACCAGCCTTCAGGCGTGTCCTGTTAGTGAATGTTGTTAAAGTAGCTGCCCCTACAAAACCAAGGCAGCCACTAATACCAAAACAATACGTGCCACAATGACTTCAACGTGTTGTTTTTTTTTTCCCCACAATGCTTCTCCTAACCCTGACCACAGATTAACCTCTTCTATGATGAAACCAAACCACGGTGACTTGTTTCAGAGCAGGAATCAACATGTGTCACCTACAGAGCTGTCCATTCATGGTGGGCGGGGAAGCGACTTCTTCCCCCAACCCAGTTTGAACTTAACATCCATGTTATTTGATCACGATAAAACAACCTGTCTCAACGTTTCACACGCGGTCTGCCCCACCAGCATCACAGAACCCAGAATTCCTCACATAGGGGATGGTTTTTCCAAAAGCTAAGCTATATTTAAGAGGAGATAACTATGTTTATATGCTCAATATGCCCTTGGCCATGATCACTTTTATGTTTCTAATTATTATACATGTCATCAGAGATGTATGATAATGTTTGACAACATGCACCATTGCATCAGACAACCAATACATACAGTACTCCGTGAAAGTCAAAGAAAATAACGTTTAAATGATCATGTCGGTGTAAAACTATGATATTAAATCTCTCAATGTGTGCCAGCTGAGGTATTCCAGAACCTCTCCTAAAATCACCCCAGTATTTCCAGCAACTGTCCAATTCACCCATGTGTTGCTTGATTCCACCACAACCCTACCTTGTTTGGCTAATCAATATCACATTGAGTTATTTAGCAAATTAGGTTAATTAATTAATTTAATAAGCAGGATTCTTCTAGCCATCCATCAACGTATGAGTAACTTTTTGGAGAACAGAAGAAATTCTTGTTACTTTTCATTATGTTAACTGTTATTAATTTACATATGCTGTAATGTTAAATTGTGTTATTTTTTTTATCTGAGCAGATATACACCTACTACCTAAAGTAGTATTAACCATTTTCTTTGACTCCTAAAGACTTTCACACCATGCTGTGTATCTTTTTGGACAAATCACTGGTGGTATTGTTGTGAGATGGGAGGAGATTGGTCGAGACTGGGCCTAGGAGAGAGCACAGTTAGCAGGTCCTTCTCCTCGAAGGTCCGCCCACCAATCTGCACTGGTCGCTAGGGATACGTGGAGAGCATGGACCGCAGAAATCGCCAGGACCAAATCCCACCCCCCCACACACACTATGTAGGTACATCACATGCCGCCAAATATCTCAGGAGGAATTTCCAGAATTTGCCCATGACTTACAAAATGTGTACATAGCTTATTTACCTCAGGCATTTGAGTAGCCTACTCTCCGAGGTTTAAGGAAGACAAAGGTTTGCTTCTGTACCCTGTTATCAAATATATACATATACAGTGTTGGGTGCTGAGTCTTGTTATAACTACTACGTGCAACATTTCAAAGCTACAACAAATAAATATGTGAATCTTGGTCTCGTTACTGTTTTAATTTTCAGACTTATTAGCGGGAGAACATTTTAAAACAAATTTGAGGAAGCACTTCTTTACACAGCGTGTAGTCAGAGTATGGAATAGTCTTCCTGCTATTGTAGTGGAAGCTAAAACCATGGGTTCCTTTAAATCAGAGCTAGATAAGATTTTAACAACTCTGAGATATTAGCTAAGTTCTCCCCAAACGAGCTTGATGGGCCGAATGGCCTCCTCTCGTTTGTAAATTTCTTATGTTCTTATGTTCTTATGTAAATATATTGTTCACAAAGACACTGTTTTGTATAGTAACCTAGTTTCTTACTTGATATCTATACTCTGCTGACACTGCTGCAGTTTGACCTCGCTTTCAGGCTTTATTGCTGATGGTACGTCTGTGTCACTTCACTCGCAGATGGTTGATGTCTGAAAGCCGCTGTTTTTCACCCCACAAAGCTCCTCGCTGGCCCTCCTTCTCCAGGGGTGTTCATTTAGTGACTTACTGGGCACTTTCTACTCAGGCATGCTGCAGGATCCACCTTGCTGGGCTCAACATTGCTGGGGTGTTCCAGTCCACATGCTGGACACCTGTGATCAAGGTTTAACACTGATTACGCCATTTCATCATTTCATTATTTCATTTCATTTCACCATTTCATTTCATTATTTCATTTTCATTGAAATCGGGTTGAGAAACTTCCTCTGTAACTGTCGTCTGTCGTGGTTCCAGTTGGTTCTTAATTCAGATTAAGTAGTAATTAGTGGTTACATTCTGATGGATTTTTTTTGTTCCTCTTATGGTCTCATTTGCCGTTCTGAAAATCAGGTAACAGAAACCCAGCTATTATTCTGTGCTAAATCATCTCAATCAGGGCACTTAAGTTTCAATTTCCTGCTGAGCGTGCGTGGGTTTTTTTGTTTGCTTAAACACGCAAAGAAAGTGGGTAACTTGGTGGGACTTCCCACGCTTTCCGAAAGACATCATGTCCCAGACTCTCGACGGGGAAGCCTGTGTGTACGTGGCAGCAGCTGCCTTTCTGTCTCGCGTGGGGTTCCTGAGTTTGTTGTCGGGTTTATTCATCATCCTGTGAGTGGACATAATTCTGATTGATGTTACTGTAAACTGGATTTCCCCAATTCGGGTCGTGGAGGCCACATTTGCAACACAGTATGCAGATCTCCCTGCTCATACGGCTGGCCAGTTTATTGCCAGGCTTAGTAGTTTGAGCAGGGAAAACTTCAAACTGTGTTCCAAATTGTCCAGGGTTGTCAGAGGGTTAGGGATACCGTGAGAGATTCAGGGGCCCCAGCACTTTGTAGGGGCCCCAACCAACACCCACCGCCCCCCCGATCAGCTAAATCAACTGAGCAACTTGAAGCAGGTGGCCCCGGATGTCTAGCTACTCCCCTGAAACTGGTCCTCACACACCAGGCTGGGGAATCGTGCTGTAAACCCTGCATCTCGAGAGATAGTGAATGTGTACCATACAATGTCACAGTGTATGTTGTGATCTTGGTTTTGTCAAATTTATGCTGCTCCTGGTTCAGAGGATACAATCAGATTAAGGACAGTACTCCCCCCCCTCCCCCCCTGCCCCAGGAGTACTTTTGCCAGCTGTTCAGTTTTAGTCCATTGGTCTTATCAGCCAGACGGAATGGAAAGTGTTTACACAGCGACTCCCACGGTGATGTGGGATCTCCTGCAAACAGAGCCACAGTCCCCGTGTGCTGCTGAATGAAGGGCACATGCCCAAACCTCAACCAGTCCAGTTTTTGCTGTTTTTGAGATGAGACCAGTGACCTAAAGTCGGGTTTCTTCATCATAGTGTATGTTTCAGTATTGGGAACCAAAACTCACTCAGTCGTCATGAAACACAAAGACTAACTTTCGTTAAATTTGCAATACTCACCAAGTCCACAGACATTTTCTTGAAAATGAGCGGAACTTTGCTAAGATAGTTGGCAACATACTCCTGGGTGAAAATTTCAAGGCTATTGGCATTATTCACTTATACATAAATAAATACATTCTTACAATATATAATTAAGTATAATATATAATATATATGTGTTCACACGCAGCTGCTATGCTGAGAAATCCTTCTCTTCCTTTTCATTGATCCTGATTTCTTTTGCAGTGTATTGTTTTGGTCTCGGCACGCATTTTGTTTTACTGTGTTTCTGTTTCTGAATGTAGATGGTTAGAGAGCACAAGCTGCATATGATTGACCTGGGCGGTTGGTTTATTCCATACATGACAGCATGCTTAGGTGCCATGTTTGCAACTCCGTACACCTCCCTGTCAGGGGACGATAGAGTTTTTGGGGTCCCATTGACTATATATAGCCATTCCAATGGCCTATGTACCTCCTGAATAAAGGCTGAGCTTCTTAATTTGTAATGCTACGTCATTCTTTATTCCTTTTTATCGTCGCGTGACTCTGAGTTACTTATGCGAACGCTGTCAGACTAGTCGGCTCGAAACGGCGCTTAAGGACCCCGTAAGCTGACAGGGGAGGAAAACTTCATTACAAATGAATAGAAAAATGCCTCCAAATAGCCTCGTTGAATATTCATGCGAGTGAAATACCAAAACGTTGAATAATTCCTATCAAGTCCCTGGTCCCTGGTCGGGACGTGTTTTCCATTCTCTATATTGCCCTCCGGTTTAAAAAAAAAGACAGCAAAAGATAACCAGGATGATCCCTAGGGTTTGGTCTACATGGGCAGCATTCCTTGTTTCTTGCTTAATTTCTCAAAATGCAAGTGGGCGTCCCCGTATATATCAGGAAATGTAATCGGAAGTAATGCAAACGCAAAATGCTTCAAATACATCTGGTCCAGCTTAAAATCCTATCGTTTATTTATACCAAGCACATGCGTGCTACTGCATTGTATAAAAGTAGAGAATGCTGCAATCTACCAGTCTTTTCACGTTAAAATTACAGTAATAATGTAGGTGAATAGAGAGGGATGAATTTTAGGGGGGGGGGGGGGTTCATTGCATATCTTCTTCCATAGTTGCTGGGAAGGAGATCAATGAGAAGAAGCAACAAAACAAGAAATAACCCTGAAAGAGTAAATAATGACGGAGCTCTGGGTAACAGCACACACTGCTAATGGAGCACTGGCCTACGATGCTGCTGACTATGGGATGTCAGATGGCCAAGGCCTAATCAGCAACCTTCTCCAGCAACAATGCGCCCACATCCCTATCATATATTCCAACAAGGCTATTGAATTGCTATGTCCATAGCATGTTTTGTCAAGGACCAGACGGATGTTGACAGCCTTGGTCTTTGAATATTGGTTTAGAAGAACGTCACATTTTGAACCACCTTTGCCATTTGCTGGGACCCAGGCGAAGACATTAATGAAATGAGTGTGATATGAAGATCAAGAACTTTCCTCCAGTGCTCAGCTTTGCCAGGTTCTTGTCGGGAGCCGGCTTGGTTGCAGAAGATTTCTGGGGTTTCACTTTGGCTCCAGACTCCTTTGGGTTTCGTTCAGCATTATGATTAAGGATTATTTCACAATGCGACTAAACTGAGAACAAAACTAGGATAAAATGTGCATATTCAAAAGTAGAGTTTGATTTTCATATTTCTAACTACAATCCTCTCAGGGGTAAAAGAGGTTAAAATGTGGATTTCTTACCAAAACGACACCAGTTTAACCCCTGTGAGGCTCTGCTGTATTCCTGAGCATTAAGCCAAAATGTGGTGACGTTTCCTTTCAAGGTCAGTAATCCTTCTTTATGTGCTGAATAATGAAGTTTTTTTAAAAACAAGTTTATTTCACTGATGGGATTTATGCTCATAATTAAGAATCTGAGGGTGCACCCGGTATATTATATAGCATTTGCTCTATAACATGACATATTTATTCTGGAAGTGTTTCTAGCTGCGAGCTCTGCAATCAGTAGAGAGTATGTTTGGTATAATAATTAATAAAGCATTGCAGCATGTTCTATTGACAGTTATAAGGCATTATAGTGTTGATTATAATACTTCATAAGCTCCAGTGAAGCTCTCCTTGATTTGAATAATAGGGGTCTAGATATTTGAACTATATCTTACATCTCTGCTGTCTAGATTTTTTCAGAGTGTTTAATTTTAATCACACTTCTGTGTGAATGCCGGATTGTAATTTGTATTGGATGAGATGTGATTCACAATACTGAATAAAATGATCCATTATAAGGTTATGCTGTGTTTAATTGTGGTTTATTTGTATTGCCATGCAGATACTCCAAAGAAGGCAACAATCCAACTTAAACAACGCGTGGCATACAGTAAGTAGGTAGTGCCATCAATGAGCTGGTAAATTTTGGACAGTTGAACGGTTGAGGTATGAGCAATGTGTATTTTCCTGTTCTTCTGAATAAAACTCACCTAAAACAAGTCTTCACCACCCAAGAGGTTCAGGTAGTCAGTCTTGCGCTGCTAAGTGACTTTCACGCATTGTCTAAGTCACGTAAACAAAACAATGCAAAAGCCATGGGTGTCGTTATAGGTCCGACCGAAGGCCCTGAGTATTTTAAGCCAAGACCCGAGTATCTTAAGCCTAGCCCTGAGTATTTTAAGCCAAGACCCGAGTATCTTAAGCCTAGCCCTGAGTATTTTAAGCCAAGACCCGAGTATCTTAAGCCTAGCCCTGAGTATTTTAAGCCAAGACCCGAGTATCTTAAGCCTAGCCCTGAGTATTTTAAGCCTAGACCCGAGTATTTTAAGCTTAGCCCTAAGTATTTTACCCCCGATGCCAATCTTCCTTCAAAGAAAAAATAAAAGTCAAGCTGTGGGTAAACTTGACTTAGCCACTGATCTTTTAATAGCTAGAAACTCTACTGGCGAAAGCATAACTGTTCCATCCATCCATCTTCCTACTGCTTCTCATAGCCAGGGGCACTTGGGACCTGAACTTTTACCCAATCAGCACAGGGCACAAGAGGGCAGGGTTTACTCTGGATGGAATGGCAGTTACTTTACTGTTAATATTAATCAGTCATGGGTCACAGTGAGGTACGACATCAGCACTGGATTCTTCCTCTTTGTCATGCAGTAGCACAGCCTCATTACTGTGCCTCTTAACCGCTGTGCAGCACAGGGTTTCCCACCATGAGCGTGCATTTTTTTGTTTGTTTAAGGCCTGGTTTCCTGTGCGCGGCACTGCATAGCCGGCCTGTGGCTGACTCGGGACGTCCGGTGTTCTTCTTCCTGACGCAAACAACGGCGTAGCGCTGACTGAAATCCCCCCAAGAAAACACTAAGCATAAATATTTGGCTTTTAACTCTTTTTTTTTTCACACCAAATTTATTCCGGTGTGTAGACACGACTCTTTGTTTTGCTTTACACACGTGCAGAGTAGGTTCCGCTAACCACTCTGAGGAAAAGGAGAAATGTCTTTGCAGAAATTACTGACTATGGCAATCTATGCAAATATTAATGGCCTGTATTCACAGGAAGCGGTATCTAATTATAACTAAGATCAGGCACATGCGGACGGTGGAGGCTGGGGTAGCCTGGGCACCCGGCCATTCGGTATAAACTATTTAACGTGAACTTGTGTGTGAGCTTTAAAGGTACAGAGTGCTCCTTTTACCCTCTGAGCACCTGCCCCTCTACACATCTCTACACATCTCTACACAGCCCTACGCAGCAGATAACATCATTTTGTTATGTATTTTAGTTTCTGTTTAAATTTTAGCAATTTAATTTCTAGGCATAGACTGAAAGTGGTAGAGCTATTTTATATGTCTGATCTTTAGAGAATCCCACATGAATATGCATTAATTATGTATTAATGTCCTCAAAATGAGCAAAACATGTTCCGAGTATTATTAATGGTATTCAGGATAAACAAACCATTACTTCAGCAAAACGGTACTAAAAATGGTAAGAGAAAGGGTTAGATGTTTGTCTTTTATTGTATTTCAGTTAGTCTCAGAATCAATGTTTATATTTTTTGTTTTGTTGGGTGTTTTTTATTTCACTTATTTATTTAATCTTATTTACGTCTACAAAAAAGTTTTTTAATAGTTTTAGTTAGCAATAATAACCCTGCTTTTGTCAGAAAGAAAAAGTAAATAAGTCTAACACATAACACCCACCTCACTAATCCACCTGCAATACAGTCATTTCCTGAACCTTTTATTCTAGGCAAAGGCTCCGTTTGATCTGTATAAAGGTGAAACCACAGCCACCCTTCTGCTGGGTGTAGCTCTCACTCCATTTACCAGCACAAGACATGTGTCAGTCAATAAACAGCATCTCTGGTTACTATTTACATCATAAACACAGCTTGTGAACAATGAGCGCCGGATATTTTTTTTTTCTTTGGCCAATATGGGCCTGTTTTGATTTACCAGTAATATCCAAATTCTGATTGCTAAAACCACAGAAGAGGAAAGCTTTTAAATAGACACGCGGTGCTTGTACAGTAAGTGCTGTTTGTTACCAATGAACAAAGTCACGGGTGCAGGGGAGATCCTGGGGGAGGTGGGGGGGGCACAACTTAATAATTTAAATATAAGGGTCTCTTTTTGGCGGGGGCAGGGCAATGATGCCACATTAACAGGGGACATATACCCCATATCGTATATGTCCCGTCCGTGCCCCAGTTTCTATAATCCTAAAGAAAGTCATTCATAATAAACTGCTGTCACTTGATGTCACAATGTCAGGACAAAATTATATATAACGAAGTTCAAAATAAGGCACAGACAAATGGAAACATCGCCCAAATGCAAACATTATGTAGCAGATGCTTTTGGCCAAAAAGCACGGCCTGACAGTCCTGGGAACAGTTGGAGGTTAAGGGCCTTGCTCAGGGGCACGATGGTGACATCATCCTGCTGACCCTTGACCTTTTAGTCACATGCACAGCTCCCTCAGCCACCCAGGTAAGCAATAAACAGACCCAACAAACCAGATTGCCAGAACCAAGCAGGCAAACCCAAGGCTGAGCAAAGGCGCGTCGATAGGAGTGATCTTAAATTCATTAATAGATTATTAGTTTAGTAGGTCATCCGGAGGTGGGTGTGACTATGTTGCATGCCCAGGCCAGGTGCAGGTAATCTGTGGAACAGAATATGGACCAGATGAAATTAAATGATATTATATTTACGCAAGTACAAGTATTTGAACACTTCAGTCCGAGAAATGAGTTTCCATGTTTGCCTTCTCCTAGCAGTTAAATCGCATAACTTCAAAACAACAGCCCTGCTCTGTTCATTTCCTCATGAGAAAATTGGGGGGGGGGCGGAGGGGTTGTCAATTGCACATTTCTTGGAAACCAAATGTTCTCAAAAACAAAATGCAACATGGTGGACATAACAAATGTACCAAAACAAATAACATGCATTTATATATTTCCCCTCGAAGGCTGCTCTATTGAATGAAAAGGCAATTCTGGAGGCATGGATACCATTGAATAATAGATTAGAATAGTTTTTTGGCGTAAGTTTTATCCATTGCACATCAAAGGAAACAATACTCCAATCTGCTGGATATGCTAATTTCCCCACATGGCGACATTTTAATGTATAATGACAGTTTGCCGGGATTATGGCAGGCAAACTCTGCATTCTCTATTCAGAGCCATCTGGTTTAATGTTAGAAGTGAGGCGGGTCTGCATATTTCTCTGTGTATCATTACACATACTTCAAAAAATGTGCTCGAATCACAGATGTTAAGTTCAGAATTTTGTTTTCCCTGCAGCTTTCAGATTTAGGGCGATTTCAAGGCCCCAGCAAGAAAAGGGTGTTTTCAGAATCATGTTGAAAAATTAGGATGTGAAAACTCATCTCACAAATATATTTCCTGTATTCAAAATATCAAGCCAGTTCTTTTTTCCATTCCAAACTTCCATTTTTTGACAAAAACCTTTCTTCTCCTAAACCTTAACTATTGCATCAGACCTTTTTTCATTCGTGTGTCAGAGGAAAAAAATGGAACTCATAACTGATTCATAACATTTTCTCCATGAAAAGTTAATTCACAAAAGAAAACATAAACTAAGTCCACACCAAGTGAATGACAGTTCCTCACTTTCTTCTTTGAATTACCGTAAATTCTGATGCGTTTGCCACGTGAATTTCCATTCTGGGCTGGAAAGCAGATAGTCAGAGTCACACAAACGTTATCAGGAAGCAAACAGTCATAATCAGAGGTGGTGCTTGATGCCAGACGACTGAGTGAATAAAACAATTTTCATGAAGTTCTCTGAGTACAGCATAACGATCATTCACTGTTGACAGTGACAGAGTACTCAACTTGTTGGTTCCTATACAGTTGGTACCCAACTGTACCTATATGTTAATTGATCCTGAGTAGCTGTCAAGTACCATACATGAGTCTGCTGGGCATAAATGATCGTCATGCTGTAGTCAGAGAACTTCATCAAAATGGTTTTATTCACTCAATTGTCTGGCATCAAGCACAGATAAAACAGAAAACACCCCTAACTGTCTGGCAGCCCCTTCTTCCATTGGAGATGGTCTCCATAGGAAACAGGTAGGACTTTGGGCTGCTGAGCGGTCAGCGAGTTGACAAGATGTTCGAGGGACAACTCAAGTGCAGAAGGTGGGGATGAGAACCAGCCTGGAGATAAGTACCAAAACATCAATCAGGGGAAGGGAACAGGCCAATAGCCAGGACCAGGAGCCAAAAATAAGAACAGGACATGGGGTCCCCAGCGAACGAAGGACGGCAGGACAAGCTTCAACAAATTAAAAACAAGAAAGAACCTAATATTTTACTAATATATCAATGGGAGATTCTCACAACTTACACAGGTCAACCAACTCCAAATTGTCTGAGAAAACACAAAGACAAGCCCTTCTTCACTGAGCTCATAATCTTCTGAACCTACAATGTCTGGGATGAGGCGAGTTAATTGGAAACCATCCCCATCATCATCAGAGTTGGTGAGGTATTGACATCTAAGGTTGAAAGGGTCATAACAGCAATTTATTGAACAAAAGCTTGTCAGAACAGGAAGAGGCCGTTTGTGACAGGTTCTACCCACATTTCATTCTTTTTGACTGAGTTTTTCCTTCACACTTACGTGGTAACTGAAGAACATCTGACTGCTCATTGTGGCATCACCTGGCCCATGTGACCCTTCTCTTCTTTCATGTGGTCTTCTGTCACGTCAACTGATCGCTCCGTAAGCCAGAGTGCCCATACTTTCCTCAACGCAATGTGTACCACTTTACTGGGAATATTTAGTTAAAATAGTCTCTTTAAGTGTACTAAAGCCTTCAGGTGACAAGCTCACAACCTTAACCGCTATCCCATAAACTCCCTGCTCTTGATATCAGTCAAAACAAGACATATTTTTGCACAGTCATCATTCTCGGTCAGTCTATTGGAGGTGGGCAAGAAATGGGCTGAAATCAAAATAAGTTAATAGTCTCCATCCTATACCTACTAAACAACAGAAAAAAACAGGAATCTGGCTATTAAGTTGAAACATGTGGTCTTGTAGTAGGTGAAGCACTGTGAGATTCATAGGCGCAGCAACAGGACAGGCAGGGTAGGCAATGGCCTGGGGCCTCGAGCTGGGAGGTGGCCCTCGAGCTGGGGGGGGGGAGTTTGGCTCGAGCTGGGAGGGGGCCCTTGAGGGCGGCCGATTACATAGCATACTACAATGACAAGGTCTTGTGCTTATTAAATTGTCTTTGTTGATGTTATAAATTTACACTTCACAGTTAAGTAAAGGTAATAAATGTTCTGGGGAGGAGTCGGGGGAGGGGGGGCATGGGTTCTTTTGCCTGGGGCCCCCAGAGTCCCTAGAATCTGTCACTCACCTTCCACATTAAGCGAACAACCATTTTAAGTAGCAAATCTATTATCCAGTACTAATACAGTATTAATACAACTAAATCATTCATCTTTCATTGCTAGTCCAATTTCACGGTATATGTCAGAAGGCACAGTTCACACACCATTGTCCACCCTGGATGGAATTCTGGTCCATCACTGTACATTTTATAGCAGGGGTGGCCAATCTTATCCGCAAAGGGCCGGTGTGCATGCAATGCAGGTTTTTGGGATATCCTTTAGGTCAGCTGTTCAAACCCAGGTGTGAGGACTCTTCAGCCAATCAGTCCTCTAATTAGTGACCTACTTAGGGAGTTGCAACGAAAACCTGCATACACACCGGCCCTTTGCGGATAAGATTGGCCACCCCTGTTTTAGAGACATCCGCTCACCTGAGCTTCTGTTTTGGACTGTAACAGGACCCCTGTGCAAACATGAGGAGATGATGTGAACTCCACACACACTAAATGTATGCCAGTTGTTCTTTATGTGGCTTAATTGTCAAACTATTAGATTTCATATGTGATCATGCCCATTGAAAGTAATGTTCTTGGCTCAAAAGAAACAAGAGTGATTGTTTGTTTGTGCTCCATAGAATATTCTGGAATGTTATTTTTTAAAACATACACCATTGTTTTGTGTTTAAATCATTTCATTGATGGTGTTTGGCCTGTTCCTCGCATGACTTTATGGAAAACTGCAGATGTGCACATGTGGAGGGTTTTGTACTGTATAAATAAGAAAGTAAGTCTCTACAATGTGGAACATGATGTAATTTATATTAATTTACTAGCTTGCCCAGCTCCACAGAGCTCAAACCTTAGAGTAACTCTTTGCTTTGCAAGATGGACAGAAAGAACAACAGGAAGGACAGACCAGTTTCAGAAGAGCTTCAACTGGAGCAGACTACCAGTACAGACATACCCCATGTCAGGTCACATGCCTTGTATTTAAAATTTTATGCTTCTCCATCAATCTTGGCTGTACTTCACTTGTACCTTTTCAAAATGCATCCCAGCTACCAACGTTGCTAGTTTTGTACTACCTGAACTTTGTCTGGTCTGCTCAAGTCGGTTGTTATATGATCTAGCAGCTTTCGATTCACATTCCGGGCATGAGTGGGCGTTGGTGTTTGTCTGCAGTGAGTAGTGCTCTGTTTTGTCATGGTGGCCCATGCTTGCAACACTATCTATTTTAAGTATGATGCTTTAATTGAGAAACAACAATCTGAGCTATTCTGAAAGCCCAACTGCTCATGTAACAGCGACTAACCTATTTCTTTGGAGCACCTACTGACCTATTTTTGAAAACACAGATGCGGCATTATAGATATGGTCAATATGTAATTTTCAGCTCCTTTGCAGTTAGTTAAATCAGAAAGGCCTACTGCTGGAAATAATTTTACGGTTTGTTTTATTTATCGGTTTTCTCTAGAAAATAGAAATGACTAAATAGAGAAAAGGCAACAGGGATATGAGGACTGAAGCATTGACTGTACAGGATGTGGACTCCCATGTGGATACACAGGGATACTGGCTAACCTGGCTGGGTCAGTAGAGTTGGACTCACTCCCTTTCAGTTGCTTCCCGGATAGCAGAACATCTCCAGGGATCTGAAAGTGGTCTTATCTACTGGACCAAGAGATGTGAGGTATGGTGTGTAGCTCAGAGGGTTAGCCCTCTACGCTTGTGGTCAGAAGGTTGCTGGTTCTAATGTTTTGCTTGGCACAGTAGCTTTGTCTCTGTTGGGCCCTTGAGCAATGTCGCCCCCCCCCCCCCCTTCAATGGCTGACCCTGTGCTAGGACCCCAAGTTTTGCTCAATGTGTATGTATGCCTTGAGAAGGGGAGCAACATTTGTGAACAGGATGTGACAAAACTAACACACTCTATTGTGCTTCTGCGAATGAAATTGATTCTTTTTTTTCCAAGTACGTCAGAAACCAGTGTGAGGATCTGAGCAGCAGTGATGTGACCACGGAAGATCGGACTACCCTGGCATGTGGCATGACCGACATCAATCCACCAGCAGCCAAGGATCGTGTCACATGAGAGCCCTGCTTAATAAAATGTGAACTGGGTGGTGCTGTCTTGTTTTGACATGCGTGGTAAATCCGTGCCAATCCCCGGAAAACTGACCTGGCGACCTTAAAGTGTGGGAAGGCGCTAGTGGAGTGGAGATTCACAAGAATAAGGCCGAGTGCATCGAAAGGCCACCTTATACATCTGAATGGCAGGTTCTGTAAAATGACGCCTGTACAATTTTCTGTAAACCTTAATAAGACTTTACTGGATTAAAGTGCAGACAGGGTGACACAGAGCAGAAGGTCTGTCTGAGGTCACTGGCTTGTGGTCTGTTACAATATTTAGCTTAATCAGAAGGATTCTCAGGTTTCTCAGTCGTTGTCCATTGTAATGTTGCCTAACCAGATTGCATTAAGTTAGCTGTACTCTTTCCTGTTATTCTGATCCTTTACTCAGCGACATTCCGCTCTAGATGGGGTTCTCCGTGGAGCCAGGAGGCCTGACTTCTGTCGTTTGGATCAAAGCACTCGGCGGATTTTACACCAATGACGATTCCTGGCGTTGTTGCCCACTCCCCCCTGCCCTGCCCTGCCCTGCCCTGCCCTCCCAGCCACCGACGGGAAGAGTCCTTATCTCATTTGCTGTCCCCTTTTCGGAGAAATCGGATGACACAGAAAGCAGGGAAAGACAACAACACTGAGAAAATGTGTTGTGGTATCGTGTTGTTTTTTTTCCCCGCAGTATTGCGCCTGGTCATTTTGTAAATTCGTGACGCCTCTTTCCAACGAGGGCTAAACTAAGTTTGAACAGGGCACTGCTGGGTCAGAACACATTTCACCTGAATGGACCCCCCGTAGCTATAAAAGTGCCCACAGCAGTGATACCCTCACATCTGGCAACCCCCCCCCACAGCAAGAATATCTGCATTGTACTCCAGCACCAAATGACACGTAATAATACCAATTACGTGGCACAGGTTTTCTGTGCTATATATTTCTTGTTAATACTGGACAGAAAGATTACTCTCAGCTGGCTTTTGCTGATCCTCTTTGATGGCTCCAATATAAACAGTAACCTGAGGTATAGGTACTCAAGGCTTGGAAATAATTCATACTCCGAAAAAAAAAAAAAAATGTCAACTTCCAACAGGGTAGGAGATAATAGAAGGTTTAAAAGGTCATAAAGATGTAATTGAACCGTTTAATGACGTGAACGGGTCAGTTACCGTGTCTTACTGCTGTTGGCCTTCCTTCAGGTCCCGTCAGCGGCTGACGGCAGCGGCTGACGGCAGGAGTCACCGCAAGGTCTGTTTGCCCTTCGGATCAGCAACAGACGTCATATATGTGCTGATTTTTTTGATGTCGATAGTTATTAAATGACGATGTTTTTAAGCCTGTTGAGAATGCATAATGAACAATCATGGTTTTGTGTGTGTGTGAAGTTTTGTACTGGACGTTAATTTGGGCATGACCCGTCATTCATTCTATTAAAATATATATTTATTGTTTTTGGTTAAGAACAATACATACTATAGTGGGTAGTAAAAAGTCACTAATCAAGGCATTATAAGCATGATAGGTACTCGGCGCTTGTGTCACTTGCACCAAAATCATTTGCAGAATTTTTTTTAAAAGCATGCATATTATTAACACAATATATTCAGACGTTCACACTTCAATGTGTAATTTCATGGAAATTCCAGTCGATTTATTTCCCCGTTGTACCCTTAACAGACATTTACCAAGAATAGCATTGTGGTGTAACATATCAGTTAATGTTATACGGTAGCAAAGAGTGGAAAATGACCTGAGGGAACAAAATAAATAAATATAATGGCTAAGCTAGTGACAGGAGAAAACGTGTGGGACTGGCTAGCAGAGCCCGTCTGAGCATGCTGACCTCTCGCAGTCTGGAAATACGAGGTCTGCAGTGAGATAGAAGGCTTGTGTCAGGAGAACACAGTGATGGGCAGCAGTGAACAAACCAGCACACAAACAGTGAAGGCCTTGAAAAAAGACGCAGTTACTTCCTCTGATGTTCAGCCTTGGGTATGCATTTCCCACCCAGCTAGGGACGGCATTTCGCTGTTAGAGGTGACACATATCTATCAACTGCACTTAGCAGCACTTTTTTTTTTTGGGGGGGGGGGGGCTATGGGGGTGGGGGGGGCGGTCAAAATAAAACAGCTGCCAGTTCTGGGTACAGAACTAGTGAGAAATACAACAGAAAGCCCCGAGAAAAACACACATGTTGAACGTTTTTATCCCATGAGCATTGAACGTCATCCCTTAGGATGAAAACTGGCTGTGGAAGAAATTAGGCTTTCAAGCCACAGGACTTATATGCAAATCGACCTTTGAAAATCAATCAAAAATCCTAAAGAGGCCAAATCCCACCTAAAAAAATCCAGTCTTGTTTTCCAGGAATGACATTAAAATTCTTTTACCAGACAGTAAGAAATTATGCCATTTGCTATATTTATGCACTTGCCTACTCCTGAAAGCACAAGTCAGAAGACTGCAGCAAGCATGAACATGTGAGAGATAATTATATCCATCCATCCATCCATATATTTTCTGTAACTGCTTGTCCTATTCAGGGTTGTGGTGGCGTTGGACCCTATCCTGAAGGCTACAGGTGCCAGGCAGGGAACAACTCAGAATGGGGTGCCAACCCATTGCAGGAGATAATTATGCATACAATATATAACAATGTAATTAGTATTTAATATAATATATAACAATTTAATAACTATCGATAAGTTTAATAGCTGAAATGTCACTGAAAACGTCTGCATTGATGAGATGCATTACACTGATGGTGAAGTTCTTTTTATTGCTCACTGGACTACTTTTACAGTACCTGCCAGGTTTCCTACTCTCCCAGCGACTGCTTCTCTGTCCTTCTGTTAGGTAAAACGGGTAGAAGTAGAGGCTGCGAGAGCTTTAAGGGGAAGGTGTGGTTAGACAAATTCCACACATTCCCCATGCTCACTAGCACTTTACTCTTTCGTTGAGTTTCACAGCCTTAAAGACCAAAGCAGTAGGCATTCAGTGAATGTATGCGGCCTAGCTTATCCTGGAGGATAGATGGCACGTCAAGAAGAGTTATGATGTTAATGGCCTCTCTGTCCTTCTTTGACTGCACAGAAAATCTCAGCCTCCCAGTACAGGATCTGAAAGACCTTTCACCTACTGTCAATATGCTCGGCAAAGCGGTGACCCTGGACTGGAAGGTAATGAGGCCGACACGGCCTGGACGGATCCCTCATCGCAGACCCGTCAGGCACTGGGGCCGTACCGAGCCCAGTTTAATTAATACCCACTCACGGGCAATAGGGCGCCGGAGAAATACGAGCCGGGCCGTGTGATTTAATTACCTCTGGCGGACGGGTGACCTTCACAGGGATCTGCTGTGTGGACATGCGGAGAAGGTCAGGACGACGGTGGCATGACGGATGGGAGCCTGTCTGGCCCAGGGAATTATGGGATTCCTGACTCACCTCAGCTATTCTTAGTTTTATTGATATACTTACGCTTATATTGATATACAGCAATGTGTTGTACTACCCAAATAGCCATTATTTGACTCTGAAAATCATAAGTGCTTCAGATGAAGGTGAACTCTATTCACTTGCTCTTATGCTAAATTAAGTCACAAGTGCAAAGATACATCATTTATCAAATTTGACTCATTATGATGATGACAGACTGATAGGTAACCATTTATCTTAAACTTTATAACTCAGAATTGTGATTTGCCTGCTGTCTTGCCCTCTACACTATGACGGGGAATCTGGTTTAGATGGAGACACTGTGCAGTTCTGCCACATCAGGCTATAGGCTTGATGGCCTATAAGCTTGTAAAGCCTTAACTTAGAAGGAAGTAAACCAGATGCTAGATAGTATCAAATGATGGGTATGCACCAGATGAAAGTGCAGGAAGCTCTGGATGATGTCATCCAGCTTAACAGCGGACCAGCGGCCAGACCCTCAACTCATCCAAGTTTCTTCTGCATTCCCCGTTTTGTGCTCAAGAATTGGACAAGGGAGAATGCAGTAGGAATGGAGGACATGGACTGTAAAAGGAACCTCGACGGTGATGGTGATGTCTGTCCTGGGAGCTAATCGAGATTGTCAAAGTTTTCCAAATTCCAAACAAAAGGGGAAATTAATGTTTTTCATTCATTCCATTTCTGTATTACTGTGATTTGAAAGTAAAAATAGCCTGTGAATTAAAGAAAACGAAGGAATAAAATTCAAGGTCTCCATATGTATCCAACCGGTTTCCAGTAGAGGTCGTAGAGAAATTAAAATCACTCCCATGTGTTCCATACTTCTGACTTCTTCACGTAAATGACGTCAGCACCCGCCCCTTGAAAATGCGTAACCGGGTACTGACAAAATACACCATTGAGAGTGGTAGCCTCTATAAATTAAACTGGTTTTGAAAATTACTGCTTAATGTTTTTGCATAATTGCTTTTTCCCCACTTTAGATCTTCTGTCAATTATATTCCGGAAGTCAGAAACTACGCTTGTCAATGATTCCCACTGGAAAATCTCCATTTGGATCCACCATGATGATAATTTAAATAGTTGCGACGATTGATTTGATTGATGCATTAAACAAGCAATGGAAGGATCAAAAATGCATGCCCTACTGAATTTTAATCAGAGGTGTAAACATGATTCACACTGTGCATATACGTGAATGAGTCTCTGGCATCTGTGTGACAGTGTAACAGTCAGAATTATTAGCAGGTCTTACGTATTTGTCTGAAAGGGAGCCTTGAATTTTCCATCAGATGTGGGCCACCGTGAGGACACCCACCCCCCAGCCAAGTAATAATGTAGCCTTGTGGGAAATTAATTTTCCACTTTCATTGCTTATTGTTATATAAAGAAAGACTTCATAAACAGATTCCCCATGCAGCACGTTCTCCCTCCAGCTGTGTGTCATAAACAAAAACAGGACAGAGGCAGCTTTTGTCGATACCCCATCATTTCAATGACCTTTGATCTATTTGTCCGTCTTCAGGCTGAATTGACCCAGATCAAGTGTTTCATTTGAGGGCAACAATTGGCACTGCAAAACAACAACAATCGAAGTTCAAGAAGAACTTAGTTGACATTTATTTTCTGGTTATCCAGGACAGGGTCATGAGACCAATCTCAGGCAGCACTGAGCACAAGGCAGGTGATCACCTAGACAGGAAGCCTGTCCATCGCCCCCACACTGGATGGTTCTACCTGCCAAGCCGCTGGGCTGCCTTTGAATAATGTACTTTGGAAATATACCTGAAACTCTGAGTCTTTCTCAATACCAAGAATGCAAAGATTGTACTTGTGGTCTTGGCAAGACCAGTCTTGCTAACTTGCCACCCAAGAACAATCTTGGGATGCAATGAATCATGGGATTGTTCTCGTTTGGCGAGGAGGCAACCAATCCTTAATATTTGTGGCGGGGCAAGAACAACATCCGGGGATTTTTGCCGTCCTTGGTACTTCTCCTCTTAGTACTGGAACTGTACTTTGGCAATGTAAGACGTGAGCACACAAGAACATTCAAGTACACATACTGAGAAACAGCCTTTGACTTCAAATGATACCCAGCTTACAGCTGGCTGTATCTATGATGAGGGAATTTTCTTGAATATCCTGCAGAAGTTCCTGACTTGGCAGCTGAAGCTGCTACTGACTGAACGGCAGAGGCACTGAACTGGTTTTACCATTCCCAGAGAATGATGTTTCAGTGGGTGTCTGAGGTATCTGAAGGCAGCAGTTAATCCCAGTCCAGGCAGTTTAGGACAATAAGCTACATTTTTAAAGAATTGTATTGCATACATTGACAGTCCCTGTTTATGAAAGGTAATGATGCTCGAGGACTAGATGAATAAGGGGATTTTTAGGGACTGTGCACCTTTAGTAATTATATTACTTTTCACTGATATTTTGCACTTTATTGTGTAACTATGCTACGTTTTTCTGTTGCTTAGCTGAAGATCTTAATCTGAGTAACATTGTTTTTCTTTTGTCATATAAATGCCTTTCATTAGGATACAACATAAACATCTCTAATGGAATCTAATCAGTGGTGCACAGATCAATACTGGACACAAGGTTAGCGGTAGAGTAGAGGTCGTTTACTCGTGACAGAGGGTTTAGCAGGTGTAGACCTGGCATGACCACCAGGGGCGCTGGTGTTCCCGTAGGAGTGTGGTGGCATGCTGTGTCAGAGGAACCGTGGGTCCCGCCTTTTCTTGCGTCTGCCCTCTTGGGTGTCAGCGGCATTCCTCGTTCTGGTACTGTGCGATTCCCCAACCTGCAGTGTACGAAGTGAAGTCTTCACTTAGTTCTCGAACATCACGGACGAGCTTTATTAAAATGACGCGAGTGTTAATGACTCAATGCGGAATTGCACGCTGTGACTACACTGTTCCCGATGCCTAGCCCCCAGCCCATGTTCCGTGTCGCTTTTCAATGAATGTTCTTTATGCTCTTAACAGAAGCTGAAAGGTTTCGTACTTTGGGTTTCATGCCACATTGCAATTTCGCTTGGCTGGAACATTGCACCCACTGGACCGTCAAGTACCTGTGTTGTGCTTCGTGAACAATGAGATCAGCATGAACATTTTCTTCCCAGAACAAATC
Source organism: Paramormyrops kingsleyae (assembly GCF_048594095.1). Taxonomy (NCBI): domain Eukaryota; kingdom Metazoa; phylum Chordata; class Actinopteri; order Osteoglossiformes; family Mormyridae; genus Paramormyrops; species Paramormyrops kingsleyae. The sequence goes on along the minus strand of NC_132817.1, from coordinate 16,468,591 downwards.
AGTCTGAAAGATTATCTAAGGAAGACGTCTCAACAGTGTGTGTGTGTGTGTGTGTACAGTATCTGTGTGTGTGGGGGGGGGGATAGGAATATATTATATTGTGAAGACCAAATGTCCCCCCAATGTGATAAAAACCTGTTATTTTGACATTGTGGGGACCATTTTTTCGGGAAGCTCCATTTCATAAAAATCCAGGAATACAATCAAAAAAAGAAAAATGACAAAAGTCATTTTGTTTGGTTACTTATGGCTAAGGTTAGTGCTGGAGATGGTCCCCACGAAGATAGGAATACAAACATGTGTGCACGCTTCCACATGGAGGACAAACACTGGAAAACAGATCATGTGATATCATGTGTTATTTCTTCAACTTCCATGTCCTGGAAATTCTGGACTTTGGAATGAAAACCAATGGTCCGGTTGAAGATATATTACCATTCAACAAACGCTGGACCTCGCCACATATGTCGATATTCTTCCTATACAATTGTCTCATACAAAAGCAAATTAACAAGCATATTTTATCAATGTAAGCCTTGTTTATTAATGGTGAAGTTATTTTTATAAGCATTTACACCACATGCTATTTATATTTGTACTTTTAATAGTGCTTGTTGCAGAGCCACATGTAACACAGCTAGGCCCGTTTCGGTTACAGCTCAGCGCTGTATGAATCAGGACGCCTTTCCCTTCATCTCCCACCAATCTGCCAGGCTCTTTGAAAAAGTCCATGGAAGCACCGTTGCCATGGAAATCAAACCTATCTCACTCGTTTCGGCAATAAACGGACCCTGAAGCAGGGGGACGTGACATAGTGGCAGGATTTAAATTTGAAGCACACGGTTCTGAAACGTCACCCCAGTTTCCTGTGAGTGGCTTATTTATCGTCGGGGTTTGTGCGACTGTAGAGCTTCCTGTTACCGCCGTCCAGCTATGCTCTTCAATGACCTAACAGTGCCGTTCCAAGAATCTGGTCACCCTAGTCCTGGACATTGTGATCTCTGCCCATAACACAGGTGGAAAAATACTACGCGAGTTCAACTGGAGTAAATCTCTAAACCAAAAGGCATCTATAAACGGGGATGGACATAACTGCTACTGTGCGCAGCTACACATTCACCTTTAAAACTGATACGTGAGACATTCGATTGTTGTGACAGTGTAAATGCGTACTTTGTGCTGATATGAAAACAAAATATAATGCATTTTAATCTTTATATGCTAACTCTACTTCATTGGCGGTATACAGGTTGAAATGCAAGTTATTTTCGTGTCATTTCACCGCAGATGCACGTAAAGTAAGTACGCATTTACACTGTTACCACAATCGATTGTCGCACGTGTCGTTTTCAAAGGTGAATGCGTACTTGCCTTCCAGTTATGTCCATCCGTGTCTATAAACATGGTTATTTTTGCTGAACATCCATTAGACCAATGTCCTTCCTACATCAATGAAATTGTTCATTGCGCCCGTCACTTCAGTGAGGTCTAGGACAGGGTAGCAGGTGGTGCAGCGCTATATCTGAACAGACCAGACAAGGAGAAGGCAAGACGATCTATTTAAGGCTCCCATTTAAAGCCATGCTTTCCTGTGGACGCAGTGTCACAGCCAGCCTGATGAATCTGGCGTGGTGGCGGGGGGGGGGGGGGGCGCCTAAGTATATACCGTTGCATAAGGCTGTTCAGGAGCCGGCGCAGTCGCTTCAGCGAAATCTAATTTCCTAGATGAGCAGAACGTGGTGGTTTGGATGGCAGTGTGGCTGCAGCGTGCCGCTGGTGAGGATGCGTGACCATCACATGGGTGGCATCCATGTCACCCAGCCACACACCCAGAGTTGACTTGGTTGTCATATTCTGGAGTCCTCAAAAACATTCTTTTTCAACGTGTGTGTAAATATTAGAACAATCCAAAGCCCTGAGTGGCAGAGTATAAATAAATAAAATTTATATAAATAAAATAAAATATCTACTTAACAAAAAAGTTCAACTGCAATGGGTTGGCACCCAATCCTGTGTTCCCCACCTTGGGAAGTAGGATAGGCTACAACAAAATGTATGGATGGGAGGGAAATAGGTTTAATATAACCTAAGAAATCCATTTTATCAATGAGTTACTGTATATGTCCCCTCAACTGCAGGGTGTGTTTGTGGCCTCTGTGCTTAGGATCCTAAGGCCGCCAGTCTGGAGTCTCAGCCTTGGCAGAACCGTCACACTTCTTTTGGGCCGTTAACCTCCCAAAATGCTCCTGGGGTTCTGGACAAATGCTTTGATTGAAGCATCATTTCAGCTACAAAAGTCTGCTGTGTGAAGGACATAGCAAATGAATGATAGCAGGCGTGACCTTCAGAGAAGCAACCAAGCGAAGCATTTCAGGTTCCGGAACAAGTGAGCCCTTGGAAATGCAAAAGAGCAAGTCTGGTCAATGCGCCCATCGTGCTCCCACAATGCATTGCACCAAAGCAGCTCGGCCATGACATGCCATGATCGTGTGCATATTCTTCCACCTTCCAGGTAGAATAGTGGGAGTTGGAGGGTCTGGAGGGGGTAAAAGGTATCGGAGGGGGGTGGGGGCAGGAAGCTGACTGCCGTTGACGGGTTTCCCCAGGACCAAACCACAGGATGTGGGAGTACAGTATGTCCTGAGAGCCGGGGGCCCAAATGATGCATTTCCTTTACCTCAAATTGTCTGTAAACACAAAACCTCATTTACACACCCACGACAAGTCTGAGCAGGCGGCATTTTATCTTCTCATCCTCTAGGGGGCCCTCACACACTCTGGAAAAGCTGGCTCTCAGTCTCGTCGTCCTCTTGGAGGTAAAAGGAGGCCTTTTCACCCATAATCTGCGCTGTTTACTCGTTTCGGCGGATGTTTACGTTCGTCGCACTGCTGGGCTGATCGCCAGCATTAGAGATTCCCCCCCACTGAGATACACTTCTCCGTCTGAGAGACTGATGTGGGCCGTTACAGTCCCTGGGCTCAGAGAGACGGATCTGGTCTAGCTTTTGTCCACTCCAGCTCCCAGCATTGTGTCTGGACTGCGACCAAGCTTCTGAGCTCAGGGTAACTGAAATTAAAATATCTTATTTGTCTTTTTGTTTTGCCTTTTTTTTTTCAATGGAAAATTACTAGCAATATAAGGAATTGTATATCCTATGTGTACATTGGCCTTGTCAATTTATCATAGCAGACAATCAATATACAACCCATTGTCTTTATTGACATCTCCAAATCTGTTCATGCTACGGTGAATTTCTGACACAAAGCAAACTGAAAGGCAGAAGGCAAACACTTTAATATAGAGACCCAAAGGTAGACGAAAAGAAATCGAATGACGCATTATTTTTCAAATCATTCAGCCACAAGGGACGTAGATTTCAGGAACTCAGAAGACAAAATACAATACACGACCATTGTGGGATATATTAACCGAGTAACCTGAAATACAATTCGTAGCTAGCAGATAGAGCATAAATGTTAAAACTAGTGCTGAAAATGATTAATTGGAGAATGTGTGTGAGACTGAGACATGCCTCAGTTATGTTGTTTTCATTTAACACAGAAAGGAATCAAGGTTTTATTTAATGAAAAAGGCCCACAGATTCCTCCATCTGTTGCACCTCTGAGGCAAATTATTTTGTGCTTGGTGAGTCTTCATAAAATGCAAGGTTTTCCCCATCAAAAGCTCTATAGGCAGTTGAGTGGCTGTTACTCATCTAAACTAACACACACACACACTGATACACTGAAGTCATGAGGGAAAATGGTTATTAGTACAGAAAACCAAGGCAGCCATCTTTGGGGGCGGAGTTTTGACAGACGGGGGCGGAGTCCAGCATTTATTCACAGGGATTCACTACAGAAACAAATATCTTCAGTTTTACTGAAGCATTGAGCCAAGTTATCCTTTTATTTACAGCTCCAGCAATTCAGTCGCTGGGTCGTCTGACAGTTCGCTCCAGTCATGCAATAGCAGAATTTTCATTTTAAAACTGTATTGCAGTTATGGTCCTTGCAGGCCTGTAGCCAGACATATATTTTATGGGGGTCCTGTAGCCATATAAATATATATATATATATATATATATATATATATATATATATATATATATATATATATATATATATATATGGAAACAGATTTCAAGGGGGGTTCAAACCTGTTATTTTACTACCTAGCTACGTGCCTGATCGGTAATAAAAATTTTGTGGGGGGGGGAGGTCAAACCCATCATTTTATTGAGTAGCTACATGCTTGGCTCCCTCCTCTAGCTCAGCAGCTCATGCTGCGGATTTTTAATACCGGTTCAGCTCTGCTGCCCCCCTTGTTGACTGTAAACTCACGCGGCACTGCTGAGAGGGTCATGTGACTCTGCAGAGTTTCTTAAAGACTGCAGTGAAAGGTGAACCCAGTGCCCTCTCACCACAACTGCCGTCTGAGATCAACAGCCCTTTTACACTGAGTAGCTGGTCGTCATAGCGATACTCCCCACTGCTGGCAGGCTGCAAGGGACACTGGAAGCCTCTAGTAGTGCTAGCGGAATGGTCATGGACCTTGGTTACTTCAGTTCAAATTTTCATGCATGTCGGCTTGGTGTACTGGACGATTCATCTGTGGATAATCCCTGGGGTCTCAAATGACCCGGCTTGATGGATTGTAAGTGATTCTGATTTTAACGTTACACAGTTCACATTCAACTTGTGCAATCTTAAACAATTTTCTTCCATAAAAAGAAAGATTGCCAAAGCCATCCAAGCTGACAGTTCAGACGGCCTTGTGTCAAGCCACAGAAATGTGAGAAAATGTGCTACGGGTGGGAACTCATTACTTTAAATCCTTTAAATCATTCTCTGGCATCCGAAACCTTTAAAATATTTCAAGTACGAATAAACAACAGGTATAGCTTAATATATTCCATACCTATTTCCAGGCATAGCGCTGGAAAACTTCATTCGACCGCTCTCAGAGAAAATCCACTCCCCAAAAAAATTAATAATACATTATGTGCTCATTGTAACGGAAAATGTGCTGTTTGCCCTCAGAAATATGGCACGGAAAAGCTTACTTCTACAGCAGTAATGACTTCCCAACACCTCTGACAATCGACAGATGGTCTTCATCTTATTCTGCTAAAAGCTCACCAGCGCCTCACAGAGATTAGAGGAACCAGCTTTCTCCTTAATTACAAAAGCAAATGTTGACAGCAAGCACATCTGGGAACAATGGGTCAGTCCTTCCCTCCCATGTGAAGATGAATTTTAATATACTTTATTATAAGCATGTGACATGTTTTGGAAACATTGTACATTATTAATAATAAATTCTCATGAAATATTCCAGAGACTCTAATCTGCAAATTTACTTCTGGCTGTGGGCGTTTCTGTGTTTTATATCTCTGTTGTGCTACAGGGACCCTGACAGAGCTGCGACCTGGTGAAAATGCGCAAGCCCTCATTGCAGGAAATGCGGGAAAGATGAGACAGTCCTTTAGGTCACCATCCAGCTGCTGTCTGACTTTTCCTCTGCACCCTCGATCCTCTGTGAATTTCGACTTATTCAGAAATGGACGGCAGCACAGTGTCCTGTTTCTGTCTGAAGGGCTCTCTGTCTTTTCCCAGGCATGCGTTACCCCTTCACAAGGGGACCTTCATTAATGACATAGCTATTGGAGGTTGTAAGTGTAACGGAGCGGGGTTTTCTCTTTTCAGATGCTCCCTAAATGAAAGCATTTTTATTTATGTGTAGTAATGTTCAGAGACTGAGCAGTTTGAAGTTGGTACGGCACACCTAGCCCTATGTGTCATTATCCGGAGACTGTGGCAAGGCTCTCTGTCATTGTGCTGAGGGCAGAATTATTTCAGCTCTGTGATCACCTGCTGCGTGTCGCTACCTGTAAAATTGTGCCCCGTCTGTTTGAGATCCCCGACTGTAGCAACTTATTATTTCCCCAGAGAGATTTATAACGTGTCAAGTCAACTTCAGCATATCAGACCTGAAGCTTTTGAAATCTGTTGTACTGGCTTTAAAAAGGGTTTTCTGTTTATACAACGACTGAGGGGAGAATTCAACAGTAACCTATTGCAAAAATAATCTAAGAAAGCAGCAGGGTTTTTTTTTTTTTAATCTGACCTCCTGCAGATTGTTTAAACGTCTTCAGGCAGTGTTCCTGGATACTAATTTGAGTGCCCGGTACTTTTTACAGTCATTGAGACAACCCCAACCCTTTTCCAGAACAAAGAGGATCTCAGCTTTCACGAAACAATTTACAGGTTTGTGGAAAGATGTGACAAAGTAACAACCAGAACTGTTCATTCTCACTTTTCAAAGTGAAAATGATCCAGGGTCACTGTGACTAGAATCATTCTTCCATTTCAACTGAATAGAGAGGAACAGGAGACATATAATTACAATAGAGGTAATCATAATAACTGATATTAGTGGTAACATTTTCCGGCAGCACTTTTAATGAACGTCATGTCTATAGGAAGCTCACACATTCACAACACATTATAATGCATTCATAAAGCATTATAACCATCCACCCATCCATCCATTTTCTGAAAACAATTCAGGGTTGCGGGGGGTCCTAAACCTATGGGTGCAAGGAAGGGAACAACCTACGATGGGGCACCAACCCATCACAGGGCACACTCACACACCATTCACACACACACTCACACACCATTCACACACACACTCACACACCATTCACACAATGAATGGTGCCTCACACCACTAGGACCAGGGTTCAAGTCTCCGCCCTGGTTCCTTGGTTATGGAGTTTGCATGTTCTCCCCGTGCTGTCATGGTGTTTCCTCCAGGTACTCCGGTTTCCCCCCACAATCCAAAAGCATGCTGAGGCTGACTGGAGTTACCAAATTGCTTGTAGGTGTGAATGGTGTGTGAGTGAGTGGTGTGTGAGTGTGTGAGTGAGTGGTGTGTGAGTGTGCCCTGCGATGGGTTGGCGCCCCATCCTGGGTTGTTCCCTGTCTTGTGCTTGTAGCCTCTGGAATTTTATCTGATAACTTGCTTGTGTTTAAATTTGTTCTCGATGTCTTTTGCCTGGTGTCCATTGTTCCTTACACTATCTTGGATAGTTGTTTCAGTGGTTATGTAATAGTGATGCCCTCAATACCAAATTTAACAGCAAGACTGGTCCTAGATACACTGTACCTGCATAACCTAACATGGGCTGCTTATTTGAAGGTTGCTGTTAATTGATACACAGGATGCAACTGCACACTCACCACACAGAGTCCACCCCTGCACTTCCGGTACGTACCGACATTTCCGTTAATCGCTGCACACTGCGAACTGACAATTACGTAGCCGGCCGAATAGCGAGGCACGCGTCACGAACCTCGACTCCCACTTCTCGCTGTAATTATCTTGTTCTCTGCTGAAAACGGACCTGGACGGCGATGCGAAGGCCATGTTCTTGGAGCCTCGGTGTGAGCACTGTCCAAATGATACGGAAATAATTAAGAGGAAAGCTATCATTAAACCGAGGCGTACATTTCCCTCGTTAGCCATGGACATGCTGCGATTTCTGGTTATTATCAAACTGGCATGTTCTTCATGCATTTTGTTTTGTGGAAAGCTGTCAATACAAAAGGATCATCGAGACTGAGCCATTGGCAAGGCCTGATATATATGGTGACCTGCTCTGATCTCACACGGGTGTCTGTTGGTAGATGTTAAGGCATTACACCATGTTCACTTTTATACTCATCAGAACCTGACGTAAGAAGTGAGCTAAGCTTTCTCCGTCAACCGACGGCCTGGATTCCCCGTTGCTGACTGTGTAACATGCTCATGTTGTGAGAGAATGCGCGTGGCAAACCCAACAATAGGAGCATTAGGCAGTAATAAGCACCACTATTGACTCGGGCCAGTCCATTGGTTAATGCGTCTGGACTGTATTCTGGCAGGACAGTGCCCTGCTAACATCTATTCCCTCTCATTAGCTCATTTGGCCTCGTAATAAGGGAGAAAAATCGATGCCGTAAATGGGAGCGTCGTTCCTGAACCAAAAGTCATCACTGCCATTAAGCAACGGCATCTGGGCCTGGGAATTGTATTCTTCATCTCTGAACCTGCATGCCGCACACTCAAATGCAACACGGAATGCAGCGCGCCCCGCTACCCAGCTATCGACATCTCCTGCGCATACGCCCTTGAAGCTCCCAGATCCACTTCGGCCATGACGGTTCATTAACGCCCAGCACTGCAATGACGCGAGACGGCGGCAGAACGGTCTGAGACTGGCAAGTCAACACCCTTGGCGGCAGATGACACGCAGTAATACTGAGGCACGTAACCCGCTGTGTCACACTGTCATTACCCATAACTCCACACTCCCTTCCCCTGCCACTCGCTATTCCTGTTTCTTTGATTCTACACGTCTCCCCCTCCAGCAGAGGCTCAAATGGTGCCCGCTGGGATTTGCCGCTAAGACTCCAGTCAGCAATAAGTAAGGTACCGTAAACAGGAGCTCATTACGCTCGAGCTGGTGGAAATGAGCAAGAGAGGCTGGCGACTGCATAGGTGACTGCTGCCCCTCCATTACCCATAGGGGCCGTTTGTTGCAAAGTCCCCATTTCACAACGTCATGTTACTGCAGGATTGCCAACTCGCATCTGGCGTGACACTCGCGCTTTCTGACTTTCACGCTCACACAATAAATCTGTATTATTCCATTATAACTCTAAAATTAGCTACATCAAAAACACTGGGGTAGTTCACAAACCCTACAGACTATTTACAAGGTAATAAAACTGTTACATGCATGTAAATGTGCATGCAGACTTGTCTAGAATTGAAAATCTCACGCCAGCCAGCTGCCTCAGTGCCTCAGACTGCTAGCATTTTTTTTTTGGTAATTTCCTTCTACATCTACAGTACTGTGAACTTCTGTACACTTTCTGAATTGAAGTTTTCGATCAGGTTGTTCAAAAAATGCACGAATAGCATTTCTTGCTGCACCACAAGACATCATTTTTTTGTATGTTACTGTGTAATAAGTACATACTTTCCCCACAGTATAGCAACTTCTGGAAAGTTCACTGAGGAACAGCTGCATCTTCGAGCATTATGGTATTCAGATATAGTAGAGAATTACTGGTGTAGACTGAATCTACAACATTAAATCTGATATGCAGTCATCCCTCCAGATTAGTGAATTTGACCTTCACGGTCCAGTTATTCCCAAACCAGGCATGAGGAATAAAATGGGAATATTTTTGATGGCACACAATTCAAAAATATGTAAACAATATCAAATATGATTTGGATTGCATAAAACCATATAATATGTAAATATTAGTGCCATTTAATATGTATTAGTGTGTTAAATAATACTATATTAATATTAAAAGTTATTTTTGGTAAAATTAACTTCAAGATCTGTGCATTTTGGCTTGGGTACGCTGTATATCTTTGTCTCAGTAACTGGCCTCACCCACATGTTAGTTGATTATGTGACTGTGGAAGGTCACATTTTTAATAATTTTAAGTTTGAAAAATTGCATTTTTAATAACGTGCTGAATTATTATGAGCAAATGGTCACATTCTTGAGGATCCTGCACCCCTAACCCTTGTGAATGTGAAGAGGTGACTACTTGAATCTCACTTTAGTGTAAAAACCATGACCTTGATTTAGTTTAACAAGAACTGAGTAGACAAAAGGAAGCTTAAGGTAAATTCATTACAGGATTAAGCACCACCTACAGTAAAGTCCCATTTAAAAGTCCTTCCATTCATTGATTATCAGTTGAGCTGTGTTTTCTGATTAAGGCTCAAATTATCTGGGTCTTATTCAAAAATAAGATGGAGACGTATGGTTCTGTTCTGGATGTGGTATTGTTGCATCACACACACACACACACACACACAGGTGCATCACACACACCCTACCCAGCCTTAACCTCAACCATAAGTAATCAAACAAAATATGAGACTTTTGGCATTTTTAGATTTTTGATTGCATTCACTGATATTTGTGGGGACCTGAAAAATGCCCCCCACAATGTCAAAATAGCAGGTTTAACAGGTGGGGGACATTTGGTCCCCACAATGTAATATAAACCTAATCCACACACACACACACACACACACACACACTCGAGTGCAAGGTGACAAGGTAATATCTGGAGAAGCTGGCTACCCACAATCCCCTTCTCGATAATTAAGATGCAATTAATGCAAACTAATGACAATGCCTTAGATGTTCTTCATCACTTTTTCATTACATTCTGATTTAATTATGCAAAAACACATTTTTGTGAAATTTTTAAAGCTATAAAGTATTAGGAATGCAAATTTGTTTTCCTGAACTAGACTGTATTAAAGCGCTCTTGAAGCAGGGAATAGCTTCTCCTTCTGTGCTCCTCAAACCATCACATCCATGGAATGCTTCACGAGGAGGCTGCCGTTTGCCTTAAATTAGTGGGTGACAGACAAACTCTGTCTGACCTCATTCCCCCCTTACATTTTGAGGCTGTTAGCTTATCAATCTCAGAGCCTTAACTTCTAGTTTATGGCTTTGTTTGTGTTCTTGTGCTAGAGTGGCGATGACTCAGAGTTTTCTGGGGTTCCATTTATTGAGAGAGAGGACCATCACTTCAGGGGTTTCACTGCCAGAATATACAGCTGCTGTCACACTATGATAGCGGCTTGATGTGCACCTCTCCCCTGTCCTAACAGCAAAGAGAATCATGTGATGGATGGATGGATGGATGGATAGATGGACGGGGGGTGATTTAATCTGAGGATTCCATTTTTATGAATTACAGGGGCTAAACAGGGAATTGGTCAATGTAGTAGGGAAAACAAAAATTAAAATTCTCAATCCTTCTTGAACAAAGGACCCCCTGTGTCCAGGAAAATATGTCCCCCCCCCCACACAGGTTATAATATTGTTTCTCTTTTATGCATTTTGTAATAATGTCAAAAATTGACAGTGTTTTTTAATATAAACATATTTTAATGTATTTTTTTAAAGGGTTTCACTCCATTATGGCCACCAGCACTCTTTTTTGGTAACACTTTATTTGGTAATGCTTTACATTAAGTGCACCTTTATAATGCATTCGTAGAACATTCAGTGCCACTTCATGATGCATTCATAATGCATTCATAGAACATTTATAAGCAGCGTGCAAATACACCTTAACATCCTAACATCCCTTAATAGCTTTAATATACATTAATAACAAACACAATTATAATGTTATATAATGTTTGTTATTAATGTATATTACATCTGTTAAGGGATGTTAGGATGTTAAGGTATACATGGATGATGTTTATGAATATTTTATGAAAACTTAATGAATACATTATGAAGGTGTACTGAATGTTTTACGAATGCAATATAAAAGCATTATGAAGGTGCAGTTAATGTAAAGTGTTACCCTTTATTTAAAACAGTCATATAACTGTATTATAGATACCTTCATAATGCATTGTAATGCATTCATAAAGTATTATAAACAAAGCAATAAATATTTATAAAAAGGCATACGATTCTGTGGTTCTACGATTCTGTGGTAGCATCCGCCCTTTTCTATGCAGTGGCCTGCTGGGGGAGCGGATGCACGGAAAGGGACAGAAGCAGGATTAACAAATTGGTGCGGAAGTCTAGCTCTGTGCTGGGTGTACATAGGCACTACTGCTGTATTTAGTGTTGATCTTATTGTATTTTTTATTATTTATTTTTTCTTTTTTTCTTGTATTCTTATTCTGTGTAGAGCTCTGGTAACGCACAAATTTCCCCACTGTGGGATCAATAAAGTCCTATCTATCTATCTATCTATCTATCTATCTATCTATCTATACATTATAGCCATTTTTATTATGCATTATGAATGCTTTCAGTGATGATGCAGTTTAAATACCTTAATAATGCATTATAATGGTCAGTATAATGTATTATGAAGGAATGTGTAGTCCCATTTCATTGCTCTACACTTCATGTTTCTGTCTTGGGTTCGTCATAACGTCGGATGTCATCAGCAAATAGAATGGCACAACAAGGGGCTACGTCTAAATTAATAGAGGAAGTGACATCACTACAGAAAGCAACATGAGGTGGTGCCTGTTATTTTGAGCTTTATTTAGTGGTTTTCCTGTAGTTTCAGCTGCAAGCATTTGTTGTTAAATCAAAAGGCCGACATTAAACAGCAGGACAAGGAAATAAATGTGTTTTATGTGCTGGTTGAGTCTCTAGTCGATCTATTGAGGAAGTGCCTATGGTTTGTGTCATATCAGCAGAAAATGGCTTCAAGAACGAGGTAGAGGGGGGGTGGGAGACAGCCATCAGCCCCACTGCTCCCAAAAAAGCCCCCCTCAGATGCGCTGAGAACAATAGGTGCGCCACCTCCCCGCCCCCCCCTCCGGACATGTTATTGGCACAGAACTGGGTCACTAGTAAATGGGTCAAGCGGTTTTGGGATAGAAGTGTGTTAATTGTGCTATTTGTGCATGATGACAACCTCACCTGACGCATGTGTGTTTCTGCTCTGCATGGCGCAGATACACATTGTGCCTTTTTGGGGGTGGTGGAGGGCACAGATTATTAATAATAGCCCAGGATGTGCGGACAGATTTCCATCGGTGTCAGTTTCCTGTGATTTATGACTCAATAAGTAAAAGCAAGTCTTCCAAGCGTGAATATGGCTCCTATGTATTTAAAATTTACCAAAGATTCCCTTTTCTCGATGAGCAGGAAAAAACATCTGGCTGAATTAAAACACAAAGAAGATCAGTAACCATGGAACAAACTGACTGGCATGTGTATATGTATCTGCGAAAGATGTAATTAAAATACCTTGTTGTGGATAAGGTTAGTTCACTGTAGTTCATCTTTATTAACATGATTAAAGCTCAGTGCCCTGAAGACTTTGAAATATTTTTCCAGGTCATTATCGTTATGTTTCCTGCCACCAAATTGGCCACATGAGATATAACTGGGAATATATAATTTATATTGTAATTGAAGATCGTGATGAATAATTCCCACTGATAATAGTTGCCTCTGTTGAATTTATCAATCTGGTTTTAGGTTGTATTTTTATTTTAGTGTCTTCCTGTCTGGAATGTCAAATGCCTTCCTGGGACTGTCTCCAGGCTCACTATGATCTCACCAAATAAGGAAAGTGGAAGATTAATAGATGGATGGATGGATTTTGCTGATGAAGACATCTAAATGACGCTAAATTAGTTGGGGGGGAGGGGAGCTTAAAGATTCCGGTTTGACCGGTCAGAACAAGGCTTCAAGAACGAGGTAGGGGGGGACAGCCATCAGCCATCATGATTACGCAGTGAATGATGCAGTGTAAATATGGCTTTTAAATTCTTCATTTGCACCTTGGATGCAAGTTTTCATCCCACCTCCACTTATAGTAACTAGTCTGATCTTGTTTTCCTTCCACTAAGCCTGCGCTGCTAAGGCAATTACCCTCCTGGGTGATATCCAGGTGATTTTAGCTGATGAATGTATCATTTACAGGTTTAACACAATAAAATGAAAGGCTTTCAATGTCCCAGCATTCCACACCTTCAGAAAAAAAATCACCCCGGCCGTTAGTATTTCTGTCGCATTCGTGTTTTCATGTCTAATTTATGTCCCTATCCTTCTGGGTGGCTTCATGGCCCGGTTAGAGTGTCTGCTGAGCCATGCTGAGTGCCGTATTCCACCTAGGAATTGCCTCTGCAGCCGGGCACACACTTCATACTGGGCCGCCGGTGGCAGTTAACAACCATAATGAGTCTTCACCGAAATTTTGTTCTGCTCAGAGTCAGTGTTTAGAGAAATCATGCGTCGGCCGTGCCCAGATTATTGCCCAGTTCTGTCACCCCCCTTGGTTCACAAATTCTGCTGACTTTCTCGGGGGTTTGGTTGCACGTCGCTGCCTAGTAACGGATGGTCGCCATGGCTCCAGCCCCCCCCCCCCCCCCCTCCATGCCAGTAGCTCTCAGAATATTCAGGCAACCCTTGGCTCCCGGTCTGGACCTATGTCACTAGATAGTAATGGCACCAATCCCCTTTAACCTGAGCTAAGACTGAAACATGGCAGAAACGTCCCGAAATGCTTCATCGCTGCAGCTTCACACGAAGCTCCTAACCCATAACACTGAATGCGCTCAGAGCTCCCGTTTCAGACTGAAAGATAGACTGAGTGCGTGTTACTTTTTTATTAGCATGAAGCTCCGTGCCAGATTCGACGTGCATGTTTTATTTTATCTGCGGTGCTTACCTCACTTCCTTTGTAGCACGTTAGGCGGCTCGAAAGGTGCTATATTAAGAGAGCGGGTCATGTTGCAGGATGTAAGGAAGGTCAGCTCAGGGGACTTCATGCTACCATGATGTGCCACAGCTACCGGAGCTTTTTTTAGGGCCCCAAAAATGGTTGGGTCGGCCTTGCATATGGTCCAGAACAGGACTGCGGTGTAAACTAACTACAGCCAATAGCATGAAGTTTTTGCTCTTCAGCATTACGGGAGCCACACCACATGCCCACATCCTATTTGTGGCTTGTTATTCTCTCATGACGACAGATGATTATAGTTATAGCTCACACATGCTTCCCCGAAAACCTGTCAGCCTCAAGCAGAAAAAGCAGTAGCCAGCTTGTCTGACAGTCAGGGCAGCCCAGTGGGTCGGCGCTGCTCTCCCAGACCTTAACGGAGTGTTTTCTGATCACAGACATTTATTTATTCTTTTGAGGACTAAACGGCAATCTGACCTGGGCCTGGATTTACAGACAGCTGTCGGGAATGAACCCCCCCATTAGTGAGGACGGGACATTGCGGGGGTGGGGGGGGGGGGGTGATGTTAAGCTGCTTGGGTTGCACATGTGCCTGGCCCCCACATGGAATGAGACAAGTGCCCCTCATGTCAATTAATCTGCCTGAACATCTTACCGTTAGCTGATGGGACAGAGGATTAAGCTAAGAGTGATAATATGGGCCAGAAGTGTCACATGGTCCCTCATTCAATGTCACAATCAGACTTTATTTTAGGGGATTGGGCAGCATTTTGGGTCCCGACTTGGGTCCAGTGCTTGATCTGCACTGCTGTCTCTGCAGTCCGCTGCAATGTGCACGTCAGCTCTCCTCTTCGATTATGCGAAGTCCGATACAATGTGGAATCGCGTTTGTATGTGATTTTCAGTTGGAGAAAAAAGCACCATGCAAACTACAACACAATATGGTCTTAGCGAGAAACACTATACTTGCATGCAAAAACAGCTCTCCAAGTGAATGATAGTGATATCTAATTCGTGAACTAATCATTGTTTTGAACCGGTTCCTCTCAGTGAATCGGTCAAACAGTTTTCAAATCAAAGTTTGTGTACATCCACGCATTTATTAATGTATTATTATTTATTATTTAAAGTGCATATAATTACATTATTGGCCACTAGTAGCACTGTTTTTGGTAACACTTTATTCAAGGCCATGTTTTTAGTAGTTTATAAACACATTCATAACAAATAATAATGCATTCATAAAGCATTATAAACATGGATATAAATATTTATCAAAAGCCATAACATATTATAGCCATGTTTATTACGCATTATGAATGCTCTATGACGCTCTCATCTATAATGCACTATAGATAACTTTATAATGCATTATACAGGTCTGTATAAGCATCAAAGGTGTTTTGTACTGCATTATGGAGGTATCTACAGTGCATTATAGATGAGAGCTTCATAGAGCATTCATAATGAATAATAAACATGGATATAATGTGTCGTGCCTTTTTATAAATGTGTATAGTCATGTTTTACAATGTTTTATGAATGCATTATAAGGCATTATGAATGTGTTTATAAATGACTAAAAACATGGCCTGTTTTTCTTATTTAATTCATTTTCTTTCCCGTTTTGGAGTCATATTCCCCAAACCCTATTTTTTCCCCTGGATATGTAGTGGATGTGAGGCTTTTCAGGCAGCCGTTAGTAGCGTTTGCAGTGGCACTGACTGTATGTTAAAGCACCTTGATTAGTGGCACAGCAGTGCTGAATATATGCCATTAATAATGGGCAAAAATTTGTAGACACGCAGAGAAGAGCGACGGCCTTAATCCTTAATGCCACAGATTGAGAACGACCTTTTTTCACATAGCGATTAAAATTAACTGCTTAAAAACCTGCTGTTCATCCACCCCCCCCCCCCATTTTATCCTTTTTAGGGTCATGGAGGGGCTGCAGCACATCCCAGAGGCTATGGGTGCAAGACAGGGAACAACCCAGGATGGGGTGCAAACCCATAACAGGGCACACTTATGCTACAATTCACTCACACATGGGCACCTATAGGCAATTTGGTAACTGCAATTAACCTCAGCATGTTTTAACTTGTGGCATAGCTTATTTTGTAAGGCTTTTCTGGATAGTGCCTCCATCATTGAAGACATGCCCACATAGATTCTGAGGGAGGATGATAGAATGAGTTCAGGATGGGTGCACAATCATTATTAAATAACCCTCCCCACTACGGTCACCCCCCAACCCTGGGCAATGGGGGGGTGAGGGCAGATTGATGTTTATGCCACTGGTGACCACTTTTGTCCATTCATGCTTTTCCAGCCAGAGGACACATTGCTGCCTGACTGGCGATGCCACATGTCACTATGGCAACCGTAAAGCTCCAATCCACCTCCTCTCATCACTTATCTGTGCCCCCCCCCCCCCTCCAATTGTTGCCACTGAGCACCTACACTTCAATGTTGTTTTAGCAATAGTCAGCAGGACTAATTCAGCAGATACCAGCATGCTTTGTTCCACATTGCATGTTAAATGTTGCAAATTAATATGCATGTTTGTGTATTTCTGTTAATAGTGAATGTCACGACCATGTAATGTTAGCCGTGGAATGTGTGTGTTTCGTTAGTGTGTAACCGTGAGCGTTGTGTGAGTTGTTAGCTTCCCAGCCTATGCTGCTGCTAGTATTAATCCGATTAGAGTCGTTAATAAGGAGAGCAACTTCCAATTTTAAAGAGCGCTGTTATCTCCTTTATAAAAGTGACTCACACACCCGGCATAATATGTTTATTTGCGCTCTCTATGTGGGTCTGCTACGTGGAAAACATTTTGCGCCTTCTAGGGTAGTGGCATGACACAGAACGAACAAAGCGGCGATGTCATTTTTAGCACGCGGCGGATTGCTCTCGCCAACGTTTAGAGTTTCGTTTTGTCCGGATGTCATTTGCAGTGTGTGGCACCTTTATGGGTGTTTTGCATCAGAGGATGAGTTTGAAGTGTAGCGGTTAATGGTGATCCACCCCCCCCCCCCCCCAGACTAATCTGAGCATTTTCTTTTAGATTTAAAAAATAAAGGAGCGGTTGGCTTGGAATGTTGGCAGCTGAGCCTGAAACCAACTGTTTCCTTCGGGGGACGACAGCTTATTGCATTCAGGGGCTGGCTTTTGTGGGTCAATCCCATTAAAGTGCTCTGTCCTTCTCGCTCTGAATTATGCCATGTGCAGGAGATCCCGGGGGGAGGGGGGGGGGGGTCCATGTACTGCGAGTGTTTCCCTTCCGGAGAAGGACACCTTGGTTTTACCCGGTTTGTACTCTGTTTTCAGTGGACTCATCGAGAATGAAAAGGCAAACCGGAAAGGCTTTCAAAATCATCCCTTTGCAGCTTAGGAAAGGACATTTTGGGTGAAAAAGTTTAAGAGGAAAGGACCCTTTAAAAGATTATTTCAGAACCAAATCTCTGGGGGGGGGGCGGTGACTACAATGAACATCCCTGCACAGTTATCATGCACCAGTGCTGGAACGTAAGGTTGGGGGACTGGCACCGGGCCAAAGACTGAGCATATTCTAATGAAAGGAGCCTTCATACCCCGCTGTGAAACGGTCATGCAGCAGGAGGGCTGGTTGGGAAATAAGAAGATGAATTTTCAGGAAGTCTCAGGGAACAGAGCTAGCTGTGACGAACGGGAAGCTGACAGGTGAATATCTGTGAATATCATCCCAGAGGTGTGAAGTTGTGCTGCTATGCGCTGAGTCACTGTTCTGTCCTTCTAATGAACCAGTGACTGTAATTAACGTAATGTAATGGAAAAAAAAGTCGTTCTAATTTTATATAAAGAAGGAGAAAATTATCCCTCCTGATGCCACATAAACGGTGAGATGGCAAGAATGAAAAGCAGAGCAGAGGACTGTGACCGTTGCCGGGCCAGAACCGGATCGGATCAGGCACTGAGCCGGTGTCATTTACGGCACTTTCACTGTCAGAAAGGGCCACAATCAGGTTTGTCAGAGAAACCCCAAAGCACAGTGCTGAGAATGCCCCCCCCTGATAGCAGCAATGCCAGGGTGGACTGAGCGGGGGCACTGTGGTGCCTTCTAACAGACAACCCAGGAAGGTGCTGCATGCAACCAACCAAATGAAAAAAAATATTTGCATGGGTCTTAAACCCATCTCAACCTGGATAAATGTTGCTTGACAGGAGATCTATAGCGTCCCTCGATGGTGAAAACAGATGAGGGGATTTAGTGTGTTTAGTGTTTCAGTACTGAATCTATAAGTAAGAGATCATGCCCCAAACCAGGATCCTATCTGGTATCATAATGTAAATGACATGATTATAATTATGATTATGATATTTTTTAGGTGCTGTCACGTTGATGCTGACTCCTGAGGTTCATTAAAGATATCCAGGCATTTCCTAAGCCACACTATTTCTGTTTTGCTGCTCTTTTCCTGCCAGACTGAAAGCGTTCTAGTCCGTGCTGTTTAAGTTCGCTAATGCTTAAGATTTTAACTCGTAAGACCTCAGTTTCCATCTTTACCACATCCAGCTTTCCTTGGTTCGTACTCAGTACATTCCAGTACATTCCATTCTTCCTTAGCAGTTTCGGATCTCCTTTTCCGGTAAAAACAGCCGTTTAAAAGTCTAAAAGGCTTTGATCCGACAATGTCAAAAAACACCAACCCTCAGCTCATCCTCTGTACTCTATTTAGTGAGCTATGGGGCCAATCTTCTAGTACCATATGGTTGTTCTTTCTGATGTATCTGTCCATGACGCTTACTTGGTAAGTTAAGGAACTGCTTTGCCATCACCTCCTACTGCACAGTTTGATATTTTGTCATTGCCATTGTCACCCCTGTAATCATCTGCCACCTACACAATCCTATGTCTCTGCTGCCCAGTATAGCTGCCCCTGCTATGACCAGTTTGCCATCGGTGATTCTGCCAGGCGCTGAAGACCCTAGGTGACAGGGTGCCCTCAGCTTCCTTGACACACAGAACCCTCTTTGCCTTTGCCCTTCCTTGTTCTTCCAACAGTTGCTCAATATATAGATAGGCACATCATAAATAATACTTATGTAATTCTGATAGAAAGCTATTGGAACACACGTACGAGACAGGATTCTGATTGATCTTATTGTGCTGACATAATAGAACTTTGAGCCTGACACTGACACTGAATGTATTTTTCCCACCAATCATTAATGGTTTATTGTTTTGGAACGGACATTTTATTTTTTGTATGTTATGTGAAACTGGAATCTCCAGAGGATACAGTAACCTGAAACAGCGACGCTGCTCACATTTCCCTTATGCACTTCCTATTACAAAATTTTAATAATATTTAATAAATGAATCAGATGCAGCTTTAAAACTGATAAAAAGAGGTTGGTATCATTCTTATTGGAGATCCTTGTTAGGAGCGCTAATCAGCAGCCAATGGGATTTGACCCCTACCCCTGGCAGAGTTGTTACGGTATGAATGCTGTCATAAAGTAAATAAACTCAAGGACTGTGTTAAAGTAAGCTTTAATAGCAGCTTATTTTAAGGGTTTAGGGCTGGCAAAATATTAGTTGACAGTGGTATTTAGAAGATTACCGCACTGCGCACGTGACATAAATTTATACAAGCTGCATTCGCCAACTTCCAGTGGTTTAATTACTCCTACTGGGGGTACATGTGTAAACCACAGAGAGAACTGGATTCATGGGACTGCAGTTGCATTGTTATTCACAGTACTTCTGCGCGTCACAGTGTGTTGGGTTGCACTGGGTCAAATGTCACGGCACGTGTGCAAGCTGGCTGGGAGCAGTGGTGCAGTGGTGCAGTGGTGCATGACTCTGTGATGCACATGGCAAATCTGCTCTTTAAGGGGCTGAGACCTCACAAATCCCCTCCCCATAAAAATAACTCCGTCCTGTGGCTTTTTAGCCAATCCTGTGCCCCCTTTCCGGATCCATCGCGACGATCTGCCCCAACGGTCTGCCTGCAAGTGGTGTG
The DNA here is from genome assembly GCF_048594095.1 of Paramormyrops kingsleyae. Classification (NCBI taxonomy): domain Eukaryota; kingdom Metazoa; phylum Chordata; class Actinopteri; order Osteoglossiformes; family Mormyridae; genus Paramormyrops; species Paramormyrops kingsleyae. Next base: position 16,448,311 of record NC_132817.1, on the reverse strand, counting down.
TAACAGTGACGGCCTGTTTCCTTTTGTTTGGACCTCTCTGCCCATCTGCCAGGGCATGTGCACATGCAGATAAGACGATTAAGGGCCCAGTGCGTCCACTGTAACCGTCCAAAATGGCACAGGTGGCCGGGACTGTATGCCGCAGCCAGAGATAGAGCTGTACCCGTGTGGCGATTTGAGGGCACCGTATGTTTCCTTTCAGACTTCAGTTCTGCCAACACATTTTTCCTGTCACTAATGTTTTTTTCTGAGATTTTTTTAGGCAGATGCTATTTGTACCCAGGTATCAGTAGCCAACAATGTATTATTATTATTATTATTATTATTATTATTAGGGATCCAAGCACGTAGTGCTGGAACCTTATTATTTTTACTATTATCATTGTTGTTGTTGTTATTATTATGATTACATCTTTTATATCTGTATCCCACTTTGGCACCTTCAGTTATCGGAGCGACATGTGACCATGCATGCATGCCGCACAGTGTTTACATTTTTGTGGAGCCAGGGGGCGTGGAGTGGGGGGGCCGGGTGTGACTTGCCAAATAGATGGCCAGATGCTATTTGCACCCGGGTGCAAAAAGACAGTCTGTGTGTTTTTTTTTTTAATCCTGTCCTGCACCTCTCAGTATTTCCACTGGAAACAGAGAATCTGTGAATACAAAACAGTCAAACCAGGAACCAGCAATTTCTTGTTATAAAAGTAAGGCAAAGGAGGGACTCATATGGAAACAATAAATCTGTGTTATTTGTTGTATAACTGCACAATGGGCAGTAATGCATCCTCATTTTGCTACATTGTGGAGTGTAAATGTTAAATAAATGTGAACAACACCCCAACTGTAATATACAGGCATATAGCAAATATCCAAATGAACCTTAAAAGAAATGCTTTTGAGGAATTCAGGCTGAACTACGCATGCATGTCTCAGAAGTTTGTAAGCAATTACACAAACTGTGTGGCCACCTGTGGTTTGTTTTTGTGATGCAGTGAAGATACTTCACACGTCGCATTCGCCCAGAAAATGTCTGGCACTCAGTTTTCCTAGGAGACCTCGAATCTGTCCCCTTTTTGACACATTTATCCTGAACCAGCTCTTTGCCAACTGGCCTTGGGATAAGTGATCTGGCCTGATACAGCTCTATTTATTACCTGGCCATACTGTCATATTTATCAGGGCAAAAGCATAACCATTGCATTATTGGAACTCTTCAAACCTCAAAAGGTTAGCTTGATGTTTTAGTTACGCAGGACAAAGATCACGTGTCATATTGGCACAGAAGCTGCACACCGCTACTGCGAGCTGGGAAGTGCTGAGGCAGCAACCAGCAGAAGCGTCACAGTCCACAGTCCCCCCCCCCCCACAGGCCCTGCTCAATGTTTTAAAACGGACAAATCAGCTTAACAAACTTAGCATAGAACCAAAATGGCTACCAGTGGAGCTAACTGGGAAGCTGGGCATTAACAAAAATCTATAGACAGCAATCTATGAAGACTAGAAAAGTGACGGCAGACCCCTTTTTTTTTTGGCATGGGAGGATCAGTCTGGATGGCATCAGAAAAGAGAGAAACAGGAAGCTGCCCTTTTGCACAACTTCTTCTTCTTAGTTGACCTTTGTTAGAGAAGACAATCACCTCTGTGGAGGCAGAGAAACAAACGATACATTTAAAGTTGGCAAAAGTCGACTCCATTTACAACTAACAAATTAGACCAGTTGACAAGTCTACTGGTTATTCAAAAATAATGCTTCAACAAATTAAAAATAAGCTTCAACAAATAAATTAATATTTCTTTCAGTAAATTTTACTTAGCCATTATACAATCTATTGAATTGAACCACAGATTAACATGCATCTCAAAACTTCTCTAGTTTGCCGTTTCAAACTGGAAGTTGGTTTTCGACTCAGGGAAAAAGGGAATCGTAGTTATCTCTTGTATCTGGAGATCAGAATGACAAGACTGTAATCAAATGACATACATTGTACAGCCTGAAGATTCCACCAAGTTGGATTTTAAGCCAAAAGATCTTCTACCATTACATGTAAGCATCTGTCTGTATCAGATTAAACCCATTCTCGCTGTTTTCCTCTCCTACATCCAAATAGTAGTGACATAGTACACATCATCCTTTGATTATTTGATAGCATCAACAAAATGTAGTCATGAATAAAAACGCTGTGCTATCTATGGCCTTAATGACTGCGTCAATGCGTCACGGAAAACTCTCGACTAATTTCCGTTAAGGCCGCTGGTATTGTGTTCCACTGCTTAATAAGCCTGTACAGTGCGGCATGGGTGCGTGTTGCCCGTGGCCTAATTCTTTGTTCCAATACATCCCAACAATTATTTTATTTATTTATTTATTTTGTGTGGCTGTGGTCAGGGCTCCGCTTTGACCACTTCACTGTGTCCTCGGCTAAATATATCGGCCAGTTTTTGTGGCTAGCTTCCTGCAAAATAATTGTGTACACCAAGCAAACGCGGGGAAGTAGACAGACTTCGTATTTGTGAATTGGCATGAGGAAACTGGAATATGTTGAGGCCATGCAAAGTCATACAGAAAAGGCCAGAATCAGACCCACAACCCTGAAGGGGCAAAGCCAACCACAGATCTTGACAATCACTGTACTAATGCAAGCCCACCTGTGTGAGCAGATCACGCTAAAAACATGGCTCATTTTGAGAAGGCCAATTATATAAAAATGGACTATCATATTTGTTGTTGCAAACAATGTGGGAATCCAGTAGGTTCATTCTTTTCGAGTATGGGGCTATTGTTATAATTTTCCGCATTTTTACGTGCCTGTGCTGAAAAAAAATTAAATACGGAAAACACTTAATTGAATCTTCTGAACAAACTCAATCTGAACGTCAAAAGCAGTCCAGTGACACAAATACATGCCTGTAGATATTACAGAACAGACTGCAGTCTATTTTTTTTTAACTGTATCCTCATTTAAACTCTGCTCGCTGAATAGATGCCTTTCAGGGGGAGAAATTGAAGGTTCCACATATTTGGTTACCTCTCTGTTGATGCTTAGAGATCCAATGCTCCAATGGACATTTCCAGTAGGTCTGAATAGACTGCTAAGAAGCTTTATTTTGTTTTATGTACCTTGGGTGGGTGGGTGGGGGGTTAGTCTGTGTTTTGTAGAGCTGAACAGCTGCACGTTAAGCTCAGAGAGTTTCTTTATCTTCGGGGGATTTCCAAGGCTATAAGAGACTTTGGCAGAGATTATGCGTGACATTTCTTCACTGACGGTCATGTTACTTTTTCAAGAAGACTAGAAGTCCCACCTATTTATATTTTTCTCCACCAATCCCAAAAAAGACGTGCCGGCCAAGGATGTTTGTGCTGAAGCTTGGCTCTGTTGGAAATCAATGAAAGCTGTGTTCTACTGTCACGGGACAAGTCCATCAAAGCATGTCATTAGCGTGCTAGAGCAGCCCTTTGAAATGCCATTGTGGAAAAGCTTATGGTGGGTAATATGCAGACCAGACAGACTATTGCAACACTGCATTATTGCATTTGGAAGCATCCATTCTGTCTTTTTTTGTGCTGGTTATTAGCAGCAACAGTCTACACTAATTGGCTGGCTAGAGGTTTGGTTTTGGCAAAGAGAATGCTAACATGCGTTTCCGTCTTGTGTTTCTTCCTAAGGCAGGATTTGCAGCCAACCTGACAATAGCTTAGCGTGGATGGTTACATCAATGACACACTTTACCTGAGGGTTGTCATAGATACATTTCTCAATATAGCACAATGCAGACATTATTCTTTGAAATATACTTCTGCACTAATGAGTATGTAACGTGCATTACTCCTTATAACTGTAGCACAATCACACAAAGAAATATCGCTAACATTTTACTTAAGGCCATGTTTTTAGTAATTTATAAACACATTCATAATGCATTAAAACACATTCATAAAGCATTATAAACATGGCTACAAATATTTATAAAAAGACACAACACATTATAGCCATGTTTATTATGCATTATGACTGCCTTATGAAACTCTCATCTATAATGCACTAAAGATACCTTTATAATGCAGCACCAAGCATCCTTACTGCTTATACTGACCATTATAATGCATTATACCTTGTGACATCACATCACAGAATGGAAATATGAAGTCTGACAATCTTTCCAGCTTGTTAATCCTCACTTAAGGAAGATTGTCAGATATTCCTGGAGTTAAAAGTTTGGTTTAAGAAGAGATATTAACATTATTGTCTATTCTATTCCACACATGGAGCACGGAGCAAGTGATAACCTTGGTTTATTGTGGCACATTTCATTTTATCTCACAGTGTTGAGTAAAGTGATTTCAAGTATAGATTACAATATCACAAAATAGCCCAAAGTGAATTACGAAGAAGGGTCCATGGCTGCCAGTTGTGTAGTTTTCGATTCTAAAGGGGTCCTGACTGCATTTTGTGTGGTCTTGGTTAATCCCCATTGGACTGTGCCACGATCCAGACCTCCAAAACCACTCAAGTATTACTGCAACTTTTTTGCCGCATTTCCAAATCCACTTGTTCACCTTCTGCCATGATAATATGATTATACTTCTCCATGACATCCCTGCCCTTCTCTGTGTTTAGCCTATTGGTCGTTCTTCTATTATTTCATGCATTTTATGCATAGTCTACTCTGATTGGCCCAGGGCTTTTGCTTAGTTTTTTTTTTTTTTTGGTTCTTTATTAGCCTATTGGTCGGTCTTCTATTATTTCATGTATAGTCTACTCTGATTGGCTTTTGCTTTGTGTTTTTTGAGATTGTGTTTTTTGGTTCTACCATTGTGAGACCATAGCCCCTCCCTCCTCCCATCGAATCAGAGAATGAACTTTATGTTGAAACCAGAGCAGATATTGACTGCCACTGGACTCGTAGGACACCCTACCTCTCGGGGATGAATCACATGTTGTTGAGGACATATGACGGTGTAAAGGTTTTCTTTGGGATGCCTTCTCACTCGGGAGCATGCTGTCACCCTAAAAACCCGATCAGCCCAGAACACTGTCTCTCGTCATCATGCCCAAGCCCGGCCAGTTTCTCCTGAAAGGTTCCTTAACTTCAGCACCTTGAAAATTTCCAAAATAAACTACATACGAAGAATAAGTGTTGAAAAGATTCCAGAACACAATTTGCACCGGAGGATAATTTTCACACATAAACCCACTTGATAAATATATATGTATATGTCATATTTATGGGGGGGGGGGGCTGTGTGTGGCTCAGAAGGCTAAGCCACAGTGATCAGAAGGTTGCTGGTTTGAGCCCTCCTTTGACAGAATAGTCACATCTCTGTGGGCCCTCAAACAAGGCCCTTAACCCCCCCCCCCCAGCTCCCTGAGTGCTCCATATTGACTATACCTTCATTGTAACTCCCACGATTGCTCTCACCTGCATGAAGGGCAAGATGGGACAAAGAGAATTTTCCCATGGGGATTAATAAAGTATCTCTATCCTAACCAGACCAAGTTGATTTTTTTCTATGGAACTTTTAGTCTGGAAACAATGACCCCTGCACACACACACAGGTTTGTAATTAAATCTTTGTGGGGACTCTCCATTCGTTTCTATGGGGAAAACTCCAATCCCAACATGATAACCTTAACCCCTACCCAGCCGTAACCTTAACCAAACAAAATACAAGACTTTTAGCATTTTTACTTTTTTAATTGAATTCACAGATCTTTGTGGGGACTTGAAAAATGGTCCCCACAACATCAAAACAACAGGTTTTTGTTACATTGTGGGGGACATTTGGTCCCTACAATGTAATATAAACCTCATCCACACACACGGGCGCACACACACACACACACACACACACACACAAACACACGCCTAATCTGGTGATTAATAGCACTGATGTGTTTGGCCTGCGATAAACAAAGAGATATGTGTACGTGTGTGTGTGTGAATTCAAGTAAAATATGCAATTTGGGACACTGGCAGAGTTTAACTCTAGTGACACTCAAGGTTGTCTTGCTCCTGGGTTGGAGAGAGTTGTATGAAAATTGCTTCTGCGAAATCTTTATCTCTTTCTTCCCGGTAAGGTCAGAGTCGGGTGCGCTGTAAAAACTCAATAGCCTCTGTGTGTGTTCTCATATAGATAAAGTATGACTTCAAACATTTTATTATTTTTGCTGTGGCAGTTTCTAATTCCACTGTTAGTAGGCGGGGTAATGCCTCTACATATTCTCTGCTGCTGTGCAGTCCTGCTTCAGTGATTGATAGGTGATTTGATGTTAAATGCAAATATAGAATTTTTTATAGGCATCACCGCAAAAGCAGAGCTATATTAATGCACCTGCATAGAAATATTGTAGCAAATCTATGATTGGTCAGTCTTTGGACTGGACACTGGTGCAACAAGTTGGGATTCATGTTTATAATGATAATTATGAGCAGACTGTGTAGCAGCAGCTTATCCCAGGGTGAGACAGACATACAGTATCTAAAACCCACTAGGGGGACACCTAGATAATCCACATTTTTGCTACCAAGAACTGGCAGGAAGCAAAAATGTGGATTGTTTGGCTGGGAGCTGGGAGGGAGCAAAAACATAGGCTGTCTGGGGGACCTGAGGGCCAGCTTGAGAGACACTGTCCAAACCTAACCAGATACAAGAGCTTATTGCTGGTCATTACAGGTTTAATCGGACTGCAGTTGTGAAAAAAGGAACTGAAGTCACACCAAGAAAAAGCAAGCTGACCTTGTTACACCTAACAGAACAAGCGCTTTATATGACCAGCAGCTTAATCAAAATCAGCCAGGTTTCTTTACCTGCCACCATGGGGGCGCGACTCATTGATTTAAGCCCACCCCCTCGCCATTGTTCTGCCTTCTGCAGGTTCAAAATTTCTTTGACTGTATTTACATCCGATGTAGCACCTGCATATATATACAAGTAAACATGTTGTTGTTTAGTTGTTGTTTCGTTTTTGGGATCTCAGCCTTCTCATCGTTGTGGAGCTGTGTTTATTTCCCGAACACCCTCTGTGTCACAAGAGAATATACCTTCAAATACATAAAAAAAGAGAAACTTTGATACTTCAATGAGAAACAAAATTGTCAAGACAAAAAAACAAAACTTTTATGTTATGCTCAGTGAATGGCAGCTATTATTTCCCAGCAGATCAAACTATGTGGCCTATTTCTGTATTGCAACAGCGCACAAACAAAATTGCCAGCTTTCTGGAGTATTGTTTAGAGTATGAAGACAAAAGTAGCGTTAGAGTTATTCCCAGTAGAATGAATCACAATACTGAGGAACTGAAAGCTTTGAAATCAGAATGATATATTTCAAATGCCCAACCAACACCCCCAGGGACACTCTAACACAATCTCTCTGACCTTTTTGACTCAAAAAAATGTGTTTTTGTTTACCAGACATTTACACATAACTCAGTAATATCACATTGTCCTGCAGCATTCCATAAGGGATTGAATGACATTTAAGATGTTTCCTGATTCAAATCAAACGCACTAGGGTCTTGGGTCAAAAGTCATATGCACTGCTATTGTACTGAAGGACATGACTGGAGTGTCAAAAAAACAATTAGGAGAATGTCTCAGAGAAATGTCTTTAAACATCCCATTAGAAACTCATGACAACTTCCGAAGTTGTCTAATGGTGTCCTATGATGGACGGACATCTGGTTCAAGATGTCCCCTATCTGATGTCCCATGCGTCCTTACATCCAGTCTCTTCATGGCCCTATATTGAATATTTGGTTATAGATAACTGACAGACGGTCACGTTTGTTGATTTGGTTTAGTATCTGGATTACACTGCCAGTAGCTGAAACCAAGTGACAAATTTGTTCAAGCAGTGCAGATTTGTTCATACCAGTTTGCGATCAAGTGACAAGGTCATGTGGATTCAACTGGATTTTCCACCAGGGAAATCAACAAAGAAGAGGACGTTTATTGCACGACAGCTTATCAAGTTACTAGTACTGTATGTAAACTGTGACACAAATAAACAGCCCTACTAAAGTTCTCTCCAGGAAGCAATTATCAATAAGGAACAATATTAAATATAAAACCTGAATCTTACCAAGAAATGTTATGAAGCCAGGTGCTAGGAAATTAGCTGAATTGTAACGAAGATTACTGTCATAGGGTGTGATGATTGTAATGAAATGGTAATAAACAGCAGATATCACCTTGAGGAATGTGGATTCTCTTCTCAGCCTTGGCTGCATGTGTGGAATGTGCGTTTTGGGACAAGCCCCAAGCTCGGCACAACTGTTTGGGGCAATGGGTTTGCAAAGGTAGGTGGATGAGTTGAGCAAATTATTAACACCTACACAAGCATTCCGTAGTACACAATGTTCCAAATCGCAAAATCTCACCTGTTTTCACACTTTCAGGGTCGCATTAAACTAGAGAAAATGTTTGCAGAATTAATTTTTGCTATGAAGTAACATGAAGCTGTCAGTCCATCTATTGAGATGCATTCTAACACTTTCCAATCACATTCTTGTTAAGATATGATCCATTGAAGCTTCTGTAGATGTGTTCAGTAGATATGCCACAAAACGGATTCGTGCTGTTCTGCTTTTGCTTAAACTTATTATGGGAATGTCTCACCGATGGAACATTTCTGCTTTTATACTTCCTTTCTTTTGTTTCATTTTTCCTTTTCCTCTGAAGCCCACTACCCATCCGTTCAGTTTGAGGAAGGCTGGTTTAATGAATATAGTTGATATTCATCTATTCAGCCAGGCAGCTACAAAGTGTTTTGCCTTTCACGATAGCAGGACAGCTGGCAGGTAAGACCACACCTCCCTCTCTCCCTGGACGCAGACTCTAGCTCTTCTGTAGGATTCCGAGGCATATAATCCTTTGAGATTAAAATAAACACACTAAACACAGGAGTTATTAATTTTTGATTCTGGAGCACAATTCTGAATTCAAGCATGTTTTTCTGCATCCTGAATTTACCTTTTCTGAAATTGTTTAACCTCCTGAGACCCAAGGAAAAAAGTGTCCCTCAATTTAGGTTATTTGTCTTTGGAGGAAATAAGACATCTTACAATTTAGATTTTTTCAAATTTATTTTTCTTTTTAATTTCACAGCATGCCCTCTTTAGTGTACAACAGGAATAAATACGTTTCCTTACATCAGTGAAACGATAGATGCAAAAACAAAATATCCACTACAATGGACATAAATGAATGGGTGGGGTCTCAGGAGGTTAAAATTATTTTCTCAAGGCGTTGGACTGAAGTCATTTATGCCCTGGGGGTTTTATTGATGTGAATCTTGCTGCTGCTCTTTTCAGCTCTCTGAATGGCAACTGCGCAAACACGCCCCTTATTCTAATCGAGCCTGAGCGCAACGTGGACTCTGAATGTCTGAGAAATCACCATGGGCAGTTGCAGATTCCTCCATGCACACGCTCCTTCCAAATTGCGTAGCGCCTCATCAAGGCCTTTCAAGTCCGTTCTGCATGGATACACGGGCAGTCTCTTGAGTTACTGTGTTGCTGTGCCATGGCAACAGTTAGCATTAGCATGCATGCGTTTTTCGCAGCCTCCCTGGGGGTGCCCGGTATGCCGCATTTCTCTAGCCTCGCATATTTATGAGTGGCTTGCATTTTTAGCTTGGTGGCATTAAAGAGCTTCGCTCTCTCTGGGGGCGTCTGGCAGCAATGAACACAAAGAAGACAATCAGAAGAGGCTCCGCTTGTGGGTTTCTTTTGTGCCGTTGACTTGCATAGGTAGAGGTTGAGGGGGAAACAGGTTTGCAGCGCATGCGGCTAATGAGCAGCGTGGGAAATATGCTAATTCCTTTAAAGGTCTCCTCTCACTGTGCATGCAGATAAGCTGCCTCTTCCAGAAGTCCAGGATCACGACCCAGAACAATAGCTTTGAAAGGGGGTGCAAAGAACTTGCTTGCATCTCGCCGCATGTTAAGTGGGCAGAGAGAGGGAGCGAGATCCACCACTGAGATTCACCACCATTTCTTTGCTTCGTGAGGTGAAACGGAAGGTCCGTCTTCGAAGGTTAAAACAGATCTCTGCAGGGGAGAAAAAGCAAACATAAAAACCTTGCAATGCTTTCTTTATACAAGACATAAACATAGGCTGTGAAGTTCACATTAGTATGTGCAGCGTGTCTGGCTCCAAACGAAAAAAGTTCCTGGGTGTTGTACAATGGTCTGGGGTCTATACAACTATCCGAAACAGGCAGGCAGCCCCTGAGTTAAGAACGTCCAACTCACGGACAGCCCACGCTTACGAATGGACTGCCATAAAGCCTTTTATATTAAAGATTTGGGTTAAATTCAAGTTTGTAACAACAAATGCTCACACAACTTTAAGACGTTTATGAAAACATTGCAAGACTTCAGCAGTTCGTCGGCTCGAGGTACAGTGCAGTACTGTATGTGACTACTTTTATTATCATCGTATAATTATTGCTATTATTATGTACTGTATTATCATTATGCTTCCATTTACCTGCAAATTCGACTCATTCGTAACCTGGAGAATCCCTGTAGCTATGAGCTTCTGCCATTAGCTATCATCAGCGCGACAGAACGTGACCCTAAGGCCCATGTCTTACAGGAAAATCTCGACTAATCTAATCCTTCCGCTGATTTTATTTGTATAGCTTTTCAGATGTTGAGTTCCAAATAATGTTTGTATGGCTCTTGGCTTCTCAATTGTCTTGAACTTGCACTTCTCCTAGCAACACTGACTCCAAAAGCTGCCTGCAAGACAGCCGCGTGTTTGTTTTTTATTATATGCCTCACTTGGCAAGTAAATAAACAAACAAATAAAGAAAGAAATATGATCTGATGGTTAAAGACACTGTAATCTGAGTGTAATTTGTCATCTGGAGCTCTGTTTTGATTTGCTTTGTCAGGATACTTGACCTAGCGTGCTTCATTAAGCACAAAGTTTAAATAAAGAAGGAGCTGGTTTAAATGGCTATGTCACGTAAACAAAAAAATAAGGTTGTCCTTCACTGTTGGAGACACATAAGCTTTGGCGAATCACAAAACTCCTATTAGTTGCTCAACTGGTAGTTTGAAAAGATGAAGAATATAGATGCATATTACCCAAGATAGATAGAAAGAGAGAGGGAGAGAGAGAGAGAGAGAGAGAGAGAGAGGGAGGGAGAAAGATACTTTATTGATCACAAAGTAAATTTAGGCATCCAGTAGCTCAAATAAGAACAAAAACACACAATAGCACACATACTGTAGTAACACGCACGCAATAATAGAAAAATGCTCATGATTGCATCGGTGGCGACTATATCTTTGGATAACGTTGTTAGAAACAGATGTGACTTCCTCAGAGATCCGAGTGAAGGAGATGTACGAATGACTGAGCAGCTGAGGTTCAGGAAAGTCCATTTGCTCCCAAATTAATGATCTAAGAAACCTTTGGTGTGTGCTCCCATGTGAAACGTCTGTGCAATCTGACTCAATCCTTATCCAGCTTTCACACTGTTGTAAAACAGATTTAATATTTCATTTGTTACACCTGGTGTGCATTTTGCAGTTTTATGTTGTTTGCGGGAATCTTCAGTCTTTTTGAACTGCAGTTGAATGTAGATGTTTCAGATGATCTGTTTTGGATGCAAGTCCTTTGAAGTTTAAATTTGAGTAGGAGCCTGCAAAAGGAGATGAAAATACCCAAGAAGGGAAATAATGAGTCAAGCCAAGAGGGATTCAGTCTCACCAGGCTTTTCTGATGCAATTCAGCATCCTTTCTAAGCTTTTAAAGTTGCCCTTGCATTCCTTCTCCAAGAAGTGCACTATGGCTACATTTTAATGCTGCTATGTCTATTTCTCTTTTTTGTTTATTGAATATGTACTTTGATCTCTGTCTTTTTGCCATTTTCCATACTTCGTTCATTAGGATATTAACATTTGAACAAGGAATGTTTGGTTTTTTTAGTTAGAATGCAATAATCGCTCTGCTGTAGTCACATGACACATGTGCTGTGGCCTTGAACCATTAATGAGACGCGCGCCCTTCTCATTGGCTTTGCCGTACCACGGCCTTGAACCATTAATGAGATGCGCGCCCTTCTCATTGGCTTTGCCGTACCGCGGCCTTGAACCATTAATGAGATGTGTGCCTTTCTCATTGGCTCTGCCGTACCGCGGCCTTGAACCATTAATGAGACGCGCGCCTTTCTCATTGGCTTTGCCGTACCGCGGCCTTGAACCATTAATGAGATGTGTGCCTTTCCCATTGGCTCTGCCGTACCGCGGCCTTGAACCATTAATGAGATGTGTGCCTTTCTCATTGGCTCTGCCGTACCGCGGCCTTGAACCATTAATGAGATGTGTGCCTTTCTCATTGGCTCTGCCGTACCGCGGCCTTGAACGATTAATGAGATGTGTGCCTTTCTCATTGGCCGTACCGCAGCCTTGAACCATTAATGAGACGCGCGCCCTTCTCATTGGCTTTGCCTTACCGCGGCCTTGAACCATTAATGAGATGTGTGCCTTTCTCATTGGCTCTGCCGTACCGCGACCTTGCTGATCTGATCAGGAGAGAGGACATGACGTCATTTCATTGTTTCGGGGCGTTGTTCCTGAGAGCTCACACTGTGGTCACATGATTTCAGCTTCTCCACCAACCCATATCTCTAGCAACTGCTCTTTAGCAGCGATCCCCCCCCCCCCTCTCTCTCATATATGATATTTCATAAGCATCCAGAGGCTGTTTTGAGACACTTGTACTAGTACATTCAGTCCCCAGATCATAAAACCTGTTACATAAAACATCCGGGCTACATACAATGGTTCATAATAACAAACGCACTCACTACTTTGTGACGTTCATGAAAAGATCGCGCGGTTTCAGCAGGGCTCCGGGTACAGTACAGTACAGTACCACGTGTAGTTACTTTTATTATTACTTTAAAATAATAATTATTATTATGTTCTGCATTATTATTTTTCCGACTTACCTACAAATTTGACCTAAAGCGGATCTGGTTCGTAACTCATACTCTACTAGGGTTACATGCACGGTGTGACTTAGGTAATGGTTAAGTGTGAGTATTTAAATTTGTTTTCTTAGGTTTTAGGTTAGATTAGATAAGATTAAATTACATTCAACATTTTTGCCTTCGTGCTTAAGTACAGGTACAGAGCCAATGAAATGCAGTCAGCATCTAAGCAGGTGCAAATAAAATATTTACAAATACAGGTAATGTTTTACGTGAAGGTGCACAAGTGGTTTAGTAACTCAGTTACTATTCAAATACAAATACATGTATTTATGATTGAATAATGATGAACGATCATGGGATCAGTATGAAAATTATTTAATACACTAAGTATAAGAGTGTACTAATATTTATGTCCCCCTCAAGTGAATTGTTACTCAAAGAGGAATAGATACCATAACTTAAATATAAATATAAATTATGGTCATGTGCAATATCAGGCCTATTCATTGTTTATGGTGTAGATCCACAACAGGAACATTAGCACCTGACCTGAGCTGTACCCAGATGAGCTCAGTGTCCAATAGTCACACACCTATGTGGTTTCAAAATTGGGGAGGGATTAAAGAGGGTGGATAGGCACCATCTCCTGCTATTACCACCCCTCCCACCACAGCCCTTTGGTCCAGATGCCATATGATTGAAGTTTGCCTCTGATCTGTGAGACAATCAGGTGTAATAGACAGAGTGTTACTTCAAACTCCATGGCAATCAGATCTAAACCCTGAAGACTGGTATTTGCTGCAGCATTTAAATTGGACATTCCGAGGAGAATTTTTTTAAGCGAGACTCTACGCAAATCAAACACTGTCCTGGTCCCTATGCAAACCCAAATATTTATTATTTAATTCTTTTAAAGCTTTGAATTCAGAACATTGCATGCTCTTCAAATATTAAATTACTCCAACTGGCAATCTTTTTCGCCAGACAACTGAATCATCTTAATGCTCATTATAGAATAAAAAGTACATTATATTCCACTTTGTCCCTTAAAGGAAGTTTCTGTTCCAATAAGCATTGTGAGGGCATGACTTCTCATGAGATTTTAGCCCATTTCTGCTTACAGTCATCAAGTGTTGGATTATATGAAGCTCTCAGTTAAATTCTTGAGTAAATCACTTAAATCTTCCCTAACAAAGATAGTGAATTGGATTGAAGAGACCATATAAAAATTATTCTTTTATTTTTCTAAATTACATTTTGGCCATTTTTCACGATCTATTCTTCTCAGGCATTTTATAACCACAAATAAACATAAATATAATTTTTCTTCCCTTGGTTTTTGTGCCACGACCCCATGCAGAAACTTCCTTGAATGTGAAATATGGCTAACATTGCTGTCATATTTGCAGTTGATTGCAACAGAGTGCTGCATCTAACCATATAGTTTGTAATGGGACTATATTTGAATTGCACAACCTCTGGTTAACATAACATCGATTCCCGAATGTTCAAATTGTCAGTGGTTTCTTTTCCCTATTTTTTATTTTAAGATTAATGATTACTTGAGCCTTGTTATGATCAGAAAATGCGTAAAAATGTTCTCTCTTTGTCCATATTACCATATTACTGCTTTTGTATATTTATTGTTTAGCAGGAAAGAGTTGAAGGAAAACAGATCAGTGGAGATCTGTTTAAGTAAGACTATTAATATAGGATTGATAGGGGTGTCCAGTCACAGAGTGGCGTGTTCTTTTATAAAGCTTTATAAGCGATGTCCCGAATTCTCTTTACATTTATTGATTTAGCAGACACTTTTATCCAAGTTATGTACAGTTGAAAAGCCGCATCAGCCAGTCCCTGTAGTAATTGGGGTTAAGCTCAAGGGCCCAAAGGTGAAATCACTCCAGAAGCCACAGAATGCAAAGCAGTGACCTTTTGATCGCTGACACAGAGACCTAACCTGCAAAACTACACATCTCCTTGGCCTACAGTCAGTGGGCCACCCTGAATACCCACTAGTGTTCAGCACCTGGCCTAGTTCTGCAAAGGTCAGCTTCATTTGATTGAGTCATCAAAACCAGAGTAGAAACCAGACCTCCACTCTCTCCCTCTGTACGTCACGATCAGATGTTTTCCTTTCCAAGGGAGGTCAAACAGGCCCCCGGGGACTGACAGGCACAGGTCCCAGATTTTCATTTTTGCTTCGCCAGTGCTGTGCTGAGCCAAACCAAGATAAAAAAAGCGGAGACAAACGAAACAGATTTTATTAACTCCGAGGCCCTGTTCCATAATGTCAGTGGTAATCCGTAGCAACTAGGAGTGATGCCTCACTTGGGGGGAGTCTGGTAAAATGAACATGTGTTACAATGAGTCAGAGCAGGAGCACAACTGCATGAGTGTGAAAACAAATCGATCGGAGTGTTAAACTTCATGTTCCTCCTCATACGGTATTACGGTTTTAGCACAGGACACCGAATACAGTTGAAATGCGTGGCATTTTGCACACAGTATATGTATTTTCTCTTCTTTTGCATATTTAATCAATATCAATACAGAAGCTTCACAGCTGCATTTTCAGTGATGTTTCCTTTTGCATCATATCTGTCTCGGACCCGGGACTCTATATTTTGGTTGATCTTGCCCTTCTGTTGACCATCTTTCCTCTCTTGCCAACGTTCTATTGAGCAAGCTGGGAAGATTTTACACCTGCTCTAGCGATATCAGCAGTTTCCAATATCCGTTATATTTTATCAGCTGATCTCTCAGTGCTAGTGAATCAGCCAACCTCATGATATGTATGCGTATATGATTCATTACTGTAGTTCATTCACCGAATAACAAGCTTACATCACTTTCTTGCCTTATTTCAAACTTTTCTTCCAGCTTTTTAATAGCAAAAAATTCAGTCTTAGGTATAATGTTTACAAAAACAGCAACTTTTTGCATTCTATTGACAAAGAATGTACAATAATTACACCATTTACCACAATGCTGATCTAGTCACGGTGAGGCTGGATACTGTACTATGAAACACAAGGCACACGGTCACACTCTATGTAAACTTACAAACACCATTTGAAAACCAAATGCTTTTTAACCCAGAGTACCTGGAGGAACCCTGTAACAAACAAGGTTTCTCCAAAGTCCTACACCTACCATCAGTCTTAGTTCATTTCCTTATGCTGATAATTTGATAATTTGAAATTCAAGCCTGTTATTCAAGAAACTGTCTCAAGGCAGTATAGAGAGACCAAGCCACCTAACACCGTGTCTTTGCAGTATGGGAGGAAAATTGCAAACTGTACGCACATAAATATGGAGCCAGCAATTAAACTCCCAGGCCTGGAGGTGTGATGCTTCTGAGCTACCGAATGAGCCTCCATGCTGCTCAGATATAACAATAAATCGCTTAGTACACAGTTTTTTTTTTTTTTTTTGGGACAGAGGTCACGTCTGCTCTTAAAATGAGTTTTTGTTCTCCAAACAACTCTGTATTGCTGTGCCAGTTTTCATGCCACTGTATGCTGTGGATTGTATATAGATCGTATGACAGTAAAGCCCTAGTTGATAATGGGAGTGTTCTGTGTTCATATTATTCCCAGAAGCTGTTTGAGAAGCAGCCCCACAAAGTCATGCCATCTCTCCGCTACTGCTCTTCTTGGAATTCAGGAAGTTAAAACAATACGTTGACCTTTGAACTCTACCGACAGAGTGCTTATATTCAAAAGTGGCAGTATTGGAGCATTTTAAATCTAGAACTTATATTTGATTTGTCATATTTGGGATTAAATGCGTGTATGTGTGAAATCTTACTGGTACCGTAACCTGTTTACTGAAAGGAAAATACATAATAATAATTTTTCAGCACCTTTGGCGGTTTAAACTAAATCATCTATTTTATGACTTATTTAACATGTCTTAGCCTATTACTCTAACTTTATTGCTGAAAAGAAGCTGGACCAACAATGTCCGATCTTTCCCATCTTTTGAGAAATTCTCCTCAGTCTGCCTTTCGCATGGCCAGTCCTGACAGCCGTTGGTTGCTCGTGCTTGATCTCAGCCACGTCTGAAGTCCTTACATTGTAGAGAAGAACCTCACACAAGCACAGGTTGTGACAGGCGAAGTCAAAAATAGCTTGAGCATGCACCTCATGTCTGTCTGCAGAAGAGTGTCACTGGCTGCCATTGTAAGCGTCTGTCCAGGAGCCTGCATTTCCTTCCCAGGTTTCTTCTCCACCTGGCTTGCTAGCCAGCCCAGATTCTGAGCAAAACTCAGTGGTCTGAGTAGCTCGAAGTAGCACTTTCTACAAAAAAGAAACTCTACTTGTGAACACAGTTTTACCCAGAATGCTCTTATACATTATAAAAAGAGGGACTAACACTGTCTGTAAAGTTTATCATCAAATTATCATCAGTTACATTAGCTACACTTAACTCAATAACAGGATCAACAACACCCGAACCCCGGACAAGCGGCAGATAATGGATGGATGGATGGATGGATGTAAATGTTTGATACAATTCAAACTAACACATGGGTTCAAATATATTGCACAATATCTTCTGGGTACTTGCTGTTGAGGCCAATAAAAGCTGAATGTTTTGCAATTTTTGGGTTTGGTTTATGTTTTTGGAGAGTATATCAGGAAGCCCAGCGCATGAAGCAGGGCACCCTGGGCAGGATGCCAGTCTGTCACAGAACAATGCACCTAACCACATGCCTTTGGACCTGAGATACTCACAGAGCAAAAACCTGCAAACTCCAGAGAGGCAGCAGCAAAAACCAAATGTCTCACAGATACATTGCTTTGGAGCAAGGGTCCTGTTATAAATAAGTTACGTAAATATTAATGCCTCAGTACTAAGCACTAGGCCATCATAATGTCCTGACTCTTCATCAAGTTTAATTAATTTCTGCACGCTGGTGTTTTGTTCTGTGTGAGATGCAAGCCTCTTATTTGAGAAATGAAATGAGAGTGATTGAGAAACACTTGAGATAATGAGATCGAAGAAGGGCAACAGGATATGTTTGACTAATAAAGCAGGATGCTTCCTTCAGTGAGTGAGGAAGAAGTGTGAATAAAAGTTGAATATATCAAAAATACATTCATGTCTTCCTGTTTTGATATTTTCTGCCCACGGATGATTTGCTTTTCTTCCGTTTTCTCTGCGGAAATAAGTTACCGGCTTGGACATTGAAGAGGTGCGGGGCAGAAGGACTTTTCTCAGAAGTTCTTTCTAAACACGTGCCAATTATCTGGTAAGTGGGTTCACCATTTCTGTCACAATCACTCTCATCGTGTTCCTCGCAGGGGGTGTGTATGAAATCACGTAATTATATCCACATGGACTCCATTACCATACGTGAGCTTTTGTACATCTGGGTATTGGCAGAACCTTCTATTTCCCCACTGCACAGTAGCTCCCTCATCCAAAATAGCATAATTGCCAGTGATTTGTCTTATTATTCGGGCATGTTTTGGAGTTGATCACCCCCCCCCCCCCCAACATCACCCCTGCCTGAAAAGCGTCACACACATAAATCCATCACCCTCAGCGCTATGAAAAGCAGGAGGAATGACTCGCATGTGATGCGGGTAATCAGGATCTGAGCACGCTCCCGGGACAGAGAGCAGCATGTCGTTCGGCACGGCGGACACGTGGTGTTCCTGTAAACCTTCCGTTTGCGCTGTTTATTTCAGAAACTATAATAAAGCCTTTCATCTGAAACACATCTGCAGTCGATGTGGCCCTTCTCCATCCAATTTAACTCACAGCTCCTGGAAATATTGCTTAATACGTCAACTTCAGTCAGAAGCCAGGCGATAGCCATCGGCGTAATTAATGGGCTAAATTGACCCGTTCGCCCTCATTAGCCATCAGCCGTGAAAACTTTCCAAGCTAATTGACTCTGTGGTTGCCTCCCTTTGAAATGCCCCAGACCACGCCAGTTTATTATGCAACCTGTAACTGGAACATTGTGTTGCGGCGAAGGATCATACATGTGTTGAAATCCGTATCATGATACCGACTTTAATGGGCCATTAAACTGAAAGAGATCTGTATCTGAAAGACCAGCGTCTGTTGGGGTGGTGATTGGTCCCATGTGACATGGAAACTGTCTCACTCCGGGAACCACCCCCCATACGCAAACACACAGTATCCAATGGAAATCTAATCAATGTGGTATGACATCTGATCTATCTGTCCATTTGCTTATAAATATATGAACCACAAGATATGTGTAGAAATGTGTTTCCCCACCTGATAACGTTCCAACGTAACCTAGAACATCAGTCCATGTATGGCTTTGCTACTTCACTCTGTACTGTGTGCTCCACATCTCACTGTGGCTTGTGGCTGCTGTGTTTCTACCTCAGTTAGGGATTAGTGGCTGAGTGAGTCCACATGTCACTGAAACGGTCCCCCTCTGTCTTTTGCAGGTTGTCCCAGAATTACCCGATAACCCCACCCGTAGCACTGATCATTGGCCAAGGGTGGGCTTGTGCACTGGAAGGTACGGTTACACATTATATCACCATGGTGACAGCCAGCGGACTCAGCTACCATGGAAAGTATACACGCTGGTCACAGCGTTTCATAAGAAGCACACCAATTAGTGAGGAAAAAAAATCACACAGGTTGTGTAACTATTATGAAATATAGGTCTTTTTCATGAAAATATAACTTTAGTGCCATGTATACAGTACAGCTACTGTTTCAACTTTGCTTTACATTTTTGTTCTGTATTGCATAGAAAAGAAAAGACTTTTGACACTTTATCCATCTTTGTATCTCTACAAATCTCGTCTTTTTTGTCCCTGCTGTCCTCCGTAAAACAGCGTTTCTTGACATTCTGCACAGCAATGAAAGCCCTGCTGTAGATTGTTTTAGACATTTCATGGAGGACAGAGGAAGGGCACAAACTTGACCTGAATAAGAGTCACTGCGGTCATTATCTCTGCACGTGGAGCGTGGGGAGACACAGTGGTACCTGGCATGTGACACAGTTTGAAGTACTGATTTTGTCCAAGCATTGCGCTGGTCTGGTATCTCAAGTTCTTCTTGGGGCAGGTGCCACACTCTGCAATTCAGTGTCAATATCTCAGCACGGAAATGGAAGGCTCTTCAAGGACTTGTGAGGCGGATAGTTCAGGACCAGGAAGTAAAAAACCCAGACCAAGACTTTGTTTCAACCAACCGGTTGAGCCACAACTAAGTCACAGTCACTCAACTGGTTGGTTGAAACAAAATCTTGGTCTGGATTTCTGTTTTCTGGGCCTGATCTATCCAGTTCTGCTGATTACCTCCACTATTTCCCTTTGCTCATAAAGCCTTGATTCAAACAGAAGGTTGTCTTGATTCCATACATGAACAGGTTCCACAGATATAATAAAAAATGAACCTCATTAACATCCAAGGCTTATAATTATGTAACAACACAAATGTGTTTGCATAAACGCCCAACCTCAACGAACAGATGTGTGTTGGTATCATTTATCTGTCACCAAATTAAATGTATATTTTTATGCAAGTGTTGCTGTGCATTTTCTTGAGCTCAGTGGTTATGGTTAGGTGGCCGACTCTGATGGCAAATTAATCACCTCTCACTGCAAAAGCATCGTCCTTGCTGTGTAAATCTTGTTTTCTTAATTGCTTTTGACTTTTCGCATGGGTATCACGCTCGCCGTGTCCCGGAAAAGGATCAGGTGCACCTTTGCAGCTTGACTTGAATTGCACTGAAATGTTCCTGGAGGACTGATGTTAATTTACAGTCCTGTCATCAGGCATTATCACCTCTACGTGAAGCCCAGGGTGGAAAGGCTGGATCCCAGCTGCTTGAACTGACTCGCTCTCCTCCCTCAGCTTCCTGTTGTACTTAACTCGAGTGTCTCGAATTTCTCGGTTCTGTCATCTCACGGTCTCCTGATACTCCCACGCTTGTTTCCGTGACTTCTCCTGCCACTAAAAGAGAACATGTGTTCGAACGCCTTCATCTGCAAGAGAACATTCGCAGTTAAGGAGCCCGATTAACCTTGGTGGTGGATGGCTTATTCGAGCACCTAGACCCCTAACATTCCTGTCTTGTTGATTATTCAGTCCCCAAACAGGAAGTTAGTGGCACACTTCTTTATCTGTAACACCTTTGTGTGACTTACCACGTGTTTCTGTTCAAGATCCTTGAAAAATAATGTGGCTCTTCTATGCTGCCTCTATTTTTTTAGTCTTGGGAGCCATTGTATGTAGTGAGGAAATGTTCTTTTTCACCAGATCAGCGTGCTTCCTGTGAGCTAGGTGCTGTATTAAAAATAGAAAGGTGAGTCAGGAGGGAAGGCTTCCTGTGACCTAGGTGCTGTATTAAAAATAGAAAGGAGAGTCAGGAGGGAAGGCTACCTGTGAGCTAGGTGCTGTATTAAAAATAGAAAGGAGAGTCAGGAGAGAAGGCTTCCTGTGAGCTAGGTGCTGTATTAAAAATAGAAAGGAGAGTCAGGAGGGAAGGCTACCTGTGAGCTAGGTGCTGTATTAAAAATAGAAAGGAGAGTCAGGAGAGAAGGCTTCCTGTGAGCTAGGTGCTGTATTAAAAATAGAAAGGAGAGTCAGGAGGGAAGGCTACCTGTGAGCTAGGTGCTGTATTAAAAATAGAAAGGAGAGTCAGGAGGAAAGGCTACCTGTGAGCTAGGTGCTGTATTAAAAATAGAAAGGAGAGTCAGGAGGGAAGGCTACCTGTGAGCTAGGTGCTGCATTAAAAATAGAAAGGAGAGTCAGGAGAGAAGGCTACCTGTGAGCTAGGTGCTGTGTATTAAAAATAGAAAGGAGAGTCAGGAGGGAAGATCCTTCCTGGTGCAAGAATGGAATTATGTTTTCATCCAGGATTAGTATATAAACACAGTAATACTGCTGCTTTTCTGCCATCATGCAAGTGTGGAGTTCTCCTTTCACTTTTAATGAATGTTCAAAATGCTTGAGGGCCTTGAAAGGCTGAGTGTCTGAACTCGGGGCACTTTGAGGTTTAACTCCATCTGCCAGGACAGAAAGAAAATGAGACAGATCATATGTCGCCTAGCTACAATTCCATAACTGTACCCCCATATTTCCCGAGAACATAAAAAATTTGCATTTAACCAGCGGCAATCTTTAATTACAGTAGCACCCAATTAAGGAGCACTAAGTGAAAGCTGATCTGTGTCAGACAAATTTCTCTGTAGTCTTCACATAGAATCACTGTCAGTGATTTTCAATGGAAACACCTGGTAGAGGGATATGAAACAAGCTGAGCCACAAACCTTGGATTTACTAGATTCACTAGACAGATAAAACCATCATAAAACCACTCACCCATCCATCCACCTGTTTTCAATAAGCACTTAACACCATCCTGGAGTCTATCCCAGTAATCATTGGGCACAAGGTACCAGGGAGGGGGATGCCTGTCCATCGCCCAGTCGCACAGTCAACCACTAGGAGCAAGTCAAAGCCTCGCATCCTCCAAACCACATGTCAAATCACACGGACCGAGTGACCCCTCTCTCTCCCTATTGCAATTTTCCTAACATCCTGTGTTTTCTTAGCCTTGTCGCAGTGCTGTACTCCCAAGCAGATAGCAACACCATAAACAACTAAACATACCATGCAAATACATCAGTCATATCACAAAAGGAGGAAATAACAAGCATACAAAGAACTGTGCAAAAGTCAAAGGAAATCTTTAAGGCTAACTTGGCAGTAAGTGTATATTAGCTCAGAATTTATCATAAAAATATGCAAATTTACTGTAACACAATAAAAACAAACAAAAATTTCTTCTGTTCTCCAGAAAGATATGGTAAAACTTTACTTGAGGGGACACAAATAATGTAATATTATGCTATTTCTTATGTATTAATGAACCACAAACTAAGTATTAGTTACAAACTGATGTCATGTTTGTTTGTCATTAAGGAATTGTTACACATCTTTCATCCCAAGCAGTTACTATATTTGTTACTATATCTGTTAATTTTGCAAGCCTTTGTGAACGACTGAAGGAATCACTGAAGGAACAAGCCATGAATAACACAAGCAAAATACTGACGTCATGGTTGTTCATCCTTAATGAATCATGACAAACCTTTCATCTTAAGCAGTGACAAAATTTGTACATCAGTAGTAATGAAGTTACTATGAACCATTTGTCCCCTCAAGTAAAATGTTACTAAAGTTACTCATATCTTGATTATTGGATGGCTAGAAGAAAACTGTTTTAGTTGCCAAACCACTCATCAGGGGCACCTCAGTCATTCCTTGTAATTGTTTAATTTCACCACCAGCTCAATGAATTTGAGCTCAATATGGCATTGATCAGCCAAACTTGGTCTGGTAGTGGTCGAGTCAAAAATGCATGGGTGAACTGAGTGGTTGCTGCAAATACTGTGGGGACTTCAGGGGAGGTTTTAAAATGGCTAAGTTGACATACTTTGACAGACACAATATCATAGTTTTACACCAATATGTACATCATTTGAACCTAATTTTCTGCCTAAGGCACACTACCGTACATCTGAGCTGAAACGTGAAGCTGAAAAAGATTGTAACAGAATGTTACAGTTTTAAAGACTTTAAAGTCTAGAATCTTAAAACTGTTTTCTCGTCAGAAAGAGTCTTTTAATTCCTCTAAGGCCTCAACTGGGAATGTTGTCCAAGCAAAACCTTGTCAGGAGTTCTACGGTTTGAGTCTATATTTACTCTTAAAGGAGAAATTCAAAGAATAACTCTGAGGTAACTAATATAGCAAACTAAGTTGGAGCTTCTAAAGTTTTACCATTTCAGCAAACTAAAACTGGACGCTAACAGTTAGCCTAGCGTGCTGTACTCAAGGGCCACTGTACCAGGTCATGTGACAGTTAATAAGGGGAATATTAATGTGTCTGTCAGTGTTGGGCCGACTATGATGCCACCATAGATTCCAATTGTTCTTCAGTTGAATGTGCATGTTGGAAACAAACTTTTCCTGTGGTGGGATGGGGGGGATCCCCACAATTACTACTTAGTACAAACATTACATTTCCATTTTTCTGAGTCATGCTTTGAAATCTGAAGGCGCTCACAGGGTTTGAATAGAGAGTCAGACAGAACAATTACTCATTCTTATAAGGTCTCTCCTATTGTGCAACACATGGCACAGGATTCGTCTACAGCAATGTTTCCTAACCCAGACCTCGGGGACCCTCAGCCAGTTCATGTTTTTCCACGTTTTAGCAAAAATGTAGACTGTCTGGCAGGGAGCCTGGAAGGAGCAAAAACTTGGATCGTCTGGAAGTCCCTGAGGACCGGGATGGGAAACACTGATCTGCAGACTAATAAACAGATTAGCAGCAGCGTCGCACAGGGTTTGTACTCTACACCTTATATGGATTATGAAATTTTCTTTGACAGCCAAAAGGATAGGCAGAGTTTAATGTTTGCACCTGGCGGGGGGGAGGGAGGGGGTGGATGCATGATGAAAATAATTGCAGTTTCAACTCAGGCAACTGGGGTGGACGGGTGCTACCCCCCCCCAAACTGCACCTCCACCACAGCCCCTCATGCACGTTTACCTAAGCTGTTTGGTCAGTACATGGCTCTAACTTGGATGCCACTGACGGTACAGTGAGAGAGTTAACCAGACAACCTCACCATAAACAAACACTTACTAGGCGGAATTAAGAGGAGATATGTTCCCGGTTCAACTTGGGACATACGCTCTTGCATCTCCCAGCGTAAAGCATTTTGTTTACACTTCTTATTTCACCAGAGAAACAAATGTTCCAAGAGAATCACAACATTCCAGACCATTTCAGGGAAAAAAATGGTTTTCCATCATTCCTATCCATCCATCCGTAAACACCTGAAAAAGTAATCTTAGGGACTCACCCAGCTGTTTTTCAGAGGAGGCTGCCAATGACCTAAAGTCAGACTTCCTCGTCATACAGTATGTTACAGTTTTGGGAACCAAAAATTTACTTAGTCCTCATGTATTCCGACAAAGAACTATCATTAAATTTCCAAAGCTCATTAAGTTCACAGAAATTTTCTCAATGATGAATCCCATGGACCGAGTGATATCTGCAAATTACGAGTTAGCATGCACAGATCACCTTGCAGCCAATCTAGCCAAGTGGAAGCTTTTTTTTTTTTAATGATTTTCCCCCCCAAATTGTGGTGCCACATGGTGTGAGCGCCATCATCCTCTCTGCTATAAATACACATTTTCCATAACGTGCCAGGCAGTAGTAAATAAACTTCTATTGTCTGTAAACAGGCCTTCCTGATACGCACAGCAGTAGCACACTGTGCACATGCAGCCATGCCCTTAATCCCACATAACGAGGAAGGGATTCTCCCCAGGGATGTCAGCTGGTTCCGGTCACTCAGCCAAAAATAGAAGGGGGGCCGGCACGTGTGTCCCCGAGGTCTCTGTCACTCGCCTGATGCAGGGGTGGAACAGGGTTTCCATGATGACGCACCAGGAGGAGAGAGGAGCTGGCCGTGAAGCAGCAGGCCATGCTCTGAGATGGGAGCGGGAGTGCGTCATGGGAGTGTGTCATGGGAGTGCGTTATATGTGTGCGTTATGGGAGTGCGTTATGGGAGTGCGTTATGGGTGTGCGTTATGGGTGTGCGTTATGGGAGTGCATTATGGGTGTGCGTTATGGGAGTGCGTTATGGGTGTGTGTTATGGGAGTGCGTTATGGGTGTGTGTTATGGGTGTGCGTTATGGGACTAGTTAAAAAGCCAGTTCTTGATATCAGGAATTCAATTTTAACCCTCACCCAGCCCTAACTTAAACCATAAGTAACCAAAAAAATTAAGGTTAATATTGTGGAGACCTGAAAAATATCCCCAAAAGCTAACAGGTAACAGGTTTTATGACATTGTGGGAACATTTGGTCCCCACAATGTGGTAAATACAAACCACAACACGCAGAGTTCATGAGTATCTGAAGAGCAAAGCTGTTCAAATTAACATTATAGGGACAAGCATGCTGGTGCCCAGGAAAGCTGCCGTTTCCTACAATGTCAGTGTGTTATGGCCTTTTAGCTTTAATCTATTTCTAGAGAATATCATAACACAGGATATCATAACACAGGATATCACAAATTCAGTTCTACCTAGTCAGAATGCAAATTCTCGATAACAGAAATTCTTTTGTAACTAGACATAATGCCAATTCTTCATATTGGAAATTCTAGTTTAACTAGTGAGATTCAAAATGCTTTCTCATTCATTTCAAAGGGAGCTGGAATGTGAACTAACCAAAATACCAATTTATGATATCAGGAAGTCAATTATCTGTGATAAAAACTGTATTATGACTGTTTACAACTGAATTCCTGGTATCAGAATTTGGATTTGCAACTAGTTACATTTTTATTTCTGATATCAACGATTGGCATTTTGACTAGTTAGGGTGATCATAGCTGGGATTATAGAAATGAATGGAGAGACCACACAATGATAGAAATATAGGAACTGTGTTTATGTATGTATAAGTTTTACTAACCTTGAAGTGATGTTTTTGGAGGAAAGGTCTACAGGGATATGTTATGTGTTTGTGCTTGTGGTGGAGAGACTTTAACTACTGCTAATTAGGGTACAAAATATACGTACTGTAGCTCACCTATAAACTTCTTTTAATGTTGGTGTAGTGCTGTAGTACATATATAGGTATACAAGTCAAAAGATATGCAAAAATATGTTGTTACCTAAATCAGCCCCCTGCAATATAATTAAATAGTATTTTAGATTAAAATGACTAGTAATTAAATAAATGTGTAGATTTCTCACTTAAAAAGTAAGGGCTTTACCTTTAACACAAATAAAATGCTGGGTAAGGTAACAGGTAACAGAAATGTCATGCGGCTTTTAGGTAACTGACCGTATTTATGTAAGGAATGTTATGCGGGGTTACGGTTGTTATTTTTTTGGAATTCCTGTTTTTGTGTGAAGAAGATCCATCAAAAACTCTGAGGAAACCACAACTCCCGTTTCAGCGTGCTTTTTGTGTTCTGCTGCTTTTTCACTGAAGAAAAATGAGGTTGAACTTATGTCAGTGAACAAAGGGTTTTGCTTGAAGCTGTTGCAGGTATTACTTATGGTTGCAGGTATTACTTATGGTTGCATAACAACACGAGGGTCATTAATCACATTTCCAAGCTCCTTGTTGAATTTGGGGCTTGAGAAAGGGGTCAAATCTGCTCCTGCTTATATTAAACTGATTCTTGGGGTTTATAAGATGCGGTATGTCAACTGATTAGTCGGGGAAAGGTGACACTAATTGCCAATTTCCGGGATGATACCCCCACGCTTATATTAACAGATGTGTTATCTTTTTCTGCCCAAAAATATCTGAAAATTACCACAGACATACAAGCTCTTCTTTCTTCTTTACTTCCCTCAGTCAGACACAGCATAACTCAGATATGTGCATTATGAGTGGCGTATGGTCTATGTTTTTCACAGTTTTGTCCATTCCCACCTGGAGACAATGTATCAATACATAACTTTAAAGCTGATCATCTTTGTTTACCCATTTTATCCCTTGGATTCTTCAAATATATGTTTACAAAGGCGCTGTTTAACATTGTCACTGCCACATATTTGCATGATATGACTTTACCGTTCTTTGTTCTTTCCGCAGCAGTAGCAAGGAAACAGGTTTAATAGGCATATAAATTGTGTTAAATCCTGCATCCCTTCCTTGTGCTTATTTTTGCTTTATTGTGTTTTATTGCCTCAGTATTCCATTACAGGTCATAACCAGCTTAGGTGATACAATGTTCTTGGATCATTTACTCATTACCTTTCCCAAGAATTATGAAAACTTTTTTATTTGAAATTAATAGTTAAACTATGCGATTCACATCCAGAAGGGTATTCATTAAAGGGTGCAAGTCATTAGTAAACCTCTTGCTATGTTTTCCTACATATCCGGTATAATGGCTCATTGCTCTCAGCTGGTCTGAGAATATTGTCTTAATGGCTATTTCAACCTTTAAAATACCTGATTTTTTTTAAATATAGAGATATTCCTTTACAGTAATTTGTTACTTTACAGCAATTTTATACTAAAAAAAAACACTTAAACTTAAACCTAAATTTACAATTTGAAGTAATTGCTTAATTTAATTTTATGTCTAAATAATTTTAGAGCTTGTATTATACTACATGATTTAATTGCTTATGAGTTGAACATGAATGAACCAGGGAAATAATACAATGTTACATATTTTTTTTTTCAAATTAAGATCTGCATGGTCTTCATGGAAAATAACTCAGTCTTTGAAACCAGCAAATGCGTATCTTTGTAGTTCCTCTGAGTATCTACTGAATGCTGTCTGCGCTGCATCGGCCTTTTCCACCTGTCACTTAATGAAGGCCTGTGCTGTTGGTAGATGTCACAGTGATCGATACGTTCCAATTTCTCAGCCTTGCGTTCTGGTCTCTGTTGAACGTGGAGGAATTCAGTCCGGGAAAACACACCTAACAGGAGAATTACATTAGCGCGAGGAATGCCTGGGCGTTTTTTTTTTTTTTTTTCGTAGCTCCAACGAGTTGACCACTAAGGGAGGGGCTTCCCAAGGGCACCTGTGACGGAGAACGAGAAGCAAAGTGATACGTGGCAGAACGTGACTGGAAAGCGTGCGTCCGCGAAGCGATGCGGCCAGAAGATCACGGTCATTGTCATATCTTTCATCTGCTCGGCTAAAGTTAATTCTCCTATACTGAATATAAATCAAAATATTAAAAATATAAACAAAGTACATTAAAATGTCATAAAACAGTTGAGCCACAGGAGTTAGAGCTCCCATAAAATGCTATTAACCTCCGGCGAACACGGCCATAAATTCTTCTGTAGTAGTTCGGCCGTCACAACGCTCAATCTCTTTGTTTTATTATGTTTACCCTTCCGAATGCCACAGGACGTGCTCTGCAAAAAGGAGATAAAGGCAAAGGTGTTTCAGACATTTCTCCAAGCTGATAATGAATTTGTATACCAATGTCACCTTTTTACTGGCATAGATGCGGATAACCAGCAAAATAATACGTAAAGAATACAAATAATAATAAAAAAACACTAGTTTCAAAAACTGGTAGACATATATCAGAAAATGCCAAGAAATTATATGTATGCACCTAAACCGGAGGTTCACAACACACACACAGACACAGACACACAGACACACACGGGATTGTAATTATATCTTTGTGGGGACTCTCCATTCATGTATATGGGGAGAACTCTATTACCAACCTTATCCCTTACCCAGCCCTAACCTTAACCATAAGTAGCCAAACAAATTAAATTTTTAATTTTCTGATTGCGTTCACAGAGCTTTGTGGGGACCTGAAAAATGATCCACTTGGCGTCAAAATAACAGGTTTTTATTACACTTTGGGGAATATTTGTTCCAATAAAGCCTTGTATTTTTGACTATACCATTAGCATATCATGTTTGGCTAATCAATAACGTTTTTTTATCTAATTAATTCATTGAACTGGTTAAATGTAACGAATGCATGGAAGGGCTGAGGTGTCCCTAAGGAGAGGACTGGGACCTGAATCGATGCTTTTCTTTCCATCCAGCAAGATATCAGTAACTTTTTGGACAGCAGTAGAAATGCTTGTTAGTTTTTTATTGTTATATTCTCAATTTTCATACGTTGCAATGATAAATTGTGTTTCTTTTCTGAGCAAATACTCGGTACACTTACAACTCAGATAAATAGCCTTAAGCGTTTTCTTTGACTGCGTAAGACTATGTGTGTTATAATGCGTCGTGAGGGTTAATAAGGCTACTGTGACCAGACAGCCGGATGGCTGGTTATGTCATGGAAAGTAGCTACAGCAGCGTACTGTGCATCAGGCCAACAAAAGCAAGGTGACCTGGCATACAGATCATCCACCACACCTACAGAGTGGGCAGATGGGAGAGGAGCAACAGGTAATGTTTACGGGTCCTGGCATAAGTCATTGCCCCCCCCCAGAGCGAGTCACAGGGGAGCGGATATGCATGGAATCCCAAACATGCATTTTTGGGCACACAGAGTGACACTTTTTCACCGTGTGACTACGTAATGTGAAATGCAGAAATATTTCTACCATAAGAAAACACTCTCTTTCCATTTACTGACCACAGCCGTGCTTGTCATGGGGCGTGAAGATGGTTTCTAGTCCACTAAGAATTACTGTTGCAAAGAGATGTCAGCTGTTTTAATTAGTTTTTTGCAGTCTGTTCCCTTTAATCACTGTTCTACGTTTAACTGGCATCAGGAGCAGTAAGCATGAACGCCATGTTCAGGGTTTCGCAGTACTGGGTCATCATCAGCCAGACTGGCAGTTCTTAACTGCCACCAAAAACATACAGAGAACTAACAGTTTTCCGTTATGAAGTATGTGAGCCGTAACCGAGCCGTACCCGAATCGTAACCGAGCCGTACCCGAATCGTAACCGAGCCGTACCCGAATCGTAACCGAGCCGTAGCCGATCCATATCCGAGCTGTAACCGACCTGTACCCAAGCCATACCCATGTTGACATGGCCCTCCATATACGGAAAGTGTGACCAAACTGAGCTGGTTGCGTCACCACCATCTGATTGGTCGAAATGCATGGAAATACAAGCTGGAACCGTGCTATAACTGCACTGTAACTAGTGTCTCTCTGCGGCTCAGTTCATGTCTGCCACAAACCCCAGCTGTTGTCAAGTTAATATACGCTGGTGATGGGACTGGTGGCTCAGTGAGGTTTTGTTGTCTTTTAACATGTTTCGTGTCACCTGCAGGAACCCGCTGTTTGGTAACTGCCAGCAGTAACTTGTTCTGTCCAGTTCTGGCCATGATTTGTTTACTTGCTGTAATAGAAGCTTCTGAGTTCATTCGTTACTGCCAAGGGTGTGTGGTTTGATGGAGAAATATTGATTTTTTCCATATTGAATGTTTCATTTTGAGGAAACGATTGTAATGTTGATATTGATTTTTTTTTTCTGCCAGGTAGCTTAAATAGTTTGTATTATTTTAGGGAGAAGGACATGAACTGGTACCAGGCAGGGACCAAATATCGGGCTCAAGATCGGTATGGAAAAGAAATCAGTAGTATCCCCCCTCCCTCTGCCACAGAGTGAATATAACTTTCTCTCTCATTTTTAGTAGTGACACCATGACATTGACAGGACTTCCTTAGCAAATGCAGCTGGATGGTAGAAAACCGTATGTCATAAACAAGGTCAAAGCCCGTGGAAAAACAAACCGGCCACAGATGTGCGTGTGTGTCTGCATGAATGTGCCTTTCTCTGTCATCCATGCTTATTAGAATCAGTTTCCCTTGAGGGTTTGTGGGTCTCTGTACATGTATGTGACTGTGTGTCCGTGTGTGTGTGTCTTATGTGTGACAGTCTTGCTTGTCACATTTCCTTCTGCATGTATGTGTATCTGTCTAGTTTTCTCTATATATTTAGTTCTATGTTTGTGTGTCTACGTTTCTGAATGTGCACAGGTTTGTGTGTGTATGGGTCTGTGTATAAATCTCTGTGCTGTGTATGTATGTGGATGCATCTGTCCATTGTAACCGTGTATGCGTGGATGTTTGTGTGTCTGTCTGTGCGATTATCCGTTTGTGACTCTGCACGCCTGTGTGTTTGTGTTTATGTCGGTCCATCTGTCTGAATTTCTCGTATACCTGTCTGTTTGTCTGTCAGACCGTATGTGTGCTTCTCTGCCCGTGTCATGCTGGCCAGCTCTGCATAGTACCAGGGGACGGACACAAAGAAGCGGAAGGGAGGGTGGGGGGTGGTGGCGGGTCAGTTTTTCACACGCCCCAGCCTTCTCCCTCTTGCTCACTTACTCGCTGTTTTGAGGTCTGCTGGACACACATTCCAGTTTGTTTTGTATGTCGCGTTTCTGTTCTGAGCGACACACACACTATGTGTTGAACACACACATAAAAACACAAGGAAGCGCTTTTAGCCGTGACAGTTTCCACACAGAAAAAAAAGAAAATATTTACCTCGCACCCTCACTGTTACAGGAAATGGAAAATATTCACGAGGGTACTCCAGAAAAAAAGGCTTTCAAAACAGTCTGTACAACCACTTGTCATGTTGCAACGTAAAATAAATGCCAAGGTTGCATCGTGCATTTGAACAAATATCTATTGCTCAACTAATGCGTAAAAATTTTTGTCACCACTATTTCCCACAGATACTTGCTTGGTCTTTTGGACTAAAATATGCAAATTACCTGCATGCACATCAAACCAGCAGCTGTCTGGGTGCTTCACTGAGCGAGTAGTGTGAGTAGTGTGAGTAGTGTGCTCCGTGCATGTGAGCGCATCATGTGACGCAAAATGATGTCTCTGCTCAGGTCTGTTCTATTATTTGATACTGGTGACCTGTAATGCTTTCCACTGGGAAATCACGCAGAACTGCAGCCAGAAGTTTAGCACCATCTGTGCTGGATTGGGGCAGTACACATGGTAACTGCTGCCGGCCAACAGCGACATAAGAGGCCATCGACGGGCTCCGCGAGACACTAAGAGGGGCTTTTGGATTGGAGCTTGTCATTTTGGATGTGTGCTAAGGATTAGGCCTGTTTGGGTGTGGATGGGGGGGCAGCATTTCTTATGGGGACCAAGCTACAGTAGCAGCCTACAGCAGATTAGCTGAATTGCTCCCCCGTGAGTTATGGAAGGAAGGCACGTAGCAATATTTGACTTCCTGCCACCCCCCCCACAAAATAAATAAATAAATAAATCTCCATCACCGATTAGGCATGTACCCATGTAATTAAAATACAGATTTGAACCCCCCCTCAAATTTTGCTTCAGACCCCCAGTCGCTAAAATCTAAGCCTGCCCCCCCCCCAACCGCACACACACACACACACACACACACACAAACACACTTTCCTCCTTAGCCCCATAATATAAGATAACGCTTTATATTAAGTGCACCTTCATAGTGCATTCCTAATGCATTCATAATGCATTCATAGAACATTCATAAGCAGCATGCAAGTACACCTTAACATCCTAACATCCCTTAACAGCTTTAATATACATTAATAACAAGCATTACATGATTATACAATTATAATGTTTGTTATTGTTATATAATGTTTGTTATTAATGTATATTACAGCTGTTAAGGGATGTTAGGATGTTAAGGTGTACATGCATGATGTTCATGAATGTTTTAAGAATACTTAATGAATACATTTTGATGGTGTGCTGAACGTTTTATGAATGCAATATAAAAGCATTATGAAGGTGCAGTTAATTAGGTAATCGTTACCTAATATAATATAATAAATAATAATTGTATTCATTTATTATAAATATATAATATATATTTTTATATTGAAAAGAAATCTTCAATGGCCAGTATTCGTGTACTCAGAACAAACAAGGAAATCAAAGCACTCATTAGTCTGACCTTATGGCACATAATCTTCTTGAGGAACCAGTCATGACTCTCAACAGCAAGAGCAGTTCATTGCGATGGTAAAATAGTACGCCCTGATTGCAAAATTACAGCCCATAACGAGACGCCGGCCAGAAATAGTTCTGCGGAAATAGTCACTCTCTGTAGCCAAATCTTTTTCGCAATAAACTCCTCCTCTCTGCCGCTCCATCTCGTAGGTTCATGTGATCATGTAGCGTGTATGTCATCATTGCTGGGCTGCTGCAGGACACGCTAAGCCTGCCTATCTGCATGTGCTTCATAGGAAATCATTCATTGTTTTCATTGGCTTCCGCAGTCACAGGCAGACGCGCAAATGCTTTGATTGTGACTCGCACATAATTCAGGGGACGGTAAATAGATGAATGCCCTGTATATGGTATCGATGTATAATGAACATGAGGTTATATGCAGTAGTGATGCATTAACATAGAGATATTTAGGGTACTTTCAAAAAATGCTTAATTATTGCCATCCTTTAAGGCCATGGAAAGAAACTGCAGAAATGTTCAAGGAAATTCAAATATATGATATGGTTTGTATTTTAATGTTATTTGGTTACCAAGATTTACCCCCAAATCCCATCCCGCGTGTGGCTGCCAGTGGTTAGCCAATCAGATTATTTTGAGCTATGACGTAGACCAAGAAGAGAGTGTAGGTCTCTCCTACAGTCTGCGTGTTGCACTTTAAAGGGGTGCATGTGAAATCGCCTCGTGTCCGAATGCCTTGCGTGACATTTCAAGCCTGGTCCGCCTCACGCCGGCAGTCATTTTTCAGCGTCGTTACAACTCTCTGCAGTGTAATTACACAGGATGGCAGACGGAGGGCGTAGCCATGCTGTGATGGACAAGTGTTCCAGCGGACTTATTCCACCTACAAAGCAACTTCTCCTTCATTTTAGTGCTGGAGGCGGGGGGGGGGTGGATCATTTAAAATAATTGCCCTGTTTACAGCAGAAGTCCATCCTGTGGTTTCCATCTCAGTTATAGACAGGCTGCAAATATAGTAAAGTTTTGTGAAGCAGGTGTAGGTGTATCTTCTGTAGCAGTTACCGTCCATGAATCGGAGTGTGGAACCTGAATTACCGATGCCACCCTCTCCCTTTCTGTTCCATGCTGCTACAGACAAGGCCACATATAAGACCTTAGTGTCACGTCTGAATCACTAAGCTAGTTAGGGACATAGGCAACATTGCTGGGCTTTCTGCTTGGGGTGAAGGTTAGCAGGAACAGCCTTAGCACCAGTCAAACTGTGCAATCAGACTCCATCACTGACCACAGTGTTCATGCATGGCTGCATTATTGCAAATCGCTTGTCTCCTAGTAGCCCGAAAACCCTGAGGGCAGCTGCAGAGGCTGACGCCCTCTGATTGGTCAGTGGCATGTATGAAGTTTCCGGAACATGTCTGCCACTGCAAACTTGCTAAGTTCAAAAATGTTTTGAGCTGCAGCAAATTGACCACAGGTGAATAAACGCATTCTTGCCTGAAGGTTTATTCTCACAAGCTAGGGGATAAATACATTTTTTTTTTATCTTTTCAACTTTTGAAACTCTGAATTAAAAAATAATGCTTCTTTCTTGAATAAATATTTACTTGCCCTCAAACACTGAAAAAATAAATTTGCTTCTGTTTCCTCACAGTAGTAGAGCAACATGACAACTGCATACGGCAATATTGCAAATCATAACTGGCCTCTTTAATATCACAGTTCATTATGGGTACAAAAAAAATCTAAATATGGAAAGTCCACAGGAAATGAAGAATGCCACATAATTTACTAACAGGAAAAAGTTCTTTAGAATTGTAAAAGATTATTTTATTTTTTTTATTTGTCATTGGTCCAGAGAAAACATACACTTTATATAAAAAAACAAACATTTTATCATACATACAATCAATTAATATGTACATAATAATACTTTAGCGTATTTCCTTTTGCACAGCAAAGATAAAACATTTATTTTTGGAAAGAACATTTACCATGCCACGATGTGTTTAACGACGCAACACTCAAAGACAAAGTTCCACAACGGTACAGAAAGGGAAAACTCACAACAGTGAGTGATGCAGACGTCAATTTCTCACGGGTAAAGGTTGCAAATTAAAAATACAGTTATAAGTTAGGTTCTTCGGGGAAACGGTTTAACCCAGCATATCTTTAAGCGCAACAGGTCAAGGTAAACAGTGTTAAATTCCACTTTTTGGGCCGCCACTGCTTCGTGGCAGTAGTAGATTTTGCCAAAAACTGTAGTGCCATTGTGTATTAAAAAATAATAATAATTTAAAAGTCATCGTAACATAAGTTATTGTCTTTAGAGTTCATGTTTTCAAGTGATTTTTTTGTGGAGGCACGTAAAGGACTTTAAAATGGACAGTACAGATATCAGCGTGAGAGGAAAGACACGGTTTGCACGTAATCACGATGTGCGATTGCAGACCGAATGTTAAGCACAGTCAGCCAATTTCCTGCAATTTTCCTTCAACGTGGCCATTAGATAAAGGGATGGACTCCTGGCCGCTGTCTATGGACGACTCGCTGCCGGTGCTCTCCCCCGAGAGCAGCCGCGTAACCCGCAGGTCCGCTTTCAGCGTCCGCACGTCATTCCCGATGCACATCTCCCCGAGGTCGCTGATGATCTGCGACAGTTCTTGCTTCCCGTTGGTCAAGCAATCGCTGTCAAAAATGTCCTCGCATTCATAGTGCATGGCCTTTTCCTCTTCCTCTTCCCCAACTAAGTCCTCGGTGATGGAGCCAAGTTTTGGCGCGCTGCGACTGCGCTCCACGGGCGGCTTGTAATAACACTGGCCGTTGAGGAGCTTCCGAATAGGAACCAGAGGGATGGTTTGCTCTCCGATTAGCTGCTGCTGCTGATGCCTTGCATCGTCCCTTCGTTTTAACCTTTTAAACTCGGCCAAAGCGTTCGACGACGTCTGGTAGAGAAGCAGTGCCATGGCTTTTGCTTTCTCCGGCTTAGACACAAGCACCGCATGACACCTTAGCATTACGGCTTTATGCTTCATCTCATGCCTGTAGATCCAAGCGAAGATCTTGGGAAACCTCGGGTCGGCGACGCAGTAGGTTATCCGGTGCAGTAAATACAAATGTCCTGGTCTCCTCGCCTTGTCGTCGAGGTGCACCATCCGGATGCCCTGCGCGCTTATAGTCAGCCGCATCTTCGTGCCGTTCTTTCCCATTTCGCTTTTCTTCCATATCTTGCTGACAGCTACATCCGTGCAGCCGTCTCCTTTCGACTGAATGGTAGTGGCATTGCCCAAGTAAAGGACCGTATAAGTGGGGTCCTCGTTGGTGATCTTGACCTTTTTTCTCCTGGATTTGAACATACTTCCTACCCGGTTCAGTGCGCTCTCCGGGCAGGACTTGGCGAAGGAGGTCAGCGCAGAGTAGTTCAAACTCACGGCATATCCCTTCTGTTTAGCCTGTTTGTCTTCCTCTATAAGCTCGAATTTGTTCTTCTTCCACGGCAGCATTATCTAGTGTTCTGTAAACTATTATGCAAAAACACAACTTTCAGAGGATTTTCGTGCACTCCTCTTATTGTGTAATGCAGGAATATTATCTATAAAGTATCTAAAGTATTTCCGTATGAACTCTTGTTCCCCATTTCTTCCTTCTGTCTTGCACACTTCTCTACTGACAGTTCACGTTTATTCCAGGCAAACCCTCCTCAGCTCAAGATATATGCTGGGCTGAACCATTTCATCCAGACTGTAGGGGGACACGGTAAGCAGCAAGAGCGCTAATAGAAATCTAGTAGTTTAAGATTTTTTTTTTTCTCCAGAATTCACCGACTGTACTTGAATTTAATATTTATTTATTTTTTCTCTTAAACAATTTATATTTACACAATTTGTTGATCTGTTGATCAGTCGATCCTAGTTTTTTTTCGGAGTTTGGGTTTCCTTGTTTACAGCGGCATGTGTTTTTTTTAAGTGAAATCTATAAGGTGTAAAGAAAACCATTTTTATGAATTGATTTGAAATGTTTAATGAAAAAGCGACCTTTAAAGTGATGGAGAATATTGTGGGTTTACGCGTGATACAAATATTACAACGGCTGCTACTCATGTAGACATGCGATGTGTTAGTAACGAGCGACTTTTTGTACCAGCAGCGAAAGGTGTTTGATGTTGAAGACCTGTTCATTTCAGTTTTCAATTAGGCTGTATTGTCTTTTTGAAGAGTTTTTCCGCCATCTGTTGGTAAATAATGGGTACTGCATGAGAATTTGTATTTACAGTAGGACGCCTTTGTCCGTAGTGACGTACAAGCGAGGAAGGCGTGGGGTCAGATGGCCTTGGCGAAGGGTCTGAAGCCAATCCTGCTGACTACGGGATTCGAACATAGGACTTTCGAGGTTTTGGGGATGTGCCCTAATTAACTCAGATAGCTACACAGCGCCCTGCTACATGTTCTAAAATTAATCTAAAAAGTAAAGATTTATTGACATAATAAGGACGTATTATTCCTTTTCTCCTTTCGTACTCCTTACTCATACTGTATGTGACTAATATCACTCGAATTGCATTTTTTAGCTCGCTTGTTTGTCTCATGCCTGTTTAGACTGTTGAGTAAAGTTTATTACAAAAGAATTGACTGCAAAACAGGACGGTCCTCTTTGTTGCGATAATTGAGAAATGTTCTGTAGAACTATTTAAGGCCTAAATCTGTAGGTATATATTATCATTGTTGGCGTTGTTAACATAAAATTCTCTGACAGAGTGAAAAAGTTCAAATGTTGCCATCAGGTATTTACTATATCGGAGGACACAAGAATTCGACTGATCTGAACAACTGACTTTCAGACCTTTCGGCAAAATGTCAATGTCCGGAGACCGGAGCGCTGCTCAAAATGAAAGTTTGCACGATTTGTATCTTAATGTATTTGTGTTTATTTCGTAATTTTTGTAACAAAATTCTTCGACGCCATTGCCAAAAGCTTCTAAGTAACATTGCAAAAGAATAAATTGTGGTATCAATTCCGATCGTCTCCTATTACTTAGAATAACCTGAATAATCTATATTTGACACATAGAAAGTTAGTTATTTTGATACACTTCCTTACAGGCTTTGTTAAAGCCTTTCATCTATTTTAACCTGCTATGAAGATGAACGATTTATTTGATTTACGTATTTCATAGACGTAAATAAAGACGACACGCCTTTTATTCCCCAAACTAAAAGGGGTAAGATCATCAGGGAGTAAAATGTACAAAATCACTGAACGTTCCATTTATTTTCATCAGAAATATTTGTTTCTTCCTAGAAAGACGTACTTTGTGTTTCACACATGTTTTCCGTGATAGTTCAGTCCGTAAACAACTCTAACAAGATAATCGGGGGAGTACGGCGCGCACATTCGCACTGATAAGACAATGACGTAAGGGAGCTGAAGACAGGCTGTGATCAGATCACACACTGAGGGTTCATCTGCACAAAACACCAACAGAATAATGTTTTCACTTGTAGCAGTTAACAGAACATTAGTACATTTATTTATTGTGTTTGAACCATTGTATTAAGGAATTACTGTTTTTTTTCTACTTTGAAAACTATAGAATGTCTTTATTAGCCAATCTACAACAGTGTAGGGGAACCGTCCACTGGCCCAGTGGCGGAATCCAATTGGACAGCCGAAGGCTTGGAATGCGTGTGGATCCTTCCGAGCGCTCCTGTAAAGTTACCCATTTTAGGTAAAGACCGAATTATATCTGACTCCAATTTGATTAAAGATCTTTATGGCGATTTTAGTCATGACATTTCTGTTAATTAGATTACTCCAGGGCTGTGCCTTCTATTGCTGAACCCCCACTAATCCCGGACAGTGGGGCACACTGTAATACAGTGCCAGCCTAGATGCCCGTCAGGACCCGGCGACCCATAACGCCTCAGAGGCTCAGCTGACACTTGCCGAGTCTGAGATAATGAGGGCCACAGAGGTTAAGCAGATGTCTGCCGTAACCCAGCGTGTGCACGCCTCAGAGGCTGGGCCGGACTTTGCCGTAACCCAGCGTGTGCACGCCTCAGAGGCTGGGCCGGACTTTGCCGTAACCCAGCGTGTGCACGCCTCAGAGGCTGGGCCGGACTTTGCCGTAACCCAGCGTGTGCACGCCTCAGAGGCTGGGCCGGACTTTGCCGTAACCCAGCGTGTGCACGCCTCAGAGGCTGGGCCGGACTTTGCCGTAACCCAGCGTGTGCACGCCTCAGAGGCTGGGCCGGACTTTGCCGTAACCCAGCGTGTGCACGCCTCAGAGGCTGGGCCGGACTTTGCCGTAACCCAGCGTGTGCACGCCTCAGAGGCTGGGCCGGACTTTGCCGTAACCCAGCGTGTGCACGCCTCAGAGGCTGGGCCGGACTTTGCCGTAACCCAGCGTGTGCACGCCTCAGAGGCTGGGCCGGACTTTGCCGTAACCCAGCGTGTGCACGCCTCAGAGGCTGAGCCGGTATTCACCGTAACTCAACTTGGGCAGTCGCAACTGTTGATCTTATCAATTCTCAGACCCTCAGCCAATCAAATTGCTTTAGGAGGAATGTGACAGTTCCTTCGTTCTACTGTACCAGGTGATAAGATCCTCCACTTGGGTTTAGTCTTACATTCTATATTTCTCTTATGTGAAAACATACTGCTTTAAGGTTGAGAGTACTGTGCCCGTCATACTGTGACCATTCAAACGAGACCAAACATGGGTGTATGTGTCCCTGATGTTAGTCTGAGGTAATACCTCCTGTATTGGTGTGAGTTAGCGAGTGTAGGGTGTATCTGTATCTTGACGTAATCAGGTCTTGTTACTGGAATTTGGCTGCAGGGTTCTGGCTGCCCAGTGGGGGTGAGGTGTCCTTTTTGATGTGGTGATCAGGTGATTTGGGTCCAGTTTTGTCGGAGCCGGTGGATCTTTGCTTCAGGACACTGGGTGGAGCATCACAGGCTTGCCAGAGCTCAGACTAACCACTAACCATAAAAATAACAATAAAAATTAACATTTGTAAAGTTTTGAGTAAAGGGAAGAAGACTGCTACCCTGGTTGTGCTGGCAGAAGGTATCCAAGATAGCAGTAAACTAGAAGAAGGTGAAGCAGGAGACACTGGGAACAACCAAAAACCAGTTAAGCACAAGGCAGAAGTGGCTTTATAATGTAAGGGAGGACAACCAACTCATCCAGCAATGCCTCATGAATCGAAGGATGACATCAAGTGACCTTCAAAGAGATTGAGAAACTGTAAGTGGTGTGAAGTGCACAGTCAGGATGATTTAAAATAGGCTCCTAGAAGCAGGACTGAAGTCTCACAAAGCAAGGCAGAAGTTCTTCATCAATGAGAAGCAGACAGGAGCCGTGCTGGAGCTTGCAGAAGACCATTTTCTCTGATGAGTTTCAGCTCTGCCCAGCTCCTGAATTTTTGATGACTAGACAAAGACCTGGAGAAGCTACAAATGTATGGCAACTACTGTAAAATTTGGTGGAGTATTGCTGATGATCTAGAAGGGCTTCAGCACGGCTGGGATTTGGCAGGTCTCTGTAAAGGGCATATGATTCAAGCAATATTTAAGGTTGTCTTGAAAGAATACTTGTTTACATCTGCTCAGACCATGATCCCCAACAGGATATTCCAGCAGGACAATGCTCCATGCCAAACATCCTGGTCAGAGGTGAACAGTTCAAGTCCAGAAAGTAAAAATCCAGACCAAGATTTTGTTTCAACCAACCAGCTGAGAATAAATAGTCACAGTACTCAACTGGTTGGCTGAAATAAAATTTTGGTCTGGATTTTTACTTTCTGGACCTGAATCACCCACCTCTGAGCCTGGTCAATAAAGGTGTGAATGGAGGAACACCAAATCATGGCCCTGACACAGCGTGCCCACTCTCCAGACCTGAACTCCATCCTAAACCTGTAATATTATACAGTGGAAGATGGATAGTTATAAGCCATCAATCAAAATTGCAGTGCAAAGCTGGTGCAAAGTCAATGTGAAGGACTGTGAAAGATCAAAGTCAATGTGAAGGACTGTGAAAGATCAAAGTCAATGTGAAGGACTGTAGTGTGGCAGCATGTGAACTGCGATGTATATCCAGGGTCATGCCACCAAATTTTTATTGTTGAACTCTTCATAAGTAAAAAATATTATTTAATATGGGTAAAAACTTGTTCAGTTTGCATCAATCACTGTACAACAACATTGTATTTTTGGTACTCTGGTATTCTGCAAATAAATGACAACATTTTTGTTTGGATTGGAATTTGGAATGAAATGTGCTCAAAAATTTATAAACAAATATAAAAATGTATAAATTGTAAAAACAGTGAAACTGTGGTGTCTTCATTTTTTCCAGAGCTGCATTGCATATGACTATAACTTGCATTTTGTTTCTAATTTTTGTACGATGAGCTACGTTTGTTGTTATTCACAAACATTCAAAGTTCCCTACGTTTGATTAGTTAAAGGAAAGATGGGAATGAAAAATGAAAGCCATTAGAACAAAGACAAAAACAATAAATTTGGAGGGAAACCATGAGTAGTTACAATCAGTAATCAAGCACTTTGCAGTAAAGTTAAAACTATGGCTTATAGAAGACACTCTTCAAACTACTTAATAAACTCACTTAATTAAAGGCATCGGAGTAGAAATAGCCCACTATCCACTTCTGAAGTGTGGAAAAAGCCTGCTTTGTCGCCATCAGTGGCCGGCTGACACCATTCAGGATGTAGGTTTAAATTAAACCACTAGGTGGAGATATTCCACAATGACGACGACTTAGGTACAGATGCCGTGTCGATTTCCATATTTGTAGTATGAAAACTCTCATTGTAATTGTATATGCTAAATTTGTATTTAAAGCTAATAAGGTATGCGCCGTGGGTGGTTGATTTACCGGATTTTGCTGCTTTGGGCAATAGCTGGGCAAAAAAGTTACAGAGAATTATTAAAGGCATAGGCTATATAAACTACTTCCATAATCCATCAAGGTGTTGGATTGGTCAGGTCTACCTGACCACATTCTGTTTAATGACACTAAAAACAATATTCTTGAGTGTCTATTTTGTTACTCGTACTAGTAAATACCAGGATATCGAACAAAT
Source organism: Paramormyrops kingsleyae (assembly GCF_048594095.1). NCBI lineage: Eukaryota > Metazoa > Chordata > Actinopteri > Osteoglossiformes > Mormyridae > Paramormyrops > Paramormyrops kingsleyae. The sequence goes on along the minus strand of NC_132817.1, from coordinate 16,405,786 downwards.
GAAAATTTCTATATGCACTAAGCGAAGACGCGTTAAAAGCGAATTTTGCATTTGCTTAAGAATTTGAAATAGCCTAGTTCCGTAGGTTTCATCCGAAAACCCAAGTAAACTGCAGATTGCCCTATTCGTTTCGTGTCGCTTATATCAAACTGCGTAATCCCATATGTGTATGAATCGTATGCACGAAGAGCTGTTACAATTATGAAAAATATAAAATAACCACATGCATTGTAAATTGATTCATGTGTGGGTGCATCAAAGCATTAATACATACATAGTAAGAATGAAGAGAGAACATTATTATGGAGTGTAAGCTAAAATCATATTTATGAGCAAAAAGACACATTATACATAACAAGTGCAATTTTTGCCTCTCGGGGTGCTTAAGTGACCTCACATCCTGCCTCTTACTTCCTCCAACTATGGTTGGCAAGCCAGTTTGAGGCAGTCTCCGGCTCGCAGCACACTTTCTTCACTCGCTGATTGACAGCGTTGCACACGCACCTTCGCTTTGTGTTGCGTGTTAGTGCATCGCTCACACCACGAAATGCGACTGGTTTAAAAAACACTTCTTTTCTTTTATTTTTTAAGCTTCTCGGACACAGAATGCTTCGCAGGTGATATTTGACGTGTTCGGTGGTCCCGGGTGAGTTTTTTCCCCTAAGTTTATCCTCTGCCTAAGGACAATGCGCTTAGGGGGTGGAAGAGTCCGGTGGGCGCCGGCGTGCATGAGAATGTGTGCGCGCTTCTGTCACTGAAATAACGGGATCAGATGTTTCTATGTTCCTGCCGTGCTAGACAGTTGTGTAAAATTTAACCGAGAGTTTAGTTAAAAGTCTTGATTTCTTCTCAGTCCCGGATATTTTTGTTTAGAAATGTAAATGTTATGATTTGTGTGAAAGCCCGCAAACTTGTTCCAGGATGGAAACTTCGTAGCTGTTAAGTGTTGGCAAGAATGTTTTGCACACCTGTGTTGAAAAGTTCCGATCAGTGATCGTCTTAAGAAAGCACGACGAGACGTCGTAGACGTTTGAAAATGCCGTCGGGGTTTCGGCGTAAGAAATAACACGTATTTGTGACATTTTGGAATTCAGTTCAAAACCACGTTTAAGATCACTTTTGCATATTTCTGTAATAGTCATATAAACATTTGTATTACACTATGAACGGCTGCTGATATTGCTCTTTAGTTATTGGTCTTAAATACTATAACAAAACTTAAAAAATGTCAAAGCACTTGCTTATGCTTACTACAAAGTTATTGCATACAGCATTTCAGCAAACACCAGTGTTCAGTGTTGCTTCACGTTAAGGTACAGAGTTTAAACCAGGCTTGACTTGACTTGCTCTGAATTTACTTCATTCCTGTCACCTACATTCCTGATGCAACGCATTTTTTTTGTGCACACATACTGACGGGTATCTACTGTATGTTGTACTAATGACAGGGCTGAATGAAAAAGCACTGCAGAGTATTACTGAAATGTAATATTATTATAAATCAATCCATCGACTACGTATCCAGTACAGTGTTGCAGGGGAAGCTGGAGAATAGGGAAGAAGACGGGGGACCCCCTAGATGGGATGCCAGCCCATCACAGGTCACACACCCCTGGAAATTCATATTATTATTATCACTGTGTACTAAGGGTGCACTAACATTCTGAAGGTTTTAGCGTTAAGTGAAAGTAAGCTACTTTTAAAGGGTATAGTTAAATTATGAATTATTATTATGGGATGTCAAGTAGCATGAACTCATGGCTCATAAATCCAAACTGCCGGTCCAAACTATACATATGTAGATTTTTTTTATGTACTTATAAAACAAACTTTTGAAGACCTGAATTGTGTGAAGCCTAATGACTCCAAAGAAAATGATGCTTAAAGGTATTTATGTGAGTGTTTTATCTGTGGCTTTGCTCAGATAACCCCTAACATTTAAATATGTACAAATAAGCAGTAATATAACAGACAGTAACAAGAATTTCTTCTGCTCTCCAAAAAGCTACTGATACCTGGTTTGTTGGCCACCACCCCAGCCATGCAATGTACAGTATTTGTTAAATTTCACCACCAGCTCATTAAATTAATGAACGTAATTAGTTTATTTACTTCGAGAGGTGTTTTTTTATCCAGACAGGTTGGGCGAGGTCAGGAAATACTTATTAGGGTGACTTGAGAAGAGGTTTTGAAATGGCTTTGCTGACAAACCTTGACAGATATAGTAAAACTAAGGATACATAAATATAATTTAAACACAGTCTCATTCTGCAGCTGAAGAGTTTTGCATGGTACTGTAAACAAACTGTGTTCCCGAATATCGAGTCTTTTATATTGTAATGTTTGAAAGAACTTAGATAATGTGTCTTATAAGAATATAAAATAGAGGCAAAAGCCATGTGATCACTGCAAAGTATTTGGGGTCTCTACATGTTCTTGTGAGAATTATTGCTAATTTGGTTTGGCTAAGTTGCCTTGGATGACTTCCTCTTTTTCCTTTGTAGCATATTTAACATGTACGATAAATCTCTGACAATTAGAGTGGATGTTACACAGGGAAGCTTTTAAAGAATGATGGCCAAAATGGCACAGACTATAGGCATGGCAAGGTTCACAGTCATACAGCAGATTTGGCTTTTTCTTGCATTCGCTTTTCTGTTTCCTTCACAGCAAAGTCTCTGGAAGTCATCTTCCATCGTCCTTTCCGCCTCAGTTCAATGGGCATCATGTGGCACAGTTTGGTTTCAAGTTTAAATGCTTATCAGCACCAAGTCTGGTTCATTTCTTATCAGAGTATGAGTGAAGCTAAGGGGAACCTCGTCCCTGAACCTTAACAACAAGGCTGCTGAGTTTAGATACTAGGAAACTGCTGAATGGAGATTGAAGCGCATAGCAGAACACTGGTATGAGATATAATGAAAATGAAACTCGAATGTTCTACATCGGTTTCGCCATAGACTTTTTTGGCACATCTTGTACACGTCAGTCCCCACTTTTCAGCGTGCTGTCTGGCTCATAGAGGAGGCGATACCGATTTTGTTTGCCTTTTAGGCTGAATGTACAGGAATCCGGAGGCAGGCTGCTGTCACTGTGTTGTGAAAGAACAGTCCGGTAATCTTACGCCAGAGAGGAGCCGTCTTGCTCTGCAATGATAGTTGGACCAGTCAGCTATTCACAGACAGACCCAGATTAGTTTTACTAAACTACTGTAGAAGATGTTCCTTTCTGTAAGTTATTCACTCAGTCAGTTACTTTGTCTCCAGTCATTTTACCTCAGAAGACGCGGTCTTCCATCCCTAACACGAAGCACACTCCCGCTGAACCGTTGTCTCACCAGAACAACTTTCACAAGCGTACTGGGGGTTGAGAATCAGCGGACTGGAATCACTGGGGCAATTCTGTCGTGAGCCAACTTGTGACGGGCAGCGCAGACGCAGAGGTGGCAAAGCCTGTCGTTAAAATACCTCCGAAATCATAAAACGTGTCAGGAAGCCGCATCATCTGTGGTGCTGCCAGGAGTTAATGAGGAGGGCAGCGATAGCACTGGAGGTGAGCAGCGTGTTCCGGCATTTTCCTTCATCAGCTCTGACTCTGCCAGGCTTTATGAGTTCTCTGCCGATATCCACTCCGAACTGGGTGAGAGAGTAACACCGGTTCACCCTGGGGGCTGAAACTGATCCTCGCACAGAGATAACAGTCTCATTTATGGAAATTCATCCTGCCAAAATGACATTGCTCAGCCCTAGATACTGCTCAGGTTGGACAATGATTTGCACAATCCCCTTGGACAACATAGTAAGGAATCCAATTGGATTTAAGAATAAGTGATATACATATATGTCTAGTATGTCCAGCTCCATGGTGTTGACCGGCCCGCTGTCAATATAGCTCTATCTGTCAAAACATTTAAATGTGGAATAAAAGAAGTGAAAAGGTTTGTTGAGGTAGAGATCATGCAATGGAATAGTATAGATCTTTATTTGGGTTGCCAGGGTTCCATGTGTGTGGAGTCTGCATGTTCTCCCCGTGTGGTCGTGGGGTCCCCCCCCCCGCCCAAACACATGCTGAGGTTAATTGGAGTTACCAAATTGCCCATAGATGTGCATGTGTGATGAATAGTGTGTGAGTGAATGGTTTGTGAGTGTGTGAGTGAATGGTTTGTGAGTGTGTGAGTGTGCCCTGTGATGGATTGGCACCCCATCCTGGGCTGTTCCCTGCCTTGTGCCAGTGTCCTCCAACACACCCCCCCCCCCCCCCCCCACCCTCCCGACTCTGAAAAATACAAGCGGTTACAGAAAACAGATGGATAAGATCTTCATTGTTACTGTTCATAGAGCAGCAAAAATTCATATAGCAGCAGTCCAGTCAAGTAAAAACATATGCAGAGCTGCAAACGCCACATAAAGAACAGGCTTACAGGGATATGCACACGGTGTAGATGTAAACATGCACACATCGATTGTACAAGAAATAGAAGTAAATGTCTTGGGTTGTTCCCTGACCTTTGCCCGCAGATACGCTCCAGGCCAGCAGCCATCCGGCATTGGGCAAGCGGGTACAGAACATGGATCGATTAGATGGTGGATATAAGTCAAAAATGTAGAGCAAATTACATACATTATCCAGTATACAGAAGTAATGTTTTAATTAGTGCGAAATCGACACCAAAATGATTCCGGCATGGTGAAGTGTCCCAAGTCAGTGCTCACTGAACTGCAGGATGGAACCCTGACAGCTGTGGGCAGAAAGATGTTTTTCAGTCTGGTTGTGTGGGCATGAATAGACCAGTAGGGTTTCGCAAATGGCAGGAGTCTGAACAGGTTGTATCCAGGGTGACGTGTGTCTCCCATGACCCTGAGAGCTCTAAGGTAGCGGTGCTTGGTGTTGATTTTGTCCGGGTCAGGAGGTCTTATGCCTCTGATGCTACTGCCGACTTCACCTTCACTGCTGAAGGCGAAAAGCGATGTGGCGGATTCTGAGGGATTTCTGACTGCAAATCTCTGTCTGTGTCGGTCATGTTTAGTGTCACCAGTCTAAGTCATTTTTTTTTCCCTCCCAGTTTTGTGTATATTTTGCTCCACTCTGTAAGCTTCCAGTTTACAGGAAACAGGTGTCATTCATTCTTGTTAAGGTGGACTCGCAGTCCGAAATTTTTTTGCGCTTATAAATAAATTATCCAGCCCAAGTTGCATGTATCTGACTTTTAAAATGTCAGCACAAAGCGATAGCACAATGAACGAATTTCATTGATTTATACATAGTGACTGAGACATAAACCTTTGAACCGGCTTGTAAGGTCCTTCCTTAGCTTGCGGTGGAGAATCTGAAGTTTCTAAGGCAGGCATTTCGCACTGCGCACATCCACTGATTCACCCTTATGCCTTTTGAGTACTTCGCTTGCATGCGTACGTGTGTCATGCAGTAATTCAGGCACTCGTGTGCTTATATGACACCTATGATGTAATAATGTGCTAAATGCCATTTATCCTTTGTTTTATTGTAGTAGAAAAGCTATGATATCCTGTCAAACTAATAACTTAATTTTTTATTTATACGTCTCTCTTTAAGTCAGCCAAACAGAATGTCCCTGTTTGTGATTGTCGCACACAATCACAAACAATCACAGGTAAGGCATGCAGGTGGATGCGTAATGAGGTATCAGCTATTACTCATAAGGTGATCATTTGTTCATTATTTACTAATTGATGTGAAGCTGCATGTTGCTCAATCAGGCTTGGCTTGGACAGGCTTATAAAGGTTTTGTTTCAGGGATTAGTGTGCGAATAAAGAGGATTAGCGGCGATGGGGCGTGAGCTTTTGCGAGTCTCCGGTACGCACGCACTGGACAGTGCGCAGCAGTAATTTTCCATTAGGGCTGTGGGTTCCCAGCCTGAATTTTTGTGGGGTGGGTTATTTAGTTACACTTTGCCGGTGCTTTCTCACCTCATCTGCTTGCGTGTGAATATTCCCTGAGGTAGTCAGGCCTCTTGGTAATCATATCGGATAGACTGGGCACCGTCTCGTATAACTTGCTAATCTTGTCAGCAAATCAGAGATGAGACTTCATTGCACTAACAGTTGGATAATTATATACTATAAACATAAGTAACATAATGACAGAACCTGGCTGGGATATTCTTTGAGATAGATTCTGCCCTTATTGATATTCCCCGGGCACTAGTCTGGAATATCAGTTGAGATTTACTTGTGCATCTGATTCACAGATAATAGGGCTGAATTTGAGTTCTGAGGGAAAAGTGCTGAGTGTGAGTCAAATTTCATCCGTCTATCCGTCCATCCATCCATTTTCTGTACCCACTTGTCCAGTGGAGGGGCATGGGTACCCTGGCAGACTAAGGCAGCCCAGCAGTTTACTGGGGCCCTTGAATATGTAAAATTCTAAGTAAAATCGGGCGGGGGTGACATTTTTTCGAGGGCCCCAGAAGTTCTAGGTACATTCCTGCCCCTAAACAGAGTTGCGGGGGTCCAGAGCTTCTCAGGAGCAACAGGAGCAAGGCAGGGAATAACCATCAACGGACTCGTAACGTAAACTGTTCTCTGTTCCCTTGTGACATTGTGGGCCATCGGATGCATTTTTAGGTCGTGTCTCGTTGACAGACTTGCTGATGCACTGCTGCATGGTCTAAGCTGAAGGAAGCCGTTTTGTTGACCTGCAGGCCACTTTTTCTGGTGTTTTCCTTCCCCCAGGAGACTCCTGCTTGACGCGCAGAGAGACGGCACTGTTGCAGCTGTAGAGCCTCGGGCTGTGGGCGGGGCGGTAAGCACAATCGCCGCACTCTGATTCGCCGGCCAGCGGCTGTCAAAATCCTGTCCGTCCTCCCGGAAAGGTGCTTACGTGGGCACAAGAGATAAAACAGGCCAGCGTGGTGGACTGGGTAGCCTGGAATGTATCCCAAAGAAGCCCAAAAGCACCATTTGTACAACTTCAATAAAGATAGATATTTAACTATGTGTGGTGAACTTTATTTAGTGGAGTTTGCGGTGTTTATTTTGTGTTAGTGGAGTTTTCCTCAGGGTCCAAAGACAAGCAGTTGAACAAATAGGTGTCTCTAAATCTCCTGCAGTGTGTGATTGTGTGTTTGTGCAAGTATCTCCCTGGCAATAGACTGGCATCCAGTCCAAGGTTTCTCCTACCTCAGGGTTTCTCAACCTGGTTTTCTGGGACAGCCAGACGGTCCACATTTTTGCTCCACCATGACGCTGAACTGGATAAGCGGTGGGAGCAGAGGAGGATAGTTCAGGTCCAGAAAGTAAAAATCCAGGCCAAGATTTTCAACCAGTTGAGTACTCTGCCTGTGACTCTTCATGCTGAACTAGCTGGTTGAAACTAAACCTTGGTCTGAATTTTTACTTTCTGGACCTGAACTACCCACTTCCGGATGGGAGGGTATAACATGGTACGTGACGGAGGAGGCTTGGTCTACGCCTGTGTTAGCTGGGTGATAGAGAAGCCCGGGTTTCCCTCTACGAAATGTGGGATTGGCACCCCCTGGGTCCACTGGTCGGTTGAAGCAAAATCTTGGTCTGGATTTTTACTTTCTGGACCTGAAATTTCCACCTTTGTGCTGAGGAGGCACACGGTCAGGCCAGCCTGGGAGAGCAAGGCCCGGGAAAGTGGCTGACTTACATCTGTGCTCTCTCTCTCTCCACATCCATTTTCCAGCCTAAGGGCAGATACGCTGTGTCTCTCCTGCCCAGCTATGTTCATGTTCCGTTCTTTCAGTGGAGAATTTTGATTAAAATGGATGTTATAATGTCCTCGCCATGGAGCTGGGGGGTTAAGGGCCCACAGACGTGGCTCTTCTACTGAGGCTGAGCTCAAACTGACCACCTTCCGCTCACAGCCACAGGGGCAGTGCCCGCTGTGCCACGCGCTGCTATGCCGTTATGACGGCTTTGCTGACAAGCTGAATTGCCGCCCCGAGCTGGACTGTCGTCACGTCCATGGTGCCTCCCTCTCCCTGTGCTGCATGGGATTGGCTCCAGGCTTATTTGTGACTCTGTACTGGATAAATGATTGGAGGAGCAAGTAAACCGTGTTGCCCCAGGGGCTTTTGATGCATTGGGGGTCAGAGTTTAGGCACATTGACCCTGGCTCCCGGTACTAGGGAGACTGACCAGGAGTTTTATATCGTTAAGAACGCAGTGATGAGCGATCACAAAAAAAAAAACAAATCACCTACAAATAACTTAATGCAAACAGGTGAAACTATTAATAAAAGCCAGAAGTACACCCATGTTTTTTTTTAAAAAAAGCAAAAGGCTATATCAGAGTTTTTCAAAAGCAAACAGGCAAGTGGATTTATTGCCCCTGCCCCCGGTGTGGCGTGTTCCACGGCCCATGTGATTCACCGGCGTAATGCAGCCGGAAGCGCCTGCTAGTAGGAGAAGAGTGAGAGCGTGTTGTTACTGGAGAGGGGGTCCAGAGCGTGGGCTCCGTGAGCTGCCCCCCCCCCCCAGCTGTGTGACTCTCCCCCAGAGCGCTTGACACGGTCACCAAGTCCTGTTCACGCCGGCATGCTTGGACTGTCGCCTGTTCCCTTTTTAATTAGAACCCCCCTCCCACTGCGCCAGTAAGCGCTGATTCATGGGGACGGGGGCATGCGCTCCATGCTGCGTGGCCCCCGCCAAGCGTGCTGCCCTGCTGGGTCTGTGCCTGATAGTGAGCTGGCACAGGTTTATAGGTGTGTGTGTGTGTGTGTGTGTGTGTGTGCGCGCATGGGCTTCAGCGCGTGAGTTTGTGGTCTGAGTGAGTCTGGGGATGATCGAGGGGCTCGTGTGTATTAGAGGGCAAATAAAAACATCCACCCATTTTCCGGCACCTCTTGTCCTACTGTATCCCACAGGCTATGGGTACGAGGCAGGGAATAACCCAGGATGGGGCGCCAACCCATCACAGGGCACAAGGCAGGGAACAACCCAGGATGGGGCGCCAACCCATCACAGGGCACAAGGCAGGGAACAACCCGGGATGGGGCGCCAACCCATCACAGGGCACAAGGCAGGGAACAACCCGGGATGGGGCGCCAACCCATCACAGGGCACAAGGCAGGGAATAACCCAGGATGGGGCGCCAACCCATCACAGGGCACAAGGCAGGGAATAACCCAGGATGGGGCGCCAACCCATCACAGGGCACAAGGCAGGGAATAACCCAGGATGGGGCGCCAACCCATCACAGGGCACAAGGCAGGGAATAACCCAGGATGGGGCGCCAACCCATCACAGGGCACAAGGCAGGGAATAACCCAGGATGGGGCGCCAACCCATCACAGGGCACAAGGCAGGGAACAACCCGGGATGGGGCGCCAACCCATCACAGGGCACAAGGCAGGGAACAACCCGGGATGGGGCGCCAACCCATCACAGGGCACAAGGCAGGGAACAACCCAGGATGGGGCGCCAACCCATCACAGGGCACAAGGCAGGGAACAACCCGGGATGGGGCGCCAACCCATCACAGGGCACAAGGCAGGGAACAACCCAGGATGGGGCGCCAACCCATCACAGGGCACAAGGCAGGGAACAACCCAGGATGGGGCGCCAACCCATCACAGGGCACAAGGCAGGGAACAACCCAGGATGGGGTGCCAACCCATCACAGGGCACATACACACCATTCACACCTACGGGCAATCTGATAACGCACATCAGCCTTAGTGTGTTTTTGGACTGTGTGTGTGGGGAGGGGGGAACCTAAGTATCCAGAAGGTGCCCCATGACATCATAGGGAGAACATGCAAACTCCACACGCATGTAATCCCAGCAGGTTTCAGAGGCATGAGGCGACAGTGTTAACCACCGTGCCACCCCTCATTGGGGGGGGGGGGGGGGCGTCCCACAACACAGTTTTTGTATTAAACTAATTTATAGCTCTCATTATTCAAATTTATTGTTTAGTTGCCCAAGAAAGTGTCTGAAAAACATCAGAGTGCAAATGCATGCATGTTTAAGTTTGAACCAGTAGTAGTCATGTTTTTGTCCAAAGTACATTTTTTTGAGGAGGGTCAGTTAGGCATTAAGGACCACGGTGGAGAGGCCACTCCTCTCACCGTGGGATTCAAACCAGCAACCTTCTGATCATAAGTATGCCATCCGACCTGCTGAGCTGCGCTCTGTACTGGGAGGGTGATGTCTTTGCAGTCTCTAAGGATGACATTTTGAGAGCAGGCGTTTCAGGTTTGCCTCCTCTGTGAGGCCCTTCTTGGGGGACATGTCACCTGACTGGTTATGCTTCCCTTCCGGGCGTTCCCCTGCCCCATACCTCCAGGGCTGGGTGTTTTATTCCCGCCCCCAGTTTTGTGTGTAGAGTTTGCATGTTTGCTCCTGTATGGATGTAACAGACAAGCCTGATTTAAGATGATGGCTGCCTCGTTGTGGAGGGACTCAGAGAATGCATCGCAAAGCAGCCAAAGAAACATTTGGCCAGCTTGTAACATTTCATGTGATACAGCTTAATAAAAGTAGATCTTTAACCGTGCATGATGACCTTTATTTAGCTCCATTATATAAGATGTTATGCTTCTAGATCTATGGGGGTGGATATGAAATGGCATCCTGTCCAAGGTGCTCCTGGCCTTGTGAACTGTGATTTCTGATATGGGGCTTCAAGCTTAAGCGGTTAAGGGTATGTATAGATGTATAAGGACGTTGTGAGATGAAGTGTGACTTTGAGGCCGGAAAACAGCATCAAAATGTGTGTGGCTGATCTGGTATTTTTATATCTACGTTCAATTATTTGCCTGATGCCTCTATAGTGGAGATGAGATTAATATTAAACTGCTTTGGCTCAGGCGCATGTTCAGCAGAAGGGGTGAGCCCCATGCCCCATTTATGAATGGTTCCCACCAGGATCTGACCGTTCCATTCCGAGCAGTGGGGGACTTTGGAGTCCTTGGGTTTTCTGCTCCTACTGTTGGCTGCTATTCTGGATGTGATTACAGGAAAAAGGAAACATTCTTTTCGACCTGGCAGGGATGGGATAGGACTGGGAGGGTAATTGGGATGAACATAATTATGTCAACTTGAACCCCTCCCCCCCCCACCACGCCTCACCTCTGTCCCAACATTGATAATTGAACCCCTGTGGGTTGCTCTCCCGAAAGTTGGGGGCCTCCCGCGGAATGTGATCCAGTAGAAGCAGGACCTGTCGACGACTCCTTAAGCGCTCTCCTGATTGGCCAGCGCCGGCGGCTGGCGGGTAGGGATGGGCTCTTCCTGCGTCATCCCCCCCCCCCTCCCCCACGAGAATTTCCTGAGGCGCGGGAGCCACGAGAGGCGTTTCCGTGTGCCGATCGGCCCCGCCAACCTGTTCCGTCATGCGCACCTCCAGGTCCACTGAGGACGGGCAAATATTTTGTGCTTGGAGCTCGGTTGGAAAATAGATTAATGACCTCCCGCCGTGTTTAATATATATCGCGGCGGTTTAATATCTTCGGCATTTCTCGGGTCGGATGAATAATGACATGCTTTGCCCCGGAAATCCTCTAAAATGGCTTCCAGTCACTACCTGCTGTGTTTATTTATGTTTTATGATCTATATATAATCAGAGAGGACGCCTTTCCTCATAAATACTGCAGTGTCTGCTTTTGCTCTGTCATAACAGAACTTATCTGGTCTCACTCAGAGTGTAGTGATGGATACCCTACTATGCCACCCAAACAATCGGCTTTTTTCAAAGCTTTTTAAAAAGGAATAGAAATGTTGTTTCTGTGTGCTTGGCTACAGCGTCTTGAAAATGCCGCTTCAACATACTTCATAACTCACATCCATTCTTGGGTTCATGACAAATCCTGGATGTTCATGCAGTAACTGACGTGGAATTCTGCTCAGTAAATTTCTCGAAGAAGTAGATCATCTTTTATGTAACGGCCCCATTTCAACAGAGGGATGGAGAATGTCCGATTTTTCTTGACGACCGTGTCGTTCCTGGACCCGCACTGTGTTCCTGTTGAACACGTTTGAGAGGATCAGATATTAAGGAGTAGTGTTACTGTATACCGTGGTACCCCACTTTTCAAAGCTGTTCGTTATTACCTTTCTTTAGTATAAGTACTAATTGCACTACTACAGACATCACTAACGTTATATTTGCAAGCAAATTCAACTATGTTATGCTACGCTAACATCATCAAACTAGTATCTGTGCCTACAGGTTATTATGCTACACTGTGTTTCAAGCAACTAGATAATCAAGTATAATATGCTTTTTTAATGTGTATATTGAGCAGATGAATGGAAGAACGTAGCAGAAACTGCTGTTACCTTTATGGGCATGTAACTCTCCTTTGTTATGGTAATGAGTTTGATTGCGGCAATAAGTTTTACAATTCTGCATGCTCGTCTTTTTTTTTTCTCATTTGTCAGCACGACATCCTTCAAAATCCATATAACCAATCACATCCATACTGACCCCCCTCCCCTGTAGCCCCCAGTGCTCTCTTATCTGTTACAGTTGGCTCTTATTTGCTGTTTGTTTAACCTTTAAATCTTGTGATTTCTATGCTTAGTCCTTAACGTTACTTAATCACTAGAAGAGTTCGATCTTAACTGTTTTAATTTCAGTGATATGACTCGGTGACATAAGTGCAGAATTTACCATGAACAACACTTAACGTTTTTTTCTGTATTGGTATCGTTGTAGTAACAGTATCGTGCTACTTAAAGGGGTATCAGTATCAAGGCAATCATTTTGGTGATGCGACAGCTCTATTCAGGACCATCTTCTATGAATTCCGTTTCTTCTGCTCAGGAGTGCACAGTGTCATCAGGAAGGCCCACTATGATGGAGGAGGACCACAAGGTCATCAACCAAGGCCAAGAAGATGAGATGGTGAGTCTGACTTCTCTCAGCTGCTCAGTGCACCCCAATAGAACAGTGTTTCCCAATCTGGTCCTCGGGGACCCACAGTCGGTCCATGTTTTTGCACCCTCCCAACTCCCTGCCAGACGGTCCACATTTTTGCTTCCCAATCCGAGGACCGGATTGGGAAACACTGCTATATCCAATTTAAAACATGTATTTAAGGAGCTATATGAAAAGATGAGTTTGCCTTTGGACAAAATTGTGAGCTGAAGAATGAGTCGATAATTGGGTTGAATTTGAACTGAAGTGATTCTTCATGGGCCTTTTGCGCGAGCATGTTGGAATGCTGCTTTTCCCATCTTACTCTCCTTTGAGACACACACATATACACATATGGGTTGAGTACAGGGTCAGGCTATTTATCCAGCCTTGCTTAAGGGCCTTAGGTAAATATGACCATTCTGCTGAGGGTAGGACTCGACCTTGTGACCTTTTGATGACACACATACACAGAGGCTTAACTTGCTGAGCCACACACAGTGTGACTGACCCCGTCTGAACACCGACTTACTGACGACACAGCGGTAAACTTCTTATTGAACTAGAACTCTTGTTGTGAGGTAAAAATTTAGGGTTATTATAAAATGGGTAGGTTTCGTCCCAAGGGCAAACAGGATGGGATGCCAGTCTATCGACGGGCCCATAGCCAATCATGCACTGCAAGCAATTTTCAGACCCTGCTTAGCTTTATCTGCATGTCTTTAGACTGGGGGAGGAACGCCACTGAGAGAACAAGCAAACTCCACACACAGAGCAGGGGGCCTGTATCACGAAGCGGGGTTTGTTGCTTAACTGGATAACTCGCCGGGTTTAAGGTGGTCGGGGCTAAACGTAGGTGAGCGAAGGTGAAGTCAAATGTGGGATTTGAATCTCCAGTGCAAGATAACGATGAAAAAGTGCTTCCCATTGAGTCATTTGCCTACACAGTTAAGCAACAATTATGTTAGTAGCATACAGCTCTGGAATAAAATTTATGGGTATGCGGCTGTGTAGAATGTTTCAAATCCTGTTTCCATGCTTCTCCTTGATGAAGGGCTTCTTCTTGTGTTATGGGTCTTCAGTCCTGCTTCTAGGAGCCTGTTATGAGCTGTCCTAGCAGTGCACTTCACACCTGCGTTTAATGTTTCACATTATTTTTGAATGTCATTCGAGGTCATCCTCCGATTTATGAGGCACTGCGAGATAAGTTGATGGGCATCTCTGGCATCTCTGGCATTAGAATGTTGCTTCTGCCCTCCACCCGGCTGGTTTATGGTCGTACCCAGTTTCTCTTGCTTCACCTTGTTCTTGTGTCATGCTGTCTTAGAAACTTTAAGCCAGGATGCAGCCTCTCTGGCAACGTAGCCTTCAGCCAGATGAGTCAGGGTTAAACCAGGATTTAAAAATACAGATTTTTTTAAAAATGTCGAGTGGTCTCTTAATTTTTTTCCAGAGCTGTATAATTATAGCTGCCTGCATAATTCCAGACCTTTTCATTCATAAAATCCATTATTTCGGAGAGTTCCTGAGACTCACACGCTGTGCGGCGTCTCCCTGGTTCCCCCAGGAGATCTCAGGCTACCGGATGTGCCGCTGGAAGCTGTTCTTGGTGGGCCTGGGTGCCGTCGGCACGGGCGGCTTCCTGCTGCTTCCGCTCTACTGGATGCCTCATTGGCTCCTCCGGGCCACATGCTCTCGGGCCACCATTGGGGACGCTGATATGGTGCTGCTCAGGACCACGGTATGTGTGACTTCTGTAGAGACGGAGCATACCACTCAGTGTGGTGGGGGGAGCGTGCGGCATGAACTAGATCTGCACAGCAGGTGGCGCAGTGGTTAAGGATCTGAAATCACGCCAAAATCGTGAATTAATTGACCTATTTAATTCTATAAAATGATTGTTCGAGTAACTGAAGTATGAAATTGTTCGTTTCATTACATGACATGTTGTTGAGGCTTCTAAATTAAATCCCATGAACCGGTCTGTCCCAGGACGAGTTTAAGAGATGGTTCCGAGCTCGGGTTCAGTGGATGCTGGCTCCGGGGAAGAAGCCTTTCAACAAGCTTGACTCTCAGACAGCTGTCACAAATGGCCATTCCAAGCACGACCCCATTGGGATGCAACCCAGTCAGCATCTGGTAGAGGTAGAAAATGTCCCAACATCAAAAGTGGGGGCCACATTGCCAGTCTCGACCCCCATTTTAGCACACCAGCCTGATGGTGACCATCTCACTCCCACCATACAGCAAAATGCACTATATCTCCATGTCAGCATTTGTTGCTTGCTGAAATTGTCTTATGTCTTTTCCTCTCAGATACGCTACTTCACACTGCACAGTACAACTTATTTCTGGAATGATATGATCCAGAATTTTGAAGTGTTGAAGTAAGATTTAAGATGACTTACCTTCTGTGTGTGCATGCGTGTATATTTGTGTGTGTATATAATAATATACATATGTGTGTGTGTGTGTGTGTGTGTGTGAGAGTGTATAATATACATATACAGTATATATATGTGTGTGTGTGTGTGTGAGTGTATGTCTTTGTGTGTGTGTGTGTGTGTGTATTTATATAATTCTTCATGTGATTTTTGAAATTACAATTTTACGTTCATTTATAAATCATTGTTCTTGGGATCTCCGATTTTCACCCCAAATGTTTGGTCTTTCGTTAACCGCTGGTAATCATGATCTGTACATACTGTTAGGGTTGCTGGTGTCTGGTAAGGAAGCAGCACACACTGAGCCTGTAATAATGGCGTGTGCGTGTTACAGAGGCCTGGAGGACCTGAATGTGACCTGCTCGGCTATTCACTCTGAGCACAGTGCGGGGCTGACCAAGCACATGCAGGACTACAGGTCTGTGGGCGGCCTACAGCTCTGCAAGTTCCCTTGGTGTTATGTCACTGCTGAACTGACGTTACACTCTTATTATTCCATCCATCCATTCATCCATCCATCTGTCCATCCATCACCAATATTATTATAATCATTATTATTGTAATTGTCATCATCATTGCTATTATTATTACTTCTATTAAGAACAACAGAACAACAACAATAATAATGATAATTATGATAATCTAACCATACATAACGGCTTTTTCAGTGCAGGGTCTTGTCACATTATTATTATTATTATTATTATTATTATTATTATTATTATTATCATCTTCTAACATCATGCCCACTCATTGCTGGGCACAAACATACACATACTATGGTTTCCTCCCACAAGGAAATAAAATACATTTAGTTGGGCAATTTATCGTCTTTAAATTGCCCGATGTGCGTATGAGCCCATGTCTGTCACTGGCCCCCAGGGGACCGCAGACAGGTGCCAGCTTTGCTCTCATGCTAGACTGTGTAGTTGGTTGTGCCAGATGGATGGATGGATACATTTAAATGCTCACGGTTATTAGCATATTAAGCTACAATGTCAGCCTCAGGTACACTTAGCTCTGTTGGATGAGTGAATTCAAATTAAATGTACATACAGTAACATTTATTGTGTGTGTGTGTTTGGACAGGAGGTTGTTTTTTGGGGTGAATGAAATTGATGTGAAAGTACCCTCAGTTTTTAAACTTCTCATTAAAGAGGTAGGTAACATTATGATGGCAAAGATGAGAACGTTGATTAGCAAACTGTTCTTCTTCTGGAAATAAACTTTAAGGAAGTAAAGTGATGCATATGTTCCAGTATGTTGCAATATCAGAGATTTCCTGTTTAATAATTAAAGATTAATGATCCCAACATGAATATAATATGAAAATATACTCTTACAAACATTTTGACTAAAAGCGTAAAGTATGTTGCCTGTTTGCCTCATTAACCGTCCTTGTCTCTCCCAGGTGCTGAATCCGTTCTACATATTCCAGTTCTTCAGTGTAATCCTTTGGGGCTTTGAGGAATATTACTACTATGCTGCAGCCATAGTTTTTATGTCTCTTGTTTCAATAGCTACCTCCCTCTACACTATCAAAAAGGTTAGCATTAGCAAATGCATCGCGTTAGCAGTGTTTTCGGAAGGGGGTGGGGTTGTTTTGCAGTTATTTAACTAGGTGCATGGTGTTGTGAGTTCTACCTATTACAAACAGGACTAAAATAGATCTATGGTTGTTCGGCAGCGGTCGATATCTTTCTTCTGAAACACTGCATTGTGTTGTTTCAGCAATATGTCATGCTGCACGACATGGTTGCCTCTCACAGTGTGGTCCGAGTCTCTGTGGTCAGAGCTAATAATGGTAAGTGTGAAATCCGCCTCTCACATTAAATATGTATGAGACACCAAAAACATATCAGGAACTGTAGGCGGTTACAAGAACTTTTCATTAATGTTCAGTAGAGAAGTCTGAAGACTGTTTAAGCAGTCTGATTTGGGTATAGCTCACCCATGAAAGTAAGACTCATGATGTTGTTGAAATTAGTTTGAATACTGAGCCGTGAACAGTACTGTGCAGAAGCCTCTTGCAGTGAAAGAAAATGATTTTTAAATTTAAACGATTTATGTCTGTCAAAATATGTCAGCTATTTCAAAACCTATGTATTTGTTGACTGAACCGCTGTCTCTTATTTAGCTACTCAATACCTCATTGAGTTCACTAATTAAATTGGAGGTGGAGTTGGAGGTGAAATTTAACGAATACATGAAATGGCTGAGGTGCCCGTGAGGAGAGGTTTGCCAACCAACGCAGTGTTCTTCTAGCTGTCCAACAAGATACCAGTTACTTTATGGAGAACAGGAGCAATTCGTTTTAGTTTTTATTGTGATAGCCTCAATTTGCATATTTTCTAATGATGTCTTTTTTGCTGAGAAAATATGGACTTACTTACCCTGATAAATAGCTTTAAGCATTTTCTTTGACTGCCCCAGACGTTTGCACAGTACTGTATTTGTGAAGACGATGATCTGCAGGAGTTTACAGAGCACCATCTGGGGCGTTCTGTGTCCACAGAGATTGAGGAGATGATGTCCACGGATCTTGTGCCTGGGGATGTGATGATCATCCCTAACAATGGGGCAATCATGCCGTGCGATGCGGTGCTGGTCAGTGGCACCTGCATTGTCAATGAGAGCATGCTCACAGGTGATTGGGACGGCAACAACCTCACACATACTCATCGCATTCATTTATTTTTTTTTCCGAGACTAAATATGTCTTGTGGTGATGACTCATGTTCGAAAATAAGTGTTTCTCTGGTTCCGTGGTTTGAAATATTTCCGCAAATTTCAGATAAACAACAAGGTCCATTGTTCTAACGTTCCTAAAATGTATTCAAATGTTTCGTTCTCATAACCAGAAAAGGAAAATCTCCTATGTCCCAGGACTGCTCCAAATTACCCACTCAATGATTGGTTCAGGTTGTTGAGAAATAAAACAGAACATGTTGCTATACACAAAATAGAGAATAAGAGAAAGCTAGAACATATCAGTATGGATAATTGCAATCACCTCTCTTTCCTCCTTTGGCTCTGTTCCCAACCACTCTCCATCCTCGACCAATAAGAGATACTGAAGGTCATGTTACGTGTTTTAAGTGTCCTTCCTGTTTCTGGTGCTAGGTGAGAGTGTTCCCGTTACCAAGACCAATTTGCCGAACCCTGGGCAGGGCCTGATGGGGCTGGAGGTGGACGCTGTCTACAGCACAGAAGAGCAGAAGAGGCACACATTGTTCTGTGGCACTTTGGTCATTCAGACTCGATTCTACTCTGGAGAGCTGGTCAAGGCTGTGGTGGTCAGGACTGGTTAGTGTTCCTTGATGATGATGATGATGATGAAGTTGTGTATGTGGATAATGTTGTTAATGATGATGACGATGATGATGGTTTATGTGCTGTTGATGGTGGTGATGTTGATGATGAAGGTGGCGATGTGTGTTAAAGATTGTGATGCTAATGGAGTATGTGTTGATCGTGATGGTGGTGATGGTGCGATTAAGATGATCACGATTAAGAAGGTGTTGGTGATGATGGCGATAGTGTGTATGTGGATGACGTTGAAGGTGATGATGATGATGAGGGTGTTTGTGCTGTTGACGTTGATGGTGGTGATGATGTTATAAAGATTATGATGATGAATATGTGCTGATCCTCAGGTGGTGATGGTGAAGATGAACACGATGAAGGTATTGATGATGGTGATGCTTCGTGTCTCTCTCCTAGGCTTCAGTACTGCTAAGGGCCAGCTTGTCCGCTCCATTCTGTACCCCAAGCCCACTGATTTCAAGCTGTACCATGATGCCTACCTCTTCTTGCTGTGCCTGGTGGGTGTGGCTGCGATCGGCTTCATCTACTCCATCGTTCTCAGCATCCTGAACAAGGTATCCTATATTATTATCGGGGAGTTTGGAAAATAAGATGTCAACCTTCCCCATCGATGGGACGTCACTCAAACACAGCCCAAACTCCCCAGGTGCCAGCTAGAACCATCATCACTGAATCGCTGGACATAATCACTATCACGGTGCCCCCTGCGCTGCCAGCTGCCATGACGGCCGGCATCGTGTATGCCCAGCGGCGTCTGAAGCATATTGGCATCTTCTGCATCAGTCCCCAGAGGATCAACATCTGTGGGCAACTGAACCTGGTTTGCTTTGACAAGGTAAGGCCAGGAGGAAGGCTGCTTGTCCTCTAACTAAACCCAAATGCAACCCACCTGTCATCATAATCTCTGTGGAGGAAACTCTTTCTGCTTTATCTAATTGTACAAAATCACTAAGCTGTAGCAGTAGAAGATTATCGTGATCAGATTAAGATATGGTGTTCTGACAGATGTGTTCGGTTCTGATGTCATTTTCTGGCAAGAATTCTTGATTTATGAAACACAGTAAGCAGCAATCAAGAGATTATAGCATAGCTCAAGTGGATTGGCTGGGCTGTAAAAGCCAATGGCCTCAGGGTAACATGGCCTTGGTTGGGTTTGGTCACAGACAGGTACACTTACGGAAGATGGCCTGGACTTGTGGGGGATCCAGCGGGCTGAGTCAGGCAGGTAAGACCACAAAGTCTGTCGAAGTACAACCTTCCTGGTTTCTCTTTAGCGCTCTTGTTTGTCTGTTAATTTAGCTACTTATCCGATATTTTCTATTCAAAGCCACTTGCTTATAGTTAACAATGTAGGTACCAATTCTTTTTACTGATGCTCTTCACGTTAAGTTTCTTGCACAGCGGAACAACATAATTCTCGTTTATGGCAACATGAGACAATGAGCCTATGTCAACCCAAGTCCTTGAGTGCTTACCGTCCTTATTGGTCCCTGCAGTTTCTGCCTGTCAGAGGTCAATGTCTGCCAGGAGACCCTGGTGACATCCCCCTTTGTGGTTTGCATGGCCACCTGTCACTCTCTGACTAACATCAATGGACAACTCTCAGGAGACCCCCTGGATCTCAAGATGTTTGAGGCCACAGGCTGGGTAGGCCCATGTTCTGCTTCCTCTATGAAGCAATGACGTGAATTCTGGTTAGGTTGTCATTGTTCTGTCCAAATACCAGAGGTGGATAGCCCAGGTCCAGAAAGTAAAAATCCAGACCAAGATTTTGTTTCAACCAACCAGCTAAGTACTCTGTGACTATGACTCTTTATACGCAAGTAGTTGGTTGAAACAAAATTTTGGTCTGGATTTCACTTTCTGGACCTGAACGATCTACCTCTGCCAAATACTATATATGATACTATCTATAAATAAACATGACCACTGGCTAATTTTATTCCATTATTGCTTCCTTTTTCCGGAGAAAGTAGAGATGGAATTTTGAGGTTTTGTTTTTGTAGGAAATTCCTCTGCGGAATGTGTTATTGCCCCCCTGCCCAGTGCTGTGGCACCTGTACAGGAAGAGCTGGGTGCAGTGGAAAGTTAGAGGAGAGGGGTCTTCTAGTCTACCTAAAAGCTTTTGTCTGTGGCTCTCAGCTCCTTCAGGAAGCCACAGAGGAAGAGACGTCTCTCCACAACCAAATCACACCCACGGTGGTTCGGCCGCCCAGGCAGGTGCTTCCCCAGCCAGCTACACCCCCGGAGCATGAAATGGTAACGCTTGGAAAGTCTTCCACCTTCTGTGTAACTGATTGGTGCCCCTGCGTTCCCCAATCCCCCTACCTGCACATGCAATGGTCTGGTCCACTAGAATTCACATCTACTGTACGTTTCATGTTATATAGTTACTGTAGTGGAATGCTGTATGTTACTCAGTAGTCTAAAGTGTTTTAACTTTAACCAGACCATGTAAATAAGTAAATAAGGGCCGATCTAATCTATATTATCTAAAAGCATAGCAACGTATGGGTTTGAAGACACTTATGTAAGATAGCTCTTCAGCAAGGGATCATTTTTTGCTCATCTGAATTGGTATCATGGTCTTTTGAAAATGGGTGATTATGATTTATGAGATGCAGTATCACGTCAGTTGCTTGTCTCCAGAGAGTGTCGAAATGACCTCCATGTTGGTGTAAAACTATGATTTTATGTCTGTCAAAGTGTGTCTGCTTAGCCGTTTAAAAACCTCTGCCAAAATCACCCCAGTATGTTTTGTGTCGACCATCCAATACACCATGTAGTCCTTTTTTTGCTCAATTGCTACCCCATTTTCTGTGGCTACGCAATACCTCCTTGAGTTATTTAACAAATTAAGTTAAATAATTAATTGAGCTGATGGGGAAATTTAGCAAATACATGGAATGAGAACCAAAATCCAGCCCTCCAGCGAGATATCAGGAACTTTTTGGAGAACAGAAGAAATTCTTGTTTGTTTGTTTGTTTTGTTACTGTTAATATGCATATATTATAATGTTAAATTGTGCCCTTTTCTGGGCAAATATACATTTACTACGAAGATAAATAGCTTTAAACATTTTGATTGACAGCCTAAGACCTTTGCGCAGTGCTGTATGTTTGATATGTGGATTTCCAGTATGGCTGTCTTGACATACTTTTGCTTGTCTGGGCTCTTCTGTTTTTCAGGAGCTGAATGAGCTGTCTGTGAGTATGCCCACTTAGATTGCATCTATCATGCATTATTTTCTGTTTGCGTGAGCACTGACACTGTTGCCCAACGCTTCGCCAGCTGTCCTACGAGATCGGAATCTTGCGCCAGTTCCCTTTCTCGTCGGCGCTGCAGCGGATGAGCGTGGTGGCCCGGCGGCTGGGCGAGAAGCATATGGATGCCTACCTGAAGGGGGCGCCAGAAGTGGTGGCCAGCCTCTGCAGACGAGAAACAGGTCAGGCTTTGTTCTGGTGCCTCTGGCAGGGATACATTGCAAGACATGCTTCTGCTATCTTAGCCTCTCCCAACTTGCCTGTTCAATAGCTGTTTGTCCGCATGAACATGTATATTTCAAAATGACTATATTTAAAAGGTCAGCACGTGGCTCTTGCCTTTGTTCTGTTCCTGTCAACATAACAATAACATTTTTTGCCTTGCTTTGCCTTTCTGGATTTTCAGATTTCCTGTCCGTTCGCATTCCTCATGTCATCATCAGTGAAGCCATTTTCGTGTTTTTTTTTTTCCTTCTGCCGTTGCAGTACCTGGGAACTTCTCTCAGGTTCTGGAGAATTACACCAAGCTGGGCTTCCGGGTCATTGCCCTGGCCCACAGACACCTGGAGTCCAGACTCACCTGGCACAAAATGCAGAACATCAGCAGGTGCTGTCCACACCGCCTCCCCAGCCCCACCAAAAGGCCCCTTTGGGGAAGTCATTCCTGTTCAGGACCCCATGGTCCCACGATCCCTTAGCTGCCCTCTCCTTTCATGAGCTGGCTGTTGTGGCCACTGTGAGTTCTTTGTTCTTTTACTTCCCATTAGTTGCTGCGTAAATCCATATTTTTTTTAATTCATTCCCATCTATGTCCTTTTCTGTTCCACAGGGACCTGGTTGAGAACAACATGGAGTTCCTTGGCTTAATCATCATGCAGAACAAGCTGAAGGCGGAGACACCGATGGTGCTGGAGCAGCTCAGGCACGCCAACATTCGATCTGTGATGGTGACAGGTCGGTAAATCTCAGCTAATCCCGTGTGTCTAATACTGTCATTGGCTGCACAGTAAACTTTTGAGGTTGTTATCCTGGTCTGGTGACTCTGGGGGGGAAAAAACACCCTAACTTGCACACAACCCTTACCACGCCCTTCAGGTGACAACATACTGACCGCAGTATCAGTAGCACGGGACTGTGGTATGATACCGCCGCAGGACAGAGTGATCATCGCAGAGGCGCTGCCCCCGGCGGACGGCCAGCCCGCCAGAATCGAGTGGCACTACATGGATGAGCCCGGCCTGCATGACTCTGACGCCGCTCCGTTCGAGGTTAGCCAGCCCCCGGCTCCCCATGTGACCTCGCTCCTGTCCACCTCAGTCCACACGATGACTGGACTGAACACGGGCAGCCGGCGCGTAACAGAAGCAGCACGGGGGATAAACTGAGTGTCTTTGTCTCCGGGCTGAAGAATGTTGCATGCTGGAGAACAAGAGAGTACTGTACTGACACACAGTGACCTCAATCACACTGATGAATTGAGCAGCAACGCTGGAAATAACCCTCTGTAAAGAATCATGGAATTTAACCACCGTGGTTAAAACGTCATTTAAATGCTGTGAATTCCTGGTTAATAAAATATAAATATAGTAAGGGAGTCATGTTTTTTGGCCCCGAACCCCACCCCCCTCCAACCCCTGGGAATATAAATCTATAACCTTTTATCCTTTACATAAAGTGTAGTTGATTATATGCCACATCTAGGCTATGATATTTATTTTTTTATTGACAGGACAGGCAGAATGATGCAATCATATTTGTTATCCATTTAAATCACAGTTAATTAAGACTGAGCTAGACCTTTGATTAATGACGTACCCCTCTCAGGTGGTCCAGATCGGCATGGGTGAGGAAGACCCCGACCCCGATGAAGACCTCAAACCACTGGAGCATTACCATTTCGCCATGAGTGGAAAGTCATTCACCGTGGTCACCGAGCATTTTCAGGACTTGGTCTACAAGGTCAGAGCCCGACACAATTAATGTGAAACAGTAATGATTCTGTCCGCTTTGCTGCCTTTCTGATGCTCCTGTCAGGAGCCAAAATGGCTGCAGTACCTGTCAGGCATGTATATAGCAACAGCTACGATTAGCAGTCACGCGTGGCACCGATTTAAAAAAAAAAAAAAAAAAAAAGGAGAAATTGCCAAATCCATGATCTCTACGTCTGTGTCGTCTTATTAAGTGACTTCATCACAGTGAAGGAAATGAAGGGTAAATTGACAAAACACACTCGGCTCAGAGGGTATGCAGATGGGATAAGTTTGGGTGTCAGTGCCACGTCTGTGGACATGGTGAGCTTTGCAAATGTGCAGTTGAGGAAGAAGTTCTCAGTTTTCATACTTGACTAAAAATATAGGCACCACACCTATTACTCAAGTAAAAGTAAAAGTTATACAGCAAAATACTACTTAAGTAGAAAGTAAAAAAAAAAAATCTGGTTTTAAAAGTTTATAAGTATCAAAAGTAAAAAAGTGCTCTACATTAAAACCTTGTAAAAGAGAACCTCTCCTTTTAAATTCACTCAAGCCAGATTTGCATACAGCACTTCAGGTTACAGTGCATCACAATAAGGGAAGCTGAGTCGCAGGAGGAAAAGCAGATACTCTCTTTGTGTTCAGAAAACGCGGTGAAGCTTGGCCAATTTGCCGGTGCAGGCCAGCAAAATGCAGGTTTCTGCCGTGAAAAGGAAAGATCCGTCTGCGGGGCCAGATTTAATAATGTATTATAAACATTTCATGTGCTGGGACTTCGATACCTCTTATACTGTAAGTGGTGAAGCAGCCGACTCGTCCTCTTCTATGGAAAATGGCTGATCGTACCTTTGTAATCATCTCCGTTATTTTAGTACTACCTCTAGTGCTGCTAACTTTAAATATTAATAAAGATTAAATATCTGAAATATCTGTCAGTATTTTAACTATAATAGTGCATCACTCCTGTTTGTTCAATCTTCATAAAGACAATATGTAATGAAAAAGAGTATTAAAGAAAGAAATCGCTCACGAACCGTGAGAGAAAATCGCCATCTCGATTCTGAGTGGAAAAAACTTGTGATTTCTTTGTTACCCAGTATCACACAGCCTAACTGAGGCAGTGCATGCATCAGTATATATTGTTTTAGCTGAGTGAATATTGATAGTTGTGCACAATGTATCAAAGTAAAAAGTTGTAATTTAGCTCAGAAATGTAGCTAAGAGAAAGTATAAGTTGCCAAAACTTAAAATACTCAAGTAAAGTTCAAATCCAGAAAATAAGCTACTGTACTTAAGTACAGTGCCAAAGTATTTTTACTCTTGCTACATCTCCAGAGGTGTAAAGTACCAAAGTGTTTGTACTCAGAAGATCCTATTTGTCATTGTTAGTGCTGGCCTACTTGACTATAAAGGACTCAGACTCAAAGGAAGTTTTTATTAACATTGAAACAGTTAAAACTCCCTAGAACAGTCTCTGATAAGAACTGAGTGAGTTTTGGTTCTCAGTACTATGAAATATGATGAGGAAGCCTGACTTGAGGTCGTTGGTGGTCTCATCCAAAAAACAACAATGAACTGAATGATTTTTGGAAATTTACTCTTCAAATGGACATAATCCAGGTATATAAGATTCTAACGGGTCTGGATGCTATTCAGCCAAATAGCTATTTCAATATTAGTTTAAATACTGGAACTCGTGGCCATAAGTGGAAATTTTTAAAAGTGGAACATTTTAAAACGAATTTGAGGAAGCATTTCTTTACACAGCGTGTAGTTAGAGTATGGAATAGTCTTCCTGCTAGTGTAGCTCAAGCTAAAACCCTTGGTTCCTTTAAATCAGAGCTAGATAAGAGTTTAACAACTCCGAGCTATTACTTAAGTTCTCCCCAAACGAGCTTGATGGGCCGAATGGCCTCCTCTCGTTTGTAAATTTCTTATGTTCCTAAATGGGAACGCGGTAAAGCTTCTCTAGAATATTTGCTCCATCGAGAATATAATAATAATTTGATAATATATTTGGCATAGATCGTAATTCAGTGATTTGTTATAGCAATATTAGGCTCTGATGTAAGCGCAGTAATACGGAAGTAGCCCCTGCTTTGGTACAGTGTATCACTGATGCTCCTTCCCTCTTCTCTCTGGAGAAGTTGTTGCTACGAGGTACGGTGTTCGCCCGCATGACTCCTGACCAGAAGACCCAGCTGGTGGAGCTACTACAGAGTGTGGAGTGAGTAGCCCAGATCCCTGCTGAGGGCAGGAGAAACACCTGGGGCAGTGTTTCCCAACCCGCTCCTCGGTGACCCACAGACCGTCCACATTTTTGCTCCCTCCCAGCTCCTGGTATGGAGGGAGCAAAAATGTGGACTGTCAGTGGGTCTCCCAGGACCGGACCGGGTAACACCGGCCTAGAGAGCTGTGATGCCCAACTTTAGTTTTCTTATGAAAGTCTGTCTCATATTCTGTCTGTGTCCCATTGGAAACTATAACTGTCCCTAACGGTCATTTTTTAAAAATAATGTTTTTCAGAATCCTTTAATATTAGAAGATACCTCTCTGTTCCACAGTGCAAAATTCCATAGGTAACATTGTCCGTCTCTCTGCTCCCCCTACAGCTACTTTGTGGGAATGTGCGGAGATGGAGCAAACGACTGTGGTGTAAGCATTCCCCTCACATTTTGTGGAGTTTTTATGGACTTTGAGTTTGATAGCCAAAGACCCAGGAACGTCGTTAAATGTGTATAGCCATAAGTGGCTTTAATAAAAGCACCAGCTCAGTACGGATGATCAAAGACCTTCATTCTGAAAGTTATTAAACTTTCATAGTTCCATGTTTCCATTATAAAGGAAAGCGCTCGTAGCTTCATTCATTTTAATTGGCCTGTGCTGGGTTGCTATGACATTGACATCACTGGCACGCGGTTGGCTGTGATTGGTCAATTCACCCACCCCGTACCACATCCCCCCAGGCACTGAAGAGAGCTCACAGTGGGATCTCTCTTTCTGAGCTCGAAGCCTCTGTGGCCTCCCCCTTCACCTCCAAGATCCCCAACATCTCCTGCGTGCCAAACCTCATCAGGTGAGACCATGCTGTCCAGCAGGGGGCGACGTTAGCCAGCATGCGGCGACATTCCTTTTGGCATGTCTTCAGACTTAATATCTTAATATAGTAGTGGGCTCCTCACCAAAGATGCCATTTCACATCCATATATAACCCCGTTTCCAAAAAAGTTGGGACGCTGTGTAAAATGTAAATAACAACAGAATGCAATGATTTGCATATTTGCAAACAAAACAATAAAATTTCTCAGTTTCAACATTTGATATGTCGTATTTGCTCTGTTTTCAATTAAATATGGGTTTATGTGATTTGTAAATCATTGCATTCTGTTTTTATTTACATTTTACACAGCGTCCCAACTTTTTTGGAAACGAGGTTGTATATAACTTCTAGTGTTTACCTTCAAGAATCTATAGTAGCATATACCCTAATAGCACAATGTATGCCTGTTTAGTATAAATGGACTAGAAAGTGTTTAGTCAATCTACACACGTAAGCAATGGAAAAATAGCTTTATCGAAGAAGTGTCATCTACCCACGCGCGTAATGAGGCGATGTGGATCTCAGGAGGCATCGCCAGTCCATCCCAGATGATTCCCCCTAACTCTCGTGACGTCTAACTAACAAACAGCATTTGGTGTTTCCCGACAGGGAGGGACGGGCCGCCCTGATCACCTCCTTCTGCGTCTTTAAGTTCATGGCTCTCTACAGCATGATCCAGTACATTAGTGTCACGCTGCTCTACTCTGTGAGTACTGATAATGTCTGCATGGGTACTTCCTGCCCTCCTCCCCGCCCCCAAAAACAAGGTCACTGATGAACCAGAAAGATAAGTGAGAGTGAGTGGTGGGCGACCACTAACCAGAATTGCTTTCCATATTAGACTCTGTGTAATGCTAACCGGCGTTCGAATCCGGATCTTGCGTTGTGATGACTTAGCGTATGTGATATAACAGGCTATGCCCAGTGTCTTTGGCTTCCTACCTGCATTATGGTAGCCCAACCAAGTGCTGTGTCAGTCTCAGGCTCCATGTAATGCAGACTCACCTTAGGCTCTGTCTCAATTTCACCTCCCCCCCCCCCCCCACTGGTGTTTTCAGATGCTCAGCAACCTGGGAGACTTCCAGTTCCTCTTCATTGACGTCGCCATCATCCTGCTCATCGTCTTCACCAGTGAGTTCCTGGGGCCCCAGGAGTTGTATCGTGTAGCATGCCGTGTGAATCCACTTCTTCGCTTTAGCTTGGCTGAGTGACTACATCAGTCCTTCCCAATCCGTTCCTCGGAGACCTTCAGATAGTCCACGTTTTTGCTCGTATCAAAAATGTGGACTGTCTGGCAGGGAGCAAAAATGTGGACTGTCTGGCAGGGAGCTGGGAGGGAGCAAAAATGTGCACAGTCTGATTGGGAGCTGGGAAGGAGCAAAAATATGGACTGTCTGTAAGTCCCCGAGGACCAGGATGTGAAACACTGGACTTGATTTATATGACTTTTTTTTCAGTGTTAATAAAAACTTCCTTTGAGTCTGATTATATACAACATATTTTTGAGCACTATAAAAATCCCTCATTATATGGTTATGGTGGTTTGGTTTGGAGATGTGTGTGTATATTGATGGGCCCACTCACCCCGTATGTGTTTGTATGCATGCCTGTGTGTCTCTGCGTCTGTCTGCGTCTGCATGCGCCTCGCAGTGAGCCTGAACCCAGCCTGGAAGGAGCTTGTGTCACGGCGACCACCCTCAGGCCTCATCTCCGGCCCACTGCTCTTCTCTGTGCTGACCCAGATTCTCGTCTCCCTGGGCTTCCAAATGCTTGTCTTTCTCTGGGTGCGACACCAGAGCTGGTATGAGAAGTGGACACCCAGCTCCAAGTGAGTGCCCCCCCTCCCCCCCCCCCCCGATTTACCCGCTTGAAACCCGAGGGCATGAGCCGCCGCTTTTCTCCTCGATGTGAGAGGTACGCTCATGGCTAAGTCGACAACATTACATTTACCTCATTTAGGTAGCTACAGAGCATTTGATACGTTTCCCTTAGATCTAAGCTGACGTTTCTGGATGCCGCATGCGAGGTCCCTCCTGCCACGTTTTCAAACAGCACGCTGCCGCGTTGATGGTGATCTCTGGTCGTTTTAATTATTTCCCTCTCTGCGATACTCAGATGCTGCTTGCTTTATGATGGGTCCACTTACGATATTTTGACTTTACAATGGTGCGACGTTGACGCGCGTTCAGTAGTCACCACGCTTTGAATTTCGAATTTGTTCTTGGGCTGCCGATGTACACTGTTAAACCACAAATCATACTGTGTTTTCTTCTGTGTTTAACGAAATTTCCCCAAGCCTATTATGTCCACAAAATAAGTAATATAATGTGATATTCATATTTAACTTACGGTATTTTCAGTCTGCATGTAAAATGGAACGACACGTCCTGGAGCTTAATCTACGCAAATGTGAAGGATGTAAACAGGCGTGTTGCTCTTCCTTCCCTTGGCCAGTGGTACCACAGTGGTGTAGATTTGGTCACGAGGCAGCGCTCTAGCTGTGGATTCTGTGAGAGTGTGATCACACGACGCAAAAGAAGCTCTTCAGAGCTGCTTGGATGGGATGAGCTACGACGTTTTTCTTTGACCTGGTGAGGTCATCAGTGGGATCTCGCATTACATCTTTGATTACATCAGCTTCTATTCAGATGTATAGTTAATTTTTCAAAAAAGCTTTGGGTAACAAAGTACATGAAAACACTTCTCTGGAAGAAGAAGATGGCTTTCCTGCCGGCGTATGAAGAGGAAGTCGAGAGCAATAGACCTGAAAAGGAAGATCTGGGTGGGGTAGAGGAAATAACAATAATGGTATGAAGGGAGTATGGAAAGGGGTGGGGGGTAGAGCATTGTTTAGGTTAAACTTAATAGCCCCAGTGAAGTCAAGAACCATGGGGGGCACATGTGTTAACCCTGGTCTTTAACAGGTACGACATTAGTCACAGATCGTGTAGTTCCTGTGCACAGGCAGCAATGTTTAATGCCCCAGTATCTACAAACCAGATTCTCGGATCACTCATGAGGGATTTCCTACCTCAGGTACCGTTTGACGCAGAGGTCTTACATTGGTACGGAGGACACTATTTTGTGCATGTTTGACAGAGCGGAATCCCCCCCTGGACAAACCATGCAACATCATGAGGAGTTGATGTTAACATCATCCAGCCTTCCCTGCTGAAGGAGAACATGAACCGGTCTTTCATGACACCCTGGGTGCCTGGATCACATATGACTTCATCACCTGGCCAAGTTCATCCCCATCAGTAATTGCGGATGTAATTTAAGTGATTTCTGATGTGGTGATGAGGAACATAAGGACACCACAGGAGACAATGCCGTTCCTGTTTACTCTTTTCACCCCAGAGTTCATTTCCAACTCTGATGATTTTGAGGTTTATCAGTGAAGGAAGACAAGATGAGTACAGGAGAGTTTTCTTCTAAGAAGAACCACTTGCAACATGCAAGCAAACAAAACCACTTACAACCTGCAAACAGGCAGAGCAGGAAGTGGCTGACCACTGTCACCATTCAAGGAAGTAGCATAGAAATGCTACAATGCTGCAAGTCTGCATCACTGAAAGGCACAACTGGTATGACAAGATGGATTGAGTCTCCAAGAAAGTGCAAAATAATATGCTGTTTTTCTTGTGGTCCTTACTTGTGCTGAGCCAACGACTACAGCATTTGCCAGTTCCTCATAGCCAAGCCATGTTCTTCAATCTTTGATATCAAGAGGCGGGTAGACTGAACAGTCCTAACTATGTCAAAGGACTGAGACTGGACTGAGACTGCACTTAGAAGAGGTAGTGGAAGGAAGAATGGTCTCCTATAACTGTACTCTCAACAAACAGCTGGTATGACTGGAGTCTCCTCAGTGACAGGCCCTTTTCCCTCTTTACCCATCTCTTCCCCAATCCAGCTTGAAAGACATGAACTCACCTCTTTGACTTATCGCTGTACTCATGTTAAGCACTTTTGATGTTTACAAAGCCTTTTTATTTCACCACGTGCACTGTACTATGCAATTTCATTTATGTGTATATATTATATCTTCAGAGGGGGTTTATTGATTTTTCTAATACTGATACACTACAAAATCCTCCCCCCCCCCCACCGGGAGATCTATGAAGTTCTGTCTTATACCAGTCTCATCATTTGTTTTTATGGCATTCTATGTACAGTGTGAGTGGCTAATCAACAAATATCTCCCAGGTGTTTTACCCCGCTCTGCGCATTAGCTCTTATCATTCACTTTAATTTGGCTGTTTCGGAATTCGCCATTTCCGTGAACCTTTTATTTCTGACTTCTCCTGCAAATGATCATTATTGTTTCTCTCCAGTGCCTGCAATTCCTCCAGCATTGCTTCCTTATCCGTCCACAACACGAACGTGACCTACGACCCCTACGACAAAAACATCAGAAACTATGAGAACACCAGCGTGTTCTTCGTCTCCTGCTTCCAGTATCTCATTGTCGCCATTGTGTTCTCTAAGGGAAAACCTTTCAGGCAGCCTAGTTACAAGAACTGTGAGTTTCTCTGCATGGAATGTCCTACAACATACACATGAGTCCAGGGGTGGAACTTAAGAATGTTCTACTAGCCGACTGAGCTAGCTCAGTTAAATATCTACCCCCATGTACATTTTTTTCACTAGCCAGCGAGCGAGTGTTCAGTTTTCTGTACTTGAGACGGAAAGCTTAATTTCTATCCCTGGATGAGTCTGTTTTTTTGTATGTCTCCATCACGTGAAAATGTAGCACACATGTTGAAATCGTAGTTATCAGAGTGCTTAGGCTTCAGATTTGACCTTGTCCCATTGAACACTGACCAATCGAATCCTAGCAGAATTTATAAAGTAACCAGTAGGGAGAAAGTTACACCAGTCAGCAAATGACAGCATACGATTGCTCCGCCCACCATGGGTTTAAAAGCCCATTTTGTTCTTAGGTTGGTTGTTGATGTTGCTTTCTTTAGCTACATTCTGGATTGTATTTATGAATGAGTTATTTACTGGTTCTTCGATTATGTGTAAAGGAGTAAAGAGTCACCCATTTGCCACACAAAACAGGTTCTTAAAAAAGTTATTTGCTGACTTTTCTTGCTTTACCATTTTTTGTAGGGCTTTTCCTCCTGTCTGCATGCATGTTATACATCTTCCTGCTCTTCATCATGTTGAATCCAGTCCCCGCTATCGATAAGTTCCTGGACGTAAGTGTCCCACTTGCTATGAGTATCAGCAGAATTTTGGAGGAGCCTGCGGCGATCGCTCACCTGAGGGTCTGGGGTTTTGTCTTCTTCAGATCGTTTGTATTCCATTCCAGTGGCGCATGACCTTGCTAGTTATCATCCTGCTCAACACAGGGATGTCTGTCCTGATCGAGGTAAGGATACTTACCAGCATTTCCTCTCAACACTTGACAACTCTGGAAGTTACCCTTAGAAAAAACCGGACACGAGGATGCTAGCAAGAATAAAGGTCAACAAATGAAGACTATTTAAAATGGCTATTTTTATGTGTCTGGTGATGGTTGGATGTTTGAGCCATACATACAGAAGGTATTTGATGGACCAAACTCACGTCGCATTTTTTGTCCCTATGGTGTTTTCCACAGGCCAATGAAAACAGGCCTCAATACTTGGAATGTCATCGCTGCACATCTGCTTAATATCATACGTTTATATTTAATTTGTTTAGCAGACGCTTTTATGCAAAGCATCGTACATTTTTAAGAATGCAGGGGTCAGACAGTCCCTGAAGAGACTGGGATTATGGGCCTTGTGCAAAGGGGCCGACGGTGAAATCACTCTGCTGACAGTGGGATTTAACCAGCGACCTTCCGATCACTGGCAAATGCGAAGTCCACATAAACCGATCAGAGGTGGGATTCAAACCCCCAGCCTCAGCGGTTCATGGTATATGGCAACAGTGCTACCTAATAACAAGCCACCATAGTTCCCCCGTGGGGGGGGGATTCATGGTGATGCCTGTGGGGCTTTTCCTTTGACCTTTTCCTTTATGCTCTTTGGCTTCTCATACTTTCAGATAATTGATCTATTCAGTCCTGGGGGGGGGGTATGTGCCATATCAGTTGGCGCCATCTGCTGTTGATATGTGCATCAACACTTCAATGGCTGATAGGTGATTCTGATCCTGTTAAAAATCGGCTTCTCCCCTGTAAAAGTAACCTGCCAAAAACACAGAAGGGCCCAGATCACAGCATTTTATCTAGATTTCTCACAACTTCTCTACAACAGCTTCCTTTAAATCAAATTTTTCAATGCACAATCTTTCTGATGAGTTATTTTTAGATGATCTGCTACTAACTTCTTCAATATCTCCTTATTAATACTATGAAACACAATCAGTCCAAGATGAGTGATTCGGACTAATAGTGTTGAATCAACAGTTGCCTTTAATTCTTTCCTGCTGGCTGCCGCATCCCATAGACCTTCGTCCTCGATGCCATCTTATGGAGGCTGGTGTTCAGCCGAGGAAAACAAGGCAGCAGTGACATCACAGCTGCCGCCCGCACACCTCAGGTTGGGAATCTGATGCTCTTCTCTGCCGCTTTGACTCCTGCCTTCAACCCCCCGCCCCACCACTTCCACCTTACTCCCTGCCCTTGCAATGGTGATCGTCACTACTGTCTGCGCTGTCTGCTGCCCTCTAGTGGTTCTTATGTTGTTCATGCACATTTAAACTGGGTTCACCCTGCAGTTGCTACAGTACCTGTTGGAGTAGAGTGGCCTTGTTACATTGTTTAATAATACTGTACCATGTAATAACTCGACAAAATGTAACAAGTATTGACTTCATTATGTAATAGCAGCCGCATTTTGTAATAATCTTCCGCATTTTGTAATAATCTTCCGCATTTTGTAATAGACAGCTTAAACACAATATGTAATACAATTCCCTGAATTCTGTTATTATTATTATTGTTACAAATGGAAATGGTTATTCCAAAATGCAGGAGTTGCACTTCTAAATTATGAAAGTGTAATACTGTGCATTATGTAATAATCAACCAAGATGGATGTCTACATTGACATTTTGCCATGGTATTACATAAATGCGCCATTATTACATGATGCGTTGCAACAGGTCTTCACCGGGTACTTTACGTTACGTAGCATCATCAATAACTTCCGTTAGGTAAGCATTTGGAAAAACAGACAGGTCTTTAATATCCTTTAAGTAGGGCTGGCCAGGTCTAGTAGATTGTCTATTAGGTGAAAAAAGGTGATGATTTACCCGATAACAAACCAGGTAAAAAAGGTGTATTGCAGTAGGCGGTGAGAAGTGTTGGTGACTCGCCTCTGTGCCTCGCCTCTGTGCCTCGCCGGGCCTCATCCTTGGTGCGTCTTGTTACAGTCAGCCATCGACCACTGGGGCTCCAGGTGCCTGGCGGCACTGCTCCGCTGGGGTGGCAAGACCCCCCGGGCACGCTACATGTGCCTGGCCCAGGAGCTGCGGGTGGACCCAGACTGGCCCCCCAAGCCCAAGACCACCACCGAGGCCAAGACCCCGTCCTAGCTTGCCAAATGACGTCTGCGTCCTAGTGTTCAGTGATCAAGTGAATGTGACCAGGAAAGGCCGACTCCGAATGGAAAGATGGAAAAAAAAAAAGACATTTTTCTTTCATTCTTGGTACCGGCAGCCATAGAGTCTTTTGGCATCTCTCTGTTTTTGCTGTTCTGATTCTTCACACTGTTTTGTCTTGGGTGAAAAGTTTACAGGCTGGAAACCGAGTTTGTCAAATGTACTTCCAGCAGTGATCACTGCAGTGGCTCCGGCAAGGATTACTGCAGTGATTGCTTTTTCATTCTGTAAATATGTAATTAAGCAGTGGCCTACTTTAGTTTTTAACAGGAGATGATTCTACAGTGCACTGCTGTTTCAATAATCCCAACCTAAGAACAATGTGGTTACATTATTCACGCACAAAACTTTACAGTTCTGGGGGCATTTCTCACAACAGCTGTGGAGAGGCTGATCTGATCCGCAGGGCACTTTGACAGCCAACGTAGCACAAAAGCTGGAAATATGATCATTAAATGGATTTACAAATGGGAAACTTACCTTATTGCTCACCAGTGCCTCATGTTGTCACATGACCTGATTTGCACCACTCACTGTCACCCTCTGTATGGGTATTTCTTCCTGTGGAAGAACAGTCTAGGTCTGATAATCATGAAAGTTGAAGCCATCTTGGAATTCTTTTTGCATATTAACATTTTCTGTTTGTTGCCTTGATTGTAAACTATGGATAAATCTTCACTTCTTGTGATTGCTGTGCACATACGCATATTTGACTTTTTCTTCTTCCTTAAAGTTAGGGCACCTCTCTCCTGCCAACAGTTTTTCATCTAGAAACTCTATTCCTCCTCTCAAATGTTCCACCCATTAAGTCTCCTTAGTGTTTTTTTCTTGATATTCCACCCACATCCATCTTTTTCATCCCTCTTTCTGTCAAATTTTTCCTATAGACTTGTATGGGGAAATTTCTCAAACTGCTCCCATTCAGTCCCATTTACCTCCCATTTAGGTTTGAGGGTTACCTTCATGGATCCAGTAACCACATTCATTTAATCCACTGAAGGTAAATGTTAAACAGAACCAACAGAATCATTTTCTTGTTCAGTTGTAGATATTAATTTCTCCATGGCCAATAAGTGATGTTCCAGCTACGAATCTGCTACATTTTTAACTGAAGCTGCTTTTATTGCAGATATGGAGATTTTTCCTCTGTTGCTGCAGGTGATGTTTGGCACACCTGCACAGTTTAAAGCAGGGGTGCCCAACTCCAGTCCTGGGGGGCCGGAGCCCTGCACATTTTTGGGTTTCCCCTCATTTATCACACCTGATTCGACTCCTTGTGCTAATTACCACACAGCTCTTGAGCTGAATCATTTATGGTGGAACAGGGAAAGAACTAAGCTACACAGGGCTCCGACCCCCCTGGACTGGAGTTGGGCACCTCTGGTTTAAATTAAGCAGGAGACTGGATACCTCAAAATATCACTTTAGCAGCTGAGGCTACAGTCTCTGTTTAAACTTACGAAACCACTTGTACGCATATCGCAGTGACGGTGATTGATTTAATATAACCATCAACCCAACCTGTACTCACAGTCCACTGTGGAATGAAGGAGTTAGACTTCACAAACACTCTAATAGTAAAACTAGCCATGGGCGTAAGTAATTATGTTTGAATAAGAAAAGGAATAGGAAAAAAATTACGGGTGTCTTTAAATCTTTAATTCTCAGAATCAAAACTTGCCTAAATTGTATCCTTATAGAAGAATGTGCTACGTGGTGCATTACTCTTGGGTACTGTATCATCTTTCTGTGTCACAGAACTGCCCTGTTTAAGCATCTAAAGTACATCTAACGACATTTATTCAGTCCAGTGTCATAAATGACTTTAAATCACTGCATTTTATATTATAACTGCAAAGTAATATTTGCAGGAGCTAATTTTAATCCAAGCCATTGTGCATTATGTTAATGACAGCCAATTTAGTGTAAAATACTGATGTGATGTAAATATTTTAGATAGATATATAAATTAACATTTAAACACCATTTGATTCTCTAATTACGTGTCAAACGATGTGCCTTTGCAATTCCCTGCTCAATCAGAAGAAATCAAAACTGATCATTTTTGGTTATTTTACAATACAAGTAAAAGTGATCACAATGTATGACAAAAATGTATTTATTTCAGGAGTAAAAGACTAGACCATAAAGTTATCAGCTTTGTTCTGATTTTAGGGACAAATAAGACACTTTTGTCATAAGGAAATGAAGTGAATATGATCGTCACATGTCATAGTTATTTTTATGATTGTTTTTGGGTGTAAATCTTAATATGTGTATTTACAACTGAATAGAATGTTTGTGTATTTCTCATAATCCCACTAGTTTGCACATTGGTTTTATAAAGGTTCCTTTGAAACTATTGCATAATGTTTTACCTCATTGATTACTATGTTTGTATGTGTTGTACATATATTGTAGCATTCGTGTATGTAAAGTCAAGTATTAACATTGAGCAATTCTGTATTTTGAACAGGGTGTGTAGATTTTGGTTTTAATGGCAATTAAATGAATTTAAGTGTCTGGACTGTCTCAGACTATCCATGTTGAAAGTTTTTCGTCCTTGGCTTACAATAACAGGTCATAACTAATTGCTTTAAAGAATCACCTTCACCTTTTTATTATCTCTGATTTTTCATGTAAATAGAATGTACAGGGAAGATAGATAGAGGGGGCTTGGAACCGATATATTGAATTTTAAATCTGAAGTCTGTGCTTCAGAATATTTAGCATTAACTGAAATAAGCTTTCTGAAAAACCTGTATTTCAGTATTTTGTATGAAACACAAAATTTAACAGAAAACATTACCTAGGATATTTTGATATTTGGATTTTTGTGTAATAAAGTACCTAGCCTGTGACGGTCTGGCATCCTATCCAGGGTCTATGCATGCCTTCCGCACAATGCTGTTAAGGACAGACTCCAGTCCCTTATCACCTAGAACTGGATAACCAGTTGAAGGGTGATGAATGGTATAAAAAAAAACTAATTCTTAAAAAATCGCTAAAATATGAATGACTTTCTTTACAGAAAAACGCAGGTCAACAATACACATACTATGAAGTTATACATTTTTTTAAGTGGAAAAAACTTTAAATCTTTAGGTTGTAATAAAATATAACATGTATTTTCATGTACATGCTTTTAAAAAAAAAATTGGGTTATATATATATTGGGTTATATAATAACTGACGGAACAGATTAAGATTATATTATATTTTTGAATAAAGTAATGCATTTGATAGTGCCGAGTTTGCAAGAAATAGTAGTGGAATGTTATATTACTAGAAAGTTTCTAGTCGGATAGTTATTGCGTTCGGACTGGCAACCCGGAAGTGGCTGATTAGACCTGTCATTTGGGTTTTCTTTTTGTGCCCTTGTTTGCTCTAATATGACCGGTTTTCAAATGGAGTGAATTTTCAAAGAGGAACAATTATAGTATTACTCAGTATGACTGTATTGCGACCCGGGAACGCTGTGGTCTGGTGAGTATATTTTTATATCGTATACTAAAATGAGCTGGGAAAGATGATTAGCTGGCTGTTTGACTACCATGCCAGTCAGGTAACACTCTACAGTTCTTATAAATGAATGTTTTTTATCGCCCTAGTTTATATTTTCTGAATATGGACTAACACACAAAACGAATTATGTGACCATGACGCTGTTAAATAAAATAGAAAAGACTATTTGCTACAATTATGGTTAACATTTCAGAATGTTACCTGCACAGTGTTTACAGTTAAGACTCACGTTAATAAAACTGCAAATTGCGTCGTAGTTAATGTATACAGTAGCATACTTTTTAATACACTGATAGAATTATAAATTCATGGACAATTTTTCACTTGTTTTAAATTAAACAAGCATAAAACTACACACAGAGCACAGAGATAACTAGTATTTTGGATTTAAAAGCTTAAAAAGAATTCCGTTTATGAATTTGTACGAATGACTATAGTTGCTTTCATAATTATGTCGTATTCGTGATTTCATGCGGCCGAATGTCTTTAAAATCGAATTTGCATGTCGGTAAATGCTGTTCCCCTCCGCTGCAGTATGGCCTGTCGGGTCCTGCTTCCAGCCCACGGCGGGGTGAGGTGCAGGCTGCCCTTGCAGAAGCTGCCCTCTCTGTCGCGCCCCATCCACCACCGCTACTCTTCGAGCGGCACCCCGAGCCGCGTCCCATGCCGGTCAGCGGCTCGAAGCTACAGCTCCCTGACGCGGCCCACATACCGCTTCCCGCGGCCGCCGCCAGGGGGCCCCGCATACCAGCAGCGCCGCTCTTTCTGGGTGGCCCGTCTGGCCGCGAGGTTCCTGAAGCTGCGTTACCTCCTTCTCGGATCTGCCGTAGGAGGCGGGTACACGGCCAAAAAGGTTCGTGTTGTGGATCTGAGGATGAGAACAACATAGGCCTACATTCATACTACACAACATAGTAAAGACGATTCCATGGGGCCCGGAGCCGCAGGGGCCCTAAAAAAAAATCCGAACATAACTGGATTGTTCTGAGTTGGGGGGCTAATATAATATGCTTTCATGGTGCCCAAAATCTCTAACAACACCCCAGGGCCTACACATCTATTCTGGGGACAGGGAAATGACACGTACTCTTCCCGAATTTTAACTTGCCCGTACATTACTTTGGTGGTGATTATTGCTCAGTTTAATCTATTTTCTTTGCATTACTTTGGAAATGGCTAGCTCTTCCTTTGGGAACTTAGAAACGTGATATCAAGGCATTAATTCAATTAATGATGCCATTCAGTGTTGATGGATTTATATATGTGCTTCAAGGAACACTGATTGGAAACATTTAGCGTTCTGAATGCTGCCCATTTAAATTAAGTGTGTGCACCAGAATACGTGGTTCTGAAATATCAGTGGTAATGTGACAGAATAGGTATGATAATGCAATTTTATTAGTGATTGTGTTTCTAGGTGTTTTGATGATGTACATATTGTTTATTTTGTGGGAATTATTTGTATCTGCCAAATATCACCTCATCGGTGTCATTGGACGGGGATTCCGTAAGTCGGAGTTGCTCATGATGTGTATCTCAGGGATACAAGGCTGGAGACCTTGTTGTCCAATACTGTGATACTGTCTTGGACTTGACCTGGTTTCAAACTGGCATGTGCTGACGGCTGTTTCAGACACAATGGTGCTGTTACTCCATTGTGAATTTCAAAGCCCCCCCCCCCTGCCTGCATCACTGCCAGTCACATGACTCAAGCCAGGGTCCCAAATGCTAAACAGATGGCTGCCTTTTATGCCACGCGTGTGCCCCCCCCCCCCCTCCACCCCCAGTCTATTTAACAAAATCTTCACTCCATGTCTCTCTCCTGAAGGCGGCTCACTTGCAAATTGGCTTCTTGCACCGTGGGATGGTGTTTGTCACAGTCGAGATTTTAAATATGAGAGGAGGTGATGGTATGGGAAGGAGATCAAGCTGAACTTCCCACCTATGGCTTGATCTTTCAGTTGCTTTCAGGAAGAACATGGCCTGGTTTACTGATGCTCACCTTGTTTCATCTGAGCTGAACTGATCTCCTGTATCTTTAAATGTTTCTGTGTTGTATATGGCTGTAAATAAACTTGTTCATGTAGAAACCAGTGTCTCATCCCTCAAATTAATGTTTAGTTCAGTGAAACAGCCCATTAAATAGTGTTGATTAATCAGCACACGTTGCTTTGTTTCAGACTTTTGAGGAATGGAAGGACATGATTCCGGATTTTAGCGAGTACAAGTGGATGGTGCCTGATTTCATCTGGGATCTTAATGAACATATCGACTTAGGTACTTCTGACTTTAAAAAAAAATCCAATAAGTTCATTATGCACTGAAATTGTTCTGCATGTAGTACTATAATGTGGTTTCTATGATGTTACCAATAGGCTTGTTAATACTGTAACTTAAAGTTAATTGTGTTTCATGCTGTGGAAAGTGTCTGTTGAACTGTGTATTTGTGACACACATAAATATGGTGTTTTTTTTTCTTTTTTTGTTTTTTTTTATTAGAGAAGATCGCCAATGCCTTGCCAGACCTAGAGGAACTGTCCAAGCTCCTTCCAGACTTGACAAAGATGGGCGAAAACCTCTCCTTTTTCAAAAGCCTGGTCTCAAACGGTGGGTTTGAGATCACTGCCCCTTCACTGCCTTCCCCTCATGTGTCTTTGTAAACGCGTGACATGCAAAGTGTCGTGTGTGAATAAGGTTAAACCGCTAACAAGGATAAGTCCATTATATTAGTTCATTTTCTGTTTTGTTAATCCTTCGCAAGTTTGATTGTCTATGGAGCTTCTGGTCACCATCTGTTGTTAGGTGTGTAAATGCAGTGGGGTAACGCCAAGCCCACTGCTCGCCTCTGAGTTTCTGACATTGGGTTGTCCTGTTCAGACTTTCGTTGGGTTGCATCCACTCCTGCTGCCGTGCTTCCCTGCAATATGTTCACTGCGAAAATATCTGAACAGATCTGTCCTGTAGAACCACCATGGAATTAAGTTAATTCCTCCACAAGTGTATCTGCTACCTCTCAGCTGTCGATAAACAGCCCCAGAAAATGAGTCACTGGAAAATTTCCTTCTTTGATGTGGCCGACCTTAATTGAATCTGTGAAACTTTTGTTGAGTTATGGCTGCTGCAGTGAGGGGGAGAAGATCTGGTGGTAATCGTCCCCAAATCAAGGTCACTGAATATGCATTTAGATTTTGCTGCAGTTTTAACTAAATTCAAGATGTGCAGTGTTCCTTTTTGCACCACTTATGCAGTGCATCTGCTGTGCACGGCCATACCAGCATGTCTGCTAACCCGTGGCAGCTGAGAGATCCACTGCAGTGCTGCTTTCCTGTAGAGGAGAGGGCCTGTTGCTGTGGCTACCTGAGAGTGACCATTACTGGATGGCACTGGATGCAGCTTAAATGGATTCATTTGGGTTCAATAAGGAATATGCAGTTAACCTCGTGAGGACTCTGAATTGCTTACACAGATCATGTGCAAAGAATGGCCACACCTTGTCACTTCTGGCGCTGTGAATGATTTATTGATAGGGTTTCCAGTGGATGGGTCATATTTACCTGCAAAGTCTACTTGACGTTACTTTAATCAGTAACTTAAGTTAATTATTTTCATAGTGGGGCTCATACCCACGGACTTAACATCCTATGCAAACATCCTACTGTTAACTGGTATGGACTACAGCTAACGACAGAAAACACCTGATTTTGTTTCTTTTTTGGGTGGGGTGAAGACTACTGTACCTGTGTCCCTTTCGTCTTATTCTGGTCCTCCACCTGAACCGGCTTTTTCAGTCTGAGAGCAGGTTCTGACACCCCCTTCAAAAGTATGGAAAATGCCCGCCGAGGTCTGAACAAAGATTAAGTAACATGTGACCAGAGGCTTCAGTGCCTTGTGCTGGTTGGTGGCACAATGCCATTACTTGCAGGGTGGTAAATACTAAAGACATAATGCTCGTACCTTGGTTCAGTGTTTCCCTACCGGGTACTTGTGGATCCCCATACAGTCCACATTTTTGTTCCTTCCCAGCTCACAGCCAATCAAGAGCCCTGAATACCTAGTAAGACCTGCTGGGTACTGGAAAGAGAGCTGTGGACTGTCTGTGGTTCCCTGAGGACTGGGCTGGGAACCACTGCCTTAGTTCACTTGTGAGCATTCCCATTACTTGTGTAGCACATGCTGGTATGAACAGATGAACCTGTTTTCCATTTAAATAACTTAATACTTTTTGTCGGGCTGGTCTCAATGCTTTGGGAAAATGTTGCTTGTGGGCTCCCTGAAACGAGATTGCTAGCCATCGTGACCCCAGCATGACAAAGCCTGAACCCCTGGTCGCCACTTCTTCCGGGTCGTGATGATGTCGCCGGTGGATTGCTAGCACGAGGCGGCCTTGTAGCCTGTGAGCTCGCTTCTCAGCGTGGAGAGAACCCCATTAAAGGGATGGAGAGGGAATGTGAAGTAATTCTGCTGAGCTTGTTACCATGTGATCGATCAGCCTCATTCTGAGTATCAGACTAACTAGCAAACTCGGGTCTTCATCCGGACCGAAATACAATTGAATCCAGACCGTGAGATCGATTTCCCCGTGTCCCATACCATTATATTTGGGGATCACAGTGGACCTTGGCTTTTGTGTTGCTGATAGAATTTTGCCCGCGGGGAGCCATAGTCGGGAACTGGTGAATTCGGTACAGCTCTGAACCAGTTTGGAGGAAAATAAGTATTTTCCAAACTTTTGAATTATTTTCGGTTTTCTGTAAATGAACAAACGTAGAAACTGAATGAATGCAGTTCTAGTCAAAAGTCTGGATGCACCTGTTTTTAATACATTAGCCAGTATTTTATCTATGTTATTCCCCTTATAGTGACAGGCCTTGAGGCAGTAACTAATATTGCAACAACCAAGAGAAGT
This sequence comes from Paramormyrops kingsleyae, assembly GCF_048594095.1. Taxonomy (NCBI): domain Eukaryota; kingdom Metazoa; phylum Chordata; class Actinopteri; order Osteoglossiformes; family Mormyridae; genus Paramormyrops; species Paramormyrops kingsleyae. The sequence goes on along the minus strand of NC_132817.1, from coordinate 16,362,779 downwards.
GTTCATCTCAAAATTATGTCAGATTTTAGACTATTCAAAATAGCCCCCTTTTGCTTCAATGACAGCATTGCAGACTCTTAGTGTTCATTAAATCAGCTTCCAGATGCCTCTGGAATGCCTCTCCAACTCCTCCTCTGAAGGAGTTTCCACATGATCTGGGCACAAGTTGTCCTCCTTGCTCTTACTCTTCAATCCAACTCATCCCAAACCAGCTGTATAGGGTTTAGGTCCGGGGGGGGGGGGATTGTGGGAGCCAGGTCATCTGTCACAGCACTCCATCTCTTATTCAGAAGATAATACTTATAAAAATAACCTTAACCTTATTCAAAAAGAAATAATTTTAAGTAGATGTGTCCAGACTTTTTGACTGGTATTGTATCTGAACCTTCTTGGTGAAATCGATAGATAAATACTAGATGTCTGATACTTTTGTCATACTCATGTGTAGCTACTGCTGATTTATTTCTGTATTTTTGGTGTCAGCCACATTGATGGGTGAATATAGGGCTACATGCGAGGTATTTTCCCGATGTACGGCAGTCTGAAATGGGCTTTTATCGCAAATGCAAAGTTTTGTTTTTTTTTCTTCTGACAATCGTGGTTATGTTGCTGTCCTCTTTCAGACACTTCTGGGGAAGCTTCGCTGAAATCAGCGGACGACACTGGATCTGAAACCAGCGACAGGCAGCACAAAAAGGTAAGTCATCGCCCAGCTTGGCTACCCTGCCTCTCCCTCGCTGGTTTCAGAATTGCCCATCAAGCTTTCAGCAGATTCCTAAGTCTGATACAGCGTAGGCACCCAGTTTGGTTTTGCGCTGTAAATTCCTGCATCATCAGCATCCTCATCGTCTTCTCAGTCTGTTTTCTCTCCGTTAGTCGTAGTTCTAGTGTGTCACGACCTTCTGTAACAGCTTGTCCTGGACCCTCACTGGTAACCTGGGGCCTATTCTAGGATGCACAGGCCACAAGCTGGGGACACCAGTGCAACACAGGGCTCAAAGTAAGGGACACCAGTCTGGCAGCACTGGGCACAGATTCACACGCAATTGCAAAATTACAGGCAAAGCAGGGACACCATACCACACAACTGCATTCCTTGTAACTTGAGTCCATGCAGTCATGGAGAAAACATGAAAACTCCACACTCAAAGCCTCGGGGTGGATTTCAGACAGGTATGTAGACAGGTAGTCAAATTACAGGTTTGGAACCCCCCCGTATGGAAGGGGACCTACCAATACTTCATGAAATTTTGGGCCTGGCTTCAAAGCCCCAAGCACTGAAGGCCTGAGGCTACAGAGCTACTGACCGTAGCCTTTGTGACTTTTGTTCTACATCTGTGATATATTCTGTGATATATTCACCATGTACATGTTCAGCAGCTGGCAGTTCAGCATATTTTTTTTACTAGCGAGCTGCTGCTAATTTAAAGTGGACCCCCACCTGCAGCACTGGATTTGGCTGCACTAACCCAGTTACCCGCAGTCACGCTTGATCATGCAGAATATTTCAGGCTGCATCTTGTCATGCTCTACATTCGGAAATAAAGCGTCATGCAAGATCTGGGTCGCAATGGTTTCAGGTGGTGAAGCGGACTGGCAACCAGACGGATGTACGGGCCCTGATGACGGCGTCTGACCTGTCGCTGATCAGTCAGGCGGCCCCCTTTAATCCCGCCCTGATTTTTCTCGCTATCCTTTCTGTAATTGCTTTAGCTGTACAGCGCTAACTTTCTGTAGATTAATGTTAGGCTACGGTAGTTAGCATGGGTAGGGTTTGCATGGGTTGGGTTAGCATGGGTAGGGTTAGCATGTCTGTATACCTTCTCCTGTCTAGTGTTTGTCTCGCCTATTTGCATCTGAACCTCCTCCTCTTTCTCCTGCTGCACGTGGCATGATGCCCTCAAAGCGTCTCTTGGGAGAACTCATACTCATTCAGTGCCAGTTCGTCAGCAAGATGAGGACGCTGACCGCAGCCCCCAATCTGAGTGCCCGTGAGCGTAACGCGAAAGCCTGCGCACTCCCCACCCACCCCAACGGCGTAACCGCTCCTGGCGCAGGCCAGTGACATCATCATGACACTGACTTTGGGCTCTTGCTTGTCTGAGAAAGTGATGGCCATCAAATGGAAGCCTTTCCTTTCCCTCTCATGACCGTCACTCGGAAACAGCTTCCACCTGTAGGCCGTAAAAGCAGCCGTAGTTGCGGGAACATTCAGGAGGAGCTCAAAGCAGAGCTGTTTCTCCTCTGAGTTGAAAGGAGCCAGATGAGGTGGTTCAGGTGTCTGTGAAGGAAGTCTCCTAGATGGCTCCCTGGGGAGGTGGCTGGTGAGATCTGGACATCCCTACTTAGACTGCTACCCGGCGCAAGCTGACCCTGGATAAGCGGCAGATGGACAGACGGATGGATGGATGGATGGATGTTACTACAACATATACAAACACTCCTCTACTTATGAACTTTCATCTTACGAACTTTCAGACATACGAACGAAGAGGACAGTAAGTCCAAATTGTGTTCCTTGGGCTCCCGTTTCCTGTCCGCAACAAATTTTTTTCCCTGTGCGGCATTTCCGCCTAGTATGACTTCTGGCCACTACTCCCGGCACGCAGCAGCGGAGCATTCCGTGCTCCCAGCATCCCAGTTCTTTGTACTTGCGCATACCCTTAAAATGATGTTGAATAACGACTTAGGAACATTTCAAGTTCGGAACGGCCATTCATAAGTGGAGGAGCGTCTGTATTTAGAAATGGGTCAATAATGTTCATTTTAAATAATAATTATAATAATTATTATTATTATTGGAGTGGATGTGAAAGTGAATTAATCCATTGCCACACTTTTGGGGGGATTATTTTCTTTGTGGAATTTGGTCTCCCTGAAGATAAATTTGGGGACCCCTGATGTTTACTGATAGTAGCTATAATATATCAGTTTTCTGTGTAGTTGTGCTTATGCACGGTTATAATAATTGTAACCCTTTTGGCTGTATCTCACCCTGACCCTGCTCTGCAAAAAAAAGCCGAAGGCGTGAGAGGGGCCCAGGTCCAGCATCACACACACGTCCCACACACAGCCGCGCTGTGCCGCTTAAACGGTCTCCAACCGCGTCCACGTGCCGTCACGCTCTGGCGTGACTTGCTTTTCACACGGCGCACCCCCACGGCGAGAGGCACGCAGCGTGTCGGTGTGAACGAGGCGAGGGAGCCTTCAGAGGCGGGCTCACACCAGGCCTGAGTCACACGCGATCATTGGCGGGAGAGTGACGCCGGCTGCGCGGGGGGGGGGGGCAGAGGGGGCCGCCGCCCCCCCTGTGCTTCATAAACCCCCTGACCCCTCTGCCCCTGCTGTCTTCCCTCACATGGGCTTTAAACATGCACACCAGCCTGTTTGTCTTAATATGTCTCTGTGACCCCCTCCACCCAGTTCCCCATGTCCTATCCAATTTAATCCCATTTTTTCTGATGTGCGAAGTAGGCTTGGTGGTATTACGGTAATACGGTATACCTTGGTGTATTTGGGTATGCCGCCGTTATTTCATGGCCAATATTACTGGAAAAGTGTTGCTTTTTAAAATACTGTAAAGTACAGTATACCGTGTTGTACTGTCTGGAAGGTATGAACAAATTAAAAATGAGATACCGCCCACGCCTAGTGTTTGTGTCTGGAATGCACTGCCCTATTGGTGGTTCATTTTACAGAAGATGCTCTTCAAGGCTTGATTGATTACAATCAAACATTTTTAAGCATTCTTATAATGAATGGCAATCTCCCGTGATTGATTGGGACACCCTAGCAATGACCGCTTGTGTAGTTTGCATGTGACAAAGCACTTTGTGTATCTGATCTCAGAAGCGTGCCACAGGTGGACTGTAACGATCCAGACCCACTAGAGCAGCTCTATTTCTGTGTTTACAGACCACGGATAAAGAGAAGGTGGACCAGCTACAAGAGGAGCTCCTGCGAACTCAGGTACCACATTGGGTGGATGGATGGATGGATGGATGGATATTTTGACTGCTTTCTGAGATTTCAAAGTATGTTAGCAGTCAGTCAACAGATGTTCACGGTGCTCACCTTAGCTTATAAAACCTGTGGTGATGAGTGGTGTGTATTGATGGCTGGATCTAAGTGGGATCTGCGGGGGACTTTGTCAGACCTGCTGTGCGTCTCCTGATGGTGCTGCCCCTTCCCCCCACAGTTGAAATACCAGCGCATGCTGGAACGCCTGGAGAAAGAAAACAAGGACCTCAGGAAGGTGGTTCTCCTGAAGGACGACAAAGGCATCCACCAGCGTAAGGTTAAGGTGTGGCCCATTTCTGCTTAGCTCTTTAGTAAGATCCACTCTACCTGCTTTGGAAATTGTTTTCTGTACCAGACTATATTCTCTGGATCTCTGTATTAAAAGGTAGGGTTTGCGGTTTTAATCCAATACACTGTGAGGAGATATTTGCTGAATTTTAGGTGCATTGGATTAATATCACATCCCCTGAAAGCTGCTACATCAAAGCTGTCCCTCTGTTTCCCTCCAGAAGTCTCTCATCGAGATGTATTCTGAAGTCTTGGACATTCTCTCTGACTATGACTCCAACTACAATACCCAGGATCATCTGCCAAGGGTACGTCAGTGTCATGTATCGAACTGCAGGGGGCGCACACTGCTATGTATGTAACAGGGACTGCAAGTAATTTTGTGGTGAAAGAACAGGATTTATGAACCAAAGACTGAAAGTTTAAATCTGAGCAGGAAAGCAATTCTGCCCATCAACAAGGTAAAATGCCCCCTATCCCTTAATACAATGTGTTGGCTGTCTGCTTTTCTCTCATCTTTTGGGTCTATAGGTGGTTGTGGTGGGGGACCAGAGCGCTGGAAAGACCAGTGTCCTGGAGATGATCGCACAAGCTAGGATCTTCCCCCGGGGGTCTGGCGAAATGATGACCAGGTCTCCGGTCAAGGTGAGTAGATGCCTAACGCCGTTTTCTGGTGTTTGCCGAGAAACCAACCCTGATCAGAGTCAAATCTCAGAACTTAGGGTCCTTTATTTTCTATTCGTTGAACATACAAGAAGTGGGTATAGATTGGTGTAGGTCAAGAAGTTGGGATAGTAAGACCATATAAATGTAATATACCAATACTGACAAATATAGAATTTACAATATAAACAAATACAGAATTCTTACCAGGCAATGTTACAATACAACCTAGTGGAAAAACAACAAATGCACAATGCAAAATTGTGCAAACAGAAACAATTATACTAGTGTAGCACAATACATTGCAACAACCAGTAAGAACAACATCAGTGTACAAAACAGAAGAACTGTAACACGGGGAATGACTGAATGGATGTGTTGTGATTGGGCACGGAATTTCTAAGTGGGGGCGGGGTTACGCCTTGGTGAGTTTGTTGAGGAGCAGGATATTGTCAAAAGCGAAGCTATGGAGATGGTGTGCAGTCTGAGTGTTGATAGACATGTACCGCCTCTCTGATGGTAGCAACATCTGTCGTTCTACCAGGTAACACTAAGCGAGGGACCTCACCACGTGGCCCGGTTCAAAGACAGCACCCGGGAGTTTGACTTGGGGAAGGAGGAAGATGTAAGTCGTCTGCCATGATACCGGCAGAGGGGTAAACGGATTCTGCTGAAGAAGCAGTTTGGCATCTCCTAAGCTTCTGGTTTCTCTGTGCACTTCACAGCTTGCCGCCTTACGGCGCGAGGTCGAGATTCGAATGCGCAAGAGTGTGAAGGATGGACAGACGGTCAGCCCTGAGGTAAAGATTGGCCCTGTGTATCATGGCATAGACACTTACTGAAAGTTGGTTACATTGGGGGCATTGACCTGAAGGAGTTTGAGAACATTGTTCAAAGAGCTTGATTCCTCCTCAATTTTAGACCATCTCCCTGACTGTGATGGGCCCTGGTATCCAGAGGATGGTTCTGGTGGACTTGCCAGGAGTCATCAGCGTAAGTGTTAAGGCTGTAAGCCTTTGTTTTCCATCAGTTCGAGGTAGTGAAATTTCGGATGAATTTTTGAATCCTGCTCCTACGTCTTGGACACTAATCTGGGTGTCTGTTCCTAGACTGTGACCACTGGCATGGCAGCTGACACGAAGGAGAGCATCTTCACCATGAGCAGGGCCTACATGCAGAACCCAAATGCCATCATCCTTTGCATTCAAGGTGAGACTTGGTGAAAAGGCACAATGCCTCTGCAGAAAGAGAGAGAGGAAGCAATTCTAATCAACAAATGCTGCAGGTTCAACTCCTGTTAGATTAAAGGGCCAGTTTACCCCCCCCCCCCCCCCCCCCCAAAAAAAGAAATATAAAAATGATGTGTTTCAGATATGCTGTGGGACTATTTATCCATCTACATCGTTGGGGTGGGAGTTGCCTAGTTTTGGAGATATCGGCTGTACAAATGTTGTGTTCTCTTGAATATAATGGCACTCTTTTTGCGGTGATTGAAGTGCCAGAAAATAAATTTGACCAGCAATGTCTCTTATCAAAAATCATGGCCCGGTTACTCAAGATGATCCACGGACCTTGTAGTGAGCAGTGTGATGCATGAACCTCTTTCTACTGAACTCCACACACCACTCCACACATCACTGTGCCAAAGTTCTCCGCGTTTTCCCCAGATGGCTCCGTGGATGCAGAGCGTAGCATCGTCACAGACCTGGTCAGTCAGATGGACCCTCAGGGCAAGAGGACCATCTTTGTGCTGACCAAAGTGGATCTCGCAGAGAAGAACATGGCTAGCCCCAGCAGGGTATCGTGCCTTCCGTGTTCAAAATGTCCGGCCGCATGTGTGATCACACACAGATTCCAAATGTACACACCTTTGTCCACAGGATTTCAGGCAGCGGTGATGCTGTACTCCACCAGCCAATAATAAAGTAGTGCTTCTCAACCACTGCTTTATTATTGGCTGGCTGAGAGTTCATCCCAAAAGCCTGCACTGACACCAGTTCCCCACCCCTGCACTAAACTGTACTCCAACCAAAACAGCATAACTCTTTCAACCCACGTGAAGTTTTGTAATTCACCCAGATGTCCTTCTGTAATGTTCTTTTTGTAGATTCAGCAGATTGTTGAAGGAAGGCTGTTTCCCATGAAAGCTTTGGGCTACTTTGCTGTGGTAACAGGCAAAGGTAAAGCGAAAAGTCCCAACAAAACGGCAGGAGACTGTATAGCCCATCAATAGCCCATTAAACTGGACTAGATCACTGTCAAATGTTTTATCTCCAGTGGATCGACGAAACTCCACTTTTCTCATCTAGGAAGCAGCAACGAGAACATCGACGCCATCAAAGACTATGAGGAGGAGTTTTTCCAGAATTCAAAATTGCTCAAGTAGGTCTGGGGTGTTTGTTTTACCACCGCCGGCCTCATAGGATATTTTTGGCTGTTCCAAATGCCCCCTTGAATTTTTTCCCCAGGAATGGCATGCTGATGGCTCATCAGGTGACCACAAAGAACCTCAGTCTGGCCGTGTCCGATTGCTTCTGGAAGATGGTGAGCGAGTCTGTGGAACAGCAAGCAGATGCTTTCAAAGGTATTAAGGTGTTCTGTTCTGTTCGGTTCTGCACTGTTCTGTTTGTATTCGTTGTATCGCAGGGGTGGCCAATCTTATCCGCAAAGGGCCGTTGTGTATGCTGGTTGTCGTTGCAACTCCCTAATTAGATTACTAATCAAAGGACTGATCGGCTGAAGAGTCCTCACACCTGGGTTTGAACAGCTGACCTACAGGTTATCCCACAAACCTGCATACGCAGCGGCCCTTTGCGGATACGATTGGCCGCCCCTGTTGTATCGTGTCACCGCAGTAGTTGCGCTTCTAGTCGCCATCTGGTCTCACTCACTCCCAGTTACTTTGCTAACTCTCGTTGGTCACATGCCCCTTGTTTGGCCAAGACGCGGTTCCCTCCCAGGCAGCTGGTAATCATGAGACGTCTGAACTCCAGGTGATCTCCGAATTGATTTACAGTCCACCACCTCAGCCGCCTTATTCCCCACTTGTCCTCCTATTGATTTTTTTGAGGGAAACCTGCTGGAGACAGAAGATAAATAAGTAATTAGCGGGTTAGGGCGCCCGTCTGGCGACGCTTCCCCTCAGAGCGGAGCCACATGGGGGGTGGGGGGGTGCAGTCAGGTTAAAGCGTCGGGGGGATTAAGTAGCGTCTAACTTGGCCTGTTATGAAACAGGCCCTGCCTAACCCTGCTTTACATGCACGTACATCACGTATATCTCACGCCTGTCAGATGTCACATGGTCGGTTGCCATGGCAATGTGTAGTATGGTATTGCTGTTATTACTACACCTTAACGATGGTCAGCTGTAGTCCTTGAGTAAGGCCGGCGGGTATTCGTTCCCCATCCATTGTTAGCCTACTGAAATTGTTTTGGGTAATCAGAATCGTAATCTTTATTGCCACACAATCAAGGTCTGTGGAAGTCTTTGTTGGCACATTTTGCTACTGTTGGAGACACCATGACAATAGACCAGTGTTTCTCAACCCAATGCACGGGGAACCCCGGACAGTCCACGTTTTTGCTCCCTCCCAGCTCCCAGCCAATCAGGAACACTGGATACCTGGTACAGGTGCACTGAGAGCTGGGAGGGACCGAAAATGTGGACTGTCCGGGGTTCCCCCGAGGACTGGGTTGGGAAACACTGCAATTGACAGTTAAAAATGATGGTATAACATAGACAGAGTATAAGACACGAGATTAATTATTTATTACTTAACCAGGGAAGCCATTAAGAACAATTTCTTATTTACAATGGCGGCCTGGGAAAAGGCAACAAGAAACAAAAGATACTAAACGGAGAGGAGTGCATGACATGTGTGGGATAAATGCAGAGGTTCAGTGCACCGCTGAAAGTTGACATGGGTACAATACAGCAATCAGTGTTAATGTTGTAGAATGTGAATTGCACATGATGAGCCCTGAATATTTGGTATGGCATTTTAATTTATAACAGATGGAGTTTGAACTTGCAAACAGCCAGTGCATGCATATTTAAAATCATCTTTAGTCTGTGCATATCCACAGCAGAATGAAATAATAAACGGCATGAAAAAATTCCGGTGGGTCTTCCTTTATGGGATCACCAGGGGCTCGATGATGAAATCTGCGTTGCAAACGAGGGCGGTGGGCTTAAGGTGACCCTAAGGTGACCCTGTCCCCCACTTTCAGAGGGGCAGTGAATAACCACCATGCATCTCCGAGCTGATGATGTCATCCTGGCATACCGATTTACGATTGGACCAGGAGGCACGGTATTGATCCATATGCTGAACGTGTGGGTGTTTGTCTTCTCATGGTTTTCATTTTTTTTTTTTTTTTTTAGCATCCCGGTTCAACCTGGAGACAGAATGGAAGAATAATTACTCTCGTTTGCGAGAGTTGGATCGGGTAAGAGAAAGGGGAGGCTGGTTGGATGCTTGCTTTCTGCATTGTAGTGTGTTAAAATCAGACTTACCGCCTGCAAATGATACCACGGAAAGTAATTTGATTTGTGAGCCAAATCTTAATAAAATCCTGTATGTTATGCAGTAATTAGGCTGAAAAAATATGTTATTGCAATAAGACGTACTAAAATTTGCAAATGTATGATTTGGAGCAGGTTTTAAACTTTTCAATGTGTAAACTGAAAAATTACATTTGCTTTCACAGAATGAGCTCTTTGAAAAGGCCAAGAATGAAATCCTGGACGAAGTCGTCAGCTTAAGCCAGGTGACGCCCAAACACTGGTAAGCAGCCTGTTCTGTCCTCCGTGTCGGACTCTCTAAAGGTGTGTCCGCTCGTTCGTTATCGTAATGAATTGCTCCCAGTTCCGTGATTTAACAATACCACCCAGTGATGTGTAATTTCCTGGTTTAATCATCTGTTACACATCATTTGGGTTAGGCAGGTGTCCAGGTTATCTCACGAATGCTGTTGGATACAATGGATAAGACACTATTTATATGCCTGTGGAAGAAAACGATTTTGCAGAGAGTGTACTGGTAATGGGAGTGGATCTGGAATGGATTGGGGTGGGGGGGCTCTTGTGAAATCCATTAATGCAGCCCAATCGATGGGATGATGGATGACCTTGGGGTGGGCTGGGCCTCGCTGCGCTTCTGCACTGGGTTGGACTGGCCCTAATTGAGACGTGCATATTGATAAGTTGGTCCAGTCGGTGCTTGAGGACAAAGAAACATGAGCAGCCCTTTATGATAAATGAGCAGGAGATGTGAAAGAAACAGCAGAGTGCTGGTAACGTTACGGTGGCTCTGCGTTGGCCGGGTCATTTCTGTGGCTCCCGTCAGCTACGGCTTCCTTACTGTAGCTTCAAGGAATGTAACATGGCCGTTACTTTATCACTGCTATTTATAACCTCCTTGTTTAATCTCCGTGTAAAGTGTGTGGAGAGGATATCCTGTATAATATTTCTTATCACAGTCATTCACTCTGTGCACACAACCATAATGTATCATTTTTTGTGTATTTATTTTCTCCTGGTTAGGTACTAACTGTATTTCATATGACAATTAAGTCTCATCTAATCTAATCTAGTCTAATCTAATCTAATCTCATCTCTTTCTGCACGGCTGATTGAGCATTAGTGTGTAATACTACTGTTGATGTGTATTACTGTTCTATTAATTAATCACTGAGATTACTGATCCTTTGATCACAGGACCGTATCCTTAATTAGTACGCCACCTGCTGCTCAAAGTGAATACTGTGCGCTTATTGTTAATCCCTCCCCTCACTTCCAGGGAGGCAATCCTGCAGAAGAAACTGTGGGAGCGAGTGTCCACGCATTTCCTGGAGAACATCTACCTCCCAGCCGCCCAGTCCATGAACTCTGGGACCTTCAACACCACAGTGGATATCAAGCTGAAGCAGTGGGCCGACAAGCAGCTGCCGCATAAGACCCTGGAGGTGAGGATGCGGCGTGGCGTGACGATTGCGCCCCCTGTGGGTCAGGCGCCAGCCTGGGCCTTCAGCTCCCTGTGCGTGTGCCGCGTGCAGGTTGCCTGGGAGACGCTGCAGGGGGAGTTTGGCCGTTTCATGTCGCATCGCCAGGGCAGGGACCAGGACGACATCTTCGACAGGTTGAAGGAGGCTGTGCGGGACGAGAGCATCCAGAGGCACCGCTGGAGCGAGAGCGCAGAGGACAGCTTGGTGAAGGCCGTCGCCACCATGGCATCCTCCGCCGGGCCGTGAAGAGCGAGTGGGTGGGGAGTGACGGGGTCTCCTGCGGTCTGCTGCCTTTCAGAGGGTGATCCAGCAGAACACCCTGGAGGACCGCTCCATCACGGACAGGCAGGAGTGGGACGCGGCCGCCCGCTTCATGGAGGAGACCCTGCGGGCACGCCTGAACGATAGTATGGCGAGGGGCACGCGCACACACACACACACGCGCACACACACACGCGCACACACGCACGCACACACACACACACACACACACACACACACACACACGCGCGCGCACGCACACACGCACACACACACACATACACACACACAGCCTTCAGGTCTGGGTCTCTGGCTGGATAACTTGATAAAGTAACGTGCGTGCGTGCGTGCGTGCGTGCGTGCGTGCGTGCGTGCGTGCGTGCGTGCGTGCGTGCGTGCGTGCGTGCGTGCGTGCGTGCGTGCGTGCGTGCGTGCGTGCGTGCGTGCGTGCGTGCGTGCGTGCGTGCGTGCGTGCGTGCGTGCGTGCGTGCGTGCGTGCGTGCGTGCGTGCGTGCGTGCGTGCGTGCGTGCGTGCGTGCGTGCGTGCGTGCGTGCGTGCGTGCGTGCGTGCGTGCGTGCGTGCGTGCGTGCGTGCGTGCGTGCGTGCGTGCGTGCGTGCGTGCGTGCGTGCGTGCGTGCGTGCGTGCGTGCGTGCGTGCGTGCGTGCGTGCGTGCGTGCGTGCGTGCGTGCGTGCGTGCGTGCGTGCGTGCGTGCGTGCGTGCGTGCGTGCGTGCGTGCGTGCGTGCGTGCGTGCGTGCGTGCGTGCGTGCGTGCGTGCGTGCGTGCGTGCGTGCGTGCGTGCGTGCGTGCGTTGCTAAGGGAAAGCTTACCCTTGTCTCTTGTACTCAGGGATCAGCTGGCCACTGTGGTCCTCTAGAAACAGCCGTATGTTGGTGTATATAACGTTCTTCTCATAGCTCTTTAACGGACAGTCGCCACACTCTTGCCTTTTGTGTGTGGAGTTCTGGGTTGGGCCTTTTCAGGACCAGCAGGTGGTGTCTTTTTTGCTTAATTCCACCCCAGCGGAGGCCATCATCCAAGACATGGTCGGCCCTGACTGGAAGCAGAGGTGGCTGTACTGGAGAAGTCGATCCCCAGATCAGGTAAGTCCTGACTGTGACCCCCTTCCCCATCCAGGCCTTTACCTTTAATTCCCAGACTGAACACACATAATGCAGAGAGACACAAACTGATAAGGCCTGTGCAGCCGGCATGTTCCGCCGCATATGTGTGCAGCCGGCATGTTCCGCCGCATATGTGTGCAGCCGGCATGTTCCGCCGCATATGTGTGCAGCCGGCATGTTCCGCCGCATATGTGTGCAGCCGGCATGTTCCGCCGCATATGTGTGCAGCCGGCATGTTCCGCCGCATATGTGTGCAGCCGGCATGTTCCGCCGCATATGTGTGCAGCCGGCATGTTCCGCCGCATATGTGTGCAGCCGGCATGTTCCGCCGCATATGTGTGCAGCCGGCATGTTCCGCCGCATATGTGTGCAGCCGGCATGTTCCGCCGCATATGTGTGCAGCCGGCATGTTCTTCCGCATATGTGTGCAGCCGGCATGTTCCGCTGCGTGTGTGCAGCCGGCATGTTCTGCCACATATGTGTGCAGCCGGCATGTTCTGCCGCATATGTGTGCAGCCGGCATGTTCTGCCGCATATGTGTGCAGCCGGCATGTTCCGCCGCATATGTGTGCAGCCGGCATGTTCTTCCGCATATGTGTGCAGCCGGCATGGTCCGCTGCGTGTGTGCAGCCGGCATGGTCCGCTGCGTTTGTGCAGCCGGCATGGTCCGCTGCGTGTGTGCAGCCGGCATGGTCCGCTGCGTGTGTGCAGCCGGCATGGTCCGCTGCGTGTGTGCAGCCGGCATGTTCCGCTGCGTGTGTGCAGCCGGCATGGTCCGCTGCGTGTGTGCAGCCGGCATGTTCCGCTGCGTGTGTGCAGCCGGCATGTTCCGCTGCGTGTGTGCAGCCGGCATGTTCCGCTGCGTGTGTGCAGCCGGCATGTTCCGCTGCGTGTGTGCAGCTCTTGAGGAGCGTGTGATACCACGGGTGCGTGATCGCGCTGTGTGTTTGGCCTGCAGAGTGTCTGCAGCGAGACCCGCAATGAGCTGGAGAAGCTGTTGAGGCTGCGTGAGAACCACACGGCGTACCTGGCCAGCGACGAGGTCACCACAGTGCGCAAGAACCTGGAGAGCCGGGGCGTGAACGTGGAGCCCAGCCTGGTCAGCCCCCCCCCCCCCCCCATGGGACCATGTGTCCTTCAGGGTGGCCTTCTGTGCTTTACACTGCCAGTGTAATTGATATATCACATTTCACCGAGAGACAAGGGACCTTTGTGTACCGTTTGCCATCCTTACTTTCTTCCCAGATAAAGGACACTTGGCACCAGCTGTACCGCCGTCACTTCCTGCAGAGGGCGCTGCTTCACTGCAGCCTGTGCAAGAGGGGCTTCTACTACTTCCAGCAGCGGTTTGAGGACGCTGAGGTGAGCCCAAAGGAGCTAATCTCTCACTGGACCCAGTTTCCGGCAGAGCCTGCAGGTACCAGCAGGTACCTGACGGGTAACCCGCAAGTTTTGGGGGTGTGATGGCTGAAAAATATCTATCTATGTAATTTTCAAAAGGCCTCGGGTATAGCGGGTTTAAATGGCAAAATACGCCATTTTTTTTTACATAGGCATAAGCCTATATTTCCCATTGAAAATAAATGTTTTTTTCTGTAATTATTTGGCTATGGGCCTGTGAGCCAATAAACATTTTTGTCCAGCTAATCTAGTAGACTGATTGTAATTCAGCTGTAGTTTGGGTTGTGGAATCTCTTTGAAGCAGGTTGGGCCAAGTACAGAATTACATAAGAGCTTCTGTCGGATAAGGGTTCGTATGCAGTTTTAAGCACTGTGAGTACAGGCGAGTGGACCCATGCAAGACTCTGGTTTCCAGTATCTACTGGCAAGTAGGATGAACATGAAGGCATTTCAGATTGCAGACTAAATGCTGTGAGTTGAAGTAAGCGTGATGTGATGTGATGCTGGTTGCAGATGGACTGCAATGACGTCGTGCTATTCTGGCGCATCCAGAAAATGCTGGGAATCACGGCCAACACGCTGAGGCAACAGCTGACCAACTCGGAGGGTAGGCAGCATGGAACCGTCCAATCTGGCCCAGATGTAGACCGTGCGAGAGCAGTCGGCACTCGGAGTTAGACACCCCCACCCCGCTTTGCTTTAACGCTAACTCCCAGAATCGCACGCACTGGGACTTGCGTAAGAAGTGAAGAAGCGTCGTCTCACATTGATCGGGAAGCAGGGTCTCTGTGCCAGCAGCTGATTAGTGCTGTCATGCCCCCCCCCCAGTGCGGCGCCTGGAGAAGAACGTCAAGGAGGTGCTGGAGGACTTCGCCGAGGATAGCGGGAAGAAGGCGGAGCTAATCACGGGCCGGCGAGTGCAGCTGGCTGAGGAGCTCAGTGAGTGTGATTCCTAAATATTGCTCTTTAACATGTTTATGAATTTTCTTAAACATTCTGGACCTATTGACTACAGTGGCCGCGTTGTACTTCGAATGACCAATAGAGGGCAGCATTGGTCATCTTATGGTACCGCTGCTTGGGTTTCAGATGAGTTTTAGGTGAAATTGTCATTATTTTGCAGACTTAGGAAACGCTGGCTAGGCGAGGTTACTTGAAGGCCAGCCAGGCTGTTGCTCACAGGTGCCTGTAATTGTCAGAGTCTCATAGACGTGCTGCAAATGGGCCCTGAAGACAAACAGAGCGTGCCTCGTGATGGCAGGCCCAGGCTGGCCCGCACGCGGCCCCTGCCATGCGGCCCCCGCCACACGGCCCCCGCCACGCCGTCTGTGTAAACACGGCCTGCCACCCAAGCTCCAGGCCGCACTCGGATACCAAACACAAGGCTGCCGCATAATCGCTTCTTCTCAGATCAGTGACTTTTCGTAAGTCACGCTGTTCCGCTTCAAAACCTGGGGTTAATGGCAGCCCTAGCCAGACACATCAGCCCCGTGGCGGAAAACCTCAGCCGATTGTTGTGGTTTGGAGCCGCTGGTGGGCCCCGGCAACCTCGCGCCGCGTGCTTTTGGAAGCTGGACGCGACAGGAAGTGGACCTGTTTGGAAACACGGCGCTTCCTGTCTGTGGGTGAGGGGAGGTGACTCAGCCACAGGGAGGGGTGCATTCGGGACACGACTTGCGGTCACGGATGACCTTCAGCAGTGGGGCGGGGTTATTGTCACTGGCCGGGAAAGCTTCTCCGTGGGGGACATACCTGCTTCCATTGTCCGCTTCGGGCCAGTAGGGGCAAGTCCGGGCACGTCCGTCGCCCCCGGGGCTATTGCTAACACACAGTGCCAATGGGGGCAGCCTCAACTGGGCACATAGCAACCCACTGTGTGTGTGTGTGGGTTTGTGCTTGTATATTGGGGGGGGGGGGGCTGACCTCTCCCACGCCAAAGCGTCCTTAGAGACCCTCACACGCAGAGACCATCTGAGGCTTCAAAATCCCTGCTACTGAAGTCATAGATCCTGGGAAAAGTTTGGAAATCTCTATCTATCCTTTGATGGTTTGGATATTTTACATCACATTTATTTACCTGATACATTTATTCAAAGCGATGTACATTTTGAGAAAGCAGTGTCAATCAGTGCCAGGAGCGAATGAGAGTTAGTCTTGCTCAAGGTCCTAAAAGTGAAATCGCTCTGCCAGCCCTGGGATTTGAACCAGCAACCTTCTGCCTATACCCTCTGAGCCACAAACAGCCTCGAAAAATGTCTTCATTTGTAATAAGTATTTAAGGGCTGCAGGGCCAATCCAACCTTGGTGACTCCGTGATCCATCGCTGGGGGGAGTTTCGGGGTTATGAAGCCAACGGCTGTCGTAAGAATAGTACCACGATGGTGTGCATCTCCAGTATTTAAGGCTCAAAGATGGGTCAGTCTACAGACATTTCTGGATTCCTTTCGTCAGTACCTCTTTAAATAAGCAGGGAAAGACGTTGACGCGGTGCACGACGGCGGTGTGACGGCAGCCACTTGGCTGTGCATTTCAGGCTGCTTTGATGTCTCTGTTCGGTCATGAGAGGGAAACCTGAGCTCGGCACTTTGGTCAGAATGAGCCTGGGGTGTCCTGAACCTTCCTGGAGCAGCGGTATCCCCTGGGGTGTCTCGCACCGCGACCTCTGCTTGACCACTCTGTTTACTCACGGCACACTTCCCGTTCGTCCACTGCCAGGCCGCAGTGTCCATTTGGACCGAACTGGGCGGGGTGTGGGGGGGGGGGGGGTCCGGTTTCACTTCTGGAGCGGCACCATGAGCACGGATCGCACCCGAGGTCCTCGGCGGTGGTCTGACAGGGCGAGTCTCGGTGATTAGGCCCGCTTGCCACGGCATGTCAGCCCAGGGTGCTGTCACAGGACACCCCCCCCCCAACCCCCCCACGGCTGCCCGCCAGCTGAACTGTGAGGAGCGCCCCCCTCCCCAGCCCCGCAAGCCCTGTCTCTTCCCTGTAATTAAATGCTTCTTGTAGATGGGTGGAGCTGAGTGAGGGGGGCGGGGGTTTGGGGGGGCGGGGGGGGAGTTCATTCCGTCACACTCCACTCCTTGCACACCTGGACCTTCCCGGGTTGGGCTGGAGCTCCCTGCAAGGGGCGTTATTAAGGCTAAAGTGAGCTGAGGTCAAGCCGCCCTTCTCCCATGAAGGCCCCATTGTGTGCCTGTCAAAGCAGGGCCCCGGGCCCCAGGGCACCAGACACCCCCGGCGTGATGCGCGTGGACTCAGACACGGACTCGCATTCCATACACTGATTCCTTAGGGGCGTGAGCATTTCCAGAGTGTGCTGCAGTGTGTGAATAACTAAGTTTAGCTTTTGATTATTTTAATGCCCCTTCTCAGGTGACTGAGACGACCTAACGCCTATTAAACTCGCCCAGTAGAAACCACACCATCTGCCAAAGGTCTCCATCTTTTCATCACTTCATGCCGAATTTGAGCTTCTTTATTTAGGGTGCTTTTCCACTGCACCAGGTACCGACAGTACAGTACTTCAAAGTGGTTGTTTTCCACTGGTATAAAAACTGATACTGGTGCCGAATGACATCACAACGCCAGGTGGGGTTTTTTTTACTGAATTTGAAAAATGGCTGTACTATATTATATGGCTGGACGATGTTCGATATTAATACCAGCATTACATGTCCTGCACATATAAAACTTGGATGTCTTCCTTTGTACGCGCATACATTATTTTTTTCATTTTTTAATTTCATTTATCGTTTTTTTCTGAGTTTGTAACTTTTTTCAAGATGGTGGTTGTATTATGTTTCAGAAGCAGGTGATTTGCTTAATCAAAGATCAAAGAACACATGTGCAAGTCCCACCCCAAATACCAAAGTACCACTAAAGTACCACAGCTGGTTTTTTACTTTGGCTACTGAAAATTTGGTACTGGTACTCAACCAGAAGTACGGAGTACTGAAAGTACGGTACCTGGTGCAGTGGAAAAGCCCTTAAACTTGAGGCTGTGTCTACACCTGTAAGTGCGTCTCTGTGGTGATTAGTGCGTCTCTGTGGTGATTAGTGCGTCCTCTGGCGCTGCTGTCTTGTCAGCATTGTTGTTCTGTCAATAATAAGCTTAAGTGCATGATAACTTTACCTTTTTATACCTTTTGGATTTGCCTTTTGCTGAGGGGTTAGTTCAGAAACGGGTCTTTAAATGTTCCAAAGATCAGTCCTGCTCCTCTCTCTGGTGCACAGTGCAGGTGAGCACTTTTAGGAATCCTCTCTCTTCTGATCGGCGGGTCTGGACCTGGTCCCTGTCTGCAGTATGAACCGGATCTCTGTGTTTCGCCTCACTGCGTCTCCTGGGTTCTGTTTTAACAAACGGCTCCTGTCTCGTGTGTTAAGTGGATTAGGCGTCGCACCCCCGCCCCTCAAGCCTCAGCCCCCAGGGCTCCAAGCCCTCTATCCTTGGTGCCTGGTAACCTGCCCCGCTGTGGGCGGGGCCTCCTCCTCTTACGGCCCAATCAGGCATCAGTTACGGGCTTTCCCAGCTTCTCCTTCTGCCAGGCACCCAGGAAGCTCACGGCCCAGGACAATGGGGACCAGAGATTTCATTTCACGGGGCTGCGGGGGGGTTGAATAGAGGGTGAGGGTAAGGCCCGATTTATACTCGACGCCCACAAAGCGTACACATATGCATCATGGCCGCCACGCATTTTCTGCGTCGGTTCCGCGCATTGTCTGTGCAGCTACGTGAGGAATTAATGCGACGTGTATGTAAGTTGCAGTACTTCCAGAAATCAGGGTGGCAGTGTGGTCACCTTTTGTCACAGGACAGTGTGTTTATACAGTTAGTAACTGTACAGTTATCATTAAAGTAACATCTGATTTTTTGAGAATGAATGGCTGGAAGTACTGTATATTTTCAGAGGCAAGAGAAAATATTGCGAGCCCTATTGTGTCCCTCAGTGTACGGCATCTGGCAGTTTGTTTCCCAGAAAGCAGTATCGTGTGCGAAGTACAATGAAATTCTAACTTGCCTACGTTCATAAGCAACGTTATTTTTTCAATACAGTTCCGGTATTTATAAATCTTGGTTATAAAATTCGCCGAGAGTGTTGGGTTTGCGTTTACTTTTATACTGTTATAGGAAGCAAAACTTAGCGAGCTGTGCAGTTTTGATGGCCGATCCTTTTTAGGATTATCTCGTTTATGTTTAACATTAGTTTAAAGTGTAAAGGCAGTGATTTGTACGTCACTTCATACAAAGTAATTGACACCAGAAACGAAGGAGCTGACCAAGATGGTGGACACGATGTTTAATGTAATTGCGTAAGTATAATCAGTATATTGCTTGCGTTGTGTACGCCTCTGTCGCTTACGCGTCACATGAGGTATATCGCCGTCCTGCACTGTCCGCTTGAAGGGGAAATCGGCAGTGCAGGGGATTATGGGAATATTCGCAGCCAGATAATGGAGAGTCTTGGATTAATGTATCTGGCAGCTTCTAACTGAGACCCTAAATATCAGCATGAACCATGACCATACCTGGCAACCCTTCCCATTTACCCCATATTATACCCCCCCTCAGAAAAATCTGCGAGTATACTTGTAGCACAATAACACACTCTGCTGATCACTTTTCATCATCTCTCACTAGTGTCTTTCTCTCCCCTTTATTTCCGGCACTTTCCGTCCTTTTGCGGCCTCTCGCGCCTTCGCCATTTCCAGATGGTGCCGCTCACCGCGCCCATATCCACTGTGCTTTGTTTGACTTAACTTGGATTATCTGCCCGCAAATGATTTTGAGAAATGATCTGAGCCCCCCGCCCCCCCCCCCCAGGGATCCTGTCCCGTGTCCAGGATTGGAAACACTTCCACCCGTTAATCACTGAAAGCAATGACCCAAATCCAAACAAACATTGCCGCATCAAAGGGAACTTGAGAAGAACCCTAACAACACCCAAATAACTGGGCTTTAGCACCCTCTCCCCCCCCCCCCACTTGCTGGAGGTTCCGCGGGTCACCGGCTGGGGTTTGTTGTCTTTGGTCGGGCCCTGCCGGTCAATGCTCTAGGTGCCGGTTCCGCTTAATTTCCCCCTTGCACCTGCAGGCCCTGGCCAGCCGCTGTGGGCCGATGCCTTCGTACCCCATCCCTGCCTCCGTGCCGCTACGTCGAGCGTGTCCTGCGCGCGTCGATGGTCTCCGAGCGCAGAAAAGGGGACACTCTCCCAACTCGCCCATGTCCATTTTCAAGGCTCCGAGGATACCTTCAGGTTTATCCTGCAAGACAGTGTTTCCCAGTTCGGTATTCGGGGTCCGATAGAAAGTCCACGTTTTTTGCAAAAATGTAGATTTTGTGGCAGGGAACTCGGAGAGAGCAGGAACACGGACCGACTGTGGGTCCCTGAGGGCCGGATTGACAAACACTGATATATAAGGAATAAAGCAAAAATCTTAATTGGATTAGAGGTTTTATTTTCCCCTGGACAGCAATGGGTGTTTAGCTGCGTTGCGAGATGTCACATCATGAACAGATACATAGATTCTTTATTAATCCCAAAGGAAATAACAGGTTTATAGTAGCTGAATACATTTACAGAGTAAAACAGACATTTAGATGTTAATAGATGGCGATTATAGACGGTAGCGATTAAAAATAGACATCAATACCAGGTACAGTGCAAGAAAGGTCAAGGAAATTATAATCCGGAATTCTGTAGTAAAGGTTCAGAAAGAATGAAGAATTTCGCACAGCGATCGAATGAAAGTTCTGTGAATGAGCATTTAGTGCAACCATGGCCAGTTGTGTTCATCTTACTAAGGGGATCAGGTTTCCCCAGAAACCTGTTTGTGCCATAAATCTTAAGAATGAGTTTGTTGCAGCATAGCACATTTCCATATGCAAGTCGGATATTGGCTCAGAGGGACCAGGGTGTGGAAGTAATCCAGAGTGGAGTGAATGACATGGTCCAGCTGATGCTGCATCTGACGTGTAATAAAAAAAGAACATCCTGTGTTTGGTCACTGTGCCATGCAATAAAAGTGTCTTCTGCTACACTCAAGATCTGTGGCCTTGGGGAACTGCGTGCGTTGGGCCAGGAAGCCTGCCTGTTTACATATGGGGCTCAAAGGCCGTCTCAGGACGCTTAGGCAGGAAGCACAGCTGTTTACAAACAGGAGCGAGAGGTCGTTTGCCAATGGAGCGTCTAGTGGGGAGGGCGGGGCCTGGAAGCGCAGCCTGCCAATAGAGCGTCTAGTGGGGAGGGCGGGGCCTGGAAGCGCAGCCTGCCAATAGAGCGTCTAGTGGGGAGGGCGGGGCCTGGGAGCACAGCCTGCCAATAGAGCGTCTAGTGGGGAGGGCGGGGCCTGGGAGCACAGCCTGCCAATAGAGCGTCTAGTGGGGAGGGCGGGGCCTGGGAGCACAGCCTGCCAATAGAGCGTCTAGTGGGGAGGGCGGGGCCTGGGAGCACAGCCTGCCAATAGAGCGTCTAGTGGGGAGGGCGGGGCCTGGGAGCACAGCCTGCCAATAGAGCGTCAATCATGCCAATCATGAGCCACATTCAAGAATTATTTGCAATTAAGAAATTCTTAATGTATAATGTTTCTTTTTTTTCCAGAGAAAGTGAGAGAAATTCAAGAGAAACTTGAAGCGTTCATTCAAGCACTTCAGCAGGAGAAATAGCTAAACCGGTAAATGTTTAAAATCTTCCATCAGCTATGAAACACCACTGAAATCACAATAAAATAAAAAACATCAATCACATCTCTCCCGTTCACAAGGGTCCCCCTGTAATGCCTTGGAAGGTAACATTAGCTTTGGATAAATGATAGTGACATAACATTTTGTCTTCAGAATGCCTAAAGGCTTTTATAGTTTGACTTCATTCACCTTAAAGTTGCATGGAGACTTATACGGTTGGTTACTGTTCTTAACTGAATATTCCTGTCCTCCAAAACAAATCTACCCAACTCTGTTTCAGAAACCCAGGATGCTAAATCGATCACTGAAAGGACACTGTTCTCAAATGACTGATATACATGTATGTTTTTTGTGAATTACTGTCTGCTGTTTTCTCTGTCTCGCATTGCATTTGGTGAAGATGGATCTTTACGCAGTGCCTGATGGGAAATCACGGATCGCGAGCGCTTAACCAGGGCCACGCTGCCTTCACGACCCAGCGCTAATGAACGCCGAAGGTTCCGTTCCTGGTCTTAGCACGTCTTTGCCAAACTGGCTTCATTTGCAAGCACTGTTTTCGTTTTGGGGGAGGCAGAAGATGGTGAGCTTCTGCTGAAGGAAGATCCACCCCCCCCCCCCCCAATCCATTTCAGGAGCCCAAACCTACTGCAGCTTTTGGCCCTTAAACCATGTCACACATGTTCTTGATTGGACTCGGGGTGAGGTTCTGCTGCCCTCACGGCTGTCAGGACGCTGGCAAACCCCTGAGCCGTCGTCCTCTGCCCTTAGATTTATATGACCTCCCTGGAGTGAGCTCTCCCCCGGCTCCTGTACGGCCCCTCGCCCGTCTGCCGGCTACAGGGAGGCTGGATCTGGAATCCTCATGGTCATAAATCCCCGTCTGTAGGCCGGACGTGTGACGGAGGGGGACTTGCGCCTCCTGGCTGCCATCGCTGGCCCGCGGAAGACATCCCTCATCCTGGCGAGATGCTTTTGCACTTCGTCAGGTCATGCGTAGACATCTTGCTCCATGTTCAGTATTTGTGTCACAATAATCCAGTTTTATCATATATTCTTAAAAGAAAAACACTGAGTTAAAGTCATGAATTGCACTAATGGTAGCTCTTGATTCAATAGCACTTGAGAAAGTGATGTAATTGTTGGAAGTAAAAATAAATTGAACAAAACAAATCTTCCTTTCTATCTTTCCGCTTTGCACATGCGTGTAACACAAACTGTGCAGAGGGTAACGTGGTGGATTTGACCAGGTGTTGTGCTCTTTGTGTATCAGTGTGGCCTTGTGGATTTGATACCCTGTGTCCATTTTTGGATTGGGAGACTCTTACACCTTTGACGTGGTTAAGACTGGACGTCTCTTCTGTACCTTCCAGCATCCCACCTGGTTCTCACAACCATACTAAGGCTTATAGGCACACCAGTCCGGCTTCAGTCACAGTGCCAGGACAGGCCTCGCGCTCTCTGAATCCCCTTCATCATTACAGCTGTTTCCACTACTGCCATCTAGGGCAGCGGAGGGGAATAGCGCCATGCAAGCCCTCAGCATTTTGTCTGTGTATGTGAGGTGAATATCGCGAACCCCGTCACTGCTAGGGCAGTCGTTGCGCTGCTCATTTCACGGTGTTCCATATTTTGACTCCTCTTTGATTGTCTTGCACGTTGCAGCAGTCGCCCTTATTTATTCCTTGTGATTGTGTCGCACAATGATAGTTAATAAAGTGATGCTTTTCTATCAGACTATTTTGCTTTCTCCAGCTGCCTGTTCGTTGTCCAACTGTTTTTCTTGTGAACAAACACCAAGAGCACTTTCATGACAGAGGACACTATTCTGTCCCTAGCGGGGGGTAACAGGTATGTAGTAATTAGCAGCCACACTGCAAACAGAGGAAAAGTAGCAAGATTACAAGTCCAGCCACTTCACAGGTGGATCTGAAAGGACGTGTGTGGTGCACATGATCAAGGAAGAGGTGAAGATGGATGGATGATGTTTCATTAAATCCAAAGGAAACTGAAGGTTTTCAGTAACTCAATATACATTTTTACATGTTAAGAAGACTTTTGTACCACAATATCCACAGAATATTACAGATATTATTCTTGATGCACCTAACCCTAACCCTAACCAATGTGCTATAATTTAGGAGGAAGAACATTTGAAATAAGATGTTGCGGTGAGACGTGAGGTTCTGGCAGTAGCAAATGGGACATGGGAGTCTGTTTGACCGCTGGATCCCGCGAGGAACCTTTAAGCTGCAGAGTCCTACCCCCCTCACTTTATGACTTTGTTCTGTTTTTTACATAGAAGATGTCACCCAGCTGCCTGCCCCCCCTCCCCCCCGACCATCTCTTTGTGTTAGCATATAGGCACCTTCATGGGTCTTCGATGGACCATTAGCATCTGCAAAGGTCGTCACGTTGACTAATAGTTCGGCCGCAGCATCGCAGTTGCTCAGTTGGTGTTTTGTCTATTATGTGGCCGACACAAAGCCGATGACTGGTAGAGGCCTGTCAGACCTGGTAAAAGGGGCCGAGGGCCACAAAGCCCGGGCCCCACCCTGCCTCGGGGGGCAGCCCTCCATTTTGTCAGGTCTTTGTCTCGTCTTTTTCTGGGGCTGGGGTACGTGAATGGGTTCTGGGGGGCAAGAGGATAAATCTAGTGATTCAGGGGGTGGACAGTTGGGGCCGTGTCGCCGTTTGTCGGCAACCTTGTCTGGGGGGTGGGACACCACCCTCGCCCATTGTTCTGTCCGGTTCCTGCACAGGTTAGCAGTTAATGGAGGCTTGTTGTGTACAGGCGACAGAGCACAGAGAGCCACCCGTCGCTTCCCATCGCCGCATTGCTTGTGAGGGAGCATTGAAAGTGCAACACTGGTGTGTAACGTATAAAAGTTTGCACCCCTGTCACCACATCGCCTCCCATTAGGCACGTTCCCTTCGGTGAAGCATGTCAACAGGTATAGATGATAAAAAAAAAAATAATACCCGTAGTTTTTAGACACTCCCTATAGTGTTAAAAAAAACAGAATAAAGGCATTCAGTGAGGTGAAGGACAGCAAAAACGCCTTTCTGTAACCTCACCTGATGTTGACCTGTGTTTTTATGTATTGGAACAGCAGGAACAGCAGGAGACTGTGACATCGTCACTGTCTTTGAATTTTTGTTTCTCGGGATCTTCTCTGAATCCATTTGCGTTTGGCGTTTTCAGCCAATAGAAAATTAACTGCAGATCTTCTGATATGTCAGCAAGGGAGTTTAATGCAGCTTATTTTACATGGTTAACCCAGTCAAAATTATTGGAAAAGTAACAAAGGTGGAAGCAACAAGCTCGGTCCTAGATACCGAGTGATACAGAGTAGCCAAATGTGTGTCAATGAGACCCATCAAAGGTGTCCTGGGTCATGCTCAAACTCTGTTTGGATAAGCCGTTATTGGATGGATGGATGGGTGGTTGGATGGATGGATGGATGGTTGGTTTTTCTCCCCTCGCAATCTGCTTTGTGGCCAGAACATTCTGTGTGGGCATGACAGAAAGTACAGTTTACTGCTGTGTTCGTCTCTGCTAGTCCCATCTTCCCATTATGTCCGTGGGTCTGTGCGGAAAGGGATTTAAGCCGGGTCAAAGGTCAGCACCCGCCTCCTCCACCCACCACCCATGTTCCTTACGAACGTAAATCAAAAGTAACAATGTATCATTAAAACCACATATTCGAAAAAGGCCGTGTGCTAGTTCTGTCACGGAGTGCTTTGTGAAACACTTTTTGACCAGGTGTTAAGTGAAACTTCTGCCTTTTTCCTGCTTGGTGGAACATGTTGGTTAAAACAGAGACCTGCTACTCGATGTTGGGGATTTAAGTGGCATTTACTGAAACCTCAAGTAGCAAAGAAAGGCAAATAAAGTGACACTACAGTCATCACGCCAAACACAAAGTTTATAATGAACTAGGCTTTGGAGGAAGTCGAGGTTTTTAATGAATTTATAATGGTGGATATTATACATTTTCAAGTATCCTCAGTTTTTTATGCCGCAAGGACAAAAATACGCCGTTGTTCTGTTGCGATTTCAGTCTTTAGACGTCAGTCCCCCCCCAGGGGTTGAAAGTAAAATCAATAGCGGCGTAGGGGAGGGAGGGGTTACAGGCGACATCCCGTCCCGTGACGCGGACCCACTTTCATGTGGAGATGAGAGTTGCCCTGGGCAGGGGAGAGCCTCGACAAAAGCATGTGTGGCGATGGGGGGGGGCAGAGGGGCTAGGATGTGGGGGTGTGCAGGTTCACTCGCATGATTCCTGGGGGGATTATCTACGTATTCATGGTATGAGGCCCGCAGGTACACGCACCCCACCCCTAGTGCACTCAGCTTATCCTTTAGGTAAACAGTTCCTTAAAGGGGCATCCGTAGCTGGGGGTGAAAGAAAATCCCCAGCACGAAGAATGCCCCTCCCCGCCCCCCAAGAAAAAAGTGCTCTGATCACTCAGCTCTAATTCTCGAGGGGGCAGACCCGGGGGGCACCTAAGTGCCTCGGTGCGGCCCGCCTAGACGACCTCTTGTGACGTTACTCGACTGGCAAGACTGTCAGCTGTACACGACCAGCAAGGCTCAGCACAAACAGAGTAATAAGCGCAGGTCCTGCCGGCGGCCCGGCCCGGCCCGGCCCCCTGTTTACACGGTGACCACAACTTCACAGTGACGCCTGACAAAAGGGAAGATGGAAAATGCGACTGTTCTGCCGCATCGGTGTGATGGCGTCACACTTTAAGTATCTGGTCAGGCTTCAGCTACTCGACTGAGATACTAACTGCTGATATACAGAACTGTGCAAATGTCTCAGCCGGTCAAACGTAATGTTTTAAGCTGTTTACCTTGGCTGTAACTATATATTTTATTAAAGAAAAACACAAGGAACAATAACAATTCTGTTCTCTAAAAAGTTATTGATAGCTTGTTGGAAAAACACTACACTACATATCCTCAGTAACACTTCACTTGAGGGGTCACAAATAATGTAGTAGTACACCCTTAGTTAATGTATTAATTAACCAGAAACTAAGTGTTAGTTACGTACTGATCCCATGCTTGTGTATCATTACTCAATCGTAACGGTTCATATATTTCAAGCAGTCACATTATTTGTGCATGATTTGTACTTGAGTAGTAACTGAGTTACTAAGTTACTTGTGCCCCCTTAGGTAAAGTGTTAGCATATGTTTTAGGTCAGAACAGCAAGCCATTTTATTATGGGATGGAGAGACTCCAACAAACTTTCCTAACCAGGCTGATTTGCTCTTCATATGAGTAGCTTTGAGATGAACATGTGAGCTTTCGAAATGTATTTTTACGAGAAATTTAATTTAATTTACATTTTAAATAGACCTCTGCATTTAAATTAAGTTCTGTCGTTGGTGGCACAAGTAACATAGTGACTCAGTTTCTACTCAAGTATACATCATAAACAAAAATAGTAACTGCATGGAATACATGAACAATTATGATTGATTAATGATGAATGAACTGAACATGGGATGAGTATGTAACTGTTGCATGATGTTGTGGGTCAGAATGAAAAGAAGTTTCTGCTCGCTGCTTTTTTGGGTTTAGCATAATGAATTTACTGCTGTGTAGCGTTCTTCATTGTATACACCATGATGATATATGGCTATTTTAATACCTGGAGCTTATATTTAGTTGTTACATTAATTTACCGTCAGTTCATCCTGGGATTATCTCCCTTCCAGGAATGTGAAGGTCACAGGACTTCCCTTCAGCTCTGGGAAGCGTCCTTCCGCAGTCGTGATCGTCTGAGTGGAGAGGCTGGCTCTGTGAGTCAGCATGTGTCAGCGCCGGAGGACTGCGTGCCGAGGCGGATGGGAGGGGCGGGCCCCCCGCCACGGCTCTCGGAAGGGCGGCCCACAGAGGGAAGCGGGGTTCTGCGTGTGAGAACGTCCCGTGCGGTAAGGAACACTGCAGGGTGCATAGTGAGTCCAGACATAACCAGGTAGTCACCAGTGCAGGACAAACTGAGGGCATTGCTGGGTTTTGGTCCACTAGAAATCCTTTAAAGATGCACTCTCCTGTGTATTGTACTTTAAAAGCTGCATGAACCTTCCCCCCAGGATGACCACCCAATCCATGCCACTTCCGGTTTTACAAACTGCTTTAAAACTGAAAGGCTCCTGCGCTCGGCTAAATAGTTCAGTTCTTCTTCTGCTTTGACTGGTTTGTTTCCTTGACTGAAAGACTCATCCAGCTGTTTCACATTAACATTAGTGACACATGCATGATTATAGGAGACTGACCAATCAGCACACGGCAAGAACTTAGTGCTTAAGTGAAATCCAGGTCCTTTTAATTCAAAAGTTAGTTTCCAAACCCAGTTCCAGCTCATATTTGCCCCCTCCCCCCGATATGGATTAGGCAGTCCCCCTGTCTGTGTGTTACACTGTGGTCCCGGGGTCTGTTATTTCATGCCACTCTATACCTGCATATGGATGGTATGACAATAAAGTACACTTGACTTGACTTGATCGACACGCTTTGTTGGTTATACCTAACCCCCCTCCTTACAATAACGGTTGGTTTGTGATATGGGCTTCTGTTTCTCACATGAATGGTGCTGGTTCCCAGTCTTCTTGCTCCCTTAACCCCCAGCAGTTAAGCCCTGAGACAACAGCAAACTTTATGGAGCACTATTGTCATTGTCAGTGATGTAGAGTCTATTGTTAGCCATGGAGAGCATGTCCTTATTTGACCGCGGGCGGCTGGCTGGGGCCAGGTTAGAGTGCTCACGCGGATGCTATTCAAGCTCGTCGCTGTTTGTTCAGCCACCTCCGACAAACTGTCACTCCCTCTCCAATCCCAAGTCAAACATCTCGCGCGGTCTAACAGGTTCTCGCTGCGGATACGGCCGTCCTCTTAGAGAGCTGGGCAAACAGTCCCTGGGGCTCTTGCAGGTGGGAAGGACAGTCCCACAACGCCCCATATCTCTGTGCTCACAAGCTAATCCATTGCCTCCTGGTCACACCTGTAGCACAATCCTGGTGAAAACTGTCTACATTGCCGGACACATTCTCCCCTGACCTTTAACCCCCAAGCACATAATTTCAGGGCTTCATTCCTTTATACCTTTATTCCGGCCCATTTGGCTTGGATGCCAAGAATGGCCAGGTCAATGATAGATTCTGTGGGAGTGATTCCAGCACAGAAACCTGATTCAGCAGCCATCATAAAAATACATTTGAAGGAGGAAAAGGTGGCATCGTACCTCGAGACGGACTTGAAGGAGGAATCTGTGTCACCGCCACAAAGGGGGTGGTGACCTAACCCAAAAAAATGTACACATGCTGCCCATAACTTTATGATTATTTAACAAATACATCATTACACCACATGGGCACGCACACACACACACGCACGCACACACTAACAGATCAAGAAAGCCCGGAAAACACGTACCATCCACACACCATTGCATGACAGCGACTCTCTCAGTTTGATTTCAACAGAGCCAGCAGTGTTTACCGACATAAAGCAGTTGCATATTTTGCCACACAACTCAACTCAACAAACGCACGCTACGTTAGTTAGCTCGCGCTCACCCAGACAACCAATCAAGTGGATTTGTGAGGATCTGAAGATGTAGGCTCAAACGTGACTTGGGTTTTAGCAAGTTATGCTGGGCTGAATTACGTATTAGTATTTTAAAATAAAAATTGCTTTTTAAAATAATTCAAAGTAGGCTTTTATCATCACTGAGGGGGTAGGACAAACACCCCCATACACCACACCCCCCACCCCTCGTCCCTGGCACTGGGCCATTTTGATTGTGTCACTATGTAACATTTAGCATAAGCATTTGTGTGAGAACATCATCTGAACATAGCTGAAGATGTGAGATGTGCTGTTTTACTCCAGTGTTTCCCAACCTTTCTCTGCCACGGCCCACTTCTCATAAGGTAATTATCCCAGGGCACACCATCGATTAGCATAATACTAAGTGGCTCTTACCGATAACTTGTGTCATATCGCTCTTAACCTGCTGCGGTTCAGGATCAGTAAGTTGTGTGATATTTTCGCTTTCAAAAATTACATGAACCGATATTTGATTACGTGACAAGTGCACTTAAAGCCTATTGCACAATTAAATGAATAAAAAGTTGCTTATGCACAAAGCTTTTTCGTTGTTTAAGCCACTTTCAGTACATTTATAATTTACTATTAATGCAAAAATTTATTTTGTTTAATTATATACATATATAGAATTAAATATATTTAATTATATAGAGGTATATGTATACACACAATGTATGTATATATATATATATATATATATATATACACACACACACACACACACACACACATACACACACACATACAGGGTATACATCACACCTGGGCAGTTCTAATGGCACAATAATATATGTCTGAAAAATGCTGTTTTAGTTTATGCCCGATGCACCAAGGTCTAACATACATTTCTACATACATGACTTAAGTCAGACACTGACTAGACCCATTAACCATTAGCAGTGTCCAGAGGGGGGTGCGTGGCTGATGATTTCACTTCCAGGAAGGCGGCCTTGTCATGCTTTACAGCTAATTGCACAGGAGGTAGTTATTTTTAACCAGTGACCCTGCTTCTGACTGCTGCGTTTCCAGCCGAGATGCCGGCCGTGTGGAGCTTTGATGTCAGTTGTCATGTTCCACCTTCCTCTTCCACCCTTGGTCCCCATCGCTGGGGCCCGAATGCATTCATTAACCCCTGCATGCAGGCCACTGTTTCCCAGTGCAAAACAAGGCTGCAGCTATCTGACAATCTGCGTGTTAGCATTAGCATTAAAGCTACAGATAGTATGGACACAAGACAGCTGGTAGTACAATATACAAAATGTAATCAACCGCAATAAAATTAGTCTCAGGCAAAGAATTGAAAAATGAAAACTCATAAAATGCTCGCTGCCACTGATTGCCAAGGTAGCATGACCTCTATGTGTCTTCTCTAGCCAGCCAAGTCTAGTTAAGTTCCCTGCGTAGAGTAATAGGCCAGTTTTGTTGCAAAACTTTGTTAATGGCCGCCACCCGTGGGGCCGTCCAAGTCACGGGGAGCAATTAAATTACGTTGGAGGCCTGGTTGGGGTGCAGCTGGTCCCCCACCCCCCTGAAAGGTCAGTCTCCCACTGCTGCTGATTAATGGAAAAGGGAAGTAAAATCTGTGGCCGGTCATTAATCTGGCATTTATGTGGGGGGGGGGGGGTTGGAGAGGGGGCAAATTCTATTCTTAATTAGCTGGTCTAGCTGCTCAACCAGTCAAGGCTTTGGATAAATTACGTGTGAGCTGATTTGCTGATCCATAACACTGTAATACCAAATTAATATGCAATTAGAAAGACATACAAAACAGTAACAGTATCTGATTTTTATGGCCACTCCCCCAACCAAGCATCACATGCTGATTGGTTAAGCAGCCCTTCAGTAACCTCCGAAGGCCTCCAATAGCGGATCACGAATGAGACACGAACACATGCTCATCTGTTCAGGTTTCTTCCTTAACTGTGGTTCTTTTGCTTCTGCTGAGAAAATGGCAGGTATTCATTTAAATGTAATAGAGTTACTGGGAGTATCAGACAGTGGAGCAGAAGAGGTAAATATAGAAGGTTCTATCTTGTAGGGATTGTGCCATATCTGACAGACTCCTGCAGGCAGACTCTGCTAACGGTAACACTAACAGTAACCAGCCTGTGAGCCATCGGGGAAGCAGGAAGTCGATATCCTGTCACTGGTCTGGAGCCATGCCAGCCAGCTTCACTCTGGGCCTCAGAGGATCAGCACCAGCAGCTGGGGGCTGTTCAGATGATCCTCTGTCTCCGGGGCAACTGGCACGATAAGTCAAGGATGCCCCCTGCAAACAGCTCGACAGGTGAGAGAGGCAGCGGCCTGTCCTGTGAAAAAGGTCGTCCCCCCCCCCCCCCGGGGCAACATCCCACCTACCAAGTCTGCATTTCAGCATCCAGTACAGGGTTGGACTTCCAGCAGAAGGGGTGAAAGGTCATGCCCCCTCCAGGGATATATCGCCGGCTCTAGGTGCATTAAGTTTCACAATATCTGTGTAAGCAAATTATTCAAACCCATCAGCAGTCACCAACACCTTCTCTATACAAATTTATGTGCTTAAAAATAATTGTTTAACACTCTTTGACATGACTTGGGAGATGTATGGAACGCCAACAGGAAACCATCTTTCTAAGTTTGCCACGAATGCAAATGGATCACATTAACATATTTAGCTGGACGACGTTTAATCCTGCGCATCGGAGTGAAGTGGAGGCAGCAAAGAGTTAATCCCGAACACATCCCAACCTGCGTAGATCCGAAACAGACCCACAGCCCTGAGGCTTTAAATAGAAAATGATTGTTGGCCGCGTGACACATGGAAGACAAGTAGGGATCACAGGGGGAGCGGGAATGTGATCCGGTAATACGGCCCAGATGGGGAAGCAGGCACACTCTGAGTAACAGCGAATCAGAGCACTTCAGGAATACGGAGCCCGCCTCCGGAGGAGCACGGCCGTAAAACGCACGGCAGACCCTCGGGGAGATATACAGCAGGCCGGCACGTCTCCGGGTCTGTGGCCCGCTGTTAGATCTGCTCGTCACGATAATCTCCCCAGATGTTCGGGAGGAGCCCAACCCCCGAGTTGATTCCTCGTCATTTGTGAGATCAGCATTGCGGCTGGCCCACATCTCTCCTGGCTTACTCTGTAAAGTCGTGGATGAGCGTTCGTCATAGCATCTCCTCAGGGTATGACCCACACCCCAAAGCCTAGAGTCAGGACTCCCCTCCAAATTGATATCTCACTTAAATACCCAGTAATATAACATTTTCCTGTCTAGCAAAACTTTGACGTTGAAATGCATAAGGTCCTGATTAAAAATAAGTATAACATTGTATCAGAAAATACCTAAATACTAAATGAATTCACTTAAGTGGCTGTTCTTTCCCACTGTGCTATGGCAGACACCTTTTCAGCGTGAAAGCGAGGCTCTTTCAGTATGAAAGGGGCATGTTTCCAGTTTGGCCCATGCATATTGAGTTCAGGTAGGGCAGCTGTTTTAGCTGAATGAATGGATGTGACTGTAGCAGTTGGCACCGCAGGCGGAGCACACCAAGACGACGAAGCGGGGGACAGGATGTTGGAGTTTTTTATTCGCAAGCATCTTTTGTGTGGGCGGAGGTGAGGGGAAGCGGACAGCCAAAGCGATGACCTTCTGGGTAACGAGACTGCTCTTGGCACGCAGCCTGAATCTCCGACTGCAGTCTCTCACCTTGGCCCCCACCCCCCCGGAGCCTAGTTGGAACAGCCCGTAGGACTTGGAATTTACAAAGCATGAGCAAGTTTCTGCAACCATCGGTGTCATTGCGGCGAACGTCGATGAGGTTCCAAATTCATGTTAAACTCTTTAGGGCCTATTTTAGCATCTTGTCGAAACAGTTACTGCTCTCTCTTGTAAGGAAACTCTTGCGGTTTTCCTCTAAACCACATGTCTCCACTTAGCATGTGGAAGCCCCGCTGGCCGCACTGCTGTGCCACCTTGGCCGAGTCACAGCGAAACTGCC
Source organism: Paramormyrops kingsleyae (assembly GCF_048594095.1). Classification (NCBI taxonomy): domain Eukaryota; kingdom Metazoa; phylum Chordata; class Actinopteri; order Osteoglossiformes; family Mormyridae; genus Paramormyrops; species Paramormyrops kingsleyae. The sequence continues at coordinate 16,329,722 of NC_132817.1, read as the reverse complement.
ACCACTGCCAGTGAGGGAGTCACGGGGGCCAGCTCCCTTTCCGGGAAAGGAGTCCTGCCCCCCCACCCACCTTCAGCGGGCTCCTGCCTGGAGCTCCTGTCATTAAGGGTGGCTATTGTTTGATGGCGGCCTTGCTGGCAGGCCTGGACTGGCCTGAATGGCGGCCTACCTTCTTAGGCCCCTGGAGTTGCCGGCCAGGTTCCCAGGATGCCCCCAGACATGTCTGAAAAACGAAGGGGGGGGGACCGGGAGACATAACAAAGTGGGCCGGGGCCATGCTGGGATCTCACGCACTGAAGGTCACAAGGGCCTTCAGCGGAGGCGTGGGGAGTCAACAGAGGCACTGTGAGAAGCCCCCCCCCCCATCTGCCTGTTAAAAAGGGAGCTCTAGTTACTTTCCCGTGCATTCAATACGCCCCTTCTTAAAACCTGGCAAGTGGGCAAGCTGGTGCTGGTTTTGTTGGGGGCACTGGTTTGTAAGTATTCTAGAACTTTCAGATTTGTAATAGACTCGGCCAAACATATGCCTGCATGGTTCTGTTTAACAGCATCGAGTCTCACTGCGCTCTTCTTGATTCGACTGCTTCGGTCTGATCTTAAAAAGTACATTAATTCTGTAGTAAATGGAAAAGGAGATTTAAATATCTGCAAAGCATTTTATTGTAGCTGATTCTAAATGTAAAACATGGGTCATTTCAGAAACATTTTATTTCACTACTCAAAGCTGTCATCTCTTAATCCAAATGTTTACTTTCCTATGAAATGTCAAAGACATGCTACTGTAGAAAGCATAGAGCTGAGAGTGCCTTTGTTAGCCTTTGACTATACGTACCAAGGAGTCTCTAAAACTGTAGGAGACAAAGGGGTCTGTACTCCAAGTGATTTGTTTTTATTTTGTCACGTCGGAAGACCGACACAATTGTACAAACACTTGACGGGGGGGGGACACTTCTCAGAAGCCTCTTGTATCTCGCAAACTGAGAATGTCACTTTGTTGACTAACTTCAGCCTGGGCCTACACTGAGTGCCCCTCTAATTCCCTGCGCAAACTCCCAGAAACTGAGCACATTATCTAGCTTGCACTGCTGCCCAAGCCGCTAATTGGTATACAGGAAGGAAGCATGAGACAAAGCCTCCAGAGACAGAGGACCGGCCTTTTGTTTTAGAGACTCTCTTATCTCTTATAAACAGCTCCAGTGACATGGATTTCCCATCCAGCCTCATAGCACAGGCGGCCATGTTTTCTGTTTAGCTTGTCGCCATGGTAACTGGTCCATTCCCATCTCTCCCCCCCCCCCCCCCCCAAAGGATTCTGCCCATTTTTTTTTTCCAGCATAAAACAAAACAAAACAAAAACGGGGGTGGGGGGGGGGGGGGGGGGCTGAATGGGCTTTGAGGTAGGTAAATGTATTCAGTGACACTGGCCGGATGACTCCATTCTCCCAAGGCCCTGTAACATTTGTTTCCAGTCTTGTCTAAGGGCTGCGACTCTGTGTTGGGCCCATTGTCCCGCATGCCGTCCATACAGGCTCACAGTTAATGGAGGCCTTGTCCCGGCCTGCTGGTGCAGAAACTTTCAGCAGGAAACACAAAGGGGGCAGCTTGGCCACCTCGGGGGCTGCTGTGGGAGGCTCCGTCTTGGCGGGACCTTCGAGTGCCGCGTCCCGCATCTGCTGTGCCAGCACCTCGTCCTCTTCATCGCTGGCCCCCTTCCCGAAGCGTAAGCGTCCCGTGCACCAGCCGATGTCGCAGTGGCTTTTCGGGACCCTCTGCACTGCGACGTGATGCTGAGGAGGAGCCGGAATCAGAATGTGCCCGGAACAGCCGCATCTACGGCGCCAGGTCATGGCTCCGTCATATCGGGTCTGTCTGGTGATGAGTGGTTTTCTCTGTCCATGGAAACGCAAGGCGGGGAGCGGTGGTTCAGTGGCTTAGGCCTTTGTGCGTGTGATCAGAAGATTGCTGGTTCGAGTCCCATCCCCAACAGAATAGTCACTTATCTATTGGGTCCCAGAGCAAGATATACTCTATGGACCAGAGTATTGGGACACATCCCTTAATCCCGCGGTGGCCAATCTTATCCGCAAAGGGCCGGTGTGTGTGCAGGTTTTTAGGATAACCTGTAGGTCAGCTGTTCAAACCCAGGTGTGAGGACTCTTCAGTCCTATAATTAGGGAGCTGCAGCGAAAACCCGCATACACACCGGCCACCCCTGCCTTAATCACAGAATATAAGTGTTTCATTTATAGACCATAAATATAGGCCATAAAATCAAGCACCTAGCTATGCAGTCAGGGTTACAAGCTTCATGGAACGGGCTTCCATGGCCGAGCAGCTGCATGCAGGCCTCACATCACCCAGTGCAGTGCCAAGTGTCGAATGGAGTGGTGTAATGCACACTGCCACTGGGCTCTGGAGCAGTGGAAACGTGTTCTGTGGAGTGAGGAATCACGCTTCTCTGTCTGGCAGTCTGATGGATGAGTCTGGGTTTGGCAGATGCCAGGAGAACGTTACCTGCCTGACTGCACTGTGCCAACTGTAAAGTTCGGTGGCAGAGGGATAATGGGGTGGGGTTGTTTTTCAGGGGTTGGGTGCCTTAGTTCCTGTGAAGGAAATCTCTTAATGCTTCAGCATACCAAGACATTTTGAACGATTCTATGCTTCCAACTTTGTGGGAACAGTTTGGGGAAGGCCCTTCTCTGTTCAAGCATGCCTGTGCCCCAGTACACAAAGAAATAGTTGGGTGAGTTTGGTGTGGAAGAACCTGACCAGTCCGCACAGATACCTGACCTCAACCCCAGCAAACACCTTTGGGATGAACTAGAAAGGAGATTGCGAGCCAGGCCTTCACATCCAACATCAGTGCCTGACCTCACAAATGCTCTTCTGGATGAATGGGCAAAGGATCCCACAGACACACTCCAATATCTTATGGAAATCCTTCCCAGAAGAGTGGCAGCTGTTATAGCTGCAAAGGGGGGGCCGACTCCACTTTGATGCCTATGGAATTAGAATGAGATGTCATAAAAGTTCCTGTAGGTGTAATGGCCAGGTGTCCATAGAGAGCATGAGGAGAATATTCTGGATAAATGAACAGCCCTGCACTCAGTGTGTGTGTCTCAATGGAGAGCAAGATGAGATACTGTATGGGGAAAGTAGTATTCCAATGTATTTATGCCAATGACCAATAAATCATCATTTCAAGGCCCCAAATCCACTCATTCCTTCTTTCGTTTTATCTGTGGTTGTTTCATTGTAACATATCGCATCGTCCGTGCTAAATTAACATAGGGACATACAACAAACATTAGTATTCATTTCTTACATTTTAAACATCCTACAAATGTGTAGAATTCATAAACTTTTTTTGCATAAAGGTTTTTTCATTCATATTACATATAACAGGTTATATTTATTACATTTAAAAAGTCTGTGTCCAGTGTCTAAACTTAAGAAATAAGGACAAGAAATCAACATTGTAGAAGCTGCAGAAGTTTAAGCTCAGATGGGTTAATGTCTTTACCTTTTTGAGGAGAAATGAGTGTTTCGATGGAAAATTCCACTGTCCTGACTTTGTCTTCCTGTCCCAAACTGCAGGATCCACTTTAACAAGCTTAAGTCTGACAAGTGATCGTATGTTATGCGCAGAGATCTGGCCCATTAAACATCAAACGGGAGGGGGGGGGGGACCTTTCTGCAGGCAGAAGGGGGAATCGCACATAAATCTGTTTGGTCGTCTCCCTTCTGGCAAGTCTGTAAAGACATCAGGGTGCAACCAAAGCAGAATGCCAGCAGGAAACAGGAACTGAGGTATTTCATTCTGGACAGGTGTGTGGGTTTGACCGGAGACCTGCAGAGGTGTGTTGACGTTGATCTCTTCTTCTCAACAGTGAGGTGGGTTGCTGTTCCGTTGAGGGACAGGGCAAATTGGTGAGGAAAGTGTGATGTTTTCTTCCTTACGCCGGCTGCAGGTTCCTGCGCACGGTGCTTTGCCTGCCCACACTGTTGTGAGTTTGTACCAACCAACACTAACAAGCCTGTCCTCTCCACAAGATACTGACTTTGCCCATTTTACTCCTGGATTGGAATCTGGCATCATCCTTCTGCAAGAAGCGAAGGCTTCTGGGAGACCTGTACTTTTTTTTTTTCTTCACCACGTTGCCAAGGTGCTTATTGCCTGGAAACAAACTTCGTTCTCGAGCGTGCGGCTCCATTGATGTAAGAGAGCACTGGGGTGGTTGATGAATGCATGGAGATGGTGAAATCCCCATAATCCTCTTATCTGATCCTGAAAATAAAACAAGTGGGTCCAACTCTTCCAAATGTGAAACTTTTTTCACAGAATTCTCCCTTCGCATATTGTCATGTCAACTTATGACCTCACGTGACTGTACGTGTATCTTGCAGGACTGTACTCTTGGGGGCATGAAATATGAAACGCTCATAATGGTGACTGGTCATTGGGAAAGGGGGGGGGGGGAGGGGATTTACCCAAAGCCACGGGACAGCCCTGCTAATTCACAGTTTCCGGGAGAAGACACAGCAGGGGCGAGGGAAACCCCCTCTCCTTCATCATCCCGATGACCAGAGGGTCGCATTCCTGGCCCGCCTCGTCACGCCGGGCGTTGTCTGTCTCAGGGCAGACGGCCTCGGATGCCGCCTCCCACGGATAATGCCTCGAGTTGCTCACGCCCGTCGGAGCAGAAATAGCAGCCCTCTGTCGACTGTGACTCAGCCGGGGGAAGGTGGGGGGGGGCGCATGCGACAGAGGCCGGGGGGGGGGTGGGGGGTGAGCCACGTGGCAGGTTTAACACGACGCCTAGACGAACAGCCAATGATCAAACCATAAAACAGCCACCAGTAATCAGCCAGAAATGCACTTGAGACGTAACTGGTACCATCTCCAAACTGGCTGTTGACGCTGCGCACATTTTTTACATTTTCACAAACGTGAAATCCTCGTTCCCTTCCGCGAGGCTGCAGTTCACACTGATTTAACTAGAAGTATTAAAATGGCATGTTTACAGAAGTGCGGCTCATGCTGTTCTGTCGGTGTCAGCTGCCGCCGGTTTGGCTGCCCTTGCCGAGCTGCTCTGGATCATTTGGCTTAGCGGATAAAATAATGTAAGATGCAGCTGAATTTTCTCCAGTCCTGTATAAAACCCAACACTCTTCAATGCCCCTACATACATTAATGCGTGTTCAGCTCAAAATCCATATATTCTCTTACCTATTGCCGTAGGTGGACATTTCAGGTCCAGAAAGTAAAAATCCAGACCAGGATTCTATTTCAACCAAGCAGTTGAGTATAAAGAGTCACATTAATAGAGTACTCAACTGCTTGGTTGCAACAAAATCTTGGTCTGGATTTTTACTTTCTGGACCTGGAATGTCCACCTCTGCACATCACGCACAAAGTGTCTGGGGGGGAGGTTGGTGGTGAGGAGCTTCTGGTGTGGACTCTCCGGTCGACCGTCTGCTCAGTCAGCGGATGATGTCACCCTGGCTTGGGGATTGTGTCACGTTGTCATTAGGGCCCACATGTGTGTCAAGGCGCACTGGGGAAATCTGCGGCATGTGACATAAAGCCATTGCCTAATGTGAGGTCGACATTAAAGAATGATATCACTGTAAGAACAGAGTCATCTGCAGAAGCATCGATTGCTGCAATTTAAGGCTGCAGCGGGTCATTTTCCACCATTTTTTACTTTTCATGATGTGCTCTCTCTGCTCTGTACAGGGCTTGACCCAGTGAATTAATTTTTAAAGGCCTTTATTTTTTAAGAGCTAGATCAACTTTCTGTTTTGTTGTTTTTACAGAGTTTACGGTTCTTGCTCTTTTGGAATACCGGGTTAAGCGTGTCATTGTGCCAAAGTGTCTGTTCTTTGTTTTGCGTGAGCAGAGATCCGTCATGACGACCGATCTCCGCGGCTGAGAACACGGCTGGAAATGAGGCGGCCGTTGTAAATACTGCAAAACACAGACTAATGGGTGGGAGACTCTTGGTCCCGTGGATGCGAAAGATTCCCACAAGGAGACCAGGAAGTGTGCAGCGATGCAGGAAGTCCTCAGCCCCTGCCTTCCACTGGCATCCCATTGGGGTGTTTCCTGGGATAAACTCCAGGCTCACAATGACTCTGCTCTGGATAAGCAGTTGGGAGCATGTAAACTGGATCTATTCCTGTTCAGCCTGTCCACGAACAGCTGTTACATGCATTGTCCACAAGAGGGAGATGTTGGCTCTTGATTAACACAGCATCCAGTTATGGTCATCAATCCAAAGGGGGATAACCCTGGTTGAAAAAAAAGGTCCATAGTTATATATACATACAGCACCTCAAAAAAACCTAGACCTTTTCCACCAAGCAAAACTGCTCACTGTCGTGCACCCAGATTTTAGCATGCCTTCTTTGCAGAGGAAATACTGGGTGTGCGCGTGAGTGTGTGTGTGTCCATGCACACGCCAGTAATTTACCTCAGCTGCAGGCAATTATGCCTGTCTGATTCCAGTGCAGCTGCAGGTCAAGTGGTTATCTCTCTGACTGGGTAGTTTTTTTTTTTCCGCTAAAAATAAACAAAAACATGAAGCATAGACACAATGTTAAACATGCATGCAGCTGACTGTTTTAGTAAAGGAGTTAAACTTCAGCTCCTTGTGCGAGGCGCTCGGTGCGGGACCTCTCAGGGAAACCAGTGACTGCGCTACCTACTTCCCTTCTGCATTTGTACACTGGCTTGACCTGCTTCCCATTTGTTAAATAGTTGCTTCCTCTTGGGTTAAGCCAGCCAGTGATGGACATTGTACTGTATCCAGTCCCACCATAACTTCTCAAGCCTCATTGCTACTCCGTTGGCTGTGGAGAACCTTTTCACGCCAGAAGTCTGTATTATTTTTTCTTGGACCTGTTCCAAAGAGACACACATGAGTGTAACAGTTATGCATACAGCTTCATTCCCGTTCCTTTCATTACGTTTAATTTTGCAGTGTTATAGAATACACCATGAACCACTGAAAGCACACGTCTGGATAATCCGCAGTCTATCCCACGGCAATGTTTTACAGGCGCGGCACAGGAAAGGAAAGATGGTTTCTGAAGAGGCCGGAAGTATTGTCGAACTGTGGATGAATTTTCCTCGTGGGGACTCGGGGAAGGTCCACAGGAGATGTGTGAGTCTCCTGCAGATGCTTTTGTGCTACATGAAGGCAACCTCCGCAAGCTCTGGGAGTCAGTGTCACAAGCAGATGGGGAATGTTCTAGATGTGCTGACTGCCCATAGCGTCCCAGTGGTGGTATAATCTAGCACACATGTCCCTCAATGAAAAAAAAAAATGTTCCTCTGAAAAATGCAATTAAACAGCTGAATCGTCTGCAGACTGAGAAGTCCTGCCACAATTAATATCCAAATGCGCGTGCTATTGCTGAGTCACGTGTCTGACTTAAAGTCTTTCTTACAGTGCAAAAATTGGGACCTGCTTTGAAGAAAATGACCAGAATAACAGATTTTTAAAAGTTGAATTGCGGAATAATACGGCTTATGAATATAGCACTTTTTGAAATCTGCTATTCAGCTCAAAATCAGGGTCAGACATCTACTCTAAGTCATAGGGACATTTTGAAGCAGTGGCTTCAAGTGACGAGAAAAGAGGGTCCAGGTGTCAGATCTGAAAATTATAAATAAAGGAAAAGGAGGAATTTATTAATACACCTGCCATGTAAAACCTACAGTACTTCCTGTTTCCCACCTGTGACACTTTTATAGAATGGCTTATATTTCCCATTGTTGGAGAAACAGGCCGGGGGAGGAACTGGACAGAGTCAACAAAGCCGTGTAGAATCTGCCTTCAAACACGCTGGGTCATAAAACGGTCGGGCCGGTGGCCGCCTGACCGTGCACATCCCGGGTCGCTCCTCTGCCCGCTGCCCTTCCGCCGCGTGGGATTCTGATGCATCCGTAGCCAAAGAACACCGGCCGATTGTTTCGATGTACTCCCCGGCGTCAAAAACCTCTCTGAAAACCACCCCTTGTGTTTCCACAGAGCCAAGTAACACAACTCCAGAGTGCAACACAAACGAACGAATGTATATTTAAAAAAAAAAAAGCATTTGAATGCCATACTGTTTGCTGGCTGCCTGATCCTCGGATACCGATATTATAATTGTAACTCGCCAGAGGGAAACATGGAAACTCTGTTTGTTATTATGGGATTTAAATCCATTACAAAAGGCTCTAAAGACTTTGATCATTACATGTTGCTGAATCCCCCCCCCCTGCCCCCCCACCCAACAAAGAGTTGTTTTTTTTTTCCCTTAGAAGCCAGATGTTAAGATATAAGTGGGAAGATGCGTTTACCTACTTCCATTTAATAAAAGTTCGGAGTAAAAAGCTGTCGCTGAGTTTGGTGTCGCCGTGACACACTACTTCCTATGGTGTCTGATCTGTTTTATCTCGTCAAGGCTGACTCAGTTGTGCAAGGTCTAACGGACAAAGCCGTCGCATTTCTGTGTTTGCCGAAGGGATTACTGCGACCCGATTAAAGAGGGAAGAGGAGGTGTTGGATGGGAGAAAGCCCGGGCCTCCCATCGGGGCACTCAGATGCTGCCGCAGGCAGGCTGGTTTACACTGAGCTTTTACAGGGTGCCGTTAAACCAGTACCAGACTCACAGGAGTTTGAAGTACATCAGTTATATGAATTGCTGATTACTTCAGTCAGAGCCGGTCAAACCAACAGGTGACAATGGTGGCTGCCTAGGGCGCCCCCTTCTGGGGGCCGCCGGCATAGCAAGCCGGCAGTGTAGCTTGCCTAAGATGCCACGCTGGGTTCTATTGGTATTGACTTTAGTGCTACGGTAGAACAAGAATCTGCATATGTGCTTACACCAGCAGGACCTGGATTCAAGAAGGACTTGGGTATTCCTACACATCCAGGATGCTCCAATATCCCAGCAGTACCAGGATGTTCTAGCAGGACCATTCCTGTTTCGAGACAATAGAGGGGTGGAGAGGAATCAAGCCTCTTGTTGTGATCTTTGTCCCTCCAGGGTTGCTGTTGACGCAGATGTGGAAACCACGCATCCTGGAGTGAGACCCACCAGGAACCCTTTCTCATGGAGCCTCAACTCAATGGATTAGGCAAATGCAGCTCCAGACTGGGGTGGGGATTAGTGGTCAGTGTCCTGACAAGACATGATTGATTAGACTTTTTCAGGGCACTGTATGCTAACGGAACGGGGCAGGGGGCCACGTTCGGGGTCCAGTCCGCCCACAGATCAAGGCCACGTCAGTGGGGAATGATCCCATTTGTCATGTCCTTCTGATGATGGACTCAGGTGCGGCTGGAGCTCCACCTATCTCCACCATCTGAGCCAGTCTTCTCTCTGTTTTGGTAATGATTGGAAGAGAGGACAATCTCTCCAATCAGCATCCCCCTAACCCTAACCCTAACCCTAACTTAATCCAGCACAAACTAATGAAAAAAGAATCATCAGACCTTGATATCCAGCTTTTTAGTTCATAATTACTATACATCCTGAACATATTTCATCAAACAAAACATTTCTTTTTTCAGTTATTGCCTACAGTGCTTGTATATACAGTATGTAACTATGCTGTTTAAATGTTTTTATGATACATGTATATTTAGGACTGGGGTGGGGGGGTGGGGGGCAAACTGCTGTCGCGGCAGCCTCTTGGGGACGTGTCACCCTGATGACAGCCGTCCCGGAAGCCCCCGTCCTCACCTCCTCCTGTTCCGCCACACGGCCCGCAGTGAGGTGTGGGCGGCCTCTCGTCACGTACACTTTTGCGCGGGCGCACCCTGGCAATCTCACCGTTTGGCGCGTTCCACGTGGCAGCCAAGTGGGAGTGCAGAGGCGGGGGGGGGAGGGGGAAGGGGCTGGCGGGCAGGCAGATCGTCAACCTGCACTTTGGCCCAGCTCTAAGCGTGATGTTTTGGCCGCGTGTACAGGACACAAGCAGGGCCGTCAAGCATATCAGCTGGCGAGCTGCTGCTCCAAGTCGTTAACAGGTCCAAGCATGCTTGGCTGTGACGCGGTGTCCTCTTTCAGAACCCCGGCGTTACCCAGAATGCTCTTCTACGTCAGTCCCATGCAGGCACCTCGGCTTAACGGCCCTTTCCCCCCACCCCTCCCGCTCATGCACTCCAGCGCCCCCTACACCTCGCCCTCTGCCGGGGTAGGCGGTGTCCTCCAGCGGTTTGTGCCGGGAAGGCGTGCCAGGCAATGGCAGGAACCGCGACGAGATGTTTTACAGCCGGCGGATTCCATGCTGCGAGCGAGAGGCCAGCTTGGTGGGGAGAGGCGTGTGACTGTCAGAGCTGCCGAGCTTAGCGTGTAAACATGCGTGCCACGCGCGTGTCTGCGTCTGTGTGTGTGTGTGCGCGTCTGTGTGTGCGTCTGTGTGTGTGTGTGTGTGCGTCTGTGTGTGTGTGTGTGTGTGTGCATGTGCGTGCGTGTGCCTGTCCCCGTATGGCCCTTCCTGTGTCACAGCTAACCTTGTGGCTGGATTGATTTCACATCCTTACTTCCTTTGCTTCCCACAATTTGTTAGTATTAAAATAAATGTTGTGACTTGTAGCCCCTCCTATCAGTGGCTAAATCTTATTCAGGATTGTTTTTAATGAAATATCTGTTAAAAGTGTGCTTTCGGCATTATTTTTAAACTTGTTTAAACAAAACTATTGCTGCTAACTAACTATCTAACTAACTAAGTAACTAACTTAGAGTTGAAATACACAGTTTTAGCTATTTTGGTGAGTGACCCAGAAGAGTCCCAGGGGACAGTCTCTGTTAACAGTGTCACTGCTTCCTGAGATTTCTGCATGCTAATGATGGTGTGTGGGCGTAAGGACTGGGGGGGGGGGGTACCGGAAATCCCCGAGTAGGTGGACAGTGAGCGACAGAAGGCAGTCTGGCAGACTGCTTACCCACTCCGCCCCCCTCTGTTGGTGTGGGTGGGCGGGGGGGGGGGGGCGCTATATGCAATTCAGTCCATCTAAGACTCCCCCGGCTGCCTCCACATTCTCAGGATGACTACCTGCCCTGGACCCCTCCCCTCGGCGCCCCATCTGTGCTCTCCGGGGCCCAGAACGAGAGGATCCAGCTGCGCTTGGAGCGAGGGCGCTTTCCTCACCCAGAATTCCCCTGGATGGGCTCCAGTTCAGACAAACCCCTCCCCGCGCCTCTGACGGTGGCCACAGTCAGCTCCTAAATCACCATCGGCCTCCCCGGACTAAATCACCGTCCTCCGCCGTCAAAGGGGAAACTCCTCAGCCGACTCTGGGAGCCCCGCCAGTGGCCCGTTGTGCGTGTGTGCGGTGTGTGGGCTAGTCTCTGCACTGGGGTGGGCGGTCGGGGGGGGGGGAGGGTTGCATGAGCTTTCAGGAATGTGGATAATTACATATTTCTGTGTTGGAAGAGCTTCTTCCATCGCCCACGGTTTTGGAAACGAGTCCGGCACTAATTATAAAAAAAGTGCTTATTTATTTATTGGTGCGTGCGTCACATTTACACGCTCCTCCAGTCGCGTTAATAACGGTGCCTTCTCCGCCGACTGGTCGAGGGTGTTTGCTGTGCTGACGAAGGGCTGCCATGGCTAATTAGGAGGGGTGGGCTCCGAGGGGGTGGCCTGCCCCCCCCGCCCCATTCCCTGAGGATGGCTTGTGGGAAGCAGGAATCGAAAAAACACGGGACCCACGCAGCCTTCCGGAGGCCTCCGGGCCCGTGGAATCGGAAGAGGCCTCTTCTTAGAAGCAGCTGCAGACTTCGTCCTGAATGGCAGCTCCATGGGCGTGTCCCGGAACATCTGGCAGCCCTTCCCATGATTCCCTGGGGTTTGGATCTTGCATACCGCAAGAGGAAGGAAATTGTGACCCCCCCCCCCTCCCCGCCAATCTGCCTGTGTCATTCATCAAAATCAACATTTATTACAAATGAATGGTGTGGTAACAGACAGAGGTTTCGTGTGATGATACCAACACGCGATCCTCTTGTTCGCAGAACAGTCTGCGCTGTTTCCATAGTCTGCCCCAAAAGCAGTGATTCATGAAGGACAGTGTGTAGCAGATATCCAGCCATTACAAACCCAGTCACTACGCAAACCTGGCAGCAGCGGGGGCCTAAAAAGACGCAGATTTCACAGGTGATGCTTTGATGTACATCAGTATGTCCTGCAGATCCACAGGCTTGTTGAGTGACAGCTGGTCTGACCACTCACAACCGTTCTCAGTCTCTCATCAATCACTCAAGAGGCCCGCCTCCCGAGGTCCTTCTCACCTGCCCCAGCTTGGACAGATGAGGCCTTTGACCCCCCAACCACTCTCCTTCCCTGGGTCCCATCACTCAAGCTGATGTGAGGGGGGAGGGGGGCAGATAGAGGTGGGGTCAAGGCATGAGTTTGTCACCTTTGTAACACCGCCGTGCCTCCTGTCAATAGGGAAGATGAGGACCTGTGGGTCTGTCATCAACAGTCACCAGACAGGTGACTCTATTTCACAGATTTTGTGTCATATGTGCTCAGTGGCAACTTTACTTGGTACACCTACTCATTTAAGTACCGAATACTGAATGCTGCATCGAGGACTGAATATATGCAACAGGCAGGCAGGGACAAGAGGTTCAGTTACTGTTTGGCTAAGTATTAAAAGGGCTACGACCGAAGCGATTATATGTGATATAATTGCCATTTATGAACGTGTTGGTTTCCGGGTCTAAGAAACAGTCACTCTCCTGAGATTTCCTTGGACTACATTGTCAAGAGTTTACAGAGAATGGTGCCGTGAACAAAGACGCAGGCGGCTAGTGGCAGCGCTGTGTGTGGAAACACCTTATTAATGAAAGAGTTCAGAGGAAAATGGCCAATAGGGAGGATACAAGTGCAAAAGTAAGGGCTCAGTACAACATGGGGTGCACGAAGACATCTTGGCGACCCGTAAAGTGGTTCTGGAGACAAAAGGGAGTGTCGTATGACCTGGTACTACAGAGGGGATTCTAATGAAATGGGCACTGAGTGTATATCAGTTTTACTCCAAACTTTAGGAGAGCAAAATCATGCATAGTTTTCTGATTTGATTTATGTAAATGGTAAAGCTGGTTTTGTGTGGATATTTACTTGTTTTTAAAAGAAAATTAAAAGTTTTACAACCTTTTGTTTGAGAACAAAACCCAGAAAAACACCTTTTGTTGCACTGGACTTAGGAACCATTTGTTGATGTAAAACAAAACTAAAAACAGCCAAAAGTCTCGTATTTTGTTTGGTTACTTATGGTTAGGTTTAGGGTTAGTTAGGGGTTAAGAGTGTCATTTTTGGGATTAGGATTTTTCCCATGGAAATGAATGGACGGTCCCCACAAAGATATAAATACAAACATATATAGCATACAGTACATGCACACAGTATATGTTATATAACATAATCATAACATATGTAACATAATTGTAATCATAATGGACTAAATCTTGTGTTTTATACTACCAGGAAATTGTCAAATCTCTGTACCAACACATACTCCAGTAACTTTGGTTATTTTTTTTTAGCCCAGTACGAATTTCCTGATAAAACCACAGGGATACTAACTTGCAGAAGCTGTTTTTTGCCTTGTTCTGGTCTGTCACACACTCAGATGATGTAGTCTCAGTTGATTTAGCGTGTCGGATCCGAGTTCAGTACAACAGAGTAAGGCAACCCCAAAGACACAACTTGTGTGCTTCTGGAGACAAAAAGGAAATGTGCTTCAACCCAGTCTTACGTACGGGATCCAAATTAAAGAACCACTGAGTATATATCGATTTTACTGAACTTTTTTGTGAAGGTTCTGTAAAGCAGCTGGTTCTGAAAAGCAGTAAGTGGTTGTCTGTGTCTCAAATGCATCGGGGCCGTTCTGGGTCCACTCCGACGCTGACGGGAAGATAAACGTAACCAGACTCGGGGATGGGATAGCCGACCTCAGCCCTGCCTCCATCTGCTCTACTGCTCAGCCCCAGGAGATCAGGAACCCCCCCCCCCTGGATAAACAGGTTCTGAATGACGTCACCTCGCAGGGAAACTCACCTACAGGAATGTGGCGTTCCCCGCGAAGCTGCTCCAGGCTTCACCGCATTGTCCTCACGAAACCTCCCTCCCCACCCCAACTCTAACCCCCACGTCTATCCAGCTCGACCGCATTGTCCGATGACACATTCCTGGTGGCCCTGCCCCCCCTCCCCCAGCCTGCCACCCTGTCAGCCCCATCACTCTTAAGCGTGACAGGCAGTGGGCGACTCCTCACTGGGCGCATTGACATCCACCGCTGGGAAAAAATTTGGCCCAACAATAGGTGACATGTGTCCATGATGGGGCAAGCCTCAACACGCCTGACCTTAAAGCTAACTGCAGTGCGCCGGCGGGACACTAGGGGGCGCTGGACTGGGTAACATGCACTACCTGGTACTGTCTAGGAGTTCAGCTTCTCTCATGGAAAATTATACGATTTCTTAATTTTTTTTCGACAATTTTTTCATTTTCACTTTCTTTGCATCACATTTGCATTTGCGTTGTCCATTAAAATGAAATGATCAATAAAATCTACTTTTATCGACTATAGAGCATGTTTCCAGTTTGTTGTCTTTGAGATGAGACCCACCAATGACCTGAAGTCAGGCTTCCTCATCATGCCATATGTTACAGTTTTGTGAAGCAAAACTCAGTCAGTCCCCATGGAATCCAACGAGGAACTTTTCCAAAACTCAAATGTATCTTATGGACTGAGCAAGTTATGGAAATTTGCCCTTCATTTGTCGTAGACACATTTGACATTAGACATTAGATTTTGCCCTTTCACAAGATTCCCTTTAACTTGCTGTTTAAAAGCAGGTGACTGGGGAAGCGGCTTCCCATTGGTTAACTGATAGAATCAGACTATTTCCCTTTAAAATGCTTTGATGTCTTTTGCTCAGAGCTGTGTAGTCATTGGTAACATTCCTTGATTTGGTGCCGTTGGTTTCAAAGTGCTCTTTTCGGGTGGAAGCGCTAACAGCTATTACCCTCACCATGGTAATGCTTCGGGGGCGACAATGTCCCTAATGAACTTCTGCCCTCAAGGGTGTAACCTGTCCAAGAATTCTTCTGCGGGCCTCCACAAGTTGTGGTACTCTTTTAGGTGGCATCAATACTGCGCTTTTGAAAAAAGATCTTTATTTAAAACACGCTCGAAAGACACTTCAAAACGTCAAACAAACGATTAGGTAAATAACCGCCATCTGATAAGTTTTTTACCCTGGATTTTAGCCAGTGTCTTCAGTTCCCTCTTTTTTTGCACTCAGCTCATGTGGTGAGAGTTTAGAGTCCTTTTTTTTCTGTAATGGAGTAAAAGGAAGCATTTCAGTCTTATTTGATTAGGTGTATTGGTTTTGCTCCATAGCTATTGAAATGAAAAGGAGTTTAGTCGTGGGTGCTGAGCGGATTGGGCTGCAGGAGGAAGAAGCCTCGGGGGGCCGGGGGCGGAGCTCAGGCTGGGCTCCCGATCCCCATCACAGACATCAAACGGGGGGCCCGGCCGTCCCAATCCAATTTTACTGTTGAGCGGGTTCCCTTTTTGTGTAGGGCACTGTGGTACATCTCCAGCCCCGTCTCCACCTCTGCTGAATGCCGGTCGACCGACTCTTAATGAAGTATGTTTACACTCGATTCTAGTGATGGCCAGTTGGCAGCTTACAGTATCAGGCAAAGGTCTGGACACACTTACCAACAAGGCAGCAAGATGATGACCGTGAGCACACCGCAAGGTTATGCAGTAAATATCATCTTGTGAATAAGGAAAGAGATGGAGTGCTGTGACAGATGACCTGCCCCCCGCCCCCCCGACCTGAACCCTATAGAGCTGGGTCCCAGAGTAAGAATAAGGAGACCAACTTGTGTTCAGAAGTTGTGGAAAATCCTTCAGGACCGCTGGAGAAGCTACATCTCGTCTGATGAGTCATGTTTTCTGTTACCTCATGTGGACATTGTTTACCTGGGGAAGTGTGTACAGCTGGAAGAAGGCAAGATGGCGGAGGCAGTTTGATGCTCTGAGCAATGTTCTGCTGGGAAACTCTGAGTCCTGGTATTCATGTGAATGTCATTTTGACACATATCTAAACAGTGTTGTAAACCAAGCACACCCCTTCATAGCAACGGTATTCCCCGATGGCAGTGGTATTCCCCGATGGCAGTGGTATTCCCCGATGGCAGTGGTATTCCCCGATGGCAGTGGCCTCTTTCAGTATGATAATGCACCCTGCCACACTGCAAAATTTGTTCAGGAATGATTTGCGGGACATGAGAAAGAGTTCAAGGTGTTGACTTGGCCTCCAGAATCCCCAGATCTCAATCCAATCGAACATCTCTGGGACGTGCTGGAAAAACAAGTCCAATCCATGGAAGCCCCTCCTCACAACTTACAGGACAACTTAAACACAACTTAAAGGATCTGCTGCTAATGTCTTGGTGCGAGATACCACAGGACACCTTGAGAGGTCTTGTGGAGTCTAGACTGCAGTCAGGAGAGGAACAGGACAGTCTAGTATCAACCCCAGCTGATACTGTGTGGATCTCGTTCCTAGACTGCCAGAACTCCCCTCTGTGCATGCAGTTTTACAGAATGTCCCAAGTTGACCTCTGACCTCACAGTCACCTTCTTATTAAAAAAATAGAAGAAAAAAAAACAATACACAAAGGCCATTTTCTGTTGCTTTAAATCATACATATAATTTCTGGAGTTGAAATATCATTTTATTAAGATGTTAAACAGTTCAGGTGTAATGCTGCTTAGTTATGTAATGCTGGATTTCTAGGCTATATCTGGGACTCCAAAAGAGTGGATCTCCCGCTTCCTGCTTGGGTACCAGCTGGGCACCCAAAGAAAGGCACTTGGGTGTGCCAACACCTCAGTGGGAGATCCCGCACGCCCAGCGCCGTGTAATGGGAGCCGCCCCGGCAGCCTAATGGACTTCAAACAGCCAGTCACTTCATTGCAGTTCAGGGGGAGAAAAGTTAATTTCAAGGTTTGTTAGTGATCCTGCGGTGAACCTAAAGGGATTTTCGCCTGGAAGGAATTCAGGCTGCAAATCCGGACTCACCCTGGGCGAGGAGACGCGGTTCGGTGGGGCGGGGGCATTAGCGGCCCGCGATCGGGGAGGGGGGGGGGGGTACAGAGATAGTAGTCAGCCCTCAGGGCCTTGGGGCTTCATTGTCTACCCACTCCTTCCTGTGGCCCCAGGCGCTCACCCCCCCCGAAAGCCAGACCTCATCAGCTCAG
The DNA here is from genome assembly GCF_048594095.1 of Paramormyrops kingsleyae. Lineage (NCBI taxonomy): Eukaryota > Metazoa > Chordata > Actinopteri > Osteoglossiformes > Mormyridae > Paramormyrops > Paramormyrops kingsleyae. The sequence goes on along the minus strand of NC_132817.1, from coordinate 16,312,431 downwards.
CCAAGGGACGTGGATCATCCATTAATATTGGTTTTGTGAAAAGGTTCTTACTTGGCCCACGAGCAGTAACAAAGGGAGGGCAACTGGGGGGGGGGGGGGGGGGATAACCAGGCACCCACACATGAGAGATTCTGTATGCTGAAAATCATTCATGCTCCTTCCCCGCTAATGAAATCTGCCTGCTTTTCCCCTTTGACGGTCTTAGTCACTATTATTTACTTAAATACTGAAGAACAATGTCCACCTAACCACACCTCCCCCTCATGTAAATGGTTTGTTAGCATAGATTGCTTCATTTTTGGAGCTAAAAGATTTCTTATTGCTGAGCATCTAATAAAGCATTTTGCAGCTAAATTTCTTTTGTGTGGATTAAGATCTTTCTAGTGATTTTCCAGCTAACTGGTCACTGGATCTTAGGTCAGACAAAGTGCATTGACTGCCTGAGGTCCTCAAACATTTAACTCCGACAATGGTCTCATCTGCAAACTTCGCAAGACTTGCAGCAAAACAACCAAAATGGACGCTCTCACACTGGAGGGTCGCAGTTAAGACCCAACATCCACTGATATGATTAGCAGGGAAAAGCTACTGGTTATTAAAGTCTTTCAATTATCGATTGATTCATTTTGTATGGCATGAATAACTGGAAAATCATAGTGTGTTTTAATCTGAACCTTCAACATATAATTTTTTTTTTTGAACTGGCAGTTACGTGGTTTTCTGTGGTTACACCATGGTATGGAACACAGTCATCCGGTGCATTGTGTCTCTCATGTGGCGTTTGCATGCTCTCCTTGTGTTCTGGGTGGCTGTCTTCCCGCCAAACATGGTTTAGATAGACTGAAGTCTCTAAAACACTGTTTATGTTACCCAGCTACCAAACTCCCCACATGGAAAGAACCTATATGAGGATATATGCGCATATATGAAACCTATATGCAGTATATATGCATATATATGCTGCATATATGCGTATATATGCCACATATAGGCAAAATTGAGGTGCATATATGTGCATATACAGGCCATATAGGTCTCCTGTATTTGTACGCTGCCTTCAATAGAGCTTCATAGGAAATGAAAATATGCATTCAGCTAATCTATATATATCTGCCTCACAAGAACAGGAGCACCATGTCTGACGTAGATATTTGACCACCATGCCCTCTGCTGGCCAGGCTGGACCGAGCGTCCTGTGGCTGCACTGTGGTCGCATCCTTTTTGGCTGCTGTGTTTCTGCACAGTGGAGGCCAGTCTGTTTATACGCTGTGTGGAGAGGTGAAGCACAGGCTGTATTTTTGGCTGGGGTTAGCTGTGCAGTGGTCTGTGGGTGTATACCGGTATAGGTGTGTGTGTGGCTCTGTTTGGGTGTAGTTCTGTGGTGTGTTTGCGTATGGGCAAAAAAGTGCAGGGGGTGGGGACAGGGGTGATTCTAGGATTTTTCCCTTGGCAGGGGGCTTAGCTTCCTGAAAAAAATACGGGATGCCACCCCCCCGCCCTGTCTCAGGTCTGCCATGATTGGCCATGTGGTAGTTGGGTGGGGGTAGGTGGTCCATGATAAAATTTGCCGAACTGGGGGGTGGGGGTACAAAATTAAAAGGGTGGGGTAAAGTGTAGGAGTTAGACTGTAAGTTAATTGACAGTGAATTGATTATCGTTAATTGACGATATGAAGTGTAAAGGATAGAAAACTTTAAATGGGATTCCCTGGTCATCCTTTATAAGTCGCGTCGATCAGCCATTTTGTACTCTTAGCTTTAACTTAACTTTTTAGCGTTTTTTTCCTCAGCATATATGCGCGGGGAGGTGAGGTCACAGCAGGGTTGGCTTCTGGACACTTTCTGTTAGGCCGTGTTGCAATTGGCAGGGAGCATCGTGGACACGTGGAGATGTGGGAAGCCCCAGGAGCACAATGGGCGGCCTGTTCGGCCCTGCTCACCACCAAGGGCTGATAAGGCGCGCGAGGCCGGGGGCCTGGGGGCTGACAGCGGCCCTTTGTGCACCTGGGGGGGGGTTAGCCTGCCGCCCAGCCGGCTGCCGATGCTATCAGGCCACGTGTCTGCTTGCCTTCCCCCACGTCTTGAGTGGCGTAAGATGGGGCGGTGGGTCTGTTGTGGAGGGGGGGTGGGCACTCGTCGAGTGGTGGGCTATCATCAGGGTACAATTTCCCAACGTCGTCAGACGGAACACCAAAGATGTGCATCCTTTTGCAGCTTGAGTGGCGACAGATTTCGGAGAATGTTCTAGATCCTCTGGTCGGAGGCCTTTTCCTAATAGGGACACACCTCTGAAATATTAGACCTCAGGCTCACAGAGGGTCAGACTTCCTGTCCGGATTTGTATGGCGCAGTCTGTCTGTAAAATCCATCATGCTTCCAAGAAACAAGCATGACTACTTTTTTCAAACGACATGTTTTTCATCTGAAGTTAATATATGCGCCCATGACAAATCTATTATTTTCAGATACTGGATAACCATCGGTATTAGATTTTAGGCTCCTTGCTGGGACTGTGATCAGCTGAAGGGGAGAAACCCAAATGTTACATGAAATCACATTGTTTCTCTCCACGGCCATTCAGAGCCAAGGCGTTCTCTATTCAGACTTTTCCCATCAAAGTTAATAACGCGCAGCCAGTCTAACGAAGGACACTGACGTTCCTACCCACAGCTACGCTTTGATGAGCGCCAGGCTGCTGTGGATAAGCTCTCCCTTGGCTTGAATGAGAAAGCAGGCTGCATGCAGAGCCTCACATTCTGTTCTTCTGGCTCTAGTAATTCCTCCTTCCAAATCTGATCCACCTTTTCTCCACGAGAAGGAACTTTTAAGGAGATACAAGGGGGGTCCGGATCTTTTCATCTAGATCCATCTTGATTCCACATCTTCATAGGTGAGATATTGGGAAGAGACATGTTAGCTTGTGGTGATAGCAGGTATGTATTTGTATCTGGGACTTGGGTGCTCGACTGTTGGACCTCGGATTGGCTGTGTGTGTGTGTCTTTCCTTGCTCCATGTGAAGTGGACCTTGGCCAACCATACAGGAAAGAGACCCACACCAGTCTAGACTCACACTGTGGTGTTATCAGTCATACTGGGTATATACAAGTCTCCCTGTAGGTCCTACATAAGGCACTTTTCCTATTTAATGTGACACAATTGTTTTCTATGATGGATATTTAATGAATGTTTTGAATCACTTTACTTAAGGGACACAAGTAACAAATAATAATAAATAATAACTCTGACAATGACTCTTTATGCTCAACTGGTTGGTTGAAACAAAATCTTCATCTGGATTTGTACTTTCTGAACCTGAACTTTCCACTTCTGCCAATTAATTTTATTAATGAAATCATCTTGTTGTTGCTGATTATTTTTCCTTAGCAAGGTTGTGTTTCCGGTTGATCTGTAGGCAGCAAATCCAGCAGACATGTTCCAGTCCACAGGGATGACTGGTGGAACTGGGGGGCCTCCCGGAAGGGGTGGGATGCTGGGACATCCATCCCGCGGGTAGTTCCAGGTTTTGTCCTCCTTTTGTCTCTCCACGGTCCCCTGCGCCAACTCTTTCCAAGAATGGCTGGGGCAACTAATTTCAAGCAGCAGGAGGCTGGGTTGCAGGAAATGGGCCCCCACCGGGCTGAATTATCAGTACCTGCCACCCCCGGACAGGCCCCCCCACCCCAGCCCTGCTGTGACACATGGGGCACCATGCTGCTTTTTGGCCTTGCTTTGGCCCGCTTTTGGAGTGGTGGGGGCTGTGGATTATTTCTATATAGAGATCCGCGGTGCATTGTGAAGGTGACATGCCACACAGACTGTCTGATCTCATAACCTGCAGCTCATAAACTCTCCACACAGGAAGTGTGGCCCCCACATGGCTTTGAGGGCCGTAGGGGGCCTCCACTCTCCATATTACAATGGTTATTGGACCCCCAGCACCCGCTCTCGACGGATTAGGAGATCCTTCGAGAGCGGGCGCTGGGGGTCCAATGACCAACAACAACAAAATGACTTTATACAGCTGAATAATTTAAGATTTTACAACAGCAGGCAAGAGGACTGACAGCTTATTTGCTTATTTAGTCGCTAAGACGATCGCATGTCCAGGTTTGCAGTCGGATGTTAGATGTAAAGATGAAGAACCTTTTTCGAATATAGCCTGACCCCCCCCTTCATTGTACAAGTCAGTCTTCTTACTCTCGGGGCGCATGGAAACCCCTAGTTTTGGTCACACTGACAACATAAACGCAGCCTTGCAGTACTCTGTGAACCACCATATTGCAATTACAAAGTCTTCAAAACAACACTGCTTTTTTCAGCTTAAATAGAAATCAGAGGCTCATATTACACTTTCAGGTTCTTCATGCCCCTTTGTTCCATGAGAATAATTTCATAGGAATCTCATCATTTAGATTATTGGCTCATTCTTTCCTGTCCGTCTTTCGTCATTCGAGGCGCGTCCTACGCTACCACGGGACTCTGCGGAAGAAGCAAAACCAAATGATAATTCGAAACTCATTTCATATGTAAAATGCTTATATTGTTCAAAATTGACACTGGAGATGAAACGGAACGTCATCGTTGATTTCTGGCAAACGGTCCCCGAGAACAGAAGAACCTTTTGAACAATCAGAGCTTGACCGCATTCTGCCGCCTCCCAAACAGTTAGGGTCGGAGCTTTCTTCTAAACGCTTTGCTGTGTGGTGGATTCGCTTAAATGATTCCGAAAGGCAAAACACTGCCAGCAGGAAGATGACATATAGTCTTCGCAGGCCCGTGCTACGATTGGCTGTTTGCAGCCACTTTATGAAATGGGATACTTTATAAATCTGAATATCAAAGTTCATTCACTCCTTTGAGGAACGCCTCACATCCACGGACGCGTGTGACAAAACCATTTGTGCAGAATCCCCGCTTTCTGTCCGAGTGCGTGTTTAGGAAAATAAAAACAGATAAAGAATCAAATGGGGCTGAAATAAGGGGGGGGGTTGCCTCAGGGTATCGTGGATAGAGCTACATTGTGTGTGAGGTGCAGAGGACGGGGCACATGTGGGACCGGCAAGCCCGACAGGCCGCCTTAGTCCATAAATCTTCTTCTCAGCCGCTGTAAGCAACTTTGACCGAGGGAGCGGCCTGTGGCCGGACCGGGCCGTGACCCGTGGACCGGCCAGGCTACCTGCTGCTCCGCACAATGTGATTGGACACGGTTTTCATGATGATGGAGGGTGCTCGATTTGACATGCTGACCATTTTGAGATCCCCCCCCCCCTCCCCACCCCCTTCGGCCGTATTGGGCTGTTTCTTCCGCCTACATGATCACATACATTCCGTAATTCCACCAGAGTCCTATAAGACTCTTAAAAAAAACAGGTCTTGTTCTGCTTTTAGGTACGTGGCTGATATCACTGTGCATGCACTTGTCGTTACGTTATTTTGTATTTTTTATTTTGCAATTGTCCTACAGTCCTATTGAAACTACTATGATTGGATGGTTGGGATCAGTCAGGGCCCATTTGTTCTTATTAACCACGTTTTGATTTAATCCTAAGCCTAACCCTAACCCTAACCCTGCTTCTGTTTCAACAGTTATGTTTGCAGAAATTCCAAGCAGCGCAAACCTCCATTCCCCACTGCCTGGCAGGGAACAATTACAGGCAAATCACAAATCTATTGGCTCATTGTCATGTGATTTTATAAATGCCTCTTTAAATAGGAACCACAGGGGTCGCCCTCCCAGCTGCTGTAGTTCTGCGCTCCACATTCAATTTGTTCCCGTAGGCCCCTGCTGCTGGGGTAATTGCTGACCTGAGCCCCCTACCCCACCCCAGTGCCTCCGTGAACTTGCTTCAGCATGTGGGGCTAAGAATGTCCACTGAGAGAGGTTATCACCCTCTCGCCCCGATGGTCGGAATCTGTCCTGTCGTTGGTCAGTATGCCTCCTGCAAGCCTGGGCCTCTCCTGGTCAGGTGTTACACCTCCGACCATGCAAACATGCACACAGGGAAGGGATCGTCCTGGTGATTAAATTATGGGATGGGGCTGCAAACAGATTAACAGTGAAACAACAGAGTTGGGGCAATTACATGCTGAAAAGACAAGCGACTGGGGCTAATGAGGAAGGAGTTATGGTTAAATCATGTGAGTCTGGTCCTACTTTGAAATGGTATGTGTGCTATAAAACAGAAGTAAAAAAAACAAAAGGTGTAAGTAATTTGACAGCGACCTCACGCACATGTCCACAAAGTCACGAGGCATCTGCGTTCCATGCATAAAAAAGGACGCTTCAGTTTGGGATCAGACACCGGACCTTCTTTCCGGGGACAGGATGGACAGAGATAGATGGTCAGGGTCATCAGCTTCTTCTGGAACAAAGGGCCCAACACCTTATCTTTAACCCTCAGCAGCCAATCGATTGGCTGCGGCCCATTACTCATCGCCCGTGCCTGACGCAAGGTTTTCATCGCCTTCGCGCGGCTGCGACGCTGCATTGTTCCCCGGCATGGAGGTGTTTATTTACGGTGCCTGACGGGTGCAGAAATGGGGGAGACGTTTCTTCAGAGCCATAAATTACTCTGCAGGGATAAACTATGCATCAGAGCTGGTGTACAAAGGACCCGCAAGCTCACGATCATGGGCTGGCAAGCTCACGTTTCCTGTTCATGTAAATATTTAATAAATTCTCCAAAGTAAATATGACTTTCTACTTGTTATTTTATTTCAGTGCTTTGCTTACTTAGCAAAGGGCGAGGGATTAAGTCTCAGAAGCTAATGAAAAGTTTTAGCTATTATCTTACCTTGCTGGAGTCACTACACTACATGGGAAATTTAAGTAACACTGAAAAACATATAAACCCGCAGTATGACTCTACAATTATAAGCAATTGCTAAAATGAAGCATTAATGGAATGTTCTTTTGGAAAAGCATCAAGCATAGGCCTATAGCGTTGGTTAAAAGTGTGTGTGTATGTGTCTGTGTGTGTGAGTGTGAGCGGGTTTACCTATCCTTATGGGGACATAATGTCCCCATAACTTGATAAATATCCGTTTTTTCCCCCTTATGGGGACCGGTTTCCTGGTCCCCATAAGGGAAAACTCTATTTTATAAAAATTGGTGACTGCTATGAAAAAACTAAAAATGCAAAAACTCTTGTATTTTGTTAGGTTACTTATGGTTATGGTTAGGGCAGGGTAGGGATTAAGGTTGTCATAGTTAGCGTTAGCATTTTTCCCATTGAAATGAATGAGCGGTCCCCATAAGGATATGTTTACCCTACATGTGTATGTGAGTGAGTGCGCTGTTACGCCCTTGAGCGACGCGATGAACCCTGATAAAGTCTAGAACTGGCACTTTGGTTGAAAACCTAGGTAAGGCGATGACAATGACAATAGAATGATATAAGGACAAGAACTGAAAGGGGTGGGTGTAAAGGTAGGGGCTAGAGTGACATCACAAGGGGGGCATCCCTGCTAATGTAAGCCATTAGGAGAGAGCTCGGGGGATCCCCAGTTCCGGTATGATTGGGATCAAGGCCCCGAGGGTCAGGAACAAAGTCTATCCTTTTGTTTAAGAGCATTACCTACTGCCACATTACCTCCAATGTAAAAGTCAGCAGGGGCCATGTTTGGGGCTGGGCTGGTGGTTTTGTTAATATTACTCTTGAAACTACAGGGTTTTAGAGCCACATGGAGTTAGACAGAATGAGTATGGAGTCATCGACGTGGAACCCTAGCGTTTGGTGCATCTCCAGATCTCGACACGTGGTTCCTCCCCCTGCAGCTGCTGGTCAGGTCTGGTCGTCACCTCTGGTGCTCTTAATCCAGAAGGCTGGACCAGCAGCTCTTGTGGTCGCCCTCACACGTCTGAGGGAAATGTTAATTGTCCGCTAAGCTGCGCCAGATTGGCTGATGGCCTTTAATTCCGCAATCCCCCATTGCTTATCTGAGCTGTGATTCTTATCCTCCTTGCAGGGGCTTGTCTTTGTAGACTTTTAGGTGATTGTCGACGGGCATGGCGAGGGGGCCGTTGCTCCTTAACATGCGCTGAGCTTTTCTCCCTCTTCATCTCACTCCATTGTCCTGTTTTGTCTGTAGGCCATTGAGCCGCAGTCCCATTGTCCTTTTCACGTAGGAACACAGATGTGCTCTTAATTCGTATAATTCATCCCACCCCCTACTCCGAAAAACTTAAGCTTGTATCGTAGCCGTGATCCCAACTGCTGTTTTGGCAAACAACCATATGTACAATGCAGGATCAAATGGAAATGGGGGGTTGGTGTTGTTTTGCCAATTGTGCCAGCGGTTGATATGGAGCTTCATGGAGAACTTCAAAGCCTTTCCAGCACCTCAAATCCCAGCTCCCCACAAGCCATTGCTTGAATGTAATATTGATGTGTCACTGCTTCCAGGACATTGTTCATCTTCCCAAGGTGGAGATAGACCTGCCAGCTATGGCTGCAGCTTCTGAGGTAGGGGGGGATGCTCTTCTTCACCAGTGTAAACATTGCTCCAACACCCCCGCCCCGAACTCCCCATGCATTATTTTTCGACGTACTTTCTTCCATACTTTTAAACTCTGCCAGAACAATTTAAAACAGCACATAATACAAGGTTACACAAAAGAAGTAATTACAAATTAGCGCTTCACAAATCTATAGGCAATTACCTCATAAGACTAGGCAACAATTTTAAACAAAACAATTTAAATCAACGCAAATCTAGCAATATTACAGACCTACAAAAATAATAACATTTAAGACTAAACAATCTCAAAAGTTATAGTTTTTAAAACAGACACATAATATATATCAATAACAATACAAATGCAATAATTCAATGAAAACTCCCAATGAAGTTAATAAATATACACATGCTGTCAGGCTCAGCCCCTGCTGTGGTCCTACCGTGTCCCTTCCCCGTTTGACCAGCAGGCGTTGCTGGTCATCCCGTTCTTTATGTTAGTCCTTGTTCTCCTCTGTTACCTGTCTGGTCATGTGGGTCAATGTGTTGAGTATGTGGTTGTCTGTGTACCCTTCTGTCCTGTGTTCAAATCCCGCCTCCTCTGTTTTTGTATTTTGCTCCCTAGTGTTTCATTTGAGTTTCTTTAGTTCTTGTGTCTGATTTTGTAGTTGGGTTTGGTTTTGTTCCTTGTGCCCCTGCTTGTGTCTTTACCTGTTTAAATTCCCTAGTGTTGGTTTCTGTTTCCCTATGTCCTTAGTTGGTTCTTAGTTTCCCTGTTTTTAGTTCCTTTGAGTTTATTAGTTTCACCTGTGCCCCGTTTCCCTGGTCTTTGTTAACTAGCCTCACCTGTCCTGTGTTAGTCTCGTTACCCCTTAGTATTTTAGTTCCTGCTTCTGTTTAGTTCTTCAGTGGTTCATTGTGTGTGCGTGTGCGCGCGCACTGTTGTTGATTTGGTTTGTGTGATGTGTTGTTGTTGTTTCATGGATGTTTGATGGTTTAGATATTTTCAGTGTTCAACGTGTTTTCGGTTTTTGTTATTTAATCCCCTTCAATTTTTGACCCTCGTGGTCCTTTTTGGTTTTGTAGTTTTTTTCTGTTTTTTAATAAACCCTGTTTGTTTTTCTTTGAGCCGCAAGTGGTTCATCCGCCCTTTTTTGTGCCTGATGCCACGTCCTCGTGTCCGAGCCGCCTGGAGCCATGACACATACACAATAGATACACAAACACTTAATCTAAACACAACCGAACTCTAGCCACATACGAAATCTTTTTGAGTAGATTTGATGGCATGATGACATGCAGCATGATGACAAATTTTTCAGCAAAGTCTTTTATTTTTTCACCCTGAGATGGGTTGGCATCCCGTCGTAGGGTATTCCCTACCTTGCGACTGATGGTTCCAGGATTGGCTCCGGAATCCCCCGCCACCCTGCATAGGACAAGCGGGTGTAGAAAATGAATAGCAGGAAGGATGAGGTATTTATTTTACTCCATCCAAAACTTCAGACATACATGCAAACACAATATTCCTAATGTCACATTGAGTGATGATCAGCCATAGATTGTAGGAACAAGGAGAAGACTTTCGCTGTTTTAAGGCGTCATCACCATAACATAAAGGTTCCGGTTATCACTTGGTGAGTGTTAATACTGCCAATGGAAGAGTCTAGCAGTGTTTTAGAAAGTGCTGTTAGTGGCATGTCTTATAAATACACGAGAAGAACTAAAGAGGTCAATCTGCTACGAAAGACGCTGCGACACCTGGGAATGGTGTTAGTTACGGAGTTGGACTGGTAACCCAAAGGTTAAAGGCATAGCTAAACGAGTAAATATATTTCAGGCAGCTCTCATGCACCATAGTGCTACAGCAGCAATTCAAAACTGAGGAGGAATTCCTACTATTTTTAACTTGGGTTAATTCCGAAAGGGCTTCCCCACCAAGTCCGAGGCGCAGACAGCTGAACCATCTGCCGTCGAAGGCCATTTGTGCCCACTGATGGGCACAGAGTTAAAAACAAAACAATGTGGACAATCAGCCCAAACAACTTGTTAATGAATTTATGGGCCAGGAGACAACACCGTGCAAAGTAAAACTACAGGACCCCTACTACAGCCTTACATGGTTGTAAACGTGTATTAACTAGATAACAGGACTTGTTTGGAAGCATTTAAGAGAGACAAAGCCTTCATCCTCACAAAAGAAAGTTCTGAGAAAAGAGCAGATTCTATTTAACAGATGAGGAGCTTCATAGAGATGGAAAGGAGTAGGCTTTAGGTGGGGGTGGTGATAGCCCCCTGGTGTCTTCTGATAGACTGTAAAGTGTTTGAGGGTGGGAGGGCCTGTTATCTTGGCTGGAAATTGTGGCCATGCTAATTTGCTTACTTCGGCAAGCGTTAATTAGGCCCATGAGCTGTTGTAGGGGTGACCCCCCCCCCGCCTGTCAGGTCAGAGAAAGACATTTGTGACATGCAAAGTTTCAGCTTCAAGTGGACATTGCAAAATGGCGGTCTGGGGAGTGAGCCACACAAGGACCCTCCAGACCCTCTGGCCTCTGCTGGAACTGCCCCCCTAACTCAGAGAGAGGGGCCAGAGCGATGGTAGCGGCACCGGACTGGATGCCTGGCTGCCCAAAGTGAGCAAAGGCAGTCAAGATGCTGGCTTGAGAAAAGAGCACTCTGTAAATTAAGCTCCCACATCTGGCAGCCATGTTTTTGTGACCTCACACGAGGGCAGCCAATAGGATAGAGCTTAAGGCGCTGAAATCCCCAAAATTTACCGTTTCAAGTCCCAGATGTGTGTCACCTTTCTCTGTACAAAGGCCCTTCTCTGAATGGCCCAGTAGAGAGGAGCAAAATTAATTCCTTTAATACAGCAGATCTTGTTTGGAAGTGGACAGTGGTCTCAGTGGCCATTCTGAGAATGTTATCTGACAGTAGGTTCCCTCTGTTTGAACCAGGCTTAGCACACTAAGACCTGATATTACCATTCCAATAGTCATACACCAGGGACTGGGGAGGGGGGGTTGGCTGGGTCAGGACACGGGCAGTGCCACTGGTGTGGAGTGGAGGGGGGGGTTTCTTTGCACTTAAGATTATTTGCAGGGTGGGGGGTGAGGCCCATGCCTGTGTTTGCCTCTCCTGTAATTACAGAGCTTTTGTCACAGCGCAGCCTAAAGCCGGGACCCATTCCCCTGGAGTGTGACCAGCTCCCCCAAATCTGGCAGCCCGTCCACGGGAGCACGCAGGCCAGATGCGCCGTGCCAGCTCTGCCACCCCCTTTCCCCCACCCTGAGCTCCCATCCCGTGACAGTCTGTCAATTTCACAATAAATCAGCAACTGTGTTGGATTCAATGGGCGACAAGAAGCGATCCTCGTAGGCACAGATCCATTATAAAAGCTATTCAAGAGACTTATTTACTGTTCAGATGCTAATTTTTCAATTGTACTATTCGTTATTTCCCATAATCCGATCCCTGATGCTGAGACAGCATGGCAACAACACCCAGTTCGTCTTAAAGAGGCATTTTACGCAAGTCATTAATGATTTGCACTCCATTATACTAAAATTATTGGCTTAAAAATGTATATTGAAAATGATATGATCTTAAGAGTAAATGACCGTGGGTGACACTAAAGTGGCATCAAGGACACAATTTCTCGGAAATCCTTTTTCTGAAAGCGGCCCAACGGGTGTGTAAGGACGACAAATATTTGTGCTAAATCTAGAAGATGGGTTAGAGCTCTGGGAGTCTGCAACTGTCACACTTTTGAAAATGGGAAACTGGTTTCCCCAGTCAGTTAATAATCAAAATAATAATACACACAGAGGTTCGAACCACTGCTGTCAAACTTCTCATCCTAAAACTGTCATTATATCTCATTTGTTTTATCTCCTTTAGAATTTTTTCGACAAAGTACATTTTGATTGCCTTCATTATTCAAAACACAATTTTATCTTTGTGTCTAAAATTATACTGATACAATTTATTAACTGCATTGTGTTTTGATGATTTTTATAATGAAATCCATGTATTTACTGTTTATGGTTATACTTTAACCAATAACATTTTTTATCAGAATCAGATTCTTTATTGTTTGTCCAATACAAAGTGTGTCAATGCAAGGATATACAAGATAAATAAAAATATAAATAGGTTATAAACAAGCAAACTGCAAGTAGAAACGATGCAGGACGTAGTAGCGTAACATTAAAGTACAGCTGTGCATACTGTATGTGTACTGACTGCAATGGTGGAATGTAGAAATCAAATATGGACCAAATAAATACATTCAATGACAGAAAAAAAGTGAATCACCCAGACGCAGAAATTAAATGAAAAGTGGCAGAAATTAAATGAAAAGTGGCAGAAATTAAATGAAAAGTGACGGAAATAAAATGAATCTGCATGTGGTGAAAGGTGATGTGACTATCACAATGACTATAGTATCAGATCAAACAGTATGGGCACACTATTGGTCCCATGTCAGTGTGAGTAAGGCCTTTCAGTGTGTGACTTCAAAAAGTCCAGTCTTATCAGTTGTATATGGAGTTCCCCAAAAGTTATTTAGAACATAAAGGTCAGAGGACAGAACCATCGCCAATACGCTTTTCACCTTGATGTCAAACATAATGATGTCACGCACAATGATGTCACACCTCAGCTGAGGTGTGTCAGTTCATAAAGTCATTGATGTAAAGTAGACACTATTAGTCAAAGCTTATCTTTCCCAGAGTCACAAATAACACTAATATTGTGCATAGACAAATGCTGATTCTTCTTGCTTTCATGAGAAAAAAAAATCACCGTCACACTGAAGGGCCACAATATTGCGCCTTACGGGCTGGAAACATGAAAATCCGGTATAAATACGTCAGAATGCACCGTTAGCTGTGTAAGGCTCTCTATGTCAGAGATGTGACTGTGCCGCCATAATGAGTCACTGCACATGTGAAACGGGGACCATCTCTCAGCAGAGTAAAGTCCCAGAGGTGTGAAACCCATTACCAACTGCTTAAAACCGTTCCTCCTCACCCCCGGCCATTTATTTAATGGGTTTATGAGGTGCCGGTGGCAGTTCCTGCTTCATTATGTCCAATTTAACATTAATTTGCTGGAATCACTTGGGTGACGAATCTGGCACTTAGAAGGACTTAGAGTGGTTAACGCCGTCGAGGGCCTGACAGCGACATTGCGGGCCTTGAAGTGACTCATTTTAAAGATCTGTTTATGTCTACTCTGGCTGGTTTAAACTAACCAGCAATTATTTAAAAGTTAAAAAAAAACTTAAAATCATTGTGGCATTTTAGAAAATGACCCAAAAAGAGCCGCAACTCGGTTTTTTAGTGGGGAACAATTAGGAGCGCACTGTTCTGAAATTGTTGTTTTGAAGGATAGAGTCTGCGGCTTTAGCTAATGGACACGGCCAAACAGTACGGATGGGCGTGCAGAGAACGTCACCGTGCTCTTGGGCAAAAAGCACTTGGCATTTGAATGCGCAAATTGTGCAGTGTTTTCTTCAATTGGTACTTTGCATTTCCAGGTTGAAAAATAGGCCTTTTTTTTCTTACACTGAGGTATTTTTCTCTGTCCAAGGCTGGCGCTAGGTCTGTTGTGTCCGGTGTTGCAAGAATTTTATATTTTGTTTAAAGACACATTGTAAATAACAAAGAAATAATATACTTATGCTGTGGTTGGTAGAAGGGAGTTTTCATATGTATTTTTGTGGTTCAGTTCAGCCGTCATGCACATTTGTTTGTTCAGATGGGTAGGGTATGAAGGACACCACAATAGGCGCAGGACTTGCTTGAAAGGGGCTAATGTATGCTAACTGAAGGTGACTGAACTGTCCTCTGTCATTAAATAGAAACCCTTTCAGACTGGCCATTAAGGCCTTGAACCTCATGCATAGAATCCTCAATAGGGGATTCCAGGGATTTCAAGCGTTATTAAAAACAGCACAATATGTTGTTGCATCATCAGCCATTTGCACGTGCGTGCCTAAAATGACTGCTCAGTATGCAAGTTAGGATTCCATGGATGTCTAATATGAGCTAACAGTCACCCCCTTGGCAGGAAATGGATCTCTTTACCTGTTCACCTTGGAACTTGGAGGGGGGGTGGCCTGGGGCTCTGTACCAGTTATAGAAGGTTGTTGGTTCGAATCCCATGCCTGACAGAATAGCCACATCGTTGGGCCCCAGCGGTGCCGGATGGACACCTGATCCTGCGCTCAGACCCCAGGCTTCCCTCTCACCTCTATATGTAGCTGTATAATAGACCATAGTTGATCCACGATCCGTACGGATCCTTCCCCTTGTGAACCGCAGATTAATTGCTAAGTCCAACCATATAGTTTAACCAATAGTGTGAAACACTGTTTTACTGCGTATGTTACTTTTTAAAATAATAGTTCCCTGTCTCTCAATGATACGAAAGTACTCAGGACATGGGAGAATTCCCCCCTTTTGTGTAATACGGGGGGGGGGGGGGGTATGCAATAAAAAACTGTATGGATTCAATAGCATTAGCTTTGGCATCTTAAGTGAAATCCACTTCCCTCTTTATTTATAAATACATTCAATGACAGAAAAAAAGTGAATCACCCAGACGCAGAAATGAAATGAAAAGTGGCAGAAATTAAATGGAAATGAAATGAATCTGCATGTGGTGAAAGGTCATGTGACTTCCAGAGATAACGACTTTTATTTAGTAAACTCAAGAAAATAATTTGCAATCTTGAGAAATATTCCCATAGTACTGTTTAAAGTGCAATGCCAAAAATGCCAGGTGTTTCGACAATTTTGGCCACTACTGTAGAGTAACAGAGTTACTGTCATTATACAGGATCTGGGTGCATCTGTCTCATCTCCAAATCACTGGCTCAAAGGTCAACAGCTCATCATTATTGGCCTCATTCATTCTCAGATTATGATCGATTTGCAACCAAGTGCGTTAAAGGATACCTGCCAGTATAGATGATGTCATGACTGGAAGACGCTGCACGGTGCAGGCCTGCGTCTCAAGATTTCATTTTCCACTACCACCAAGAACCGAGCCCATACCAGACCCGTACCAGGAACTGGCGCTTTTCCATTGCAAAGTATTCAAGCCGTACCCGAACTGCAGCCGTGCTGACATGGCCCTGCTTTATTGGCCAAAAGTGGGACCAGACCGAGCTATTTGCATCACCACCATCTGATTGGTCGAAATGCATGGCGATACCGGTGTTCTGCACACGGATTATCTGAAGGAAAAAGTGTATATTCTATACATTATTATTAGCATTACACATTGCGATGTATTGATGCATTTCCAATTACTCGTACTTCCAACCTCCTACTGAAAAACTACTACTATAGAGCACCTGAATGAAATGGATTCGCAATGCAAATTGATGCAAGTTAATGTTAATTCTGCTAACATTTCATACTTGCATAATGCAGCAATTCTCAAAGAAATGCCAGCAAAAATTAGCACACGGTAAAATAACTGCACGTACTAAATCATGATGTACACCGTGAGAAAAGTAAATAAGAGTCACTTCACACAGTTTAACTTCACTTTCACTCTCCGAACCCGACAATGCCTTTACTAAGCTGATCCTACTGCAGTGGAACACCGAAGCAGACTGGAACCAGGCTGTACACGCGGCACAGCTCGGGTGCAGGTCAGGGACGGGTCGGCTTCTGTATGACAGTGGAAAAGCGCCGTAAATGATTAGAAAGGGTCGGTGGAGCTATAAAACACTGTCAGCGATCGTAAGTCTGATGGGAAGGCGTGCTCACCGAGGCCATGCACAGTGAGTGATGTCACGGCGCCGTGAAGGATGTGCCAAGAGGTGCAGAGCCGCCCAAGTGTCTCCTCGGAGTCGTTAGGGTCCTTTTAACAGGTCTGCGGGGTGACTTATTATGTGCCTGATTGAGTGTGTCGGGCCACACCTGGAGTCTGGTCTACTGGGGAGGGGGGTTGTGGGTTGGGGAAATGGCCCAGTTTGCAGGTAATTTATAGGGCCAGCCTAAACATCGCTGCTATGAACTCATCAGTGACTCAGCTAATAGCTTAACCTGTGACTGATTAATCTGTGACATCATGTTCTGTGTTTTATGGAACACGAAAAAGCCAGTTGCTCCCAGAATTATTTATTAATCCAAAAAGGCAAAAATTACACCCGATGCTAAGTAGATGTGAGGCTGTAGATGTGTTTCTGGACCAACACTACAACCTAAATAACCAGAGAAGTATTAACCACAGTAAACAAACTCATTATAAACACTGTAGCATCACATACGCAGTATTCTGGGTGAGATACAATAAATTGTTCTGTCTACAGAATAGGGGTCTGGTTTAAAAACAGCTTCCAAAACTGAACTTTAATCAAAATTGTCAAAGAAAATCTGGGTGGGAAGGTTTCTGTGAGTGAAACCGTCCATCACAGTCTGAATTAAATTAGAATTAACAGACTAAAAACCAGGAAACTACTCAAAAAGACCATTTATGTTCATTACCTCTGGATAAAATTCGGCTTGCCAGCTACCTCAAGATTTTTCTTTTTGCATTTCAAATGCTGTTATTTAACTAATTATCCCTTAGAAATTGGTGTGGATAATTGTCATCATAACCTAAAAATGAACAACTGTATACCAGTGAAAGACCAACCTTAAGAGCTACAAGTTTCCACCGAATACAGATACGGTTTGATCGAACTTCCTGTAGTGTGTGGGACCCCTGTGAGGAGGTGCCGTCTTTCCTAAGGGCTTCCCCTGCCGAATGTGCAACAGTTCCTGAGATAATCTCCAGGTTAATGTCGGGAACAATGCACAAGTGGTTATGCAAGGTGGATTGGTCGATGTAGCGCTGTACAGATTCAGCTTTGCGGAGTGTAAACATAATCAGAGCAGTCAGAGAATCATAATAACCAAGGAATCAGTGAATGGGCACATTTACATGCAGGGTAAAATCTTCCGTTTTACACAGGAAGCTTATTCCTTCAGAAAAACTCAGGTTTACAGGAAGTCCAGAGGTTGTGTGATGGTTTACTGTCAGCTGATTGCTGCTTCGCGGCGAGTCGCGTGTATAGGTCTGCCTGTGTGTTTTGCGTTTTCTGGGTCAATGCTGGAGCTTTTGTTGTGAGCGAGGATATGAGACAAGCGAGCGTGTGAACGCGGGTTAGCTCCAGTGACTGGGACACGCAGCATGTGGCGGCGGTCACGGTGCAGACTTCGCAGTCAGATTAACACTTCATCTCTATGCCAGCCATCGGCTGCAAGGCAGCCCCCGGGGAATTTCCCAGACCACCCGCCTGAGGTCATGACCCCTCCATCCTCTGGGCAAATAAGGATGTTTTTATAGGGTGCTTAGTGAATCTGAAAAATGAACTTTAACAAGTTTTAAACTGACTTTGTTCCCGCTATGGCCCAGCAAAATCAGATAAAAAAACAGCTTATTTTGATCTTCAATTTTAAATTTTTAGCTTGGTGTTTAGATATTATTTATACATATAATACAAAATACATGGTGTGTTTTAACTGCTACTTTTTATGCATTTTTATCATATAGTTTGTGAGTGAAATATTGGAAACACAATATAATATATTTTTAAAACATATATACTCCGACGTCATTAGTGAAATATCTTTATAACAATTGCTAATTTATGCTTATTGTATGTAATCTGAGGAGTGTTTAGGTGTGTGTGTCTGTGTTTGCGTGTGTGAGAGCGTACGCCAGGGGCCAGTAAAGCCAGGAGGTCAAAGTTCACCGACTGCCAGCGAAAGATGAACCTTCTCCAGCACCAAAGGCTGGCCCTTGTTTATGGCGGCTATCAGATCCTGCGGGCCACGTGATAGCTTTGTAGACGCCCGGCGGGACGTCCCCACCCAGGCTGTGCTTGGGCACACCCGCCCCCCCCCCCCGCCCCCCGCCCCCCGCTCCTGCAGCCCTTTTGTTGTTCCCACGCTGATAAGGATCTGGAGTGTGCCATAAAAAAAAAATATAGATCACCGCGTGCCTGCCATAAAGCGACCCTTCTCCTCGGCTGCTAGGCTCACTCAGCAGTCGCCCTGATAAGACCCCCCCCCCCCCCCCCTCAACCCAACCCCGTCCCTTCCCCCGGCGCCTCTCCCCCCCATCTTCACCCACATAGCTGTCGCCTCATTACCGCAGAGGCCATCGAGAATGCTTCATTAGCCGTGTGCTAACGGCACTCCCCCTGATCAATGGGGGGTGGGGGGGGAAACAATTGCTAGTGATACTTCTACAAAGGTTCCTCGGACCAGCCGTGTAGGGATGGTCGGGTTCTGTTCCTATGAAAATATACAAGTCATAGGTCCTGTGTACCTTGAATTATTTGAGCCGAATTCCTATATATGTCATCAGTTCTATATCCCTGTGAGATGTTTTTTAAACTCACATTCACATGTCAGAATCACTTGTCGGCTGCCGTCGGATTTATGTTCTTAACGACGGAGCCTGTTCAGAGCTCCGGATGCTCTAAACCTCAGAATGCCTCTATATCCAGTCTTTGTTAAAACACACGTCAAGTATAACCCTCTGTTATCCGATGGCTGTGAACATCAAGCTGCTTTAGGGAGATCTGAGAGTTTCCACAAGGTTTAAACCTTCAAAAACCACTTGTGTCGGAAAACGAGAGAGCACCAGCTAAGTGTGTCTGAAATAGATTTCAGAAATAATTGTCCCAGGGAGGAGATCCCATTCAATATTCTACATATGCTTAATTTTTAAAAAATTAGATTGCCTGTAATGAAATAGCTTTTGTTTTGATTTCTGTTCCAAGCTGCGAATTTGAATATGTCAAGACCCCGGAACCAGACAGTACATTTGTAAAATCATTAACTACCTTTTATGGTGCAAGGTTGTGGTTCCAGGACGTCAGTTATGACATCACTTCCTTTTATGGTATTAAATGTACATCTGTACAAACTCAAGACGAAGCGTTAATAGGTCTACTTAGTTTCATGTAATCATCTTTTATGTCAATGGAGAAACAGAACAAAAGACCATTTTCCTTGAATGGAAGCAATATGAAAATAATTCTCTGTATTTCTTTAGTTTTTCAGGTCCTCTGTGTTCTTAATGGGTGAAATATTCACCTTCTTACTCTCTTCTCTGCTGGGGTGGGCCTCACCTACAATAAAATTTAGTTCAAGCTGTAGCAAAGCCTGAATGTTTGATTTTTTTTGTATGGTATCAAATTTCAGCTTTTTACAATGCCATGATTAATTAATGTGCTATCTTTTAAGCTAACACTGTGAAAATGTATTAAAGAAACACTTTAGTCATAAATAGTTTTTATGTGTAAAAAATTGTTCTGTGAAATCCTAAAATATAAATTAAATGTTAAAATTAATGTAAACCATGTGTAACGATGAGAAGCGTGGCGGCTTGGTGGGTAGCTGGGGGGGGGGAGGGGCCTGTCTCTCTGAGGGAGCGTTTTGCTTTTCCTCTCCTGGTTTTTTTCCTCCTCTGGTTCCCTTCAGGTCCTCTCCTTCTCTCTCACAATCCTGAAACATGGAGGTGGGTGGTAAAGTGTGCCTTGTGGTGAAATGGGGTACTGCCTACGATGTCCTCTGCCTGGTGCCCTATACTTCCCGGGATAGACTCCATACTCACTGTGACCCTGTACTGCAGTGTTTCTCAACCCAGCTCTCTGGAACCCTGCCAGACAGTCTACAGTCCAGACAGTCTACAGTCCAGACAGTCCCTACCAGGGCTGGGAAACACTGCTCTACTGGATCAGCAGTATGGAAGATTGATGGATGTGAAATAGAAAGAAAAAAACAGAGCCGATGTTCTGGTGAAGGCTTCAGCCTTTAGGACTTTCCTAGCATTTTTGCATCTTCACAATTCGCCCCAACACAAGGGGCCAAGAAGCATTTCCTTTTATACTTCTCAGAAAAAAAATCAGATTTCTAATTTCAATCTAAATATCTGAAACATTCAGAACTGATGCACTGTATTCAGTAGGAGTGTCAAAACCATCCCAGGGAAGGAGCAAGGAGCAGCTTTGCTACATTTGCTAAAAACGCCCTTAGGAGGCTCACAGGTCACTAGAGGTCACACAACACGAAATCCCTGTAAGAGATCATGGCAGATATCTTCAATAGCCTGGCAGTATATGAATTTATAAATATGCATGATTTTACTACTGAGCGATTAGCACAATCTCGCCCGGCCGTTGAGTGCCGCCCCAACCTGTCCTTGAGCACCACTGCCCCCCCCCCCCAAGCCCACCCAGAGATGGTCTTTGTTCTGCAGTCACGATTCCTGAAGGGCCACGTGGCCTCCACATACTAATGAAAGCTAATGAGCTGCCAGAGAGATGAAGGCCAATGTGCCTGTCAGCATAGCGGTAAAGTCCCCCCCCCCCCCACAGAGAATTCTGGAAATCGGGCTGTAATCTGTTTGGGGAATGGTGATCTACGGTGTGGGAACTGGCGGACGGGAGACAGCTGGTTCTGAGAGTGCGACGGTTTTTGGGAAAGGATGGCCCAGCAGCACGGAAGCCCCCACCTCAAGCAGGAAACGGGCTTCAAGGATTCCCTCTGCCAGGAAACGATTGCCCGCAGCCTTGCGCTCTCCTTCCTGGAAGCCCTGGTCCGGGCGGCTACTCCCACCTGCCCTCTGCTTTCAAGGTCCCTGAAATGCCAGTGGTAAGAGATTAGCTGAGTAGATGAACGGGGAGTCGGAAATCTGTCTGGATGGCCCAGGTGGTTCACTGCCATGACCCCAGGCTTGTAGGCTTGTTGCCCTCCAAGGGAAGTGGGAGCTTTAATGGACCAGACACTGCCAGAATGCATCCAGTTGGGTCAAGTCATCCCATTACTCTGATTCACACTGAAAAAGCCTCGTGCACTAGAGGTGAGACAAGCACAGCTAAATGCCTGTAGGAGGGATTCTGACGTGCAACACACTCCAAGAGAAACCTCATGCACGCTTACATTTTTTCTGCCATGAGCCTTATCTGCTTGCTCAAACTCTTGGAGAGACATCGTAGCATTAAAAGCAGATAATACTTGTGGTGTTAATGGTTCAGGAGCAGAAGCTGCTTTAGGGTCTTTAGGGTAAGCAAACTGCTTGGGGCTGCATAAGGAGATTAGGCAGAGGATCCAGACAGGCTGCAGTAGCAGAGGATCCACGCCAGAGTATCAAGTGAGCATCCTCACTGGCTGCCAAAGGCTTTCAGCTGAAAAGCCACACAGGTTTCTCACAGGATTTATAAGTAGCTCAATTAGGGTGTGGAGCCACTAGGAAACACAATATAATATATAGGAAAATGGCCAAAAGTCAAAACAGTTCAGCTAAAAACCAATTTAGCCCAAGCCTGATGTCCACATTTTGCGGAAGATATTAGTTTAAGTCGTGGAAGTTCCTATAGAATCAATAGTATCCCGATGGCACCCAACTGTCTCAGTCTTTTTCTATATAACCCTCCTAAAGTGACATCACACATGTGATTGTGATCAGCTCATATTTCTCAGATCTTGATCTTCCAAGAACAGTTAGTGGTAGTTTCCTTACCATGTGGGAAAAGCTGCTGAATCGGCAGAAAGAGAATAAATCCAGAAGAAACCGTCAGGTGTGTATGAGACATTTACGGCTGCTCCACTGACCAAGGAAAAACCCCAACATCTGTTACGTCAATCCCACGTGTCTGCGTTGTTGGTGGGTCAACAGACGGATTACCCGCCGACTTAAGAAAAACAAAGATGGTACATTCATTTTGCAGGTGGTTTCCTTTCCTGCAAAACTCGACCGGGACCAAGTAATGAGCCATGAAGCACCCCAACTTGGCCAAGTCACAGGGTCCCTTGGAAATGAATGGTAAAAAGTCAGCTTGCATCCCAGCTGTGCAGAATATCCCGGCTGAAAATTGTTTATTGTTCCTTTCCTTCTTCAGGAAGCTTTCAGAATCTTTTAGGGAAACCTTTGAAGGCAGTAAACAGAGGGACTGCTGTTGTCACTTAAAGAACATAGCAGACAACAGGAAATGAGCAAAAATGATTCCATCCAGAAAAAAACGATTCCATCCAGAGAATTAGTCACTATAGCTGTGTGCTCTCCTACAACCAAGAAGGTCACACTTACTCTTTTGTTCTGCCCACTTGTATGATAAAGTCTGTATGTCATTCGGGTTCAGTAATTAATGCTAATGACCTTTACTGTCAGTTTTCAGGCCAAGACGTGTGAACCCATAACCTCCTGCCACCAGCTCAGCAAAACCAGGTACTGTGCCCCGTGTGCCGAGTCATCACAAATGACAGGCGGTCACCCCCATTCCCACTTTCCCATCCCCACCTGTGGCAGCAGCCGCTGTGTGAAACACGCAACCCCCATTCTCAGTGTAAGGGGACACCGTGAGGGCCTGGCCGGGGTGGAGGGCAAAGGATGGGGCCCTGGTGGGTGAAAACACGTGGTGGTTGACAGGTGCTAAGGGGGATGGGGGCCAAAATATGATGCTCGCTTGAGCGTGTGAAGAAAGTGGCCTCGACTAAGGATCGCTGATCTCTGATGTTTTGTCATCTGATGTATGGATACCCAAGCTATGTCTTCTTATTCGAAACATGGCTCCCGGTGCTTATTTATCTATTCTAGTAGCCTTCCTTTAACATCCCACTGCTTCTCGATGTAACACTCAGCGGGGAGAGTGTGAATATCAGAACAAGCAACGGTGCACTAAACCTGCAGGCTCCGATGACAACAAACCAGGCGGCATCGTCCTCCTTAAACTGTCTCCAGACCTGCAAACCTGCCACTGAAACACAAGATCATAAACACCCAAAACATTCAGATTCAGATTCAGATGCTTTATTGTCATTCTCGTTTCCACAGCAATGAAATGTTATAGGTGCATCCTCTCCAGTGTCACATAAAAGCAGTAGTTACATTAGTCACAGTAGTCAGAAACATTGCTGATTTCATAAATAAAATGCTGTGTAGTGTTGCATGCGATTGGCCTGGATGACTTTAGGTGGCTGTACTTGTTTAAAACATGACTAGTATAAATATGCGCTGAAAATGTCTATTGAAAAGCACAGAGTGAACTCTGACTGTGAAGACAGAAGGACGTTTTAGAATATAGAGTGATGCCGTCTCCCTGTAAAAATGGCTCCTCTAACATGACGTGTCAGATGTGTGTTCTGCAGTTCAATAGTTAGAATCTGAAGTATTTCTGTAATTTGCTTCACGTGTTTCTGATATGTTACAGATCGACTCGCCCGTGTCCCAGGCAACATAGGATCTCCCCGTAGATTTTAAAATATTCTGAAAATGTCAACAGATTCAAAATCATCATTTTGTGAAAATATTGCATTAGCTGTGATTTTACTTGCTAGTTTTGAAAAGCCATTTGCCTAAGGTGAAATGAGTCAAGCACAATCCACTGGAAAATTACATGTCTAAAATCGGATAAGATTTGCTATTGCAGGAAAGAAAAACAAGGTTTGTTTATATGTTGCTGGGGTGGAATTTTGCGTGTCGCTTCGAAGCTCCTGTGCCCATCTGTATGGTACTGTTAGAAGCTGTGTCTCCAGACATGAGACAAGACTGGGTGCTGTCACATCTCCACCAGCGCAGGAACAAACAGTCATAGCTAGAGACAATGTCCCCTCTTTCCCCGTTTTCCAGGGAAATCTGTCATCGGGTGTCATGGGATCTTCCTGCATCTTGTCGGAGTCACTTGATCCCGCCGTCTGCCTCGGGGATCCTCGAAAGGCCTGCCGTCTTGTGCGCGGAGATGAAGCACAGCAACCAAAGATGTGAGACCCTCCTCACGGAATAAACCGAGTCACCAGGAAGCGTCTTCATTCTCGCGCCTGACTTGCTCTGTGTATCAATATGAACGCATCAGTGGCGTCCGACAAGTGTGCCCGTGCAGACAGACGGCGCATTTGTAGGCCGCGCGTCTTTGGGAGGCCAAGGTTAGTGTTGGCGCATCGTGTGGTTGGATGCTTCGCATCTGCACTCACCCTAAGTGCTTGTTTTGTACACTCTCTGTGTGGGGTTTAAGTGTCCCTTTTTTGTGTGGGTTTGTGTTCCTCTGTGACAGCCCGGGGTCCAGCTGGACGGGGGAGGATCCTGGCACGCCTGCCTGACAGCCGAGGCCACTGGGACGGGCTCCCGCTCGCCGGAGGCACTGCAGAAGGACCATACGGGCGTCGCGTTTAATCGCATTTAATCCCCCGCCGAGGTTTCGCCACCCCTTAGCGTTGCTATTTTCCCATGCAGCTGCTTGGCATCTGAGCCAGCGGAGCTCACGCGGATCAGCGTGGGCGGGGCCTGGAGAGGGGTGCGGCTTGGCCAGGGGGGGGCGGGGCTTGGCGTGTGCCAGGCCTGCGGTCCCACGCGGAGCACTGGGCTGCCGTGTCATTCCTACGGCTCCTCACGCCTCTCAGCTAATTATCGGAATGATCAGGTCGGTGGAGAAATGTCAGCAAGTAACCATCCATAACCTGTCTAACCTGAATCCCGTCTGAAGCACACCAGCCATCTAATGAAGGGATCTACTCAGTCCTTTAGCTGATGAAATGCCCTAAATTTACCATGAATTCACCCTAAATTACTCTACTAAAAAAATACACAGTGGTTTAAATAGCCAGTTGCGTCAAATTGTAAGGTATGTCAGTTTCTTAGGATAAACAGGTCTTGCTAAATATATGTCTTAACGTACAGCCGGCGGAGTCGTCTGGGAATGTCCCTCCTGCCCCGGCAGGCTCCCTGCTTGGGCTCCACCCACCACCAGTCCCCCTCACACCCCCCCAAGCCCCAAATGCTGTTGTCGTCGCCGAAAGACGCGGTGCGTCACCGCGACATGTGGCAAGTGGGAGGGGGCCATGCGCAGCAGGTGTGTGCTGGTATTTTTAGCTCAGGTGAAGGGGTGGTGACAACTCCAGGGGCGTTGGATGGGGGGGGGGTTCAAGCAGTCTCAAAACAAACTGAAGCATGGGGAGAAGAGGTTCGAAATTAACCAGGATGTCTCTGGGCTTCCTGGACTTCTTGAGCTGGCACGGCGCCCACGGCCACATGGGGTGTATCTATTTATAAGCAGCGCTCTGTGCCATAGAGAGGCTGCGCTGTCCTACCCCAGGACTGAGGCAGGCTGTGGTCACATGACCCCATCCAGCTAGGGCCCCTGAGCGGATTCGGTGCTCCGCGGGCATCCTCGGATCGAGCACACTTCCTGTTCTGATGGTTTTTTTGTTCCCAGTATTCCACACTGAATCCCACTCCTGTAATCGGCCTACATTTCGCATAGTAATTGGTCTCCAGGGGATGGAGGAGGGGGGGTCTGATGGCCCGGAGAAGGTGTGATCCGGAGCGCGAGCGTGGTTTTCGGTCGAGTGCCGCAGGTGGATGGGGGGGGGGACCATGCTCCCACCTCCCGCCAGACAGACACGCAGCCAAACCACGTTTCCACTTCCTGCCGGAGAGACCTATCAGGAAGAGGCTGCACTCACCTCTCTCTTGCCAAAAAGGGCCGGGGGGGGGGGGGCGCAGGCCACAGAAGCCGTGCCTCTGGGGGAGGGGGGGACGGTCCGCTTCCCCTCCTCCTCTTTGGCCTCCGCAGCACACCCACAGTGCCCCTGGGAGAGGGGTGGGGAGGCAGCCAGCGGGAAGCCGGAGCGCGCGCAGGCGGCGGCGGCGGGGGGGGGGGGGGGGGGGCGGCGAGGGGGCGGGTGAGGCGAGTTCAGCGAAGAGCAGCACTTTCCCACAGTCTGGGGATTTGACACACGGCTTGGGCACATTCCGCAGCCTCCTGCCGCCGCCGGGTCAGGCAGACAGTCAGGGCACGCAGCCTGGGGGCGGGGGCGGGCGGGGGGGGGGGCACTGTGCGCCGGTTGCACCCTTGGCACTCGTTTCAGCATGAAACAAGTCATGGGGGGGGGGGGGGGGGGGGGTGGTGACTCCTCAGCTGTTAACTCTTGCCTGACACACTGCCATAGATGTTTCTGTATTTTGTCTGAAGACACAAAATGCAAATTTGATTTTTATCCTACAGTGAAATTTGCCTACACCTTTAGTGTTCTGCGCGTAAGTCATAAAAAGCTTCCGGGGGGGGATTATTTATGAAGATTTTGTCTTTGGCACAGGTCTGTACATATCTTGAATTAAATAGGCCTTCCGGAAGCTACTGGAACAATAACACAGGTCTGTATGTATTACGAACTTATACAGGTTCAGGCTGAATAAGTGAATAACTGATGTGCTTTCAGTCATTCAGTCATTCCTTCAGGTCTTGCAGAAGCTACCAGAACAACAGGCTACAATGAACCGGAACTCTATGTCCCTTTTTAAAGACTTGCCTGACACCCCCGAGCTTTTTGGGGAATCTGAGGGGCGTTCGAGGGTGGGGAGGGCCGCAGACTTACCCATTAATCTTTCATGGCGATGAGCTTGGGAGGAAGGTTCAACAGGTCCCAGAGACCCAGAGGCAGGGCCATTTCCTCACCCCCCCTCCCCCCCAGGAGCCCCGGGCTTCCTTAAACAAATGCTCGGCACGATATGGAGGGGAATGGGGGGGGGGTGTCATCCACACGACGATTATAATCTGAAGTAGAAACTAAATCACCCCCCAGCACAGACCACCCATGGCTCTCTGCCGGCACATCTGGGCTAAAAGACCAAACAGAAAGTGGGGGGGGCAGATAAGGGGAAAAAAGTGTAAGGCATAAATTATTTTCACGTGAATGACGGGGGGGGGGGGGGGGGGGGCAGTAAAGCAGCGCTTTCCGCGGGCAGTAGGATGCATACCTACATGTTTCTTAAACCAGTCCGTGGGGGGGTGCAGGACTGTCCGGGGGTCCCCGAGTACCAGGTTGGGAAACACTGTACCAGTGCAATATCAGCCGGGAAAAGCACATGGGGGTGGGGGCAATGAAGGGTGAATTAGGGCCCAAATTTCGATCTTTGGGCGACAACAAAGCCAGGAAATCAATATAGAGATTGGGCCAGCAGCAACCCCCCCCCCCCCCCCCCCCCAGCAACCTCCTGACATTGTCACTTCCTGGGTAATTAAGAACTTGCCCCCTGTCTCTGTCAGACGCAAAAAAAATCACCCCCCTTCTCTCTCTAGGGGCAATTGGTGAACCCCTCATCTGCAAAATGCCGGAATAAAGGGCGGTTTGTTCAGAAGAGTCGGAGCAGGAGAGGAGGCGGGCCGCGGAGATGAAAAGAGGCCGGCATTTCTCCCCCGGTACAGTCGGCGTCTGACATGGGAAAATGGCGGGCAGAAGAATGGGAAGCTTGTTCGCGCGACTCTCGGCCGACTCGACTATCTGCGGGAGACAAAGACCCATATTGCAGAGGATGGGAGATGCATCCCCCACCCCACCCCAGAAAACCCATAGGTCTTAGCATCACAGCAATTGATGCTCTTGTGGGAGAAAAATGGCGCATGTTCCAAGGATTGGCCCCTAACCTCGGTCTGGAGAGTCTTTCGTAGGCAGTGAGTAGGACTGGACACCTGTACGTAGGCCAGCAGGTAGGGGGAGGTGTGGGGCACGGAGGGTTGGAACTCCGTGCTTATGATCAGAAGGTTTCCAGTTTAAATCCCAAGGCTGGCAGAGAGTGGCTTCACCAAAGGGCTCTTGAGCTATGCCTTTAATCAGGCACATAGCCACATAGTAAAATAAAAGGTTTAACCTCCCCCCCCCCCCCTAAAAAAAAATGGCCTGCTTCGATCAGTCATGTGTCATGTGCTAGGTAGTAAAATAACGAGTTTCGACCCACCTCAAAATGCACCCCCCCCCCCCCTACAGAAGGGGACCTATCAGCAGGGTCGCTAGAATTTTAGCCCCCCGCTGTCCCCTGTATAGACATTCTCAACTGTGCATTGATCGACCTAAAAGCATCTGCTAAATTTAATGTAAACGCATAGATCCTGGCGTGAACTGGAGAGAGAGGCGTCACGCCTAGAGGATGTCCGCTTCCCTGTGAGAGCAAATGTCTTCCCCAGCAGCATCAGATGGCCTCAAGCACATCCTGGCAGAGTCTAGAACACATACACAGTCACAGTCACAGTCACAGTCACAGTGCACCCAGCATTTATAACTCCCAGGACAAAGTGACCTAAACCGGGCACCCTTGATGCACAACTGCTCTCACCTGGGCCCTCTCTTGCAGCCCCCCGCCCACTGGACACAACTTCCCCAGCTGCCACCCTCCCCAACCTGAAACACCATGCCTGCTGTTGGATATGAGATGCCCCAGGAACATGATTGTCTCAGAGGTCTGAACCTGTTGACCTCAACCTGGAAGTAAAGAGGGGGTCAAGGTACAGAAATGGGGGCTACTTCTTGATGTGTTTTTATTTTTATTCCATTCTAGGGAGGCTCCACTTAGCACCTCTGGCAGCCCCCTGGAAATCCCCTGTGAAGGTGGGGGGGGGGGGGGTTATTGGCTGCTCCTTACTGCCTAATGAGCCCCCTTTGATGTTCAGAGCCCAATTACTTCCCACCACTGCTCAACTGCGCAAACAGTGAGGTGTGCAGCTGGTTAACTCTCACTGGCGAGATTGCAGGGCCTTCCATCGGGACAGTGGCTGGCACGCTGCCACCGGCAACGTAACCCCCCCGGAGAGCCTTCGGTGGCATCCTGCAGAGGTGACACAAAATGCTGACACCTCCTGCAGAGACCTGGCCCTCATCTGCACAGACGACCAACACCCAAACAACCGGGCAAAGGAGAACTCAAGTATGATCGAAAAGAAAATGCAGATGTCTGTCCTTCTTAAAGAAAGGGAGCCTCTGTGAGTCTAAAGCAGGACGTGAACAGAGGAAGGTTTGTCTTTTGTAGGTTATGTTTCTCTGCTGATCCAACAAGCCTGTGAGCGCGTGTCTAGCAGGAAACTGGAAAGATGAGATTACCGCCTCGTTTCCACCGGCGCGGTGCCTGAACCGGTGCCGAACTGCACTAGTTCTGTGTATTTCCACCTCAAAAAACTGACCCTGGCTGCAGCATGCGGCTCCCCCCATTCTCACCAGAGAAAAGCTCCTCTCAGAATTTGGAACCGTAACGTCAGAGAAAGTGGGACGGGATTCAATCCATATCCGATATAGTTTTGCCAGCTTATTAGCGAAATAACGTTTTTTTTTTTTATTCTGTGGAAGATTAAAGATTGATTTGCTGGCCAGATTTAATAATAAATTATAAGTGTGTCTCAGGTCGAATACATAAAATATTGTGGCGCTTGAGTGGCGAAGAGCTCACGAGGCGGGCAGCAAAGTCAATTTTTTTAGCTGACTCTTATTGCGTGACCCTTAAAAGGGCAGTGGTAGAACAACAAGCGAGAATAAAGAATAAACTCACTTGCACACACAGACGCGGGAGCCTTTAAGGAGGCAAAAGTGGATACAGGTAACAGAAACGCATTGCAACGAGTCATCGACTCTGGAAACTTTATTCAGTTTGGCAGCTTAGAAAAACTTGTATTCCGAGAAATCCAAAAAACGGAATACATATGAACTTCTACTTTCTGTTCTGCCTACGTAACATTTCCGTTCCAGTTAATGGGCCGGTGTGTATGCAGGTTTTTGGGATAACCTTTAGGTCAGCTGTTCAAACCCAGGTGTGAGGACTCTTCAGCCAATCAGTCCTCTAATTAGTAATCTAATTAGGGAGTTGTGGGGAAAACCCACATACACACCCGGCCCTTTGTGGATAAGATTGGCCACCCCTGGTTTAGAGCATACAGGTTGACAGAAAGAGATGGAGAGAGGCGAGGGAATGAAACAGAGAGAGAGAATTTATCAGCAAGTAGATTAGTACCTAAGAGGTCTTAATTTGACCCAAAGACCGCAGGTTCAATCCCACAGAGGGCCGCTTTGCTCTCAGTTTCCTTTGGATAAATAAATAACTCAGAATAGATGGGAAAAGTATGTTCTAGACAGAGGGGAAGAAGTACACAACCACCTCTGCTGGGACCCAGGCCCTGTGCGGGGTGGGGGGGAGCCCATGGTTATTGTGTGATCTTATCTGGCGCGTGCCTGCTCTGCCCCGGAAGGGGGCTTAGCCCTTTCCCACACTCCACATGGAGTACGGGGAGCTGGGGGGGGGGATTTGGAGGGGCTCTGTCTGTCAGCGCCGCTCTGCGCTGGCTTGACGGCCGGAACATAATGCTCCTTCTATACAGTTTATCTAAAAAGACGCCACAACCCTGGCATTTTGAATTTGCATGCGTGCGTGTATGCCTTTTGTCCTACCCCCCGCCCAGCCTCAGTCCCCCCCCCCCAAAAAGAGACTTCCCTTCCATATTCCCTTTTCAGCTTAAATAGTCCTCTTACTGGATTAGCCCTCCTACCCTGCTAAGATGAATGGATGTATGGAAACATTTTTGACATTTATGTGATTCGGCAGAGAAAAAAATTCCCTGTGCTGCTGAATGGATCTTTTTATTTTTATCATGTTTTCTTATTATTGCTTCGGACAAAAGGCCACTCTAGGGCTGCTGGTTCTCAGGGGAACCTCTTGAGACCCCAGGACAGCAATTCAGGTGGCAATCGCAACAGGAATTGGTCTGACGGCCAATGGCCCTTCGCCGGGCCCCCCGGGGCCTCAGCGGGCCCCTGTAATGTTGCTGCGGACTCTCTGGCTTCTCGCCGCATCCCTTTAAAAGGACACATTCATGGGAAGAACAAACTGGGTCAAGTCTGAATCTCAATGGATGCAAGTTGGATTTAAGGGACTCTGAAATGCAACTGAGTACTACTGTCATTCTCTTTTTTTTCCACAAGACACCGATGGAAACAAATCGCTCGCAGAAACACCATGAAATCAATGAAATCTTCACTCCCACCCAAGGAAAACAGGCTACGTACATAAGATCTAGAATTTGCTAGAAGGCGACGTCTGTCAAAAAAATAAATAACTATCACCTCCAGAGAGCAGACGCTGTCGATATTATAAATAATAAAGAGAAAGAAAAACATCAGGAGACCTTCAGTGAAGTCGTGAGCTTCAGACAGGTAACCTCCCCAAAATTTATTGTAATATGTTCTATCTGTGGACTGTGAAAACAAACCGTACCGTACTTTGATTCCGTCTATATGGCTAAAATCTGTTATTTATGTGAGGTGTGGAACTAATGAGGCTTCTTTTGGTCACAAGAGTAGGCTTACACATCTTCTTATGTAGCATCCTGTGCGGCAGATCGAGTGACACTGGGTGACACTCTATAGCTTGCTGCTTTTTTTCTTAAACATAAACAGGTGTGGTCCACTCTCAGTCGAGCGGGGGATCGCCTTCCTTGGAGCTGGCCGGCGTTCTGGCAATAGGAAGTGCTGCTTCGTTTTAAGTTGTAATTCCACCCCTGACTATTCAGGCCGCTGCCCGGTAAACACAATTCACGCCTGGGAGATGCAGCTCACCCCCATTAAGTGTCATAAACAAACCGGACAAAACAGCCGAACAGGAACTCCGTAATTTCTCTGGCAGTTAAACAGGACAAATGGGCGATTCCGTGCGCATGCTGACAGAGGGCCGCCGGAATCAAAATATCACTTGACGCAGCCGCGCTATTCTGTGTGTGATGCAGGCCCTGATTTGTCCGGCGGCATAAGTGCCGCTTCGGCAACCTGAGAAAGGCTGCCGGTTCCAAATTACAGGTGTTATTACATTTCATAAAGGAAGAACAGCGATAGGTGAATAGAACAGAACATAATAAGCGTTTGTCAATATGTTGTTCTCTCTTTAATTTGCCACAGATCCACACCTCATCTCAGCTGAGCTGACCTCTCAGACTGTGACAGTCTAGAATCTAATGGGGCGGTCATTCCAGAACTACACCCCCCCCCCCCTCACACACACACACACACTCTCCATCTCTGCCTTTCATTCTTATGATCCAATTAATGCTTTGCACACTGGTAATTAATGACAGATCAATCGTAGGGTCCGTTCTTCTTGCGGAAAATCTCTCTCCTTTGACGTAACACACAGTTGGGGTCTCTGGTTTCAGCCAATTGACATTTATTAACTATAGCAGAATGTTTCTGTCATTATTTTGCAGTATATAAGTACGCAAGTCGGTTTCAGAGGGCCGGCCTTGCAGCTGTTTCCATATTACACCAAATGGGGATGCCTTTTCCCACATGCATGCAAGATGCAAAATCCTCCAGCTACCAACCTGTCTAATATAACTGTACCTTTCCCCAGTTTTTTTAGGGACAAGAAAATCATCTGAAACTGCATTGGGAGAGAATAACTGAGAAGATGAAAAAAGTGAAAAATGTAAAAGTCATGCTTTGCACTGACAGTATTTTGATACTACATCTAAACTGCAGAAAGAAAAGATATTTATAGATGTCCTTCAAAAGCCCTTGTTCATCCTCACAGAAAGGCAGCAGAAGCAGATCCAAATCACTGCATTTTACTATCAAAAATGCTTATCAAAGAAGCAAAATAGGCTCTCAATGGTGCCACAATCTGGGGATTTTTGTGTTGCTCAGAAGAGAGGAGTTTCGATGTTTGCTGTCATGAAGTGGATGCTGTAATGAATGAAGTGCGTTGGCCGGTCCCTGGTCCTGAAAGTATAATCACATACTCCCTGCTGCATGAGAGTTCGTGTCCAGTCCATCTCCTTTCACATCATTCCTTCCCCATATGCCAGACTTGATATTCCTCAAACGATCGAAGATGCAAACTTTTGGAAATACTTTTGGACTGTGTCTGTTTTCTGTGGGATGGGCTGCATAAACTCAAGGCACCTGAGCAAAGCGGCCAGCCCATTTGGAAAACCTTCCCCCACCCCACCTCTGCCCTTAAATAACCCCCCACACCCAAATGCCCCATTTAAATTGGTATACAAGCCCCCAGCCCACCTGCTCAAAGGGGACTGGGCAGGAGTAGACCTACCCCTAACACACATAAAACCAGATAGACCCCAGGTGAAAGCAGATTGGCCCCCTCCCCTGTCACTCATTCAATCAAAACATATCATTGGCTAATAATAAGGTTGGGCCCTCTGTATGAATTATGATCCCTCTTATGCCCTCCATCATAAAAAAATAATAGAATCACCCCCAGAACAATTGCTCCCAGCTGACACCAGTGCTGACCACAGCACACAGTGAAGTCTGCAGTGATGGTCTGCAGTGATGGTCTGCCACACCTGAGACAGACACCTTGCTGTCTGTGGCAGGGGACAGGGTCCCATTACTCCTAGGATGCGTGACAGCAACTCCACTGATGATGCTCCACAGGTGAGTGCAGACGTCATATTGGGGAGTGGGGGGGGGGGGGGGGGGCAATGGAAAGCTTGGAGTGCTGTTTTAAAAAGCCGTCATATCCGCAAGGGAAGGATCACATGGAAAGAAAGTATCAGAAAGGCCGCTCTCCTTGCCGACTGGCTCAGCTTTTAACATATACAATTCTTTTTAACACCTGTCAACCTTATACAGTACTGTACGTGCAGAAACACACACACACACACACACATATATATATATATATATGTATGTATGTATGTATGTTCATTTAACTGGATAACGTAAACAAGCCCTCGAAAGGACTACAAACCACACTGCATAAATATTTGCATCTTTACATTCGAGTCTTTCTGCTGCATCGCATTTCTATCTGCGGCTAACAATACCCACGATGCATCTGGCAGTTTCTGGTGCCTTTGGCTAAAAAATGAAGGCTCTGGACTCTTGGCACACATGAAACATGTGGGGATACAAAACGCACAGATGCATAAGTAAATAACTATCCATGGGCTATATAAAGGCAGGAAAGCGACTGCTCTGGGATTCTTTATATGATTTCTCTAAATAGCGATGTGGTTAATGATGTTGTCCCAGGTTTGATATCAACTGAACAGTGACCTTTGCCCTAGGCTCTATATTGTTGCTCCCGGTTAAAGACTTTTCACTTCCAACAGTCTCATTTTAGACTTGTAGTTTGCGATTTTGTTGGCTTTTGTCTTTTAATACTGCGTGCTGGTTTTGGCTTACAGGACACCGAGTTCTGTGACTCCCCATCCAGTCAGAGGGCCCAGGTGTTCCCCGTTCCCTGCAGTGTCCAACAGACTCAGGGAACGTCAAGCAGAACACATGGCAGTATGGGTGGTGAGATGTTCCGGTTCTGGGTGCTTTGCATCCGTGTTCTATTCGGTCTCACATCAATAAAAGCAAGTTTCAGAAAAGCATTGTGTCAGATGTGGCCGCTACATCCGCTGGAGGGACATGGACAGGCACGGAGCTCCAAGGACACAAAGGCCAAGACAAAAGGCACCCAAAGTACTTTTGCGCCGTTTGCCATCACCGGTGCTCCGCGTTCCTGCCGGGACAGTTAAGATTTCCTCTTTTCAAATTGAGCTTTTTGTGCCCAGATAATGGAGTGGATAAATCGAAACTGGTAGCTCTGCAATTTAGAAATAAAAAGTTCCGCCAGAAGAGATTGTGTGAGTTTTTTTGTCCTGAAAAGAAAAAAAAAAAAAAACGTGTTCTTTGTGACAATCAAGAAAAAAGGAAAAACTGGAGGAAAAAAAAAACCCTAAACGTGTGAGGATAATCAGCAAGGAGGTGGGAAGATTTTTAAAGTCCCTGGCAGAGGCCCAGCCAAGGTCTCAAGGTTATCCAGCACTACAGACTCCCACGGGAAAGGTAGGGAAGATGGCATTCCTCCCGGCTCGGCAGATGAAGTGTGTGGGACGCACTGACACTGCTGACCTTGCATCAGGTAGGTGGGCCTTCCAGAGACTGAAAGGCCTCTGTCTCCCCCTGGCACGGAGATCTTGGGGGGGGGGGGGAGCCAGCCGTCACAGACAGGGCCTCCAAGAATTATTTCAGCCTTTTATCCTTCACCACAGACCTCCGACTCAATCCGCCTTTAACCCTGAAGGCGCACTTAAAAATAAACTTTTAAGTGGTCAAAATAAAAACCGTAAATGTTAGTTGTGTTACTTGTCTTCGCTGCTGCGTTTCTGACGGCTAAATGCGACGCCTCATATTTCAGTGTTTATTCTGAATAACAAAATAGCCAAGCTTCCTGTTGCAGGTGACCATTTCTGTCTGTCTAATGGTTATAATGATAGATGCTCAGGAATCAAATTGGTTTTTTGCCAATGAAATGTTTCCCTGCTGTACTGTGCATCTGTAAAATAATATACTTGTTCTTCGATTTTGGGTGAATTTAAAATGTCTTTCTTTGTTAAATTTTAGGTAACTACTTTCATATAAAGCATTGGTGTCGTATTGATCTATAAGTAGATTTTTCTAGTACCAGTGATACTTTTATTCATCATCACGTGTTTGTTTTGGGAGAACTGTGGGTTTCAAACTTTATTTGAAGGGTTACCTTCTCTACAATCTGGGAAGAGGCAGTGCTTCAAGCCAATAGGTATTCAGGTCGACTTCCTCTCGGGGAGTAAAAGTGCAACTCCACCCCCCCAATTACTCCTCAAGACGGCTCCCTCTCATAAGTTGCCATCTCAGATCAAGTGGCCTCTGCGTCTTCCAGGCCAGATCCAATAGTACTGAGGGAGCTCTTTTCCAATATTATATTTCTTGGCTGTTCCTTATGATAATAAGTCTTTGTGTTTGAAAAGCATGCCAGAGAAATGAAACAAACAGCCTGTATCACTGTGATTGTGAAACACTGTGTTACCTTTAACGCATTGTATGTCAAGCGAACAGATTGAGAGCGTGTAAAGGTGTGCGGCAATTATGATGTCAGATTTCCGATACTGTATGCACGGTTTGTGTGCACAAAGCTGCACCACATTAAATAATAATGAGCCCGTGTGCACCGCTGATAAATTAATAAAGTCCAGGTCTTCAAAGCTGGTCTCTTATCTCTGGTCAATGAGGGTACCCTCCCTCTAGAGCTGGAGATCGATAGCTTTATGCGCCCGTCATTAAAACGCATTCCTCTGTTGATGAACCAGCATCCCTTTCAGACGGTTTAACTGATGCAGTCGGCAGGTACAGATTGCAAGGCGCATTTCAACTCATACTGTGAGAAGATTTTTGGTATCATTTCACATGAAGCTCACAATACATTGATAGTTTTTAGAATCCCACATAACACTGAACACGGGGCTGTTGCTGGAGAAGGGGGGGGGGGGGGGTAGGTGTATACCCTGGACTAAAGGGGGGGGGGGGTCTCCCCATTCGACAGAGGTGACACTGGAGGCCAAAAATTCTTTGCTACGCCCCAACAGATATTTGACAACAGGTATTCATGTATCATGAAACATATGCACTACTGTAGTATTATTTCTGCATCTTCATGCATTACTTGCATTTTGCCATTTGTGGCTACATTACATGGTGTTTCAGCAGGTAGCACTGTGAACTCACACTTCCAGTTTTGCAGATTTGTTTCCTGATTTATGTGTGTGTGACAGACTAGCGTCCCCTGTTCCATTCCCTGCGCTTCCCAAGATGAGCAGTTATGGAAGGTGTATGGATGAACAGTATTATTCTGAATTATAATTATGAAATTTAATGCCCCATACATGCCATCTATAGAAGGGGCTATTGCATCTTCTTTACACAATCGCCTGGGTTGTTCACCATGCTAAAATCCAGGTAGTGACAGATATTTGCTGTATGTTCCTAGAGGTGTAGCGTCGTGGCCGGGCTTCAACCTGCTGCTAAACAGCAAGAGACTGCTAATCAAATAGCCGATGGGAATGACATGATATGTGTTAAGTGCTGTTAAGGAAAGATTTTTGAGGCAGATGAAACTGTTGTTCCGGTGATTCCGATTTGCATACGTTGAGGGCGGGACATGTTTATTTTGCGCAAGCTAACACAGCTAACTGAAGTACATACCAATGTAGAACATGAAGGTCACACACAGTAATGAAAGGCTGGATACTTGTCAAGCCTTTTAATAACTGCCTCGAGGAAAAATAATAAATTTAACATCTTTATATCTGTTTTTTTTTGTATATATATATGCTGTTTTTTGCCAAATCACACAGACACATTGGCATTTACTCACACTGTGTACGTCTCGAGGCTATATGCTCAGGTAACCTAGTGACCTCCAAATCAACCGGCACCCCAGCCCCCCCCCCTCCACCCCCACCCCATAACAATCAGCTTCCCTTTCTCTGTGCTCTCCAGCTCTCTGCCCAGTGGCTATGTTCACAGAGCGATAGAGTGTCTCTTCTCTAAAGAGGTATATGGACATATTCCAGCTACCCCACCCCCAAATACTGCCAAACTCCCTCCCCCCCCCCAAAAAAAACACATGCAACATGCCTTGATCAGTACTCAGAATTCCTCTCACACTTCCTCTTTCTCCACATACAAGCTGACACCCCTACAGACCCACAATGTCCCTTTCTCCATGTTAAAATTCGAATTTATATAGTGCCTTTCACAAGGTGCTTTACACGGCTGTACTGTTATACATTATTACATTAGCCATATGAATCTATCAAATATTCATAAAAGTGAGACTTCGTGAACATCAGGAGGGTGCATTGTAGTGCAAGACCATGTTGAGTAACTGACACTCTCCTGTTGTCTGAAAAGCACATATTTTATTTTTCCTACTTGAGCGTCCCCTGAGAGCACCCCCCCCCCCCCCCCCACGACCCCCAGCACCCCCGTGTGCTCATTTAACATGCCCCCCCCCCTTTTTAAAACAGTTGATATTACAAAGGCTAGCCCTCAGAACACTTTTCTCCGTATATGGAAGAGCGAGCTGCGTCCATAACGACCTCTCACGCACGTCCTGAAGTGCCGTGAAATGCAGAGGCTCGGAGAGGAGAAGGACCAGCGCATTGTTCTGAAAGCGCATCGGGACACACTTCACGCGACCCCCGTGTGCCCACGATCGTCTATCATCTAATTGCGAATGAATCTGGTTGCGAACATGCACTTTTATTTTACAAGCCCGCGTTGATTAAGCTGCCTTTAAGTAAGATGTGCTTGTGTTGTGATGGACAGAGTACCCACGTGGGGTAGTTCTTCTGCATGTCTATAGTCCAATACCCTTTTTCATTTCAAACATAGGCCTATATGCGGTTTCACGTTCATCAGGCAGTCATTCAATTATTCTCATATACAGTCAAATGGAAAGTTGTCCCTTTAATAATATAGGCCTATCGTTTTCTACGAGTTCACGTTAAGGTTTTGGTACGATACGCACCTTTGCGCATCAATAATCTGTAGGCCTACTTTTCCGTAATGAATAGATCTCTTAGAAAAAAAAATTAGGTTCATGGCAGGAATGCCAACCTGGCATACCCCCGGTTAAACAGAAACCGATGGTAACACTTAAGTTACAATAAATACCACTGTCACCCCAGTCAGAAGCGAAAGATACCCCACAAAATAACATCTACAGTCAGATGCACGCTTTGATTCGGATATAGGTGAGACTGTGAGACGCATCACTTTCTTTCATATCGCGGTCACGCCCCGTTGGCAAGGTGTGTGAATGCGCGTCTTCGTTCTCACGGTGGAATGAAAACCAAGATGCACGTTGTTCACAAGGAACAGGTCGCAGCCAGCTGCACATCACAAAAAAACAGAGAGAAAAAAGAGATCTGGGCGAGGCTAGAGGTACGAATGACTAAGAGGAACCAGCGAAACTGGCATCTAGGACCCCGTGGAACCTGAGCGTGAGAAAGTTAGTCAAGCAAGATTAAACTAAGGTCGAGGAGTGGGGGGGGGGGCTGGTTTACAATTTTGTTTAAATCAGTGATCAGCTAACCACAACTTTAGATCGTACATAGGCACTTATGTATAACTCACTTCTGTAGACGTAAAAGATATCGACGTGCATGTTTTATCGACCTGTTTCGTGATATGTCAACACATTTTCTTAATTGGTTACATAAAACTTTTTTTTCCTTAAACATTTGTAATATGTGTCGGCAATTAGGCTAAAACGAACCACTGAAGATTACAATTACGGAGTTTGGGAAGTTGGTTTGTATTCATAAGGCGAGTTGAATGGGCTGTTAAATCGTTTTAGTTGATAGTTATGAAATGTTAAGCACGTGTTTTTTTTTTTAGTTTGTCAACACTGCATTTTCCCATAATATATAGTTTTCCACTTTTATTAATATGCAAATCGAGCCTTTATATTATAAAGAATATCTGACGCAGATTAAATGAAAACGGTCATTAAAAGAAAAACATTTAATTTTAAAAATGTCTAGCTCATCTGTGGTCATTGCTGGATTAGGAGATATCTTTAATGGTCTATATATAAAATATTAGGTGTAGAGGAGCCGCCTTGTCTTGACTTTAGCGCCTCTATCGATCTCGCTGTCTTTCAGTTACAGGATGCGGGTCGATAAAGCGGCGCCTTCTCCCGGCCGCCTGCCCGCCACGTGTCACGGGGTCTGCGGCAGCTGGAGATCCGCACACCGCAGGGCTCCAAAGTCCGCCCCCCCGGGCTGCTGCTGCGCTCCTCGCATCGCCGCCAAAGGTTCACAAATGTATCCTTCCGGAGATTACTAAAAGCAACTGTGCCGTTTAATGTAAACGGCACCATCGATGTGCGAAATTTTTATTTCGTCCCTAAGCATATAATTGGGCATATTTTGAACATAATATAACACTGGTTTTAAAAACATAACCACATTGCCTACATAGGTTATTTCTTTTTTATTTTTAAGTTTGAGTTCTGTCTAAATACATTTTTAAATAATGTATATTTAAATTAGGGATATTGCGGTGCCAGTAACTTAAACTATAAATAATGTTTTGGACAGTTAATTACAGGAAAGGCAATACAATGAACTGAAGAAAATTGTTAAAGCTGTATTAATTATTGCAGTTGCATTATATTTATTAATATGTGTTGAATGCTCCCCAGTCCCGATGAGGGGACAATGCAGCGCGCTCGTATACGCAGAAATAACTTTGGTCTGTCTCACATTCCTGCAAGCCAGATCCAGCTCGCGGTGGGCGTGGTTTTCCCAGGCTCGAACACAGCAGCTGCTATTTAACTTCTCTCTAATATAAACCACCACCGCCACCCCCAGCCCAGCAGCCAAACCTCAACCACAGCAGCAATAAAACATCCTGGCACGTGCTCCACATTCACAAAAGCGATCGCATGCCGACAGATGTCAAACTGCCAGGCTCGCGCAGCGCAGCGCTTTAAAGACGTAGGGCAGACTTCGCCGCGCGCTGGCAATTAGAGGCTGCCTGCAAACGTGAGCCGTTTGGGTTGAGAGTATTTTTGCGGCTTTTCGTACCTTTTAGAAGTCTGCACCTCAGAACAAACACACCTAAACTGCTTCAAGCATTTTTAAATTTTGCATTTTTAAGAATGATTATGATACTCCTATATCTATTAAAATGACAAATAAATTATATTTCACCAAGTTTTAACCTTACTTTCACCATGCTTTAATAA
Organism: Paramormyrops kingsleyae; assembly: GCF_048594095.1. Lineage (NCBI taxonomy): Eukaryota > Metazoa > Chordata > Actinopteri > Osteoglossiformes > Mormyridae > Paramormyrops > Paramormyrops kingsleyae. The sequence continues at coordinate 16,271,625 of NC_132817.1, read as the reverse complement.
TGAATTCAGGATCAATTGATATGATCATTAAGTAATTAAATGCAAGGTTGACTTCATCTTGATAAGAGGAAGTTCGAAACATGTCATTTGATTTTACTGAAAGTTGAAAAGAAAATGTCTACCTGAACTAGTTAACTGCCTGATATTAAATTTCCTTATCATGCAAGTTTATAGTCTTTTATACTGTCAGAATCTTTATCCCTGAATTATGTACCGCCAATAAGTCTGCTTCACAATTTTTAGTTCGTTGATTATTTACTGAATATTATTAAAACATTTTTTTATACATCTTAAATTGTATAATATTTTCTGTAGTTGTTGCAACAGAATTTACATTCAGTGGAGTATTAGAATTGTCAGCTTACTTTCAGGGAGCAGAAAGGAAAGCGTTAATATGTAACAGGGATGATTAACGGCGCTGGCTTGGCGGCGCCCCGCGCTCGGCCGCGCGCCATTGGCCGTCTGCTCCAACACCAAACAGCCAATGGAAGGCGCCCGACCACGAGCCATCTTCCCCTGCGGCCGCGTGTCCCCCAAGCTGATTGGTAGAAAGTTACTGTGGGAAAGAAAGTTTGGGAAGTTTCACACGAGCCGTTCGCGTGCAGTCTCAGATATAAATACTGCCGGCGTACGTCTGCCATCAGACAGTTGTAACGTTGATGGGTGGATCGTAGCCTCTTAACCAGATACAGTGTACCAATTATTGCGCTCCCTTATATATTTTTGTGTTCATAGAAAAATATTTTAATAGGAATTTCACTCGTAAAAAGAAGATATATAACCGAAAAAGTGATCTTTAATCCACGACCGCTGGAAACCTAATTATAAGACTACTTACGAATCGTTCATTTCGTGGAGGAAGGCGGACAGGATTCCTAACGTCCTTGACTCATTTGTGGGATTGTGCAGTAAGAAGATGCCCGCTGACATGATGGAGAAAACCTCATCTTCCCCGGTTGCTGCGACCCCGGCAAGCATGAACACGACTCCCGATAAACCCAAGACCGCTTCTGAACACAGAAAGGTAGCTGTCGGCTCGAATGCCTTGATTGTACGACGCCGTTTATATTTTTTGACATTTTGTCACCTTCTTGAGTCAAAAAAAAATCCATACATGTTTTGCTTTTGTCTTTTTAGTCATCTAAACCAATCATGGAGAAAAGGAGGAGAGCAAGAATTAACGAGAGCCTTGGCCAGTTGAAGACCCTGATATTGGATGCACTCAAAAAAGACGTAAGTATCGCACTGTATGAGTGTCCGTTTTAAACACTGTCCTAAAATCCACTTCTAACTGCATTTAACGCGATTCCGCAATAATCGGATGGTCAACAACTTGCTGCATTCTGAAGCTTTACAATCAAACGACGTTTTGGCTGATTTTTCTGATATTTTTACATAGAGCTCCAGACACTCAAAGCTGGAAAAAGCGGACATCCTTGAAATGACTGTCAAGCACCTCAGGAACCTGCAGCGAGCGCAGATGACTGGTGAGCCGGCGCGCGCAGCGCTTACTGCTGATGTCTCCCAGACTTCCGTCTGCGGTTTAGCTGCTATTCGACAGTAATTTCTACCAAGTTGGAGCATAACACCGTTCCCACGGTCGTGCATTATTTATAGAAATGCTGTTTAGGTGGTTGTGTTATGGGCACCCAAACATGTTAAGCCTTTTATTGGACGATTTAACGTTTTGAAGTTCGCAACTGAATTGCAAAACAGAGCTATTTGTTTCACAGTCCTGTTAAGTGTTTTGACAATAGTAGTTTAGTTGTCCTCAGAACTCTTAAACGCTTTGCTTAATAAAATTCTCATTTCCCCCCCCTCAACAGCTGCTTTAAACACGGATCCCTCCGTCCTTAGTAAATATAGAGCCGGATTCAGCGAATGCATGAACGAAGTCACACGATTCCTGTCCACCTGCGAAGGGGTTAACACCGAGGTCAGGACTCGGCTCCTCGGCCACTTGGCCAGCTGCATGTCCCAGATCAACGCCATGAACTACCCGGCCTCTCACCAGATCCCCGCCGGTGCACCCCATCCCGCTTATGGACAGCCGATCGTGCAAATCCCCAGCGGCTCTCCGCAGCTCAATGGGGCCCCTTGCAAAGGGGGTTCGCCGGCCGCTCTGCAGTCGGAAACCGCGAAATTATACGGCGGGTTCCAGATTGTACCGGCCACGGATGGTCAATTTGCCTTTATAATTCCCAACGCGGCCTTTGCACCAAACGGAGCGCTTATTCCCGTTTATTCAAACGCCAGTACGCCAGTCCCGGCTGCCGTCTCGCCTGGCGCCGCCTCGGTCACCTCGGACTCCGTGTGGAGGCCGTGGTAGAGGCGCCTCACCTAAAGGACTGGAGGAAAATCAACTTTTGAGTATGAATATGACTTTTATTAAGAGTTTATTTTTTGTAAGTGTGTTGAAAGATCATGCACTATATTTGTACATATGAGGGGACATTCATATTGAACGGATATTTGTATTGTACTAAAGTGTCTTGGACTGCATTTTTTTATATTTGAGGTATCGTTTTTCACTTTGTGATGCCAAAGATATGTTGAATGCTCTAACATTTCTTCTTTTTGGAAGACGAATAAATCTTATAAGAAATTAGCACTGGTTGTCTCAGTGTTCAGTTTTGCTGGCTAATACGTGTGGCTTTTATTACTTTGTAAATCTATATGTTTCTGAGTGAAATCATTTAACACTTACCCTTAAACGAAGCCATCTACTCCTTAAGTTTCAAAAGTTAGTTGGTAGGATATGTAATCGTGTATGAGTACCTATCTAACACCATGGAACTAATGATCGAATATTTATATTTTATACAGTTTCCTAGTTTCAAGTCTATCATATCCTGTAGAAGTGAGAAGCCGTCAAACTCACACCAAGGTGATACAAATAGACGTATTGCAATTTCTGTCGGATACACAATACGTTTCCTGCAAAATAACTAAACACAAACGAATTCATTCTATTCGACTTTTTTTTAAGAATCAGGACAACCATTACTCAGGAGTCAAATAACCGACAAACAAGCAAACTAGACTATTTAGTTTCGGAAAAAAACTGAAAAGAAATGCAGAAGATGCATTATTGGCCTGTTATGTGTAGTGAAAGTCAAAGGTGTTTGATTGAAATACTTCATTCGTGGTAGTGTGGAATAGTCGTGCCTAGGTTTAGCTCAATTCAGACCGACTTACTTAAAATGGTTAAATATATAGGAAAGAGTAGACGGGACTAATTAAGAAACATGCACTTCATAGTGGACTATGCATTTAAAAAAATAGTAGGCTTATCGATGGGAAGGGAGTGAGGTCATAATATAGGCTACATATTTATACGGAGAATAAATATGGCTAAAGTTACTGATGCGTGAAACGTGTGTGCAAGTGAAAATGTTTAGCTTACGAAACAAATTTAATAATGTGCACAGGATTCATTATAGATCACATGGTCGATGTTGATAATATGGCTTACCTTATTTGTAAAATAAGTACTTAGATGTAAGAAATAAGTATTGAACATTGAAGTATGGAGCCCTTTAATCCTCATTATTTAAATGGTGTTCCATAAATTAATAAGGTTTAGTAGCATTTTAAACTTTATTAAACCAGTATAATTGGTTTTGAAAGACAGAGGAGCACCAAGTCATAAGAACGGAAAAAGATGACCTGGCAAACAAGTGACCGTAGTTGCATCGCGAGCGCCATCTAGTGAGATATGCACTTCCTGCAAAACTGGATCTTAGTTTAGCGTTTTCGATTAATGACTATCTTGCAACGTTATAATTGTGCATGGAAATAACAAAGCCGATTTTGGCATCTGGTTAACATAAGTGCGATTTTAATTAAAGTGTAATTTTATTCAGTTATACCGTCAAGAAAACTTGATTGGTTACACCACCTGTCCAATCGTCTTTGATGTAACTGGGCTGAAAATAACCTAATATTCTCAAAGTCTGTTTTTCTTTAGAAAATGCAGTAAAACGCTGAAGTATGTTGGAGTGATGTTGCATGTTGTAAAAAATTGGTTTAATTTATCAGAGTGCTAGCATTCTGGGGGACAGAGGTGAAGGGCACGGATGACATGACCCGCTGATTGCTAGATGTGCCTTGGCTGACAGACGGGCGGGCAAAGTGAGCCAGGAAGCAGGTTTCGTAGGCTGACTTCAACGCCACTGGGGGCTGAGGTACAGGTAATCGCCGGGATCCACCGCCAGGGCTTTCCGCAGTGCTGCCTGACCAGCGACTGACCCAGCATCCATCTATCCATAATATTCCTTTAGACATTGAAGGTAACGGCGATCCAGAACCAGGAGTCACCGCCCCAAATCATGTGTGACGCTGAACCTGAGCAGGTAGCTGTTACTGTGCAGCTGTGGGTGATACGGGAATCGACTCCACAACCTCCAAGCGATGCGGCCCGCAGCGGTAGGGATGTGATTGAGACCATGTGGAAGCAGGGCCTGCAGGGTTGGGTGGAGGGGGGCATGTTTACAAGCCGCAGAGCAGAAAACGGCCCTCGAGACAGGCCCAGCCCGGGACCCGAGCCCTTCGGAGGGGGGGGGGGGGGGTCATAAGTCTCCCAACGCAGGACCACCCCCGCCTCCTTCCCCTCCAGGATCGCCCTGGAGCGGCGGCGCTTCCTGCGGACCGGGGAGGCCGCCTGAAACCGCGGGCCGTAAACCAGCCCCGTGCTGGTGTCGTGTTACCAGGCCGTCCGCAGCAGCGCGCGCGCAGTAACACCGCCGCTGGGGTCGACTGTAGCTCACGTCAATTAACTTTTCCCACACTCCGTGCGCATGCCATGTGGGGGGCGGGGGGGGGGTAATCGCTCCCCACTTCCTCCCTGTGCTCTAAGTGCTTCCATATGGCACACTGACGCTTCACAGTCCTTTGATTGCAGCCCAGACTTGCAGGAGCTGTGTGATTTAAGCCCATAGCTGGCTATTCCGAGCCCCTGGCCGCCTCGCTCTGTGGCCAAGGTGTCTTTTTCTTTCCCCCCCCCCCCCTTGCACCCCCCCCCCCGTACTCACATCTCTCCAACAGGGGAAGGTTGTTGTTGTTGTTTTTTTCTCTTTTCTTTTTTTTTCTTTCCTGGCAGGAAATGAATAGCTCCTAGATGAGCTCAGGAACCTGAGAGGTCGTGAGAAAGCGGCGAACCCCCCTGCACAGCCGGCCTTCTGCCAGCCGCCTGGGGGTGGGGGGGGGGGGACGCGGGTGAGGAGAGCACCTCCCTGACGCACGTGCCCACACACACTCCCCCGGCCGGCCGCCCACCTGCCTGGGAGAGCTGATGGACGTGCCGCGGCAGGCGTGGGTGGCGAGGATGGGGGGGGGGGGTGTTGGCGGGGGTGGGTGGGGGTTTTTGGGGAATGCTGGATCCCTGTGCCCCCATACTCTGATGATATCTTTCAGGCACTGAACTGGGCTGTGACTCAGTGTCTGGCCAGTGATCCCATAATTTGTGGTAAGACCCACAATAACAGTACGTGGGCAACCAGGCGGCCTTAAGTCCAGCACGTTGCTGGTTCGGATCCTTGCCTCATGCTAAATTTAAAGCGTTCCAGTCGTTGCTAAACGGTATAAAGATATCTCAGTGGGAAATTCATTTTTTATCTTTAGTTTGCCTTTTAAAAGTGTGTCTTTTAATCAAGTATGTACAGAGAAAAACAGTAAATTGTGTGTTTTAAATGATTCCTTGCTGTGCCTGTTATTGGGCCCATATGTCTGTTCTATTCAACCCTTCTTGGGATTTTTGTTACCATCCATCCATCCATCTGCCGTAACCTTCCCAGCAACTCTGTCATCAAAGTTCAGGGATGTCAGCACACGAAAATCAGCACTGTGTCCACTGGCAGCAAACGCCGTCGCGGTCGCATGAGCCGAAACTGACTTCACTGCAATGTTGGTTTCATGTGACGCCACACGGGTGGATTCTCTGTCACAGACGTGATTCTATTTGAAAGACTGTACCCACACTCCTGGTATCTCACCTTCTTATGTTTTGACTAGATGCTGAATAATGTTGTTTGCTGCTGACACGATAGAGGACGATACAGTGTAGTCTGAACTGACTGGAGACCCAGCGAGGAGCTTAAGGGGAACGAAGGCAAATATGGTCTCACTCTATTTAAAGCTCTTCAGTTCTAGCTGTACGTTAACATTATCCTTGCTTTCAGATGCCATACCTTCCAGCAAAGATGGGGAAACCGTTTTCTCCTTCTTTCTTCAGCTGGTGATAGAGGTTTAACGTAAACTCTGCCCTGCTTCCTGTTTTGTTCATACTAAACCGTCCTGGTAATTATTCTCGATCAGTGTCATGATACAGAAGATACAGCTCAAGGAGCTTTTTTTTGGTCCGTCCTGTCGTCACGTACTCCAGTTTGCAGAGGGGGCGCCACTGCACTGACAGCATGGGCAGTGCCCTTGAACAGGTGTGGGGGGGGGTTGAATTTCTGTCCGTGCTCCTAAAGGGTAATTAGGGGGCAGTAAGCGAAAGCGGACCTGTACAGAAATAGCCCCAGTAGCCCTGGAGCGTGGGGGCGTCTGGCCTCTGCCCCCCCTCATGCCCCCCCCCCCCAAAGTGCTCCCCTGTGGGATGCGGCAGGGTGCCCTCGCAGGCGATGACACGCGTAATGGCCTGTGGCTGCCCGTGCTCAGATTTCGTCTCCACAGCGGTACATTTAGGGATCCGTGCTGAAGGAGACAGCACAAGGGGGGGGTGGGGGGGTCGTGTGCGGGGCGGGGGGGGGCAGTCTCTGAGATTCGCTCTTCCTGCATATAACATTTAACAGGCCCAAATCATGCTGAATTTCAAGCACTCGGGTTGTTTATGTATGTGTGTGCGTGTGTGTGTGTGTGTGTGTGTGTGTCTTTGCAATCATTACATTGTGAGCACCAGATTTCCAGATTGCAATTTTGCTCGTATAAGATGCTGGGGGAAGGCACTTTGGGATCAGCTGCAAAGAAAAACAATACGTTTGTTTCAGAGCCGCGCACATGCTCAGAGATGATGACATAACCAACGACAACCAAAAGGCAGCTTGTTAATGTCAGCGTATCAAATACAGTTAAATGGATGCTGGACTGCATGACCTGTCTTAATGTAAGGATTCTGGCTATTTAAAAGACTAGATTGCAGTGACAAGTATAATTCAATCCTAGCTTCAGTATTTAATGTATTTGAATCTATATACATATAAATTTACTATGTATATATTCACATGCTTTTAGCAAACCCAAAGCTTTAGCGGAAGGATAGATACTTATCCAGTCACATGACTAGATTTGCAACACACGTGCAAGTCTGCATGTTTTGTGTGGTTACCCCAATACTGCTAATATATAGCGATTCTGCGATCTGTGTAGCCGACTCCTGCCGAATGCTTGGAAGCCCTCCAGTTTCGGAGCTGCGCTTGGCATACATGCACATGCATTATGCTCCTGTGCATCTCTGCCAGCGGCAGGTGTGACGAAACATCACTCAACCTGTCCGGAAACAAAGCGGAGAGCAGAGGAACGCCAGCCCAGCTGCAAGGTTTGCGTTTTTTTCTCTGCTACTAGAGAGAATAGTGTAGCCAGTAAACCAGCCTCACTCTGAGAACCCCAGTGAAAAGGGTTCGCATACAAAGTGGGTTTATTTGTCATTTTATTTCTTGGCTTGAGTAATGACTTAATCTAAAGCAACTCGGGGGTTGGAGCTGCCTACTCAGTAGGTGCTCTTGCCTGATAAAAATTCCTTTCTCTCTACCCTTTCCCCGTCTCCTTTCATTAATGCTCAACCCAGACATTTTTAGGGTCTCCTCACAGAATGCCGTGATAGAGCCCCTTTCAATAAACGTTTTAATGCCACATTTATGCAGAAACTTTGGAGTGGACTGACCTGCTTTTGTCTCAGCCTTCCGGCTGTCTTTGTGTTGGCTTTCGGGTTTATTTGGCTGGCGAGGGGTTACGGGATACCTTCCTGAAACTAAGATACTTCTTAGAATGACCTCCGCGTGTGCTTGGCATGGCGTATGTGTTGCCATAGTTTTAGTCTCACGCGAGGGAGCGAGGCTTTGTGGCACACAAGTCGGTGATCCTTGTGAGAACGGAAGGCGGGGAGATGCCTCCTCAGATGTGGCACTGAGAAGCCGAACAGGTGGTTCCAGAAGGTCCAGAGGGAGCTGACATTATGTTGCGGTGTCGGATTCCTAGATGGGGCACGGGGCTGCACTTTCTCCAAGGAGTGTCATCGTCCTAATCTCACGGACCTTGACTGGGGAATTCTAAAAACAGGAAGACTTCAATCTACAGCCTTCTCAAAGGGCCGTGTTTAAATTTGGGAATGGCGAATGACAACAGACCAGATTCCAACTTCGTAGGTGGCAAAAACGTGTATTATATGCAGCGGAAATAAGTCTGGTTAGCAAAATGAAATAAATGGTAAATTTGAGTTAGACACAACACTATAGTTCCGCTGTACTATATATGGAAGGAATGATGTTTATCAAATATCACAGGTTGGGCACTTGGTCTTAAAAGCATTTCATCTGCAGGCACATCACTCTTTGGAAGATATTTGGGTATCTCAGGTCTTTCTGCAGTTATATCCTTTAGATGAAGAGAAAATTACAACCTTTTCATTTAAAGAAGAGAACTAGAGAAGTATGTTTAACGAAGGAGAATCTATTTTAGTTCAAGCCAGGGCAACGAGAGGGGCAAAAAATGTACGATACTGCGGTGCCTCTGTGTCACGCCTGGCAGTGTCACATGACCTACGCCGTTGTTCCCTCTTTGTCTGTTTTCTGAAGATATGACCACAACAAGCATGGACTGATAAATGAGTAGAGGTCTGAATGTCTGTTTCAATGCAGAATCCACTCCCAAAGAAAGATGAGGATGGCAGATAAACTGGGGGTGTAGAGCTGGCTGGCGGTATGTTGAGTGGGGGGGGGGGGTCTACCCCACCTCGCACCTCTGCCCTTGACTCGAGCTGGGGGCTGGGTGTGGCCCGGCTGTAAAGGCTCTCGTTTGTAGAGGTGGTGGTAGAGGTAGTGTATGGAGGTGTGTTTAATGACGGATGGATGGTCGGGGGCTGAAATGAGCCTAGGGGCATGCAGGCCATTTGTGCTCTGATGGTGGAATAGGGGCTTGGTGTGACTGAACCAGAATGCTTACAAAGTCATACCCAGAAAGTCCATGCTAGGGTTTAGGCTTATTTTCTTCTGACACACAGCAACTACTTTTCCTCTCCTTCGACGTGCTGTGAAACACTAATTAGACATTATGTACTTATAGGAGGACACATGCCACACTGTATTCGGGCTTCTGAGCTGGCCCTCATGAAGGAATTAGGTCTGGCTATACAGGGAAAGGAGTTGTTTTCAGATAACATGTGGAAGATACAACAGCTCCTTTGTGTTTACAAACTACATGGTCAATATATATTTTTAGCTGTTTCACCAGGACAGAATTGGTTGAGTAGCATCTGACAAAGGCCTTCGTTGCAGGCAGGGCTCTCATTTGCTGCGGCCTGCTGGAATCAGGGATTAGAAGGCCTGCTGTGGACAAACGTGAAGGAGGAACCTCGCGGTACATTCATCTAGGCCACAAATACTGCCAGCGGGGGGGATACTTGGCCTCCTGAGGAGGAAGGAGAAGAGGGAGAATGCGGGGAGCCTGGGACGCGGGTCAGGGTCACGGGTAGGACTGAGCCTCTTAAGGCAACAATGCTAATCCTTTAGCATGCTTGGCTACCCTGGTAGACATTTCCAGAATGATCAGACAAGGAGGTGCTCAGCAGAGCCCTTATCTTGCTTTTAGGGAACCAGCATGAAGAGTGGTTTGGGTGGGGGGGTGGTGTTTTCTTTAGTAGAAGCCCTTTGGCACAGCCTTAAGGGAACATGGTGGCCTGGGGGGGGGGGGGGGGCTACATCTCCACGATGGGGCACTGGAAGCCACTCAGTAGACAAAGAGTAGGAGTTTGGGTTCGAGCTTGGCTGGTGGCAGGGCCTCACACAGGCCCAAAGAAAGAGGCACGTCCACTCACTTCCCCACTGTCTCACCCTTTATTTATGCTATTCCACCCCCTCCCTCCCCCCCCCAAACACACACAGACGTACCTCCGGACTGTGTTTATTTTTGCGGAGCGTTGAGGTGAGATAGATCACCGCAGAGGGGCCCACGGTGATGGCCGAACGTGGGGGTGTTTGTATGACAGGGAGCGGCCACTTGCATAACTCTGTTGGGCTGGATTAGAAGTTTAGAAGGGCGGAATCGGTGGTGGGGGGCTAGGGGGTGAAAATACCGTGTAAGGCTAAATCCATTGGAACGATGGGGGCTTCCGTGTTGCACGGTGGATGAGCACCACACAAGGCTTCTTCACACTAGGGGGAGGAGGGGTTGGACTGGGGGTGGGGCCAGGGTGCTTTTTTGATTAAAACACCCCCTGCTTCTCAGTGCTACACCTGGTCGGGCCCACGGAAGGCTGCTCAAGTTTTTGCATATGTGGTGTTTGTGTGTGTTGACGTTCAGGAGTTTCGGTGTTCGTATGTTTGCCGGTGCTTGTGCATGTGTTTGTGTTGACAGGACGCGTACGGCGCGTGATGGAGCACGATGCCTGCGACGGCCACCGCAATTTGATAGCTCACAAAGGATTTGGGGCACAAAAGACAGGCAAAAGTGACTCGTGTCTTTGGAATGCGCACATTTCGACTTGAAATTTATGGCATCAAATAAAATGAGGATTCAGGAGCAGCTTAGCTAGCAGCCATGACCTGAGAGAGAATGCTTTTATGAAATATCCACTGCGTTGTGTAGCTGACGGCAGACAGCATAAAATACTTCCAAGCTGCATAGTACTAAAGCAGAAGATGATCACTCCCTAAGCTGAATGAAGGCATAGCAGTAATATGTAAGTGATCCCAGTCCAAAACATGATCTTGATCTGACAATGTTTGTATCAGAATCTGCAGAGAAGCCATTCCGAAATGTCTCAGCAAGTGTAAGGAGAAACAGCAAACAATAGTATCATTTTATGTATCGTGGAACTATGAATAAGTCACAATATTTCTATTAGTGTAATTCATCGTGCTGATGTTTAATTTGAGTCACTCACTCATTTTAAAATTATGTCATCTGTTGATTCGTGGGAATTAGACAAATAGCCTTGTGTTCGGCCTTGGCAGGCTTGGAATTATTCGGGGGGAAACTATACAGTTGTAAGGCAGATTTAGGGTCTGTGTTTCTTTATCCCAAGTCCTGGTTAATTATTAGCTCCTACTTTTGTCAAGAGTTTAGCCAAAATGTCTCCCTTTATTTCAGTCGAATGGGCCCTGACTTTTTTTGTGGTGCCTTTATTGGCCTGGCAGTTTGGAAATGGATTAGTTTTTAAGCCGGGCTCTTCCGATGCTGAGGGAGACTTTTCGTGGGGGGATGGGACGCCTCATTGTATGTCTGGCCTGGACCACATCTGAAGTGGCCTCGTCTATGCCGTGTACCTGCATGATTAGGGATGGTAATCCACTGAGCCGGGCCTCCGGAGAGTTGCCAGCTCTGTCACCTGGGATCCAGAGTGAAAAAGGAAGAGAGGGGAGATACTTGGGTTGCATCTGAGGTCATTTCCTGTTGCCCTGTTCCTGTAGCAGAAGAAACTGCATTACCTACTCGCGTGACTCCACCCCCTGACATTTTTAAAATGGGGGGCATGATGCGTGGAGCGTAGCAGCAGAGATGCGAATCACACGCCTCCTTTGTGCCCCAGGAAAGTGCTGCAAATGGGATTAAAATAGTGGATTATGGGGGATATAAAATGGATTGTGCAAAGCAGCCTTTGATCCTCATGGAAATGGGGGAGGGGCCAGGATGGAGAATGGAGGGATTTTCGTGGGGAAATGGACCTTCGCCTGGTGATCGTAGCTCCCGTAGCTTACCTCACTCGCTCAAGGCTGCTTGGATTTTAATTGTTTTTCCTGTCTGAAGAACAAAAGGCATTTATAAACACGAACAGTACTGTAATTACAAAAAAAAAAAAAAAAGGAGCCGTCACATACGCAAACACGAGAAAATCAGGCAACTCCACACGCACGCTGTAGCAGTGGGAAACGTACACACACCTATGTATGGAGCTGCCTATTCCAGCCATCAAGCCAACCCCAAAATAATTCATCTATCCACCTTCCAGTTGCTTGGCCAGTTTGGCTTCTCTGTGAACCTGTAGCCTATCCTAAGAAGTACGGGACAGGGGGCACCCTAACTGGGATGCCAGTCCTGCACACTCACAGTCACACACCATTGGCCATTTATAGCTGCCCATTCATCTAGCTCTGTATTTTTGGACCGTCGGAGTACTGGAATACACGGAGAAAACCATGCAACATCAAAAGAACATGCAAGCTCTACACACATGGATCAAACTCCCAACACTGCCCACTGTCCTCAAAGCAACATATTTTATGTTTCTTCCGAGGTGGATAGTTCAGGTCCAGAAAGTAAAAGTCCAGACCAAGATTTTGTTCCAACCAACCCATTGAGTATAAAGAGTCACAGTCACGGAGTACTCAGCTGGCTGGTTGAAACAAAATCTTGGTCTGGATTTTTACTTATGTATATTTATAACAACACTCCACGTGCCACATAAGTGACTATGGAAGACTGATGGATTGACCAATAATAGCTACATATTAATAATGCAACATAAGAACGGAGCACCTGTATTTTTGATTAACTGTTCATCCATATGGTCTTGTCAACTAGTGTAAAAATATTCTGACTTAGTCATTCTTCCTTTTTAATTGCACATATACAGGTATAGTACATCTTCGGGAATGCCATCTTGATTGTGATTGATTATCAATATGTACGATAATTTGAAAGTTGTCAGGCATAAAATAGTCCTTATTTATGTGTGGAGCATTCCTCTTGATATATATTTATCTTATTTTTATTTTAGTATTATTAGGATTTATTTTAGTAGTATTAAATCAATGTAGGAGGGAAATTTGTAAGCAGCTTCAAGGTTGGATTGAGGAACGTATCGTGCCTGTTCTTCTGTTCGGTAGCAGTCACACTCGTCACGGGGCTCTTTCGTTAGCACCTACTCCTGAATTTTTAGACCCCGTGTGATTCTGAGGTGCTCAGCATAAACTCACAGAGCATCTGGGGGATGTGGTGCGGGAAACGAGGGGAAACGAAGAGTAGGAGAGCAGGAGACTCCAGAAACGGACGGCTCACAGAGGGTACGTCTCGTTCGCTGTTGGCGACAGAGCCAGCGTAGGGAGGAAGGTCACCTCTGCGAGGACAGGTATCTTCTGGGGACCTCCAGAACTGCCCCCACGATGACACCTGCCCAACCCAAGCACCCGAACCCAAGTCAGTACCCCACTATGGGCCTGTTTACCTTGACGTTTGTTCCCCAGCCCAAAAGTGACAGATCTTTTTTTTTTGTTGCTCCAAATATATATCTGTAAAGCTCCCTACTTTCCGCCATTTTTACCAATGTAACACTTGTAAGGGTTACGATGTTTGTGGTGTGCGTACGTCGTCGTGCGTACGTCGGATACATCCTGTATTTGCCGCAGATTATATAGCTATGGCTGATCACTGAGCCTTCTTTCAAAAAAATAGCGGAAAACATATTTATACAGTAATTTCAGTCTTAGGGTGAAACTAAAGCAACCGCTGTGGTTTTTTTTTTTTTTTGAGAAGAAGTTGGGCTTCAAGACGCCCAAAAGGCACGGCGCCCTTGTTAACGCAAGTAATATCATTAAGGCCAATTATGAGTGGAGCGTGTCCGTGACAGTTATTACTTGTGCCGATGACGCTCACGACTTTGGGCTTTTCTCACTGCCGCTGCATGTTAGCTTAGCAGGAGGCTGGCAGCTCCATCAGGCTGCACAACAGACCGACTGATTTAGCAATAGGCTAATGAAATAACAGCCGCAGCGTGGTGCCCAGCGTGGGGGCTTCACAGCAGGGCTGGGGGGGGGAAGCCTGGCTGGCGGTGGCAGGTACTCTTCATCCAGCCTGGCGGGGGCCATTTTCTGACAGCCCGGCCTCCTGCTGCTAGAAATTTGTCGGCCCTTTCTGGCTCCTTTTCTGAGAGGATTGCTGTAAGGCCCCGATTAGAGACCAGGGGAAGTAAAAACTTGATGAGGCCTTGGGGTGGATGTTCCAGAAGTAAGAGCCCCCACCCACCTCTTATTCTCCTCTGGGGATCCCCTGTTTTATTTGCTTCCCATCCTGCTGTGGACAGCTTTATTGCCATGGGTCGTTGGCGTCCAGGGGATGGCTGGACATTGCAGTGGAAAATAAAGTTCCATGACTGGACCCTCTGAGCACACCATCAAGGAGACCATCTCTGTAGATAAACAACTCATCTACAGAACTCTGCCTGAACCACCGATGAATTCAATGAAGGCCACTGAGGCTAAACTAACAACTAAAAGGGTTCCTTGAAGATGTGTTCTTCATCTGTCCCTCTACCATTCCTTTAATATCCTCTCCTCAAATTTATGCTCAGAAAACTTGCCTTAAATACAGTCGGTAAAGCAAACCATTAACTCGTTTGGTGGAGAGTGTGTAACTCGTTAAGACCTTCCAGTTTCAAAAGGAGTCCATTGTCAAGGGTTTTTGTCAAGCTTACTTTTAAACATGTGACTGTGGCTTAAAAGCACTATCAACCTTAGAAGTAACACAATGTGCATGCAGTCAATTTTCCAGCTGTTATTACATACATGTTTGCTATTATATTATACAACTGTTTGCATTATCTCTATCAACTCAAGCCTTTCGTATCTGTAGATTGTACTGAGAATGTAAAATCTTAAAAAAACATCTAGAAAATCCTCGTCATTTCCAAGTCAAAGAAATCTTAAGTGTAAGCACAAAGGACTGCTGGATTCACCGGCTGATTTAACAATTAGCAGCTCTTTGCCATGAAAATTAAATTATATGCCTTATTGTTGGACACTCTAAACTGAATGCTTGCCCAATTTCATTCAGTTTTTCCTCCCTGTGTCATCTGAATGGACACTGGTGAGAAACAGTGAATTTATTCCTGTTGGGGAGATTTGTTTGGGCTGGCGTTCCATTCCATTCTTCTTGCACAGCTGTGAAGAAAGTGACTGTTTTGATTGAATATAATAGATCTCTGTCCATCTGGGTTTTCCTGGTGGTTCCTCTATATGGGACTAGCAGTCAATTAAGCTTGCCGCTTCGCTAACCCCTGTCCGGCGAAACAGGAGTGGTAAAACCTCGGCGGGAGTCTCCCCCATTGGGCGAAGCCTTTGAGAGAGTCCCAGAAAGACATTCAACAAAGGCGCGCTCCTCCGTGTGTCAATGACTCCTCGCTTTGTGGCCTTTTTCGGCCCCCACAATGGAAGGGGGCTGCTCTTGTTTGCCCAAGAGGAGGTTTAATGGCCCATCGAAGGACAATGGGGCGGCTTTCACCGCACCGAAAGCGTATCCTGGGCCGTAGGGACGGGGTGGGGACAGGACGGCCCGGGACATTCGCGCCGATGCGGGTGACTGGCAGGGGGAGAAAGGAGCCCTTTGAGACCACGAGCAGGTCCCAGCTGCCCCCATGAGCCCCTCACCTTGCCCCTGAACACCCAGGACCCTCCCCCTCTACAATGGGCAAAGCAAGCGTGTCGAGGGCCTCAGATTGCCACTCCTGAATAGGATCGGAAGGGTAAACATCAGCACCACAGACGGTAAGGCAAATTCGCAGTCCTACCCTCCTCCATTGACCCCGTCCATACTCCTTTGAGCCCCTCTTCCTTTCTTTGCTTTCATACCACCGTTCCCATCCCCAACCTTTCGTCTGATGCTATTTTTCCCATACCTTGCAATGGGGCGTGCGGCAGGAATTACGTTAGTTCTGCCCCAGCTACTCTTTTCGCTGTGACTCTCGGGGTGGCAGGTATTTGGGGCAATTATCACACAGTCATTAATCATGGGGACACCGGGGTCCCGGTGACAGCCTTAACGTGATTGGCTAATAGGACAAAGTGGCCCGCTATATCAGAGAAATATCAACCGTTTACAATTAGTTGGTTTTCGACTGGGCAATTTTCTTAATTTTCAAGGCAAAAAAATTCACTTGACACCCATTATACATTAAGATATTCTGCGCCGTTGTGATTGTGAGTGTTTCAATTTGGGGGAAATCAAATGATAAGCATTCGAGATCCATATAGAAAACCAGCATTAAGAAGAAAACCAGAGTTACGACCCATTAGAATCCAGATATAGTTTCTTTGTTCAAACCTTAATTGGTTTGGCTTAGATACTTTTCCCCTGCATTAATCTACAGTTTGAACAGGAGTTGCCAGATTGCCCATAGGTGTGAATTTATGTCCGATTGTTGCGTTCCCTGTGATGGGTTGGCGCCCCGTCTTGGGTTAATCCTTGCCTCGTGCCCGTAGCTTTTGAGACAGGCTCTGCACCCTCACAACCGTGCACAGGACAAGCAAGTATGGAAAATGGATGGATGGATGGGGATGAATCTACAGTTCTGATAGCGATGTTTGTATTCCCATTTTCAATAATAAATTTAATACGGAAGCTTCTGTAATTCCAGGCAACCAGAGCAAACTACAGGGTTGGTTCTCTGCCAGAAAAATGATGAGCTTCTGCTGACCTTCCTCACCCAAACTCAGATGCTGCATCCAGATGCTCAGCTAGGAGTCACCGTCCCATCAGGCTGAGTCTTCATTACAACTAGAGGTTTATGTGGCATTATAATGAGTCTCCAGTAGCAGCCATTGGTTTCTAAGTGAATCTAATGGCTCCTTCCAGTGTCTAAAAACACATCAGTAGATTATTCTTACTTTACCATTACTGTACATAACCGTTTCTGTTACAATTGCTGTTATACCATAAGTTTACTTTAGCTAGACTTCAAGGTCATTTTCCTTAAGTATCATATCATTTTCTGCAAATTCGATTCCGATCATTGATTCAAAGTATTGACCTGTGTGATGGGCAGTGTGCAGCTCTGTAAAACCCTCCAGGTTCAGCAGGAACCGCTTTTCGTGTGTTAAACATTTCGCCATCGTCTAAAAACTGCCCATAACCTTTAAAACCGACACGTGCGGCAACCGATTGCTGTCACAGCACAAATGCACATGAAATGCGTAATTACTGTGAAATATGAATGAGCATATAAAGGTTAAAATGCACGATAATTTCAATGAAGTGAACCAGTTACGTACATCCCTGTCTATAAGAACTGACACAATGTATGCAGAAGACCTTTTCCGCGTGTTATTACATAC
Source organism: Paramormyrops kingsleyae (assembly GCF_048594095.1). Taxonomy (NCBI): domain Eukaryota; kingdom Metazoa; phylum Chordata; class Actinopteri; order Osteoglossiformes; family Mormyridae; genus Paramormyrops; species Paramormyrops kingsleyae. The sequence goes on along the minus strand of NC_132817.1, from coordinate 16,254,367 downwards.
GCACATGGTACTTTAACTGTCTTTATTTCATGTAGCGTTTCTGTGTCTTCAGTTCTTCCTGCAGAGAGCTATGAGCCCACCCCACTGATTGACGACTGGTCCAGCTTGGCCAGAGTTTTCGGTCAGCTGCAGGATGGTTAACGAAATAGAGTAAACTTTGGCTGACCCAAATCTCCCTGACAGCGAGAAGGATGCCACTGCGCTCTTTTCTAAGCAGACCGTCCAGGCCAGATATCTACATTACTTTACTTAATGGTTTCTGCCATTAATAAATTAGTGTTTGGCTTTTTGTTTTTTGATACGACGCAGAAGAGACCTGAATGCTTTTCACTGATACGACAGCTGTCTCTCTGAAAAATAACCCTTCATGAGTGCAGATAATGCTGGTGCCGAGACTAAAGAATATCTTTGGTCCAAGTGTCCAAGTTCACAGTAAAGGAAGAAGATAGACGGAGTTGATGGCAAGACTGAAACTCAGACAGCAGACACTAGAATGAGTTCATCAGATGTGGGGATGACTTTAGTCTGAATGTCTCATAGGAAAAAAGATCGGGTTTGGTGAGGGGGGGGGGGGGGTCACAAAAGGAGAGATTCAGGCCTGGTTGTGGGAAGCACCACAGGGGGCTCGGCGATCGCTCACTGTGCTTCCCGGTGGGGGTCTGTGGCCCCCCGCGGGGGGGGCGGCCCTGTTCTGCTCAGGCATTTCGTTTCTATCAGGTGATGGAGTGAGTCTTACCGCCCCCCCACCAGAGTGTAGGAGTTTCCCACACAGAGCAGCATCACCCAACCCTAGGCAATGCACTGGGCACAAGCAGACTGGGGAGGTGGGGGGGTGGCTTGGCAGATGTCCTGATCCCAGCGTTCCCAGTGGGAAGCCCCGGGCATCCCACTGTGAAACTTTCAGGGAATAAGCATCACCTCTGCCCTGCACCCATCTGAGGCCATCGAGGGCCCCCGCCCAGTGCTGCAGTCACACTCAGCCTTTATATTTACATTCCTAAAAAACAACTTACTTAACTTCCTTACTTACCTACTTAATGAGTAATATTAAAATTATGTGTTTGTCAGACTATACACTGAAAATGTGACGATTTTGAATTTGAGTATGGGAATTTATTTTTCTTTTTAAAGAGAAAAATACTGCTGCATTTCCTTCAGCTAAGAAAACCATCTGTAAATTATGACACATCGGGGATGAATATTAAACATCTGCACCCAGTGAGGCCGGTAAAGGCAGCAGTGATGGTCTCCGGTGCGCAAAATGTACTGATTCCGGTCATTTAGTCGTGGAATCACTGAGGATCCTGTCATATAATGGGGGCAGACGGACACCAGGGTTGCTAAAAAAATACTTTTGCATGGTGTTCTGTGAATTCACTCTGTGGCAAAATCACAGGCACCAGTATAAAGACTCAGCTGTGTTGGAACAACTGGGATTTGTTTGATGCAGGGCAGCCAGGGCTGCCTGGTAGAGGGAGTCGGTAGGTTGACCTTGTATACAGTATTTGTTTTTTGCCTTTAAGAGGTTTAGTCTAGTTCTGAAGGTCTAGGGATTTTTAGCAGGTAAGTGGTTGCCATAGGATACGGCTCAGCTGGATAGTTTTACACTTAGCATCAGGTGATTCCTGAGCTGTAACGGGATTGGTCTTTTCTCAAGAGTCGTATGATTGGCCGAGGGCATTGATGTTATTGATCTCTCTTTTGTGACTGTTTCCTGATCTTGCCACTAGGCCTTACACGCCTTTGCTGAAATAAAATCAAGCACATTGTTTGGGATGTTGAATGACAATGTACAATGACACCTGCCAGTCCTATGCGTCCATCACGGTTTGCTGTCTGCTGGAATAGAGGTATCCCATAATGCCATAAGAAACACTTAAAGATATGATGCAACTCACTGGCAATGTGATTTGACACAGAAGGTGTGTGTGTGGGGGGGGGGGTTTAACTAGAGTTTGAGTTAACTTACTGTGGGAATGGTGTTACTTTCAGGAGCTCTACCGAGAAATGTTCAGGTAGTATGACTCGGGGAGAGAAATTCCAGAAAAGGACCCCAGCATAGCGGACGGGGGCCAGCAGTAGATGAGGAGCAATGCTGGGCGGGGTTGGGGGGGGCTTCCTGGAAAGGCTTCCACCGATGGGGGTCCTGGCTGTACCGGCAGTTAGCGGGGTGAGCAAATGAAACCCTGCTGTGGGGGATTAGGGCCATAAACTCTGGACAGGACGGCGTGTGTCTGTGGGGGTGCGGGACGTCCGCCCGTGCTCCCCCCCCCCTCCCCATCGGCCCTCCTTGTGTGGCGGATGTTACTCCCCCCACACACGGGGCCAGGTGCAGCTGTGCAAACCGCAGGCCCCGGGGACTGGAGGAAGAGGGGGCGGGCTGGTGCGAGCATGGGGGAGGGATTATTTGGGTGGCACGTCCGGAGGCCCTGTCTTAAGAAAGGCCAGACACTTGGCCTGAGTCAGGGCGACCCCCCACCCCCCCTCAGATGGTATGTGCCGCTTACCTCATGGTGCGGCCTCGCCTTCCCCGCCAATGTCTGAGAGGGTGCGTCTGGGAAGGAAATATATTGGCAAGGGAGGGGGGAAGAGGGGGGGAAAGAGAAGACGGGACGCATGACAGAGAGCGCGCATGACGGCACGGCTGGCGGGACAAGAGGCTACGGAGGAGTGCGGAACCTGAAGTGCTGTTTTTAGCCTCGGGTCACATTCCTGTACGGACACATCCCAGGGGTGGGGGGTCTCTGTCTGACAGACGCCAGCGCCGTGACCCACGGGTGCCCCTCGGAGAGAGGGGCCGTAACCTGCAGGTGCACCTTAAAAGCCAGACAAATGTCACGCTCAATGGCTTCATCCCTAGACATTACCCCCCCCCAGAGCTATCAGACTGAAGCTTCGAGCGACATCGTTACAGGCAGGGGCGATTTCCAGCAATGACATTTGTCCCGTTTCATCGGGGCGGAAGCTGACTCACAGATGTGTTTGGATCGAAGGCTTAAAGGGAGCAACCGCCGGACCTGTGGGGCTGTTTTAATGACATCTGCAGCATATAATGTCTTGTTGTTTTGCGTCTCTGGAAGGCATCCTTATCCAAAAGGTAGCCCCCCCAAATTCCTGAGTGGGTTCTAAACCCAAACGCTGCTGCGAACATCTGGGTTCTAGACCAGCCAATAGATGTGCTTGTAGGGTCTGGGTTATTTCTACAGCCAATGACGGTCCTCACCCAGACATATTGAAATTAGAGGCAAAATTCTGGAAAACGTACGTTTTTATTTATTTATTTTTCTCACTAAATGTGCCTCAGGCTTAAGATTAAAACGATCAGGATAAACATTCATTTTCTATACATAAATAATTATATATACAAATATGTTTTGATGTGTCTATTAACAATTAAGGTCTGTCTGTCTTTTCTGAGATGAACAGTCACAAAAGGTTCCCTCATATTAAAAAATAATAATAATTAATTGAAAAAGAAAGGGGTGACTGTTGAGAAAAGCCCCCGCGTGTAGACTTGTTCCCTGGGATTCAGTGGAGGTGGAATGTACTTTTCAAAGGAGGGCCTCTCGAAGCTGTCTGAACTCGCTGGGGTCTCCCGACATCTCTGAGGACCCCGCCCCCCCCTCCGCCCCCCCCCCCAACTTCCCCGGTTTTTCAGAGAGTTACATAAACAACAAAGACGATAAGAAGCAAACTGTGTCTGTGTGTCTTTTGGGCCCATTTCCCTCTCATTAATTGGAGAAAAAAATTGAGGTATTTTTTTCCCCAAAATTTAATAAAATCAAAGAAGTGGTCAAAAACACAGATAAGTAAACACTTATTGCGATTGTGTCCTTTTCTTCAGCTTCTCCATTTATCCAGATTAGACCCTCATAAACATCAACTGGACTGAATCTTCAGCGGAGCCTCCTCAAAGGACGCCCTGTGGGCGTCTCCTCTATGCCCCTGTAGCGTACGGGAAGTCATTTTATTGTTCCCACCGAATGGTTTCAAAGTTCTTCACGTGGTAATTGGCCTGAGCCCAGCGGTGGGCCCCTCTGTTCCCCTTTGACTCGGTCGGCACCGGGGACTGGAGAAGCTCGATATGGAAACCAGCTGTGAAGCCGCCTCCAGTACCTTCTATGGCGGATAAACCCAGACCTGGGGAGGATTTGGAAGCAACTGAAACTCCCTGTTGGGTTTAATAATGATCAGATTTGTAATGTTGTTCCACAGGCTTGGGTCTATAGACACGGCCGGTGTCCTACTGGGGAAACACATGTGCTGACAGGGAAGTGTGCTTCTTAATGGCAGTGACTAATTGTTCCAACAAAACAGGTTGTTGGTAACATGCCTGAGACTCACATTCCTCCGCATTAAAGACTCACTGTTAAAATGCCACTCGTTAAGTTATAGTCATTTGTAGACAATCCCTTAGTTTAGCTATGGATGTCAGTACTGATGTCCCCTATTCTCACAGCGTCTCATACGGCAGCTGTACTGTAATCAGCTTATATAGGGATCATAGGAAGTTTTGGGGTGCAAATGTATCGGTTTTATAACAAAAATCATTACCGAATTGATTTGTTTACTGTATACATACATTGCACACCACTGGTTTTTACCATTTCCATTTAATTCAAAAACTGCAGATTTTTAATTCTAGTTGCTTTGGAAAGTTGTGCGAACAACCTTCATTGAAAATAAAAGTCAAATAAAACAAGTTTCCTTTATGACATGGAAGGAGCATGTAACAGTGCAGGTCTGACGCTGTCTACGCTGTCCTTCAACTTTAAATGTACTACTTAACTGTTAACTGTTTCATACCATGAACTAGAGCAGTATTATGCATTCTGTCTGTCATGACCGGTCCTGTTCCTCCTCCGGTATGACCAGCAGGGGTCGCTGCTGGTCCTCCCGATCCCTTGTGATTCTTCCCAGGTTTGTCTTCCTCGTTAGGTGTGCTAACCATCCACACCTGCATCATGTCAGCCCCTCGTTAGTCCTGTATAGAATTCCCTCCCAGTCCTGTGTTCTCCAGTCATTGAAGTCAGTCTTGTTGCTTGTGCCATTCCCCATACTAGTCTTCCCATTTGACTCCCTGCAGTCCTGTTTTTTTCCCCCTGCTCCTCTGTTGACCCCCATAAAAACCCCTTTTGTTCTCCTAACGCCGATCCTTGCGTCCTTCATTTCGCAAATCACAGCACTCTCCCAGAGGTGGTTTCCTCCAGGTACTCCAGTTTCCTTCATATTTGGTATCTGTAAATTGCTTAGATAATATTATTTTGTGTGTGTGTGTGTGTGTGTATGTGTGTGTGCGTGTGTCTGCCTGGCTGTCTGTGCGCCCTATGATGGACGGGCATCCGGCCCAGGATGTGCCCCACCCGTGTGCCCTCTGCTACCAGGGACAGAATCCAGACCCCTTGCGTGACTGAGGAGGGAAAGCAGTTAGAAGAGAGATGGATGTAGGAAACATAAAATGTCTATGATCCATCAGACTTCTTAGTTTCATGTATTTTTAGTTAATGGTCATACGTGAGTTCCCCTTTTTTTCCTCTTTAGAAAATGTGTCCTCGGTCCCACGCTAGGCCTGGAAATTACAGGCGAGTGTGTGACAAAGGGAAGCCCCGCCCATCTCCTTTTAGATTGAGTCTTTTTATTTTTTTGACATCTATGATGTCAGTGGATTCTCTGGGGGTTTGGCTGAGTGCCAACAGGTTAAAGACGAGAAGAACAATGCCAGCAAGGTGTCGCTTTCCATCACTGCGGCCTCGTCACAACAGCTCCCGGAGACTGCCCCCCACCCCCCCCGACACATATACACCGCTGCTGTCTCCGGCTTGGCGCAGGACACGGCTTGCCACCCGGCTCAGGTTACGCCCCCCAGGTCATAAATATACTTTCAGTGCAGGTGTTAGTTCAAAGCAGGGGTTATGGGAGGCAGTACGGGTGGGGCGTGGGGGTCACGCGCTCCAGGTTCCCACACGCTCCTGATCCCCACACGCACTGGGTTCTCATACACTCCTGATCCCCACACGTACTGGGTTCTCATACACTCCTGATCAGCACACGTACTGGGTTCCCATACGTTCCTGATCTCCATATGCTCTGGGTTCCCATAGACCCTGAGCTACTTCCTGCCCCCATTGGGATCTCCCCCATACCCCCCCCCCCCCCCCACACACACACACACACACACACACACTTTATGCTCGAAGCTGCTTGTGGGACTCCTGTTGTTTTGCATCAGCGCTCCATTACCAGGTGTGGGCCCGCTGCTTCAGTGACGCTGTGCTTCTTGTTATGGTGGAGGCCTGAGGTAAACACACTCCCATTAGCGTGGCGGTACGGATCAGCGTGATGCACCGTGTGAGACCACTGGACGGCAGACCTCAGGAAACCGACGCAGGGTGTGACGGGAAGCAGGCTCCAGTGCAGGTCACTGGGAATATCAGGAATGGGAACCAGGGCTCAGGAACCAGGAAATGCGGCAGAAGCACAAAAACAAGACAACCACAGCAAACCTGCTACACAATCTGTGGAATTTAGGCTAACCAAGACCTTGGTCACGGAAACGAGATGTTGGGTAACTAAAACCATGAAACCAGAGACAAGATGCTAGCTAACTAAAACAGAACCAGCAAGCCAGAGGTGAGACTGCAGTAATCCTAACCCTAACCCTAACTAAAACAGAACCAGCAAGCCAGAGGTGAGACTGCAGTAATCCTAACCCTAACCATAACTAAAACAGAACCAGCAAGTCAGAGGTGAGACTGCAGTAATCCTAACCCTAACCCTAACTAAAACAGAACCAGCAAGCCAGAGGTGAGACTGCAGTAATCCTAACCCTAACCCTAACTAAAACAGAACCAGCAAGCCAGAGGTGAGACTGCAGTAATCCTAACCCTAACCCTAACTAAAACAGAACCAGCAAGTCAGAGGTGAGACTGCAGTAATCCTAACCCTAACCCTAACTAAAACAGAACCAGCAAGCCAGAGGTGAGACTGCAGTAATCCTAACCCTAACTAAAACAGAACCAGCAAGCCAGAGGTGAGACTGCAGTAATCCTAACCCTAACCCTAACCCACAAACCAGACTGATCTCTGAGCCTTATACTCTGAGAGCCCTGAGCAGTTGAAATACGTTGCTTCTGGTTCAGAGCAAGATCACACAAACCTTGCACAATTCTGTGATTAAACATCACAGGGGAACTGTTTTGGGCAAAAATTCAATCAGGTGTACAAAAAAGAAATCAAACATCTACTGTTGCATCACACCCAAACTCCGCTGTGTAACATATATCTTGACATAAACCTAATATTTCAAGCTATTTTTTTTCTTTATGCAAATGCCTGAACATTCTGTGCTTCAGACCAGGACTGAGGGGTTTGCAGCACTGTGAAAAAGGAGCTGACAGCTGAGTAACACGCAAAAATGACATGTGTGAGAGAAGCGTGTTCCGCAGCAAGAACCTGAGCCAAAACCCAGCGGAACCCAGCTCATTCCCCTTTGATGTCCGTCCACAATGTTCCACTGCCTTAAATCCCCCTCTGGCCCAACGGGAGGCGAAAGCGAGCGTGCGTGTGCTTTGGCTGGATGATGGAGCGTAAGTGCGGCTGTCTTGACCCGGGGGCCTTTGGGTGCAGGAGGGGGGCCTCCCTGGGGTTATTCCTCTGTCCCCTCCAGTGAAGGTGGAGGTTTCTGAACGGCCTCCAGTGCCGGAGAGCGACCGGGGAGGAAAACGGACGACGCTGCTTCTTGGGTTTTATCCAGATTTCCTTCAAAGCCCAGGGCCTAGGAATAGAAAATAAAATAAAACGCAGTGTCACGGCTCGGCCTCCTCAGACCTGCCTGTGAAAGGACTTGTAAAATGTGATTATCCCTCTCTGGCTTCATTCTGTATCGGCGGATTGAAGCTGTCAGGCTGAGTGGCTGCTTGCCATCGTCGCTTAGAAATGCCGCTGGACGCGTCGCTCCCCCCGTCAAAGTCCCGGTTATTTTCTCTCCCCCCATCCCTTCACCGAAAGGCTTGCCGTCTTAATAAATGCCAGTGAATTTGGCGAAATTATTTTGACAAGCTGAATCTTCAGTGTTTCAGCCTTTTAGGTAATTTTGAAAGATTTTATTGCACTATATTTATCTAGATATACTAAAGTCGGTCACAGTATTTCATGCTTGAAGAAGATGCCAACAAATCAAGTTTTGTTGATTTTTGCTTAATTGGTGTTTATTATTTGCCTGCAGAGTGTTTGAGCGTGTGCACTTGTGTGTCCCATAATGCACCAGCATCCAATCAAGGGCATGACTCCTTCTGCCTGGCTTTGCTTGGAGAGGCAGGGTAAGTATAATAATATCAATAACAATAATAATAGTAATAATATGTATATATGTACTAACTAAGGCTAATTAACTGGTTCTTGTGCATCAGTTACATATTTTGTACTATTTAAGGAAACAGTGATTGATGTGTGAGCGTGCCATGCAATAGGTTGGTACCCTACCCAGAGCTGTTCCCTGCCTTGTGCTGATAGGCTCCAGACCCCCTGTGGTTACAGAAGATGGATAGATGGATGGATGGATGGATGTACAAGTAGGGAAAGCAGAGTCAGACAGCATCCAGCATCCCAGAGGCAGCTGGGGATAAAGGCCTGGATCAAGGGCCCAAGAGTGATATGATAACTCTACCAGCCATGGGATTTGAACACACAACCTTCCAGGCACGAGCACAGAGCATCGTGGGTGGGGAACTCCTATGAGGAGGGAAAGTAAGACGTAGCTACTGGCTGAATTAACAATAAAGCAGTTGGTTTCAAGCTGGCTGGGAGCAGGAAATGAGGAGGATGACGGAACCTCGGTGATAAGAGACAGGAGCTGGTGGGGCATGAAAGGCCGCTGGCATTGTCTGCCTGCATGGTAGACGTGCTAGAAGCGAAGCCCAAAGGAGGTTCCGGGGGGTTGGGGGAGTGGGGGTGGCGAGGCGTCTCTCTCCGGAAAGTCTGCGTGAAACCTCCTTTCGTGAGAGATGGAGCTGGGTAGAAAGTGGGGGGCACCGGCAGCTCATTCTGGGCCGCTAGAAAGACCCCGCGCTGCGGATTTGTACCCCGGGCGGCTCTAAGAAGGAGGCCGGATCGGATCTAAAGCGGAAAGCTCTGGAAAATCAAGCCCCAAAGGCTCATTTCATCTGGACGGTGCTTCTTTATGCTGTCGCTCCTCGGGACGTTGGCAATCCTGTTACAGCAGTAACGCTGCCTCCAGCGTCAGAGCGGGGACTATGGTTACGGCCCATTCACTGGTAAAAAAAATCACACACAAACTTTCCCTTGGAATCTGTCCATTATAAGCAATTTGTTTAAGTGTTCGTTAACTTATTCCAAAGAAGCTGGCTTTGTTAAAGCTGCCGTCAAGCGTATGACAGGGTATTTTTAAAAATACTTTTATTGGTGGTTGAATTGCTGGAAATGAAAGCGGACTGACGGAGTTCCGGAAGATTAATAGCTATAATATTAATAGCCATGAGTATATAATAGGTATACTGACAGTGCATGAGCACCACCCTGATTCAGGATGTCTTTAAATGCCTCCTGTCAGTGTATAGTGAGATGTCATATTTCATGCCATCAACAATAGGCAAAAAAATTCAGGTCTTCTTGTTCCTGTAAATCCTATGCAGTCAGAAGGTGCTGATGGATTCCGGACTTCTGTTCACCTACTGAGCAAGTCAGGGATACTGTGGCTGGGGAGTTATCACTTGGTCAAACTTAGCTTACCTGCTAATCTTCAGCTACAGAGATCAACCCCCCGCTTGAAGCTGTCAATAATGCTCTATAGATACCGTCATAATGCATTATAATGGTCGGTATAAGAATTAAGGATGCTTTGTACTGGATTATAAAGGTATCTATAGTGCATTATAGATGAGAGCTTCATGAAGCATTCATAATGCATAATAAACATGCCTATAATGTGTTATTCTTTTTATAAATATAGCCATGTTTGTAATACTTTATGAACGCCTTATTATGAATGTGTTCATAGATTCTTATAGTCATGGCATTCACAGAAAGAGTTTTCTTTTAGTTCCCAATCCTTGCTCTGTGCGTGAACAATTAGCATGACTGTGTGAGACACTCTGGTTCTCCCCTGCTGTGTAGAAACAAGTAGTTAGACAAATCTGTATCTCCAAAATGACCTCACTGCGTGCCTGCGTGTGTGTGTGTGTGTGTGTGTGTGTGTGTGTGTGTGTGCTGTGACAGACAGATATCCTGCCCAAGTCGTCCCCAGCCTTGTGCCAACAGCTCCTTAGGATAAACACCAGGCTCCCAGCTGGAGAGAACGGGATAAACGGCCGGGAAGATGGATGAGGGTCTCCTTCAGCATGGCCTGCTGTACTTGTGAGCATGTCAGCGGTTGTAGTTGGTGATGAGAGGATAGGTAAATGAGGAATCGTGTCCCAGCTTGACCCTCACCCTGTGTCACAGTTGCCTCATTAGCTACCCCTGGAATTGCGCCACTCGCATGGACGCCGGCACCCACGCCGCGGAGCTGCACTGGAGCCTGCACGGGTGCGTGACGCGCTCTAACACCCGCGGGCCCCTCCGCACGTCAGCACCGTCAGCTGCCTCCATCTGTGCCCCCCCCGTCGCCGGGGGAGGCGGTCAGACACAGATCTGAAGGTGTTAACGAGCTGCTAACGGGTTTGCTAATTAAGGCCCCCTCGAATCCAGCAACCATCCCCCCCCCCCCCCCCCGGGAATACACAGCACTGCTGAAGACTTAAAGCAATAAACACATCAGAGCTGTTTTCATTATTATAGGAGGTCAAAATGTTCAGTGATTGATAGTTTGGGTTTTTACTTTTTGCATAGAATCTTTTCTTTTCTTTTTTATTAAGGTGCAAACAAGAAAAACATCAAACATCCAACAATGCGATTAGAGAAGCAGAAGAGAAATCAAACAGCATGGGGTTTAAGGATATATTTTGTTAGAGTAAGAAAAATAATTATAATAATAATACAGCGCTAACTGATTTTTTCTATGTACGTCTTTTTTATGTATACTTAGTAACTTCTTTGCAGCTAAACATGTTCACACAGGTCACCTTAGAAACAGCCCTGGGTGGTTCTCCACACTGTGTCACCTTAGAAACAGCCCTGGGTGGTTCTCCACACTGTGTCACCTTAGAAACAGCCCTGGGTGGTTCTCCACACTGTGTCACCTTAGAAACAGCCCTGGGTGGTTCTCCACACTGTGTCACCTTAGAAACAGCCCTGGGTGGTTCTCCACACTGTGTCACCTTAGAAACAGCCCTGGGTGGTTCTCCACACTGTGTCACCTTAGAAACAGCCCTGGGTGGTTCTCCACACTGTGTCACCTTAGAAACAGTCCTGGGTGGTTCTCCACACTGTGTCACCTTAGAAACAGCCCTGGGTGGTTCTCCACACTGTGTCACCTTAGAAACAGCCCTGGGTGGTTCGCCACACTGTGTCACCTTAGAAACAGCCCTGGGTGGTTCTCCACACTGTGTCACCTTAGAAACAGCCCTGGGTGGTTCTCCACACTGTGTCACCTTAGAAACAGCCCTGGGTGGTTCTCCACACTGTGTCACCTTAGAAACAGCCCTGGGTGGTTCTCCACACTGTGTCACCTTAACCGCACTTCTTGAGTCTGGCTGGCAGTGGCTCTGCCTGGACATTTTAGCATGTTGTTATTGTTTTGTGCCTTAAAAGAAGATTTAAAAAAGGAGCTCGGAGTGTGTTTTATGAGACTAGCGGCAGTCCATAATTCTCTCTGGGATCAGACGCGAGCCCCTCAAAGGGGGCTGGATTAGTCGCACCCCTTCCTCCTCGTGAACCGGAATGTAATAACCTCTCCGCGGCCCCGTAATAAAAAGCAGCCCATGCGCAATGAAACGTTGATTATATGCATATTAAAAGCACTTCATCCGGAGTTCTGCTCACAAAAGCCGGAACACCGTCACAGAGAGGGTCCCTCTCAGCCTGAGGCCTGCGATTCCCCCACAATAATTGTAATTTGGCCATAAGTAGCTTAGGCTCTTCGTTATCCCCCAATAGCGGAGCAGGAGTAAAGGACACAGGAGCAGTAACGCTGGGGATTATTGTGTTTTTGGGCCGGGGGGGGGTGGGGGTTCACCTCAGCCACTCGACATTTGCTTCAGGTCATCCGTGCCTAATTTCACCCACATTCGGCTCTGAACAAAGGTGCGACCGTCACCCCTTGCTGGGGGTCCAGTGAGTGCAGAAAATACACCCCCCCCCCCCCCAAGCTCGCTGGTGTGCGACACCCCCCCAGTGGCCACCTCTTCTGCATGCTCGGTGCAATAATAGTGCTTTTCAGGGATTTCTGCATGTGTGCCAACCATGTGTAAAAACACTCCCATGCCAAAAAAAAGCACTCTTTTAAACCTTTTCAATTATATTAACTTAACAACAGAAGAACAGACACAAGCCTCCCTCCCGAAAGGGCAAAGCACATCGATGAGGACCGTGACATATGGGATTTACCTCACTTAGGCAGTAAATAGCAGCTAATAGATTTTATATGCAGTGAAATGACACTCAGATCTGCCAATGAATATCCACAATGGGGTCATTATGCTTCTGCATACATGAGGATGTAGAATTGTGATACTTTATTTGGCCATTTTTCTTCAGTCTACTGCTGTCCAGTGCTTGTTGCTTCCGTTGGCGTGAAGAAAAACTTCTGCATGTTGGAACGAAGAAGAACTTCTCGGCACCCTTAGTAATTTAAAGATTCCACACTGCGCGGCGAAGAAGGTGGGAAAGATGGAGATCAGGGGCTGGTTTGCGGGACGGGAGCCTCGCGGACCCCCGTCCCGTCGACGGAGAGCCGCAGACTGAGCGAGCGGTTGGAATGAACCACCCCGAACGGGACTGTCAGCCGTCACCGCCTTTGAGGAGTCGTTTGGCGAGGAACGACCCTGGGGCTCGAGTGGATGAAGGTGTACAGCTGTAGGACATGTGAGAGGCCTTGTCCGGAGCTCTCAAGAACCCCCACAGTGATCCTGCGCCAACATGCGTCTCCTAAACCCAACCTGAGGCTTAGTCTCTGCCCCAGACGCCATCGCACTTACAATAATCCTGCTTTCTCCCAGTTTTTTTTTTCATTTTTCAAATAGGGGCAAAAAAGAAAGCGAAACTGTGTCTGCTCTCATGAGGGCAGCGGCGACTTAGGATGGAGTTCAATGGCAGGAGAAAAGAGGGGATGGCCTCCCACCAACCGGCCTAATAAAGCAAAGAAAAGGGAAAAAACAGTCGCCTTTGCCCGCCGTTTTCTGGTCGCCTTTCTTCCTTTTTTTGTCTGCAGCAGAGAGGCCTACAGATGCTGACATTATTTGTGGTTAGGTTAAGATGGACTGAGGCGCCTTTTATTCCCCATTTGTTACTTTCCCATTGATTGGCTCCCTTTTTTGTTTCTTTCACCCGTTGGCTCCCCACTCCACTGATCTCCAGCCCGTGGTGCCAGGCGCTGAAAGAGGGCACCTTGGCTCTCAGATCGGGCCCCTTTTCACTGAGAGCCGGAGGCACCCTGGGTGGGGTTGGCTTCCGGCTGCGTCATCCTCTGTTGTGCCTACACTTTCATCCAGCATGGAGTCTCTGGGGGGGGGGGGGGGGGGGGGGGGGGGGGGGATTCTCCATACCTGAGATGCTGTTTCCTGTTGCTGCCCCGACAAGTTTGGCCCAGAAGTGCTGGAAGTGCTGAATAACGCTCAACTGCCTGGCTTTTAATATTCAAGCAGCTTAATGTGGAGGGAAAAGATTTTGCGTTTCTGTGGGATTTGCCAGCAAAAAAAAATATATACTTTGAACTTAATATAGTGGTGTTTTCCAATCCAGTTGTCACGACATACAGGATGGATGACTGGAGGACTGGCATTTGCGAAACAGAAGGGGCTTTATTGAACCTAAACAAATAGGGACAGGAAATGAACAAGATCGCGAGGGATCAGAACGGGAGGCCAGAACAGGGAAGGACACAGGCTAACAGGAGGAGCGACGTTAAATTAAAACAGCCTACCATTAAAACAGATACCGAAATACATAGATTAATACAAGGCAACAAGCAACAGGTGAGGTCCCTCAGGGACACGTGAGGGAGAAGACAGGCTTAAGCAGAGGTGACGGGCAGGACGTGACACCAATCCTTGGGGACCCCCAGACAGTCCTCATTTTTGCTCCCTCCCCGCTCCCAACACACCTGCACAAGGTATTCTACGTTCTTGATTGTTTCGTTCATGTGTGAGGGAGCGAAAATGTGGACTGACTGGGAGTCCCTGAGGACTTGGTGGAGAAACAATGTAACACACCTATGTGTGCAATCTCTTTCATAGCATCCGCACACATATTTTTTGGAGAACTTGCTCCAAACATGAGCGAATTATGGGTAAACTCAGGTGCTGTTTATAGGGGATGGAGTCAAGTTACAGACAGGGACATTTCAGGCTTGTTTGACAGCCCTCATCCAAACATCTGCAAACATGCAGGGATTGCACAGCACATTCAATGGGGTCTGCCCCCGGGGGCTGGGAATGGAGGTTCTGCTGCCTGTATGTGGTGGAGAAGCGCAGATGGCTGTTTAATCTCCTGCCAGCTCCTCCACTCTGCTCCTCACCAACGCACCTGGTGGTCTGTACAGAGCAGTTCCGGAAATGGCCACTAGTGTATGCTGTTGTTGAAAGATGCTTCTTTTCATATGAATACTGGGAGCAAAACTCAACAAAAGCATTATAGTCTTTAGTTTCTGTATTTACTGATAAACCCGATGACCATCTCAAATTTTACAGTTCTTTTGCATTCACAGATTCTATAAAAAGGATCTCCGGCCATTCGTCTTTAACTATTGTGGCACATACTTCGACAGAATTAAAGATTCTTAATGAATCCTGGGCTTTTTGGTCCTTAACGAAGGTGCAGAACCAGGTGATAGACAAAGGCCAAAGAGAAAGTGAGCATCTTGAGTCATCAGGACAAAGAGACTTCTATCAAATGTTATGGTGCCAGATGATAAAGAGAAAAATAAAGTGTGGAGACAGACTGTAATGTCTGCTAGCACAGATTACAGTCTCATTAAGTGGAGCTGTTGAAGGCTGAGGTGTGAGGGCTCTAGGTGTACAGTACACTCCTGGACAACAAAATGGGCCAATGCTTAATGTTTTTTGACCGTGAGTGTTGTGGTCTGTTGAGGGCTGTGTTACATTTGCTCGCCATGTTACGCCTCCTGGGAATTTTGCAACTACAGTGATTATGTGCCTTTGGACCAAGGTTGTCACACATCTTGAGGTGCTGCAGGGTGGGGGAGTATTTTGCTCTTGGGGTGTCTGATAAGTGGCCCCAAGCTTTGCACTCGACTGTGTGTGCGTGTCTGTGTATGAAAATGGGAAATGAAGCATTGTTTTGTTTCTCTTACAATCCTTCAGTTTCCTCAGCAAAATCCTACATTGTCTTGAGCCCCAGCCCCCTCCCCACCCAGCACCACCAGCAGCCCAGCTGGATGGGGCCCAGAGGGCAGCGCCGTGCCCAGCGCGGGAGCCGTGGAGGGAGGCTTGGCTCGAGGTGACAGGTACTCTTCACCCAGCCAAGCGGGGGCCATTTCCCAGCACACCAGCCTCCTGCTGCTAGAGAATTTGTCATCCTGTTGGGGTCCTTGTCTGTGCCGCCAGCCACGGGGCCCCGATGAGATGCGGGAAACTCGATTAGGCCCCAGGATGGATGAGACAGTGGCAGGGGCACAGTAGGACCCAGCGCACCAGCCCCCACCACCCCCCCCGGCAAATCTCTGCTAATCAGAAGTGAGTCAGGCCATTTAACATTTTATTTACGGTGATGAAAGCATCTTCAGCATTAACTGTCAAACCCGCCAGCACCAGCAGGTCCATGTTTGGCCAGTGGGAGGCGCTCTCCATCACCACTCTGACCCGATGAAATTCCCCTCCTGTCTTTTTTGGAGAGACATGAAATCACGCCCGAAAACAATGACTTCCCTATGCTTAATTAGCAAAAAATAAATAAATGCAACCTGACTCCAGCATGGCCTATGAAGAGGGAGATCATGTGACTGTAGTACCTGGACAACTGGGTCTGTTCAGATGCAAATGAGTGGCACGATCCAGTCTGTAACTTACCTCTTTGGCTCATTGTCTTGGGTGACGCATTTGATGCCATGTGTCAATGATGCAGTTTTGCCAATGATGTTACATCATAGATGCTAACAGATTGTTTCCCAGCATCCGTGAACATACTGAACCCCCCCCCCCCCACGACCACCTCTGTACATTTTTTCCGACTCCCCCCACCCATTCTTTTTCCCATCAGCCACTGTTCTGCCAAGTCAGTGAAGTATGAAGGTTGTTTGCTGGGTGGTATTTGGTCTGTCTTTGTAAACTTCTCAACCCTAAAAATGTTTAACAAAGAAGCCGCGGGCCCATCGCTGTAACAGCTGTAGGGGTTTTAACTGGGCGTGTGATCGTTCAAACGGCCGCAAATAATCGCTCTGACGTATAACGATAATTAGCGTTTTGCTGACGTTCGCTGGTGATATTGCGTGCAGCTCTTATAGCGGTAGATGACATTTCGTGTTTTATGGCTTTATGTTCGCAATGTTTTTTCCTTTTACGAAATCCGGCCTTTGTTGTTTAATTTATACGATTATAGTCATTTACTTTTACTACTTATAAAGATAGCAGCTGACGTCGCATAACTTTATATGTACAGCTTTATGGTTTGAGTAGACTGAGTACTCTTGAAAACACGGAATAACAGAAAACATAATGTGTGCAAACAGGGAACTGTCACATTTATGAAAATGAGTGTTTTCTCATGGCTTACCTCAACAGTGCTGTGATGGATCGCAGTTTAATTTAAGATCGTATTGGCAAATATATATTGGTTTTATAGCTCATATTGATGGCTGCTTTATAATGCTAGTTATGCAAAACAAATGCGTACGAAAATAGGACTATTCTATGCATGCTGTAAATAATACTACATTTACTAATTTTACTAAAGCAGGATTATGTAAACAGTTATAATGCCAGTTAGGCATGACTTGTAGTTTGCCACTGTTAAGTCTGTTTATACTGAATGACACATCTAATCAACTCAGTTTTATATATTGTAACAACTTATTTTCAGCTCAAATCGCAATCTGGTAATCAAATCTGGTAAGAAGCTAGCCCCATCTATTGGAAAGTTGTAAAACTGCATGCGGAAAAATACTTTCAAAATGATGTTGCCAGGATGCTTACATCTGTTGCTGAAGTAGTTAAAATTTAAAATTACTCTTTGGCATGATACATTTTGGTTTGCTCATGCGGTTATGTGCTCTGCC
This sequence comes from Paramormyrops kingsleyae, assembly GCF_048594095.1. Taxonomy (NCBI): domain Eukaryota; kingdom Metazoa; phylum Chordata; class Actinopteri; order Osteoglossiformes; family Mormyridae; genus Paramormyrops; species Paramormyrops kingsleyae. The sequence continues at coordinate 16,237,023 of NC_132817.1, read as the reverse complement.
AATATTAACTCCAAATATTGATTTTGAATAATGTGCCTCTTTTGCATAATGGCATTATTCATATTTCCAATAATATGTGATGACAGTCCACCAAACCGGTGTAGTGGAAATTATTGGTGGCCGTTGCCAAACACCTGTGAGGAGTTACTATCCAAGAAAGGTCTAACGGAGGCATTAAAGCGGGTTGCTGACAGACGTGTCTCCACAGTCTCCAAAGGCCAGGGTACGACCCGGTCCGACCCGGTCCGCTCCTCCGCGATGTTTGTTGCCAGCTGACAGACATTAACACTGGAAAACTGAAGTAAAAGTCACATGAACAAAGATCCTGATGAAGATTTGATAAGCAAACTTGGAAGCATGAATGAGACACAGCCATTAGAGGATTCATTGAGTTACTGGTTTTACTGGTTGCGACCAGAGATATATATTATAACATAAAGTTACTCAAAATCTATTTATACCTCTATCTCAGTTATATTTTTCATATTTCGTGTTCAGAGTTTCATACTTTGTATTTATTTAGTCCAAATATTAAAACTGTGACATACAGAAGAGGATTAGGGCCACCATGAAAATATTATTTGAATTCTGACTTTAATCTCAGAATTCTGAGTTTAGGAAAAAAAGTCAGAATTCTGAGATTAAAGTCAGAATTCTGAGAAAAAAGTCAGAATTCTGACATTCTAATAATATTTTCATGGTGGCCCTAATCCTCTTCCGTAGTGACATGCTAAGGAAATAACACAATGATTTGTTTGTTGAAAAATCTTGATTGATTTTATTGGAACATTATTTAATTTTGTAAGACTTACACTGATGCTACAGGATACCTTACTCAAGTGCTTCAGGTCTTCTTCCCCAAGGCTGCAACAACACTTTCCCATCTCAAGAGTTCAATGTGAATGTTTTGTTCACAGGTCTATCTTACTCATATGTTCAGTGAGGGAGCGAAGATGTTAAAAGGACGCAGGTTAAAAGTTAAGAATGATGGTGGCATTGTTGCATTGGGTGGAGTCTGACCACTTCTGTTCATCGGCAAAGGTCAGCCTCCTGCCATCTTCATCGGAAAACTGAACTTCTAACTTGACCGCCGGACACCGCGGCACCGTGCACCGTATGGAGACCTTTCCGTTCATTTCATGAAGGGAGCAGCTCTTCGTTCTGTGCCTCTTGTCTCCTGTAGACACAGGATAATTGTTTACTGCGCTCTCAGCACACACCAGGTCCTCCCGGCTCAGGAAGACCAGGCCACGGCCTTTCAAAGGCTTCGGCTTCGCGCAGTAAATCTTCTCCACGTCCGACATCAGCAAATTGGCATCAGTCAGCCAATCGTGGAAATCGCGCATGTGGCAGTCGCATTTCCAGGGGTTGCCTTGCAAGCGTACTGTGCGAAGGGAAATTAAGGGTATGAACAATCCCTCAGGGAGGCCCTGCAGGTCGTTGTCAGAGAGGTAGAGCTTCTCCATTATTTCCTGATCATCAAACAGATCTGCCTCCACACTGCTAATGTTGTTTTTGTCTAGGTGAATGCTTATCAGATTAGAGAGTCCAGTGAAAGCCGCTGCTGGCAGAGCTAGGAGATGATTCGCAGACAGGCTGAGGTGCTGCAAGCTTGTTAGGTTTCTAAACACATCTTCTGGAATAGTGGAGAGCCGATTTTTGGCCAGAACCAAGTCAGTGAGGAATGACATGTGTTGGAAAACTCCAGTGGAGAGTTCGACAAGCCGGTTGTCCTCTAGATTCAGCTCTTTCAGGTTTGGTGGGAATGTCCCCGGCGCTATTTTGGTAATAAGATTCCCCCGGAGATGCAGCTTGTTTAGATGTTCCAGCCCTGATAGGAGGTTCAGATGAAGATCTTCAATTCTGTTCCCCTGCAGTCCAAGTTCTCTTAGATGAGGCATGTTGATGAATGTGTCTGGGTGGAGAACACTTATGAGGTTGTGGTTCATTCTGAGTGTCTCTAGCATAAGGAGGCTATTAAAAATATCTTTATCCAGTGTTAAAATCTTGTTTTCGGAAAAGTCTAAGGAACGGAGCCAGCGGAGGTGGCGGAATAACAGCCTAGGGAGGTGATCGATGGCATTGCCCTTTAGTTGCAAGATTTCCAGCTTCTGTAGTGAAGCAAATATGCTGTCATCCAGGGTCTTGAGCTGGTTGTAGTTGAGTAGCAGCTTGGTAAGATTGCCCACCCTTTTGAATGTTCCTGTGCCAAGGACCTTGAAGTTATGGTTGCCGCTGATTTCCAATTCTTTCAGCTCCAGCAATCGGTTGAAGGCCATCTCAGAGACACCATTGAGGAGATTGTTAAGGAGCATCAACTTCGTGAGGCTGGAGTTTAGTGGGAAGGATTCTAGGTGGATGCTTTTAATGCTTGTCGTCATGATTACCAACTCCTGGACCTCAGAGGATAAGTTTTGAGGCATGTCCTTGAGAACATCTTCTGAGCAGAAGACTTTTGATGGAGTGAAGCACTGACAGCCTTTTGGACAACAATCAACATGGTAGCAGAGTTGGAGGAGCAGAAATACAGAAATTCCAAATGCCCTGGTCATTTTTTTTCATCTACAAAACACAACATAAAAGTTACGAGTGATTGCAGGTTCTCTCAAACATGAAAAACATCATGTTTTTCCATCATGTTTCTCAAGTCAAGTGTCAGTTACCTGTGGCCTGTACTAAAAAGCAGGGTTACTGGCTTATCGGGGTAACTTGTCGAATTTAAGGTAGTCTGGGCAAAATGTAAGTGAATGAATATGAAGTCCATTTAAACCGTGGTACCTTAAATCCGACAAGTTACCCCGATAAGCCAGTAACCCTGCTTCGTAGTACAGGCCACAGGAGTACACTTCATCTAATCTCCTAATCATACTCACGAAAGAACCAAGATATCTTGCATATGCCTTTATGAATGTATATGTTTGAATGTCTTTCATTTAAACACAGAGGAAAGACAATTTGATAGCAATAATCAAAATAAGATAGAATTGCCAAGCAGTTCTGAGAAAAGCACTGATTTTAATAGCTTTCAACATACAGCACATTTTAAACACTGGAATCTGAAGAGTGTAGGTTTCACTAAACTTCAAAATTCAACAGGAAGTCTTACCTGAATGCTATAGCCCCTTCAATGAAAAGTGACATAATATTTTAATGTACTTTGACTGAACCAGAGTAACTGTTAATGCAGTCTGCAATCCAGCAACACCCAGAACTTTGGGAACGGTCACAATTCCGCTCACCAATGAACTTGAGGGATGTGTCACATTGGCAAACACTGGGAGGTCGTGTTTAAATAGCTATTATTTGCTACAAATATGTGAATGCATTTTTATGTCTTTGGGATCAGTCTTATTAGTAACAGAAGTGCCCAAAATACTGTATTTTGTTAATAAGCTGAAATATTTGTTTTTGTGTGTTTCCTCTGAAAAGAAATAAAAGGAGGGCGTTTACATTTGTGGAGAAAAAGTAGTGATAAAAATGTAAATACTGACTGTTAACCTGAACTTTGTACTCCACCTATGCCGGAGGGAACACCACTCAATATCTGTCTACAGCTCCTGTTGGTCTATTGAAACTGAAGTTTTCTTTGCTACATGAAACATTTGTGTTTACTTCATTTGTATTGGTTGATGCAATAAAATAACCAGTGTAGTAAAATGAAAAATTAGCAATGTAGTATTTAAATGCTTTTAGTTACATTTTTTTCTCACAAAAAACTAGACTAAAAACACAAACAAAAATCAAATATCCATTGATACAAAAAGCACAATTATTTAAACAACATAAGACAAAATATCACCAAATGAAGGTATGGAAACTATAACCTAATGAAAAAGTTTAGCTACTTCTTCACCATGTTGTGTTTAACATTGACAAATAAAATGCTGATAACAATGTTTTAAATCCAAATTCCAGAATTTAGGCAAATGAAGTAGCCTAGCTACTCCAAAACAAACCAGCGCAGTCGTGGCTGGACTGGCCATCCGCTGTACTGACATTTTCATGATGAGTCTGTGGGCGAGCAGAACTCCCTCGCTGCCCACCGATAAAAATCCTCATTGGTATGTATGTGTGAGGGGCCTGTTTTGGCAGAAGTCCAAGTCCTGAGCATAGCCATCAGCATTTAAATCTCTTCATTTTGACAATTAACATGTGAATGTTACTGACCTCAAGTCCATTAGTATAACATATTTCAGATTCAATTACTTAGCGATTTACTAAGACGCTATTTTAATGATGGGCTTCATTGAAATACTAGGCATTGTTTAACTGAAGCAAAAGCAACATAATCCAGAATTATACATTCTTAAAATGAAACACATTCTGTATTTTTCCCAGTTACTGTGGTGCTTGGACATTGGCTGATGTTAATGAGTCCCTGCTAAAGTTTGACAGGCAATACTTTCTGTCCAGGCTTCTCCGGAAAAGGCAACACAGAAAGGTAATTGAGATCACCGAGGTGGAGATTAAAGTGACGGCGATGAGGGTCATAGCCCTTGACAAGAATCGTTTATAACGGCCCAGATCCTTGTCAGTCAGCTTTGCAATATTGATTCTGCTCAAGTTAAGGGGTGTTTGGCAGACAACTGAGGTGAGGTTTGGCACCTTGGACCAATGGGCTTGGAGCCAGTTTCTGAAAGGAATGATATCATGGTCACATCTCCAGGGGTTTTGAGAAAGCACTATCTCCTCAGTGTCCTGCAGTGAGTTCAGGAGTTCTGTGTGAAGGTTGTACAGAGAGTTGTCATGCAGGTTAACGCACCTCAATCTGGGCAGGTTGTGAAAAATCCCCCTTGGCAGGGATTGGATTTGATTGTGCCTCAGGGAAATGTTGACTAGATTGTTCAGATGCGCAAAGGTGCCCTCCTCAAGGCTGACCAAGCGATTTGTGTGCAGGGACACCTCCCTCAGGTCACTCAGGCCCGCAAAAGCCCCCGCCGAGACAGAGCAGATGGAATTCCGACTCAGGATAAGAAGCTGAAGCTTGGTCAAGTTGCGAAAAATGCCGTCCTCCAAACGAGTTAGATTGTTGCTGTAAAGCCAGAGTTCAGTAAGCAACAGTGGGCCAAAGACACTGGTACCAAGGTTCTCCAGTCGATTCTGGAAGAGGGATAATTTCTGAAGCCTCGTAACATGCAAAAAAATGCCTTCTGGTAGGCGAACCAGATTGTTACGAGAGAGGTATAGAGTTACCAAATTCTCTAGGCTAGAGAAGAGGTTACTTGGGAGGTGTTCGATCTGATTGTCCTTCAAAGACAAGGACTCTAAGTTGGACAGGTCATCAAAGATTCCTTCTGGAATAACTCTCAGTGCATTTTTAGAAAGGTCCAGTTGTCTCAGTTCACCAAGTCCACGAAATAGCTCCTGCGGAAGGTGGCTAATTTTATTCCCACTGAGGAACAGTCTTTGTAAATTCTGCAAGCTGCTGAATAGCTGTACAGGGAGGTCTTGCAATTTATTTTCCATCAAATGCAAATCATTCAGTAGTACATTGTTTTGAAATGTACTTGGCATCACGGTACTCAGTTCAGATTTTTCAAAAGTGAAGTATCTAAGGCTGACTAAAAGTTCAATGTCGTTGGAATTAAGAGCAGAGATCCTTGTTCTACTTATGAAGAGATTAATGGTTTCATGAGGTATATTACTGGGGATTTCTGTGATGGTTTCGTCTTGACATTGTACTTTGTTTGAACTTTCACATAGGCATTTGCCTGGACAGTTTCCAAGGACGGCATTAATGGCATATGCGTTATAGAGCATGCAAAGGTATGTCCTCAGATTCATACTCCAAATACGGTTCATTACAAAGAAACCTAAAAGCCAAAAAGAAACAATGAGTCGGCATTATTTCATATTTATTCATTAATAATAATAAAATGATAATATCATTTTTTATTTCATTGTTCCATCACCCTCATTGCCCCCGATGGCACAATTCATAGTGTTCTTGGGATGCTTGCATAATTCTGTAAAAAATTATTGATTTCATAACAAAAGTCCATTGGCAAGCAATGTTCATCTGCACATGTCTTCCACACAGACATTTTCTGTTTATTTAATGTCATCATGTTTTTGAGTGACTCAAGCACCCAATGACACCATTCGTCAGTGAACTTTTTAATTCAGAACAGCTCTTTTATAACTACAATACAGGTGTCAATTACTACTTGACATGAACATTATACTTAAATTTTTATTCATTCATTCAATATTTCTACTGGATTAAGTAAATATCAAAAGACTTTCGGTGAGCAGTGTCCATTGAGCTCACTGAATGAAGAATCTGGTGTTCACTGAATCAGTCGCACAATTCAGAGTAGTTAAACCGATCACATTACATCAGAGATGTAGCTAGTTTTAGATATTTTACGTTAACACATTTAACTGTTAATTGCATATGTAGGAGCCATACCTGTAATTTGGAAAATATAACGTTAAATTGTTTTCAGTTAGTAAACAAGTAATTGTGCTTCCACCCAATTGCATATCCTAGTCAGAGCTACTTAGTACTGTATATATGAAAGGCCACTTTAATGCATGGGTTTACCCGGGCTGAAGTCCAGGGGGCTCCACCAAAAAGGGGCTTCGACTAACCTTGTCAAATTAAATTTTAAACCTGCAGTTTCCACCTGTCCAGTATTGAAAAATAAAATGCGGTGTCCCATTTTGAGCATTTTATAAAATCTTATCACCAAACGTATCCCCCCGAGAACCATACCATAGTAGAACATAGTGGAGCCCCCGATGACAAGTGAAATAGCTCTGAAACCCCTGTCCGTGTTAATGCACCTCTGTGTGTATGACATATATAACAAAATATAATAGAATGCCCTTTTTTGGTGTGAGCCATCACAATAATTGTTATTTCACGAAGCAAAACATTAAGAAATTTAAAAATATTTTAGCCATAATTTAACCATACCTTTGATGGTCAAAATATGAGTAAGTATCTTTAAAACTGTCTTCTTGTAACACTTGAAATTTTACATTAAGTAAAGGATGAAAAAAAAGTGAAAAATAATATCAAAATAGTGGCATATAAATTTGTGAGACACTGCATAGAAACATACAAGTGTAAAACATGAATACCTCAGTATGCATATATGAATATATTTTATCAACCAGTGTCTATTGTAATAAATACTGGATTACAGTCTTTTTAGTTAAAACTACAGTGTCTATCACTGTGAAATCACATCCCAAAATCCATAAATTCAATTAAACTATTTATAAGCATAGCGGCTCTTAATTTATACATACCTGAAATACCTATTTTTTGAGGAAAGGCTCGAGGAAACCTAATGTTTTTTGCTGTTGAGCAACTATACGGGAACGTTCCAGACTCCCTGCTTATTGCAGTCACTGCTACGCCCCCTGGGATCTGGGCGTCTGTATTTCTGTGGTTGAGATATACATGCTTATCTGTGAAACCATATTTTGCTTCAGCGGCATAGCGGCCAAACTGTAGCTACACTGACCCGCTTATTTAAAGACTTTATGTACTAACGGCAGTAGGGGTTATAGCAATAGCAGTACGTTACTGATCCCGAAGGAAATTCCAAAAGTTACAGCAGCACGCACAGAAAGTGACGTCACTGTACATATGCAAAATACACAAGACACAATACTGTACAAAACACACAATACAAAACTAAACCACATTGTGCCAAATGAAGTGTGCAACATTTAAATAGAATACAGTTCTTGAGGGAAAGAGGGAAGAGACAGAGGGTACTGATTCTTCACTTCCCCGTATTCTTTATCATTCTCTTCTTCAGACTAAGGAGTCTGCTAGTTATCATTGCAAATTTCGTCTAAATGGCCAGTACATTTAATAAACTAGCGCAGTCTTATGACGGAGCATCCGGATTCCTACAACCATTATTTCGTCTTAATGTTCTTCTCACCAGGGGGCGACAGAGTTCAGTTTACGTCAACTTTTTTTTTTTTTTTTAGATTTTTTTTAGTTGCTTCCACAATTTTTTAACATTAATACAATATATATATTTTCCGTATTTAAAAAAATGTAATAAATTCTAAGGAAAGTGCCATTATCATGAATTTGGTACAGTAAGGGTGACCAGATAATCCATGTGGAATTCATGTCTTTGAGCTAGGGCAGGATTTGTAAACTACCGTTTCAATGAAAAGTACTTCACTTAAGCACTGAGTTCTTCTTGTGGGCTGATTGGTCAGTCACCTATAATCATGCACTTTTTGGCCTTTTTGTTTTAAAGTAGTTTGGAAAACCTGAAGTAGCTCAAATTGCCGTCCCTGGCATGGATTACCTGCTCATCCTAGTTCAGCTGAGTTTTGGTTGACAGTTGTGTGTTTGGAAGATGTAAAAAATGTACCAAAAGTTAGTCCATGTTATATGTTCAGTGGCCAATCTTATCCGCAAAAGGCTGGTGTGTGTGTAGGTTTTTGGGATAACCTTCAGGTCAACTGCTCTAACTCAGGTGTGAGGATTCTTCAGCCTATCCGTCTTCTAATTAGTAATCTACTGCACACACAATCGCCCTTTCTATATAAGATTGCCCATCCCTAATCTAGCTAGTACTGAGTAGGACCCAGTTTGAACTTCAAAACTGCTTCAAGGGTAGATGAGCAGTGAAGTCACAGAAGTCTTTCTGCACACCTCTGTTATACCGAGCTGTTATTTTTCCACTTCCTCAATTGTTTTGGCCCTACAGCCACTGTCTGGATGTTTTTTGTTGTTTTTTTTGTTTTTTGCTTACTGCACCATTCTCTGTAAACTCTAGACACTCTAGTGTGTGGAAATCCCAGGAAAGTGGCTGTTTCTGAGATACAGACACAATCACATCTGGCACCGATGATCACACCACATACATAGATCGCTTGCATTATGTGTCTAAGGTATTCTAATGCTTAGCCAAGCAGTAGCTGAACCTCCTGAGAGTGTCTCTGCACTGTATTAATATTGCAGCTCCATGCTTTGCTGTTTGGAGGAAATGTCGGTTCGTATTAACAAACGGGCGTACCCAATGAACTGGCAACTGAGCACGACAGTTATTTCGCTATGACATTGTTAGTTTATTCATGTATTCTTTAAGCTGTACAACATACCATAACATAGAGTCTAACACCCTTTTCCTCACACAGCTTTGTATTATTACGCAGAAATGTAACCAACTTCACAACTCTGTTAATCCTTCTGGGAGTAATACCAATACAATTACAACAGAGAAAAATATCTTTAGGTAAAACACATCGAACGTGGAATGTGAGCCTTTTACAAGTTAAAAAATTCCCAAATGTTTTTAAGCATGGAGAGCATGTGAATGAAAGGAAACACGGAGCAGCACATCATGACAAGGTAAAGAAGGAGGAGCCCACAGCGGCAGTGCCTATGTTTTTCGTCTCCACCCCTCTCTCGGTTGCCGCGTCACACGCAGTACTTCCAGAAGCAACCTGTAGGTGGAGACAGGGTGCCGTTACCGTAATGGCAAAGACCATTCAACATGCGCCATGGCAAATACATGCTTCAGTGAGTGCCAGTCTAACTGTATGCCTTTTTGGAAGGGAATAGGAGAACAAGCCAGCTTCACTCATAGAGAGCAGAAGCAGGAATCGAGGCCCCAAACCTGGAGTTGTGAGGAATCGATGCTAACCCTCTTAGAGGGTAATAATAGAGGATACATTTATGGTAGAACATAACACTATATAGTGCTGATGAGTGATCAGCCTCCCATTTCACGCACATACATACTTCTTTTGCTTGGCAAGGACACGTCGGCTCCGACTGCATCTGAGATCAGCTCGTTCTGCAGATCCACATCCTCCTTCAAGCCCCCCAGCTGAAAGACATTGAACTGGTCACCTGACAATCTGAGATATGCAGAGAAACAGCAGAACATCTGCGTCAGCCCAGGAGAAACTCCTCAAACCCTCAAGCCACCCAAGATGCCTCTGCTTACGAATGATGAGGGACATTCTCAGGGCACCAGGTGTGGTAGATCTGTAACTTATAACCACAAGGTTGTTGGTTCAGGTGCTAAGTAAGGGAACTGCAACCGAATCCTTGAACAAAATATGAATAGCAAAAATAGCCAAAATGTTCAGCTGTACTATCTAGTAAGCTATTTACTTGGCTCAGATTAAAGAATTTAGGGATTCTGAAGACCAAAACTGAGTTCATACCTCCTCCAGCTCTTCCATTTTGCGTGCCATCTCCAAACCTATCAGGAGAAGATGATTGTACACAGAACGGTCATTATGTTATCCTTTGCCATGTCTGTAACTGAAGACAAAGCTCAGACACTCAAAGAAGGAAATGAAGTGCTTACCAATGACTTCGTTTCTGCTTATGGGAACCAAGCCCTTATGGAGCAACAATGCTACAAGCCTGTTCTGGACATCTGTGTCTTGTCTTGGCTGAAATTGATGGCTAACTGTAAAGGAAAATAAGATCAGTCAAGGCTCTGATTGTTAAGGGGTTGTTGTATTGTTTTAATTCATATACCAAGTAGTGTACAAACACAAAGAACCAAAGATTGTATTAATCATTGAATACAATCCTAAGGGATCTACTATTACATTTTTAAAGACATTGTCAGTCTGGAAATACCAGTTTGATACTGATACATCACTCTTCCTCAGAAATTAAACAGAATTTTTGGTAACACTTTACTTATAATGTAGAAATAATGTAGTACTGCACTCTTACTCATTGTATTAATTAACCAGAAGCTACGTGTTAGTTTCATACTAATCACATGTTCGTTCATCATTGATCAATCATAACGGTTCATGTATTTCATGCAGTTACTATTACTTTGATGATAATTTGTACTTGTGTAATGTCCGAGTTAATACATTTCTTGTTACCTTTATTTTTTTTTACACAAGTTTTTACCGATTATACTAAAGCATTAAGCAGACAAATTTATGATCAAGTTTCTGTTAAGAAGGAATTACTAGAGAGTTAATAGGAGTGGATCCTTTGTATCCAAGGTAAAAATAAATAATACGATGATCTTGCATAGATAAAATATCTGAATCCTGGCACGTCCAGACCTCCCTACCCTATGTTTATTTGAGTGTGTGCAAGTTACACCGCACAACCATCCAACCAATTTTCAACCATTTATCCAAAACATAATCGTGGGTAGGACTGGAGTCTATCTCAGGCAGCACAGGGCAGAAGGACAGGGTAACTCAGGACAAGGTGCAAATCGAGACCAAGAGTTTGTCTCGACCAACAGTTGCGTATAAAGAGACAGTTACAGAGTACCCAACAGGCTGGTTGAAACAAAAACTTGTTCTGGATTTTTTACTTTCTGGACCTGAACTATCCACCTCTGGCACATACACGCACAGTCATAAGCTATTCCCAATCTAAACATGCCGGTTAGCTTAACTACATATCTTTGAACTATGAAAGGAAATCAGAGGACTTGGCCAAATTCTACACACGGGGATTTGAGCTCCCATCCTTGGAAGTGTCTGTGTAACAACGCATTATGTAATGATGCAGCATTATGTAATACGTAACTCAACAGAATGTAACAAATTGAATGATGATAACAATAAGATAATGATGATGATGATAATTATAGGGTAATGTTGCAATATAAAATTCTATAAATAAAAGTCTATAAATTTGTAACATTTTGTTGAGTTATTACAAAATTCGGTGTTATTACATAATGCATTTTTACATGGTGTGTAACAACGCATTGTGTAATAACATCGCATTATGTGTTAAAATTTGTTACAATTTGTCAAGTAATTATATAATGCATTGTTACAGTCAGTCAACCCATTACAAATTCCATCATTAGCGGCTATAATGACTATAAGTTATAACCGCATGTTGTAGCATCACCAGCAAAAGCCCCGCAGATTCAGGCAGCGCTAGTGCCATAGGTGACTCTGCAGATCACGATTCAGGCTAGAGGTGCACGGCTTTCGTACCTGGCGATGGGAGGCTTCGGGAATCGGCACCGGGGATGTGGACCAGCAGCAAAGCCACCAGCGTGGGACAGAAGGTCACGGAGGCGGTTCGGACCATGTCGGCGCAGGCGGTCTGTTCCAAGGTGTGCACAGCCAACCAGGGACTCGTCTGTCTCTTCACTGCATCCCAAGCTCCAGCTTTTAATCAGAGGGAGAGGGAGGGACCAGGGTCGGAAGGGGCCACCCCCCCGACCCCTGTAGCCGTAAATCCATAGAACGACATGGAAGCCGGATGATCAATCTACGCAAGAAGGTGGAGGATTATGAAAATGCGACGCGCGGCCTCTGGCTCCAGCAACGCTCCCTCCATCAGCCAAATAAAAACCGAGCGAAAAGGAAAAGAAAGATAGAAAGGATGGCTCACTCTTGGAGGTGTTATTTATCACTTTTATTTCTTGTATTGCTGCCTTGGCAGGAACAGTCTTTAATTCATTTAAATTCCTCCATTTTATAAAAAAAAAAAAAAAAAAGAAACGGCGAAGACATTTTTCAAACATGGTTAATCAACCTAAGTGCATAGAGTGTGTGATACTGCTAAATTTATGTTTTGGGCCAAATTTGGAGTAGAAACCTAACATAAGGTACGGATCCTATCTCAGTTCCAGCAGAAACAACTGAACAGGAAGAAACACTGAGAAGCTCTTGTTTGCTAAGCATATGCAGGGAGTGACACCTTATGGGTGCCAGTCCAGTTTCTCCTGTCCTGCTCATGTTCATAGGGGAACCTCAAGCCTAGGCCAAGGAGCACAGGGTATAGCATGGGGAATATGGGCAAATACACTCACAATAACACGAAGGAAGACCTCAGAGACACAGAGTCACATGACTACATGCCTTTGGACACCAGGAGGAAACCATCAGAAACACAGAAAGGACATGAAAACGAAACACACACCGAGTCGGGGGTGGGACTCAAACCAACAACCCACAACCTTTCGATTTCCTTGCTTGAAAAGGAGTAGGCAGAAGTATAAACTTTTTTGGTCCTACCCCATTCATACCATATCACTTCAAGATTAACCTCCTTCAAACAGCTGAATAAATGAACCTTGCAACAAAACCAGCAATTCTACACATTGATCGGGCAAGAAGCATAAAGGCAGGTTAATACACACTCTAATCTCAAGAACCTATATATACAGTGCCAGTCAAAAGACATAGAAAGGTTTACTTGTATCATTCTCTACAGTTTAGAATCATTATAAAGATCTATAACGTAACATATATGGAATTATGCACTGACCAAAAAATGTATTAAACAAATAAAATTATGGGTTGAATGAAAAAATGGGTTGGACTCAGAAGGTTGCCAGTTTAGGTCCCAGTGAATGCAAAGTTACCACATCATTGGACTCTTGAGCAAAGCCTTTAACCCCAATTGCTCCATGGACTGGCTGATCCTGCAGTCTCCTCTACTCCAGATCCATGAGGTGGCCTCCTGGGATGCTCTGCCTGCTGTCCTGAAGGAGGTCCCACATATGCTGAGCTCTCATTGGCTGCTTTTCCTTCACTCTCTGGTCAAACTCCACCAAAACCATTCCTACCTAGGTGAGGTGGCCAGGTCATGTGATGCGACACCATTACTCTCCTTTGTAGGTGGATTAACGCGTCCAAACTGATTATGTGTGTGTGTGTGTGTGCGGTCCAGGTATACCTTACCTTGTGGGGACCAAATGTCCCCACAACGTGATGAATATCCATTTTTAACCTTATGGGGACCAGGTTTTCCTTGTCCCCATATGGGAAAATTCTATTTTATAAAAATCCGTAACTGCAATGAAAAAACTAAAAATGCAAAAACTCTTGTATTTTGTTTAGTTACTTATGGTTATGGTTTAGGTTGTCATAGTTATCATTAGCATTTTTCCCATGCAAATGAGCGGTCCCCAAAAAGATATGATTACTTGACTGTGTGTGTGTGCGTGCATGCGTAGTTAAATAAAGCTATATAAACATATATGTTCCCCTTAACATTGTTTACACCTTTATGCTCTTTAAACTTTTTGTGTTATATTTTTTTCAGGTGTATAACCAAAGCTGCAATAAAACTGTGACACTAGAATTTATTTCCAGTAGATTGATCTATATATTTTAATTAACTGAGGTCAAGTGGTCATTGACTCACCATTATTTCTGTCCAATGACATTCCAGAGTTAGACTAAACGCTTGAGTCTAATTGACTTATGTAATTCATCCTGGTGTATTAAATGTGTCCCGTTTTGTCTCATTTACTGTGTAAATTGAATGACGTAGGTTTTCCTAATTGTATTTTGTTTGTCGTTGCATGTGTTTTAGCAAGTATTAAAGAGATGGTTTTATGGCACTAGGCAGAGGGAAAGCTGGGAGCATGAATATGTCATACAACATTAATTTCAAAATACTTTTACTTTTAATATCAACCTTTGTTGTGAAACCCTGCATCTTCTAGATGAACTACACAGTTATATTGTTCATTCAGTAAAGCTAGAAATATGTTTCATTATACAAACAAAGAAAAAAATAGTATATACTGTAGAAATGTTTAGGCAAAAGATGATGTCATACGTATCGTGAGGCTGCATGGGATAGGCTGACTTTGAGTGATGTCACAGTGGAGCTTAGCAACTTTCAGATAGAGCAGGACTTAGAGGGAACACAGTATGGCAGGGAGGGGCAATGAAAACAAAACAACACTCAGCTGGGAGTCAATTATTACCGCCGGCTGATGACAATCAACCTGCTTCTCCTTGGGGCTTGAAAGGGCACTCCAACGCCAAGGTAGGAAGGAGGAAGAACTCTCTTCTCCCCCACTGCACATATACAGTGGCATGCCAAAATCTGGGCACCTCTGGTCAAAATTTCTCTTACTATGAATCGCTATTACTAAGAATAGCTAAACAAGTGACCCAATTTCCAAAAGGCATGAAGTTAAAGACAACATTTCTGTATGTTTCTAAAGCAAGATTACTTTTTTATTGCCATCTTTTACAAATAGCGAACAGACCCAAAGTCTGGGCACTCTGCATAATCATTGCTTAATAATACCCCCTTTGGCAGGTGTCACACCTTGTAAATGCTTTTTGCAGCCAGATAAGAGTCTTTAAATTTTTGTTTGGGGATTTTCGCCCATATTTCATTTCAAAAGGCTTCTGGTTTTGTGAGATTCTTGGGCCTCTTTTTATGACTATCCACAGATTTTTGACCTTCTTCTTCTGTCTCTTGTGGATTTTGAGGTTTCTTAAGATCATGACCATGTTGCAACTCCTTTCATCTTCAGCTTTTTTTACAGTGTGTTCCCTTCCAAAATTTGTTGGCAACCAATTCTACTAACTGCAATTTTTAAATTACATTACGAACTGAGGAATCGGCTACTATAAAATGCTCTGCTATCGTGTTATAACCGTCTCCTGCTTTTTGGGCATCAGTTTAATTTTCACAGTGCTAGGCAGCTACTTGGATGAGCCCATGGATGCTAATTGTTGGGACAAGGTTTGAAGATCAGAGTATTTGCATCACCTGGCCTTTCATAAAAATGATTGTGAAACAATTAATCAATCAATCACTTTAAATAGTACAGTTTTAACTACAAGTTTACGAAGTGCTTTAAAAGAAAAAAAATACGAAATTAAAATAACTACAAGAAATTTTAAAATATGTGCATAAAATAATGACTTAACTGATATTCATAGGTTATTATATGCAATGGGGAAAAGATGCATTTTCAGCCTAGTTTTGGAAGCAGTAAGACATTCAATAGCTCTTAGGATTTCTGGGAGTTTGGGGCCATAGTGAATAAAAGCTGCTTCCTTCCTCCTCAGAGGGGTTTCAGGAATAATCAGAAAATTACTGTCAGATGATCTGATGGTCTGCCTGGGAGATACCTTACAATCATGTCACTGAGGAAGAATGGAGCAGCACCATGTAAAGGTTTAAAAATTAGCAAAGGAACTTTAATTTAAAATCAATCCTAGTAGCTGGTTACCAACCATCTGATGTGGTTGGTGCACCTGAATTGATGGAGGATCCAGCCAAAGGAAGAGGTTAGAGCAATACAGGAGACCAGACCATGACTGAGATGACGAAGCAAACCTTCACATGGCCTGCCTGTTACCTGAAAACCACCATGTAAGATCTGGACTCAGAGCAAGCACTGAGAGATGAATCTCATGATACTCAAACTCCTCCATGGGATGATTCAAAGTTCACAGGCTCACTGGCTACAGAATCCATCAGCTGTCAACTTGGCCCCGCCTCCTGAGGAGTGCGCCAGTACCAGGTCACCCTATTGGAGCCCTTTTAGAACCTGGCAGCACAGCAACACTGGCAAGACCAACCTGCCTACACAGCCAACCTCCAGGAAACGTTCGTACCCCATTGCTTGCTTCCAAGAGGACGTGTGTCACAAAGGCGAGGATGGTTGAGCAAATCTCGGTATCTCCTAACCCTGGTTTATTTCAGAAGATCACCCACATTACAATTTTTCTCAGGCACTTAACCACATTGGTCAAAACAGCAACCCCATTCTCTACCCAGCCAACACAACCTGTGAAGCATTAACACATCTCTGTAAAACTCCCTGCTTCTCTCCTGTGGCTCAGGCCACAAATTTAGAACATCACACCTTATATGTTCTATTACAATGCAATGTGGGGAAAAAATAGCGATAGACAAAATGACACTTCATGAACCATTTGTTGTACTTATTGATGCCACTAGATGGTGCTATCTGGTCAAAAAAGGGGTACAAAGCATAGTATCCAAGAGCACCATCTAGTGGGGTAAAAATACAGCAACTCACTATAAAAAAAAAAGTCTGCTATGAGGAATATAGCAGTCTTCTGCGATAATTGCCTCACAAGCAAAATTCACCACATCAAGTAAGATCCATAGGATGATAATATTGGACTGTCTTGCATCTGCCTTTTCTTGAAGCGCAAGTCTAAAAATGCAATGAGGCGTTGTACAGTCCAATCAAGGGTATGTGGCCAATGACAATATTCATTGAGATGGTAGCAACCATGGTGATGTTTGCGCCATGTTGGCCTGGCACATCCACTGTAGCTCTGTGGCCAATGGCGTTCTTCCCTCTCCTCCTGACTTTCCCCAAGTTGAGTCCAGCTTCATAAACAGCTGTGGTGAGTCACTGCCATCATTAAAGTTCCATTATTCTCCAAAAAGAAACAAAGACGACAACAAAGCAAATCATGCAAAGCACCATCAAGCAGAAACACAGTTACAGGACAAGCATTGAGAATAATACCAACCTGTACATACTGGTACCTCAGTTCCTTCATTCGCTCAGTGCTTCTTTCAAATAGTACCTTGTACAACTGTTTCATTCTGAGTTGATGCTTATGCAGCAGTTTCATTCTGAGTTGATGCTTATGCAGCACACAATCCATTGGAAGTCTTCACTCCACTCTATAGATTGGATCAATTGGAGGTCTTCAGTCCACTCTATAGAGGAATGCATAGACAACATTCATGCTATACAGTAATTGGTTTCATGTTGGACTAATGCGTGATTGCTAAAGAAAATGTGATTCATAGCTTAGTCTGTACAGGTGCAACAGAGAATCTACTGAGGCTGGGTTGTGCCCTCTGACCCTCTGCTCTCATTGTGAGGTCATGATTTATCATGGATCTCATTTGAATTACAGTTTTTCTCAGGCACTTAACTATATGCTGTATCCAGCCAATACAGGCTACATACTGTAACAGTAAACAATCTGCCAAAACTCCCTAACTCGATCAAAACAAAGACAAGCTACAAAATGCTATAACCAGGAATGGACATAACTGGAAGGCAAGTACGCATTTACCTTTAAAAATGATATGTGTGACAATCGATTGTTTGTAAAAGCGCAAATGAGTATTTATTTTATGTGCATTTGCGCTGCTATGACAAGAAAATACCTTGCATTTTAACCTGTATACCGCAAATGAAGTCGAGTTAGCATAAGATGCATTATATTTTGTTTTCATATCAGCCTGTCCCTTCTCAAGCACACTGACTCAAATGAATAATCAAAAGAGCAACATTTTTTCACTGCTTAATGAGACACAATGCGAGAAACCAAACGAATGATCAAATATTCTGAAGCATCTTAATTGTATCCCAAAAATTCACGTGAACACTCTGTTACAACGCATTATGTAATAATGCCACATTATGTAATAACTCGACAAAATGTAACACGAAACACCTCCTCTACTATGTCACTCAGTGGTTAGGGGATGAGAGTGAAGTTGCTGATGGTTCCCTAAAACTAGACTGCTATGGTCACGGAGCTTGTCCATGCTTATCCCATGGAGGTCCACTTTTGTAACTGGTCGACAGAGATGAAGAACTTACCAAGGATTGGCAAGGATTTGATCGAGCCTCTTCCCATGTTGGTTCAGGGTCACAAATGTATTCTAGTACTTGTCCATTACACCAACCAATATCCTGAAGTTGTGCCACTCTAGAGACTGACCTCCAAAGCAGCAGTGAAGCTCTTTCTACTATCCAGTGGTGTTGAGGCCTCAGGGGAAAGGTGACAGTATTAGGGGGCTCCGTTTGTGCATCAGCTCATGGTAGAGCTGAGCAAAAAGGTGTGACTCGTCCTGTCATAGTATATCAATAAGGACTCTAAAAGCCAAGTCTTTCAAGATGGTTGGTAGAGCTGGTTCCCCTGAACTTAAACTTCTCTTCTGTGCCTGGAGAAAAAGAGGCCAAACTAACAATGAACAGAGTCCCATTCAAGAACAGGAAGTCAGGGATCTTCTGGCATAGTATTGAGGCGTCTTCTCTATGAACACAGGAGGAACTGATATCATACAGCATGACATCATTATTTCTGGAGGGGGAATCGTCCGACACAAGCCCTACTGTATTCCTGTATTCCCTCTGGCGAGCTGTAGAAATTATGAAGGTGAGGCAACTAGGAGTCGTTGAACAGTGAAAAAGTGCTTGATTTAGCCCCATTGTTCTCGCCCTGAAACCAGACAGCGTTCTGTTTCTATAGTGACTTCTGGGAGCTAAATGAGGTGTAATGGATGGATAATGTCACAGAAGTACAAAAGGAAATTACTGTGATTACTGTTTGATGGTTAATCCCAAACATACTACACATTGACTACATGGATGGATAGGAATGAAAAGAAAGACAGGTAGATAGATAGATAGATAGATAGATAGATATCTTATTAATTCCACAGGAAATAGAATGTTCACAGTAGCTGAATACACACATTAAGAAAAAAACATTTACACATTAATAGAGAACAACAAACAATAACAATAAAAGGAGGGAGGTATGCTTCCTGATAAGTGACTTTTGAAGTATGAACCCTGAAATGCTTTCCAGAGGCTACTCATTTGGAATACCTCACAACAAAACACTGAGAGAATTATCTGCTGTTATTAATTCCGTCTATATTAAACTCCACTGCGTCACCAGTAACCGAACAAACATCCAGAAGTGGTTGCCACCATGGCAGGACATGTTAATCATTGCAACTTTGGAAAGCTGCCCACCAAAACACCCTCAGCACGTGAGTCTTCCTACAAGTGAAAGTAAGAGCACAACTACTGAACCATCGAGACAGCTTATCGCTCCGCACCACGACCTCACTCTGGTAAGTCCAATCACAAGATAAGTTGTAACATAAAAACAGAAGTTGGATACTCATCTCAAATGCTGGCCAGTAATAAAAGAACTGAAACCAATTTTGTTTTGAAACAACTGGTTGGAATGTATTTAAGGAATTGTAACAAAAATATTCATAAACATGCGGAAGCCATCACATAATACACTGAGTACTGCTTTCTATTAAGGAAGATTGAGTTGTATAGAAATAACCAATGTTTATCAAGAACATTCGTACTGATCTACAAAATCTGACAGGCATATTCAACTCAGGGGAAAGAATCTTTAAAAAATAATGGTAACACTTTACTTAAAGCAGTGATATAAATGCATTATAAATACCCTCATAATTGATTATAATGCGTTCATAAAGCCGTGTTTATAATACTTTATGAATGCATTATGATGGTATCTATAATGCATTATGATGGCTGCTTTAAGTAAAGTGTTACAAAAATAACCACATATTACCTAAACAAGCACGTCAAACACGCAAAATAATTTAAGAGACGAGGTAACATAAGAATCAGGGGAATCGTTAGTCCCATCATTTTTTTTTTTTTTTGATGGGGGGGCTTACTCCACCCCCCCAAAATCCCCCTTCCCCCCAAATAAATGTGTATTTATTGGCTTAAGCAATTAATACTTTGCTGTCAGCCCCCCAAGTACAGACTCACCTCCCCATCCATTCATCTCTAACTGCGCCCCTACTAAGAACTTTATTGATGAATTCTGCTGCATACGGCAGCATGGTATGTAAAATACAGACAAATAAACATTTTATGTGAAATTAGAAAAGGGCAAAGACAGTAAACACAGTCAAAGTGATATGTAAAAGTACACAGTACATAGACAATACGCAAAAAGAATATTAAGGACCCCATGGTACAGATGTTACTGCCTCCAGTGGACCCAGGGCTGACGGAGCTGCCCCTCCAGATGAGTTTTTTCGGGCATTTAGCGTCACCTGGACTGATGGCACTTCCCCAGCACGCTGGCCACTATGGACTGGTAAGACATCCCCATTTAAAATATTAAGTTGTGTCCCACCCATCACACTCTCTCCTCCACCCTTGCTGAGCCACCTCAGACAATGAGTCGGCTCTGGCCTTTCTTATACAGCGCTGTGTTCTCCACCCAGCCCAGTCGGCCATCCAGGTGGACCTCAGGTACTTGCATGCCCTGCTCCACCCCCACTTCCTCCCCCTGGATGGTATCTGCTATCAGGGGCTCTGCGTCACGCCGGAAGTCCCCGACCAGTTCCATTGTCTTGCTGATGTTGTCGTGCAACTTGTTCTCCTCGCTCCACAAGACGAAGTCCTCTACTAGTCTTCTGCACTCTGACTCATCTCTATCGCTGATGTGTTCTACAATGGAGGCGCCGTCCGAGAACTTCTGTAGATGGTAAAAGCCGGTGTTGTACTGGAAATCCAACGTGTAGAGGGTAAACAGGACCGTTCCCTGCGGTGTCCCACTGTTACTCACCACCATCTCCAGCACACTGTCCTGGAGCCTCGGAGGGCCGCCCGTAACACAGAGAATGGTGGGAACATCAAGCTGTACTGTCCTGAGCTTATTCCCCAATGAGAGAGACTAGGCCGTGTTAAAGGTGGTGGAAAATTCAAAGAATATGATTCTGATTGCGGTGTCAGCTTTGTCCAGGTGGGAGCAGGATCTGTGAATCATGAGCTTCAGAGCATTGTGCACACCTATGTGTACCTAGTAAGCTGTCCCCACCTACAGTATAGTGCCTAGTAATCTGTCCCCACCTACAGTAAAAAAAAAAAAAAGATTTGCCTGCAATTGAAATACCCAAACCAACAAACTAAGTTAATTTTTGATACAATTGTCTGAGTGGGGTGTACAGAAAGTGTGTAAAAGCAAAATAAAAATAACTTTAAAAAATCTGGTGCTGTCATATATCAACAGCACAAGCCCTGATTCCTTCAATTTACTTGTTGCACATAAGATCTATGGATGATGACATTTCTATGACTTTGCACCTAGTTTTTGATCGCATGGAAAAAGTGGACACCTATGTTGGATTGATGATTAATGATTGCAGCTCTGCAGTCAATGCATTCATTTGCTCAAAACTGGATGCAAAACCCACTGATCTGGGATTGTACAACTCCATCTATAACTATACACTGAACAAAGTAAAGGCAAATAGGACTGGCAATAAAATCCCCTATAATAGAATCACAGACACAGATACTCTTCTTTACGTCACAGCAGTAACCACAAAAGTAATTTATGGGGGGCAGTGTGTGGCTCAGTGGGCTAACCCTGTGTGCCTGTAATCAGGAGGTTGTTGGTTCAAACCCAGCCTCAGCATGTCTGTGGGTCCTTAGGCAAGGCCCTTAACCAGGTACTGTTATGGGTGGCAGCCCTTTACAGACAGTTTACCCTACAAAGAGGGAGGTGTAAGGACAGTATTTATTATCTAAATACTGAGTTGAGGTAGCAAATCCATTTAAGTAGTTCCATGACAACAACTCACACTTGAAGGTGAACAGAACAAAATAACTCATTGTGGACTAAAGGAGACATGGTGGATCTCGCACTGCGGTCAGTATGGGTGGAGCAGCAATTGAAATTCTCAACTGTTTAAAGTCTCTTGGACTACAAATTTCAGGTGACCTCACAGGAATCGCAAACACCGCTTATTCTCTGAAAAGGTCTGAAGAATAGCTGGCGAAAGCAAACCATGACATTCCACCCCGGCACAGCAGAAAGCATCCTCACTGTCGTGGTATCACAGTCTGCTATGGCGACACCAAGGGACAGGAAGTCCACCCAGAATGCTGCAGGAATCCATAGGGTCTGAGCTTCCACCTGCTGCAACAGCTAGGTCGCGAGGTCCAAGTCATCCACGACACAGACTGTTTTCCCTGCTTGCTTCTGGGAGGAGATATTGTTGTGTCAAAATGCAAACCAGATTTTCCAACAGTTTCTACCCTCAGGCAATACGCATCATAAACAGTTTATACTATTTATACTGTCATACGTACCACTACACTTGCCTTTTTTCAGTAATTTGAAATTATTGAAGCTGCTCTATTTCTTTAACTACTTATTAAATCTTATTTATTACTTTTACTGTTATTGAATCCATTACTTGTACAAATCTCATTTACTTACTAAGTTCATCTACTGCTCTGCTGTTCCACTGTAATTGGCACTTATTGTACTCCTGGAGAATGTTCTCATTACTTACAGAACCGAAATGGCAAGAACTCCAATATACTCTGGACAAATGACAAATAACCCTCTGTTGACGTGCCAAGGACCTCATGCCAAGGACACCAACCTCAGCGTTCATCACTGGTCCTCCCCCTCCAGAAGCAGCATGGTGCTTTGGGGGTGGGTCTGTCATAGTGGAGCTTGGGAAGGTTCAGCGCTGCGCCGGCAGCACTGAGCATGGAGGGAAGCACTGTTAGCACTGCCAGCTGAAGACAAATGACCTGGCTCTGCCTGGGGCCGAGGGCACACCCAACCTGAGGCCGGGAGGAGAGAAAGACTCCTCTGTAACCGACCTCACTCCTGTACACCTGTCTGACTTCACCCACGGGGCTCTGCCAAACACACAAAGCCCCACGAACCGCGCCCCCCAGGGCGACGTGCCTGGACACCACAGACTCACCATTTCGTCCAGATTTCATCCCTTTCATGGTGTACTTCATCTGGCATTGTATGACGACAAGAAAGTTTAATTGAACTGACTTCTCAGCACAGTCAATGCTCGAGTTGCATTACCAATAACAGCTGTCCCTTACAGCAGGGTCAGTGTGGGGGGGGGGGGGGGGGGGTGCATTCACAGGCCATGTCCCCCCAAATGAGTCATAGTGCCCCCCCAAATGCCCACCCACCAAGGACACCATTTTCTATTTTACTTTAACTTTATTTTTCAATTCATCCTAAAACAAATAAGCCCCCCATGTGCCCCCCCCTCAGATCTGTGTTGTGACTGAAGGATTCCACTACTATTTTTTTGATTATGTTGACTTTAAAAAGCATTTTATGTAAAAGCACGATTTTGAAATATATTTTGTACTTCTCAATGCAGTTGGATTCAATTCCTACTTTGATTGCAGAGGTAGAGTGTGGTTTAAACCAATAACCTAATTCTGAAGTTTGGAAAATTCTTTGATATTAAAGTATAATAATACAGAATTGCGTATCACAAAGGAACCACAACCATTTTGTGATTACAGAGTTACAGAGCAACTTGACAATGGCTATATTATCAAAAAGAACCAGAATATACAGTATATGGCACACTTCCAGGATTGTGGATTTAATTCCCACTCTTTCTGTTTATATAGCATAAGTTGACGGGTCACTGGTGTAATCTTACTGGTACGTGACACTCTATCAGGTCTGGGAATATCAGCCAATCCTTCCCAGTCGGACTTTGAACTGTTTTCCAAATTTGTCAGCATAATTTGGCCAATGCTTTCATTCTTTTGTTCAGCTGCTTGTAGTATTTTTATTGAGATGCCATCTATCTACTTGGTCCTCCTTTACAAGCAGTGGTCTGACGCCTCATTGGACTTTCTCTTCTATTACTGCTAGTGCTTCGTTATGTACAGTATCATCCATCCATCCATCCATCCATCCATCCATGCATCTGACCCATAGCTGTCAAGTCTCCCGTTTTGGCCGAGAAACTACCGTATTTTACCCCTCTTTCCCGCCGTCCTCCCGTATTAGTATTTTCCCGTAAATCTCCCGTATTATAATATCATTAAAAAAAAAATTCCTCTGTCTCTCCAAACTGAACTGTCAGTAGCCTCGCGAGAACTGCCACCAGCTGTAGTCTGCAGGTCATTTACAACATTAACCAGGTCATAAATGCGGAGGTTAAAATGACAATGCTGTGTGCCAAAAACAACGTTACTTTCACCTCTGTGACGACTTCAACAAGGATTCAAAGTCTGCAACAAATATGTATAATAAGTCATTAGTGAATGCTAGAGAGCCACATGAGTGAACATGAGAAATTAAAAGAAAATTTGTAATGAAAATAAAATGTAAATGACAAGTGGTTATTTTAGATTTCTTGTACACCTGTCTTAAAATGTAAGGGATACTGGAGCTTGGTTGGGGTGGTGGGATGGCTCGCGGTGGGTGCCGGAAAATTTCCCTTATTTTCAAATCCAAAACTTGACAGGTATGATCTGACCATTTTCCAATCCCACATTTTCTGTGCAGACTTCATAAAAGATATCTTGCTTGTTAATGTGCTTTCTGTAGAAGTATATCCCCTGAGTTCCTCCCATTCTTGCTGGATCTTTGTTCCATCCACGTCATATATAAACATTAATTGTTTTTCCCAATTTTTGTTTGTTTGATGCTCCATTAAAGTAAAAAAAAAAACATTTGAGAAACCAGAAGGGGCAGCAACTGAAGATGTTAAACTCGCCGCAGGGAAACAAATCGAAATCCAGTTGATTTTGTTGGTAGGTGTCAATCAATCAATCAGTTTATTTCACTTGGTCAATTTTTTTTCAAATATCATCATTAAGTCACAAACACAAACTGTTTCATTACATACAATCCATAAGTGAAAAGGGGAGCAGGAAGAAAAGGTGTATGAACTGAAACAGCAACATTCGTAGAGATTCCAGTACACCTTTCGACTTGTTTTTAATATCAACACAATTCATTCATCAGTGAATGAATCATCCTCCTATAAATAGATGTTACTGTTAAGCAACAGGTGTAAATAACGAGCGCGCTTTTCATATTATTGCTATTTGCGTATCACATGTTTAATAAAAAAAAAAAAGAGTCAGGCGTTAAACCAATGATTATACGCGTCTTGCACCGGCAATCAAATTAGCACAGGCTAACGCTTGGTTAAATCGAAACGCTCTTCGTCAGCATGACCCGTCCGGCCTCCCGTAGCGAAGGAGAATCGAGAATCATAACTCACACATAAAGTGCAAAAGTGGGAGGGACGGAGGGACAAATCTGTTAGTGGAGCATTGGTCCCTGCAATTAATCAAACACCGTTTTCTTAAAAAATAAAACAGCAATCGTTGGCAAATTTTCTTGGGAAAAATATAGTTCAGGACAAGCAGTTCTCGAAGTACTCCCAGTATGGCTGATTATATCGATCAGAATAGTTTACCTGGAGTTAAAGAAGGTAAGTTTGTTTCCTGGTAGAAACTTTTGTTTTTTGTCTAATGTTTTTCACCTACAAGTGGAATACGTACGTACTGGTGCCGTCGTCATTGCCACACCGCGGTGACAGCATAATGTTTAGTTAAGTACGCTTTCCGAAAACGAGTTTCATTTTGTGTCATTTCATTTCGTTTGTTTTATTTGCTCCCCCCGCCTCCCATGCATTTAGACTGATGCAAAATCTGTCCCCTAGCTGTTTGAATATGTTATCTGCCAGGGTATTTACTAGTGCTTATTGCACTATAATTCTTGAGAATAACAGGGGCAGACAACAAGAAGGGACGCGAAAATGTGTTCTTTATATGGTTATGTAATTGTTTGTTTAGTTTACGGCAGCGAATGGCTTTGAGAGGGGAAAGCGCACTAACCGCGTAGGGGATGCGTGAGGCGCGGCTCCGGCGCTGCAGTTACCCCCCGCTTGACACGCACCGGTACGGCGTCCTCTTAGAATTTTAGAATTTAGAATTAGGTGATCAGTGGTCATTGTCAACATACCACAGCACACAGTGCGCAACAACGAAATGTGTCCTCTGCATTTAACCCATATGTGACTTTCGTGACATAGCAGGGGGCAGCTAATTGTTAATGAGATCGGTGCACTGGCAGCTGTACAGACCTCAAGTCATCCGAAAAATGGAGAACACTGCAAGGGAAACTTAAAGATTTTTTTTTTCCAGAAAGATAGCAAATATAAAAATTAATTTGGGTTGCGTTTTGTCATTAAATGTGGAAACATTGGCGATGATCCATGGCTTTAGGTAATTTGAGTTTCTTAGTACAAACTCAAAATTTAGTGGAAAATAAAGGAAGGAAGTGAGAAGAGAGCGTGAAAGTTGAAATCTGCGTACCGCTGGCATTTTTAAAAAAATATTTTATTTTATTTTTGGACGTCCTGGCTGCCTTGCGTCACCGGTGACGGGGCATATCACTCATTCCATTGCCGTCACTTTTACATACGTATTTACATTCTTGTCGTCTGCCCTCGTGTTGTCTAATTTGCTTGCAGCAATCAGACTTCTCCTTCACAAGTCCGTGATGACCCTCCAACTTCGGTGACAAGTCAGATTGTCTGATGTTTGTCTGCCTCTATTGCCTCCCTATCCTCCTTGTAGATATTACCTGCCTTTTCGTTTTTCTTGAAGAACGTGGCGGGGGGAGTGGAAGTAGGCTAGCTAAGACAGGATATTGTCTCTTGCATCTAGTGTCCCATCTCCTCTGTGTTTTTGGAGTAATTACATCTATTCCTTCTTGGACAGAAGTTTGCCATTATTTTGAAGCAGAAGTAAATATGATCACATAATTTTTTTTATTAGTTATTCTTTGCTTGTGGTTGAATACTTGCATTTTTATATCAGGATTAAATAAACCTAGATCGAGACTGAATTATGTATCACATTTCATTTCTGGAAGTGCTCTGATCCTACTTTTTCGGTGAATACTAATCGGATACCAAAACTACTTAAAAATGTAAAATACAAATGAAAAGAAAATGTAGGCCTATACCAAGAGAAAGATTTGTTAATTAGGCTATTAGAAAAATACATAACGTGCTGTTCCACCTTGTTCGTACATCCTGTTTTAAACATTTTTGAAGCATTTGCACTTCAATTTGAATATCTTCCAAGCATGAATGCTTAAAATACCCCACAATTTGTCACAAACTGGCAACGGCGTCATTTACACTTCGTACCACAAACTGCAGCGAGTGCGCAAAACACCCCAAGCTAGCGACTCCCAAATTAAACATTGCTTTTTTGTCATTACTCACGTTGTCTCGCACAATTGCGTGCGCTTTGTTTAGCGGGATTTTCCACTAAACACTACTTCCACCTCTCAGAACTTGTTTTTTTACAACGTTTATAAATGGCAGTATTGCTAGTTGTTGCTTCAAGCGTAAAATACTTCCAGATTGCAAACATGTTAGTTTGATTTGCAAGCATGCAAGTTGCATTTACTGTCGTTACCCTCTTATCTGATGCTCTTGCGCTGTTACTGCTCCAAATGATATGCACATGACGTCACAGCAGGGGGAACTCACCGAGTGGCAAAAACACTGAGTGGCAGCGTTAGCGATTAGCACATCTGAATTGGGAAGGAGCTGATTTACGCTTGGTTATGTAAAACGACTCAACAAGAAATACGGGGCTATCTTTTTACAGACTGCCAAAAGCTAACTGCCACCGTGTGTGTGTGCTTGTAATATGTGTCAGTCAGTGATATTTTAAACAGACGGGATATTTTTTGAATAGATTTCTGCAGAAACAGGTTTCAAGAACTGAATTCACTATTTGAAACTCGATGCTTTTGTTATTGCTACTGTTTCTCGAACACAAAGTGCCCGCAGCTGCATAAAAGATGTTTGTGTGAATGTGTAAACCTTGTCTATTGGTCTCTGCTTTATGGCCTCTCACATTTTGGTTGTTCTGCTTGTTTGTGGTTTTTTTCTTAATGAAATGTCGGATCGCAAGATCAGACATGTCGGTAACGGACCTGCACCTTTGCACATGCATGTTTGTATGCTGTAGTACCCATGCTCTATCAGGGTTGTAGGTCCTGAACCCCTTTTTATCCAATAAAGATTTAAATATTTTTTTTTTCTTCCCCCGTCCTGCTCAAAATGATTCCTCTGTAATTTACTACTATCAGCCAGAACAAAGAGATTTATTAGCTACAAAAGAGACGGGAGCAAACGCCTCGTTTGTCTTCTTGACACTTATGAAGTGTAGGCCTGACAGTACAAGGCTCCGTTAGTCAGATGCCTTGTTGGGGGGGGGGGTGTTTAATTGGCAATGAGTCACAGCATCCCA
This sequence comes from Paramormyrops kingsleyae, assembly GCF_048594095.1. NCBI lineage: Eukaryota > Metazoa > Chordata > Actinopteri > Osteoglossiformes > Mormyridae > Paramormyrops > Paramormyrops kingsleyae. The sequence continues at coordinate 16,208,437 of NC_132817.1, read as the reverse complement.
TCTCCCAGCACAGAGGTGATGCACTCTTGATGTGGTGTGGAATAGATGGCTTATATCTTCAAAAACATCGCACATGGTGGATGATTCCCTTGACTCTCTGCAGGGTGAGCATATGAACACAGAATTGTGACATAGAGAAATCAGGTTTGGGTCAAGAAGGGACTGAGTTCCAGTTTCGCAGCCCTTGCATCTCCCCATGGAGATCTCCACTGACATCTCTGTTCTTCTGCTTCCTCCCTGCAGTATGCCGGGACTTCGCCTTGTTGGAGGATCACTCGCTGGCGCAGAGTCTCCAGGACCAGGAGAGTAAGTCTGACCACTGGCGACATGCTCGATCCCAATATTTCCCAACCCAGTCCTTGAGGACCCGCAGATAGTCCACGTTTTTGCTCCCTGTCAGACAGTCCACGTTTTTGCTCCCTGTCAGACTACTGAGGGAGCAAATATGTTGACTGTCCACATTTTTGCTCCCTCCGAGATCCCTACTGCGAGAGCAAATATGTCGACTGTCTGTGGGGAAACACTGGTTGGGGAACCGGATTGGCAAACACTGCTCTATCCGTCCGTCTAGCCATGCATGAAGGTAGTTACATGCTCGCATGCGGAAATTATCAAGCATGCTCCTCCTCCACACCAAAAAAATGCCCATTCCTATTTGTGCAAAGACCAGCTCTGCGATCAGGTTTGAAATGTCCTGTAGGATTTGCTTGTTAGCTAGCTCACTAAACAGATTGGGGCTCTCTGTTTACTGCCCTCAGGAGAACATGGCTGGTTGCCCCGCCCCCCCCCCCCCTTTCTTCACAGCAAGTTTTTCCACTGTGCTTTTATTTCCTTCTCTCCTCCCATTACATCATTTGTGGTCTTACTGATCGGTCTCGCTCCTTCCCCACAGTTGCGTGCCTCCTCCTCTGGTTCTGCCTAACATCCATCACCTCCTTCCCCAGCACCACTGCGCTCCCCCAGCCTTAAAACTGACCTTGTGAAGAAATTACAGGGACATGCCACAACTGTCTCCAGGGCTACTGGTTTCGTTCAGTGGGGTGACATACCTGCAAACCAATTTCCTGCGTTTATAAACGAAACTGAAAACGCTGTTAAGTCCCACCACACAATTCCTTCCTAGTTTTTTAGCTTTCAGCTTATTTCACATATTGGGACCTAGGTTTCTCTTATCTTCATGCAAGTATGGGGTTGTCATCCGTATAAGGACTCTACAAAATTTGTGGCTTATTTTAATGTCTTGTGTTGCACCTACAGGCTACTGGGAATTAGTTTCAGGCCAGTAGTTTTAACGGACAGGTGACCCACCAAATTGCTGCCAGGATTTAGTGCCTAGCGACGCAAATTCAGACGCTCTGCTTCGGCCTTGGGCGTCAGCAGCTTTATAAGGGGCCCCAGATGTGCGGGACGGACAGATTCATTGCACCCCTGAGACTGTGATTTACCGTATTATTCCGTAGAGTAGCTGACTAACACGGCCAAGTGACGTCAAGCCACATTCAGAGGCTGACGACTGCCATTACGCATGTGCACATGTACGCACCAGGTTATTATTCTAACAGAAAACTAAACCTATAAGAGAACATTTTCAGTAACTGAAATAAGATATATAAATAAAATAAAAAAAAAAAACAATTAAGCATAAACTATACATTTTGCTTCTAGAACTAACTGAAATAAAAACAAATCAGTGTTAATATTTGGTACAGAAGCCTTTGTTTGCAATTACAGAGGTCAGTCGTTTCCTGTAGTTCTTGACCAGGTTTGCACACACTGCAACAGGGATTATGGGCCACTCCTCCACACAGATCTCCTCTAGATCTATCAGGTTTCGGGGCTGTCGCTGAGAAACACGGAGTTTCAGCTCCCTCCAGACCTAAATCCAATAGAAAATCTTTGGAGACTGGCTAGGCTACTCCAGAACCTTGATACGCTTCTTACGGAGCCACTCCTTGGTTATCCTGGCTGTGTGCTTTGGGTCATTGTGTCAATGTCAATTTCAGGCCCCTCCATGATTTCTAAGTGGGAGAACTTGCAAAATCGCAGGGTGTTCAAATACTTATGTTCCTCACTGTGTATATATATATATATATACACACGCGCACACACACACACACACATGTTTTTTAAGGGATGGAACCATAGATAATCCTGTTGCCAATCCTGTATTTGAGAGAGAGATTTTGTGTCCTTTTTTCTTAATTCACCCTCACAAGAAGGCATGAGGGTGTGGGTGAGGCACATCCAGACAGTGGCCTTTTTTTTGCAGAATTAATAATGTGACTCAATATTTCCCCGCAGTCGAGAGCCACTTGGCCTCCAACGTGCACAGGAGCCGGCTGATGCAACAGGACCTGCGGGTTGCCAGGCGTCTGCAGCAGGAGGAGAACCTGCGGGCCAGCATCCGAAGGCAGCAGGTCCACAAGGCCGTGTAGGTCGCGACCCACCCCGGAAACGGGGAGCGAAGCAGGCTTGTGGCTGGTCGGGTCCCCCACGACAAGATAGGATGACGTGGAATACGTTGGATCACTAACAATAGACACATGTGAAACCCTACCTTTAATGGAACGCTACCATAACTACATTCCTATTGAGGTGTAGATTCACTTATACCAGAATCCACTGAGCTTTGTTAATCCTTCTCAGATGCAGCAATGTGTTTTTGTTCTCTGTGGAGGACATTGTGTTTTTACTCATATCTCTCATACTGCACATGCCACTCTAAGTCCTGTTATTCCTATGACATCACACGCATGGGGTGTGCTTACCATCCCAGCACAAAAGTAAAAAAGTATAAATTCAGGAGGTTAACAGGGGGGGGGGGGTTAGCACTGCTAGGTCTGGTTTTAAAGCATGCCTTTGCCTCTTGTGTGTTTCTCTGTTGACAGGGATGTGCATACCTACTGCACAAGTACACATTCACCTTTAAAAGTGATATGTGTGGGAATTGATTGTTGTAACAGTGCAAATGCATTATTTTATGTGCGTTTGGTCTGATATGACAAGAATTTACCGTGCATTTTAAACTTTATATGCTAAACCGTACTTCAGTTGCGGTGTAAATGTTAGAATGCACGGTAATTTCATCATGTCAGCACAAATGCACATAAAATACATACGCATTTGCTCTGTTACAACAATCGATTGCCGCATGTATAGCATTTAAAGATGGATGCGTGCTTGCATCTCTGTCTATTGACATGAAATGTAATTGTATCATAATGATGGCTTTTTCTCACATTGTTTTTCCATAAGAATTGAGGGAGTAGAAGTGTGCTTGACGTGCTTCTCTGGATTACATGTTTATCAAGCTTTGCATTGATAGGCAGGGCAAAATGTTCTGGCGTCGGTGACCTTCACATTGGTTGTTTTGGGTGTTTTAAGGAGATCTGGCAGAGTGGCATTGGTTGGGATGATGGGGTGGGTGGGTTTATCAGTAATGTCTGCAGCCTTGTGAGGTTTTTGGCCTTGGGGCCCTTCTGTGTTTTCAATTGGGAGGGTAAAGATTAAGAACCCAACGGCGCTTCGGAATGGTCCGAAATCCTGTTGATTGTCAAGACGTTCATTTTCGTGCGTCATGTGGTTCGCCACGATTTATTATAGAAGTCATGCTGGGTCACTGTCGGCTCTTCGATAAGATGCCCCATCTCTCCCCCGTCAGGGAGTGTCGTGACAGTGAAATGGCCATGGAGATTCAGGAGGAGCTGGTGAAGCAGGAGAGGCAGAATCGGCACCTGGAAGAGAAGGACGAGGTGAGAACCGTCGCCAATTATCTTCACTCAGGATCCACCCACAATGGAGGGAATTGCTTTTTGAATTTAACTTGTGTGTGTATTTGCTTCCCCAAGTATTCTCAGGAATGGATTGTTGAATTTAACTCTCAATGTCATTTCCTCCATTTCCATCTTCATAAACATTTAAGTTCCTCAGTCACAACAGGTTCCTCAGATCCCGAAACTCTTTTACTTATTTGAATTTATTTGTAAGTGTTTGGCATGCTTCAGTATCAAGGATGGATCTTTTAAGTTTCTGGGGATCACAAGACCTCTCAGCAGCCAAAACCTTTAGGGTCAGCCGTTTTTGGTGCTTTGTTTGAAGTTCCTGTTTCTGTTGATATCCGAGCTTTTACTGTGGAAGCCTGTGTTGACGTTGTGGAAGCCTGTGTTGACGTTGTGGAAGCCTGTGTTGACGTTGTGTCATCCGTTTTCACACAGGCCTTTGCTCGTAAGCTCCAGGAAAAGGAGATGAAGGAGCAGCGGAGGAGGAAGAAACAGAAGGAGCCTATGATTGAGGAGGAGTACTATGAGGACCAAGGTGGAAGCACCCTATGCTCTGATGTTTCTGTCCAATGTTAGCATTGAGCATATAGCATTAGTCATAGGGATACCCCAGCACTTAAGTCTGCTATATACATACATCCTCTGTTAGCCAGTCTCATTATTTTTAGCATCCAGATTTTTATTTGAGAACTTAGTGGTTGGAGGTGATACTAGGTGTATGCATTACTGGTTTTCCTGGTTGTCTGCCCAAACTGGTGTGGTTTGATTGTCAGACCTCACACCAGCAGCTCAGGTATTGCCTTGTCAGGTTATTGATGCAGCAGAAGCCATGTTGGCAGTTAACTGGCCACAGCTGCCTCTGTGCCTATACTTTCGACTTATGTATCTGTAGTCCTGAGTATAATATGCTGTGGGCAATATAAAAATCTGTTAGGTGTAAGTAAGGGGATGTGATACTAGAGGACAGGTTGTAGCTCCACACAGTGTGGAACTTGCCGGGGTGGTGTTATCCACTTGTGTGGGTGTGTCTGGGGCCTCTGTAATACAGGTCTGTCTGTCTGTTTGGTAGCATTTTTCTGTGTGTAATGTAGTCGCGTGACCAAAACCATAGTTCTTTGGCTGACTGTCATGGGATTCCAGCCCAAGCCGGTCCCGCCGGCCCTTTAGTTATTCAGCTCTGTCATCCTCGTAAGGCGTGTGTAACATTGCCATCCCCACCCAAGCAGCACCCTTTCCTCTCGTCGTTTTGACTTTTAACTGGCTGCTCTTCCAAGCTGCTGTCGTGACCCCCAAAAAGTACAACTTTGCAAACTTTGTCCCCATGAAGCCAGCTGGGATGGACATGGATCCGGCCAGTTCGGGTCCACGCTGCGGCAGCCGTCTCTGGACGCTGAGGCGGTATGGCAGAAGGAGAAGCCGTCACGGCCGCCGCCACCGCAGTGGGACAGGGGCAAGGAAGCGGGCAGGGTGGCCCACCTTGAATTACCACCTAATAAGGACCCCTTGATGATGTGGGATATGGATGAAGGAGCAGTTCCAAGCCGAGCATATGGGGAATGGGAGGGGCCTTCAGTCAGCCACAGCAGACAAACCCAAAGACAGCCGTCCAGGTACCAGCAATCAAATCCAGTGCAGGGGGGAAGAGGAGACCTCTGGGAGCCCCAGCTGGACCTTGCCCTGTCTGGTCCTACTTCTCCAGAGGCCAGGTTCCCAAACCTTCCCCCTCGAGATCCAGGTACAGTTTAGGCCCTGTGTGTTGGAGCTGTTGGGGCCTAAGGGTTTTCGCTCTGTTTGTCTGAAGCATCCTGGTGCACAAACTTTCTCCAGCCACTCAACAAATCAGCCAGACCCCCGAATCGAGCCACTGATCACAAAAAAGTGCTGCCAGCGATTGTCTCCGCACCAGTTCTTTGAAAATACTGAGTCAGATGTGTTGGGCTTTCTTTGATCAGGAAGCATGTATACGCTTTTCTGCTTCTTTTGATTTCATTTGTGTGTGAATCCATTGTGGGGGTGGTCTTAAAGCCTTTGACCATTTTCTAACATGCAACCAGTCCTTGAGAGCCTCAGGTGTCAGAATCAATTGTAAACTAACAGATAATGAAATCCCAGGTGATGTAAATTACTATACAGAAAACTAGACCATTGTGGCATGAAATTAAGCAAAGACCAGCACACCCTTTGGCTTTCAAGAACTGGAGTTGGCCAACACCTAATTTTTTGTGAACATACTGAAAACCTCAATTACTTGGTTATGGTACCACCTGCAGACAGGAATGAGCAAGCACATTATGACATCATGGAGGTGACCCAGGGCTTGGACGACCTAGATGTTCAAGAGGTCCGAGACATGGAGGTGGCCAGAAGGATACAGGAAGAGGAACTAATGGTGAGGGTAAGAAAATAATCCGTTAGCATTTACACCGATGAGCTGAAACGGTATGATCACTCCCACGTGATGTAAATAATGTTGACGGTCTTGTAAAAGCGGCACACATCAAGGTCTGGAATATATTAGATGGTAAGCCAATATTTGGGATTTGTTGCGGTAGGGGTAAAGACCTGAGTCACTTTGATAAGGGTCAAGTTGATATGGCCAGATGACTGGGTCAGAACATCTCTGAAGCAGCAAAGCTTGTGTCGAGCTCACGGTCAGCCATGATGAGTCCCAACTGAGAATGGGGAGGGGGGAAAAAAAGCCATAACCCACCAATGGAGTGTTGAGCTGGTGACTCGTCGATGCAAGATGTGGACTTGGGCTGTCCCGTCTAGTATAAAACAACAGAAGGGCTACTGTGGCACAAATTGCAGATCATTTTAATGATGGGAGAAATGTGTCACGACACACAGCTGCTAACAGGGCTACATAGCTGCGATTGGGCTTCTTGGTCCAACACCTATTGGGCCATCCACATGAAGCAATATAACTTGGGATTGATTGGACCAAGTGACCACCTTCTATTGCTCCAAGGTCCACTTCCAACCCTTGTGTGCTCATCGTTATTGATGGTGGACAAGGGTCAGCCCGGGCAGTCTGATTGGCCTGTAGCTTCCTAACCCTTTACCCCTACCCCATTCCCTCCGCACTGAAAACGTCAACTACGAGTAGCGAATGTTAGCTTGCCATCAATATATGCCAGACCTTGACATGCATCGTTTTTACTATATAGTCAGCATTATTCTCTTCACATGGGGGTGGTCATAATATTTTGGCTCATCGATGTATCTGTCAAAGGACATATTTCGAAGAAAAAAAAAATATATATATTCTTTTTTTTTTCCAGGCAAGTCGAGCCGATAAACAAGCAGCTCAGGTGGCACAGGATGAGGTGGGGATGACCTGATTCCTTCTATGCCCCTTTCCACATACATGAGTCTAACATAAATCAGTTGGATGATTTTAAGGCTAATAACGGCGTATGCAAACTGAAATGTTGTAATTACAGCCAAATCTAATGTGTGTCAGCCTTGCAGTGACTTTGGTTGGTTGATTATGTCCATGTCATGTCACAGATTTAATTTAAATTTCTCCAATAATGCTTATTCAATGTTATACAGCAGAAGTGGCCAATCTTATCCGCAAAGGGCCGGTGTGTGTGCGGGTTTTCACTGCAACTCTCTAATTAGATTACTAATTAGAGGCCTGATTGGCTGAAGAGTCCTCACACCTGGGTTTGAACAGCTGACCTACAGGTTATCCCAGAAACCTGCATACACACCGGCCCTTTGCGGATACGATTGGCCGCCCCTGTTCTACAGTAATGTGTAGGTGCAAAGCCAGGTGTAGAATATGTAAGGTGCAAATGCTCACTGGGAAGTTTGCTACCTGAACAGAGCAAACATGTTATTGAAAAATGTATCTGAGGATGGTAGACTGCGAAGACGGGAGACGTGCAGAACCTGTTTTGGCAGCAGTGTCATTTAGTGTTTTGTCACCTGCTGTTTTTATTTGACTTGGCAGGAAATCGCTTGGTTAATAATGGAGGAAGAAGAGGAGAAATACAAGAAGTGCAAGAATCGGGATAAAAGACTCTCAAAGAAAGACAGGAAGGTAGTGCGTTTGTTTGAGTCAGACGACATTATTATTTATTTCGTCTAATTTGTCGTTTTTGGCTGCTGATGTTTAGCGTTGTCAAATATTGATAAATGGCTGTACTCTGAATAAACGGCCCGAGTACACGAAGCTGGTGTTAAAACGACGACTGCGGAGTTCTGTGACCTGTCATAGGCTCCGCTGTTCAGCAAGGGTGGTCCTGGCCGTAGAGACTGTGTGTCTTCATGGTGTGTGTGGGGTGTGTTGTAGCTGCAACAGGAGGATTGGACGCCCTTGCTGCAGGAGGAATCTGAACACCTGAAATCACAGAAACAGAGGCCTGAGAGGTACTGTAACCCCAGTGGTTGGATAAGGAGGGGCTCAGGCATTAAAAAACATTGGGTTGATTATTTAGATAGTGGAAGAATTTTAACGAAAATCTATTCACTTAACATGCATGATCCTCAATGGATGGAAATGTGCGTGTTTGTTCATATATGTAGGCATGGACTGGCGATCGGGAAGTTCAGTAAATTTTGTGAGAGCCGGTCTTTCTTCCCCAGCTCCGGAATTGTATAGCCTTTATACCAGAGGGTGCCCAACACGTCGATCACGACTGACCTCGGCCGGTGCCAAAATAAACCAAAGGAGTCGCTTGACTGCAAATTCCTGGGCTGCTTTTTGTTGCGAGTCCACCTCTGTGTATTTGTGTGTACTAAGGATGTCACAATACCAGAAGTTTAGTACTTGATACAAATACCAGTGAATTTCCATGATTCTAGATACTAATTGAATACAAACAAAACAAAACAATAAATCCCATGTACTTAGGCATACACTTATTTATTAAAGTCAGCTGAATATGGCAAAAAACAACAGTGGCATGTAGCCTTCAAGTAGGCTTGATAAATATGAAGAAATGACTATTGAGATAATATACAGAAAATGCGGCACTCACCCGAAAATGCTGTCTAAAAATAGAATACTGGGTCAGAAATGGAAGGCAGAAGAAATGACATTAATTAAACACAGATAAGGCATTTATTTACGCATTTATTTACAGTTGTAAAATTCAATTTAAATTTAAAGGCCTTGTAAAATCAAAGGCAACAAAGTGGCAATTGTGTCTCCAATTGCAACTAACTTAAGGAAATGTAGGTCAGTAACTTAGAAGATATGTTGTCGGACAAGTCACTAGAAACAAATTTTTTTAGTTACAAAACAAACCGCAAAATCATTTATGGCAGCACAAAAACTTAAGTTGGTTATTACTTTGTGACTGTCAGGATTTGAACCGGACCGTATTTATAAACGAAGTGCAAGTGCTTCAAGAGTAATAAACATTTTATTTTTAAGGTAGGTTCTTTCTTGTATCATTTTAAATGGGGGTGGGGGCTTCAGAGAGGGCTGTTCCTGTCAGGTCCAGAACAATCACATCCCTGGTACCTATGGGCTATGGTACTGGAGAGAAAAGGGTACCATCATGTTTTCAGAATTTTGGCATTGTCTTGGTATCAGAATCAGTCCCGTGTTGGTTCTGGTGACATCCATAGTGTACACACACACATATACACACACGAACGGACACACACACACATTTCCCCTACGCTGTGTATAGTACCCTTTGCTTTTCTTCCTTTGCATGTTGTAATAAAATATGCATTCAGCCGCATATTCTCTCCATCTTTCCATCAGACCACCTGCTCCTGTACTCAACTGCGACTACGTGGAGTCCATCTCCTACCCCAGGCCCACATTCTCCTCCCAGGCACCTGCCAGGCCTCAATCTCGACCTTCATTTAAAGGTGACCACCTCCAACTTACCCAGCATGCTACACTACAGTTTAGAGCAGTGATTCCCAATCTGGTCCTCAGGGAACCACAGCCAGTCCATGTTTTTGCTCCCTCCAAACTCCTTGCCAGACTGTCCATATATGGCAGAGAGCTTGGAGGGAGCAAAAACATGGACCAGCTGTGGGTCCCGAGGACTGGATTGGGAAACACCGGTTTAGAGAAACTCAAGGCTTACGGCCAAGTAAATGACACACCATTTTCAGCCTCATTGTATTTGCCACCCACATTGAGTAAATTCCAGTAGGTCGTTACTTTTACTATGGTTCTTAATAATTTACTGTAAATTTAGGGTGTCTGTATTCTGCAGTTCGGTCACATACTGAGAATTCATTGTATCTTACCGTTTAAAAATCCACATGATGGATATAACTCTTGAATCAATAAATTAATTTTTTTTCTGACAGGTCTCTTTAAGAGGCAGTGACCCTGGATAACTGCGTTTTTTTTCGTTCCTTTTTCTTTTAATTGAGTTGGTGGCATGTTCATTTTTTCTGTTTGTTTATTTTTTGCCCTTTGTCAAATGACAGTGGAACTCCCCCAAGAAGCTCTGATTTCCAAAGATCTCAGATGATGGCAGTGTGGTGGATCCCGACGGCATCAGAAGACAACAGCAGCTCATAAGATTCTGGGGGAAAAGCGCTTTTTGGTGCTGGTCTGCGGTAAAATGCCTGCATGCCTAAATGAAGTTTTATGGGTGATTTTTTTTTATTTTTTTTTAATTCTTCTTCTACCCTTGGTCTCCATTTGAGGAAGTACAGCACAGCGGACCTCTATGTGATTAATTTCCTCAGGACTAATTGGGTGCTTTCTCCACTCCAAAGGACAATACAATAAACAAGTTTATAGATGTGTAAACATGCTGTGGTACTTTGGATGACAATGTGGACTTATGGTTAGAGAGAATCTGAAGATCTAACATGTCCCTGGTAGTCATCAGATATAACACAGTATTCCGGAAAAGAACTGTGTCTCACACGAAAGAATTTAACTGTTGGCTTGCACATTAACCCCCCCCGACAGTACTGTGACATGTGATTTCATGTGACCTTTGACAAGACATCCCAGAATATCAGGATCTGGAATGGATTCCGGCTGTAAAGATGCGAATGTGTATCTCTCAATTTTATACCTAAAAAGGGATCGAAGCCTCAGTCTTTTGTATAGTTTTTTTTTTTCCGTGATGGTCAAATTTACTGTGTATTTAAAATAGCTCTGACTATGCATTTGCTGCCGTGCTTTTTTATAAACTACTGTACATCCTTTACTTGGGACTAGTTAAAGTGATCAAGTTTAAGCAAGTCTATGGGACCAAGTACAGACACGCTCTCAGATTAAACTCCTTTTCAACTTTTCATTTTGTTGTTGTACGTATTGAGTGACATCATTTTGCATTGGCAATCAGTGATCTATGTTTTCACTTTGTAAGTAGACGTCCTTGGATTTACTGCCTTATGTGAGACACAGGATTGGACAGACCTTGTGCCATTTCTTTTGATTTACTGTGGATATTAACTGTAAACTTTATGCCACAGTCATAATTTGGTTTACAGTGGTCACCAGCACAGTTAATCTTTTGTATACTTTGTTATAACCTTCAGTGAAAAGATACAATATGATGAATACACCACCTAGTGGACATAATTAAAACTAAAAACAAAAAAAAAGTTATTCCCAACAAATACATATTTTTGTGTGATGTTTTATTTGGCCTTGACTAAACTAGACTAAACAAGGATGTGTCTGTAGCTTTTCAGCAGGGCATAGGGAAAGTATTGGCTTTCAGAATTTTCACATCTAGACAGAGTGCAGTCTATTGTGCTTGATACTCGTGTATTTTGATATCCATGTTACTCAGAATTCCAGGGAATTTTTAAAACTGCTTGTCATGATTATGGGGCAGACTTCAAACATCTTTCAAATGAACAGTGCAAGCAATTTGGATACAGTAGAGTCCGATTCTCTGAATTGGTAAAATTCCTCTGATCATGAAACATCTTCAAATATGTTGATTCAGCTATGCTTATTCACCTGTCTGTGTGTTATTCCTGTTTAACATCAGTATTGTTTGAATGGCAGGGCTCAATTATAAATTAACATTTGTTGTAAAAAGGGTGAGTTTTTTTTTTACTAATTTTATTTTGTATGGAATCCATTTGCAGAGTCCCGTTTCAGCAGAAGTTTATTGAACAGCCAAACAATATAATGTAATACAGTTAAGACATGCACAGATACAAATTGAGGACAGTTCTTTATTCCCCTTTCTACCCCAGAAGACCCTCCCCAACAAGTTACTGTGAGAGTCATACAGAGGGCGACCTCCTGTAGTGTGGGCAGTCTGAGGCAGGGAGGAGGAAGGACAGGACACGACATGACAGGACAGATCACCTGACTACTGCCTTCAGTTACTTCCTTAGCACACTAGTGGCGCTGACTGAAACCCAAATGGTCACAATTTGCTGACAGCCTGTATTGAAATGATTGATCAAGAATATTGTGGCATCTCTACTACTTTTACTTACAATATATATGTGTTAAAAAAAATCTTATTTTGTTTACTGCTCCAATTTGAGGAAGTTTACTAGTTGATCTATTTAACATTACCTACAGAATGGCGATTTTTAACTTTGACAACTGTTGCCGCTTTGGTATTGAAGCAGTATCTTCCCGGTCGTGGGGGGGGGGGGGGGGGGAAGCTCTCCCAGGCAATATGGAGCACAAGACTGGGATACACTCGAGATTGCAGTCCATTGCAGAGCGCACTCACACACACACACAATTCAGAAACACCAGCCAGCATGTCTGACTGTGAGTCTTTACACTATGGGATGGAAGGGAGTGCCTGAAACAAATCCATCTGACAACAGGAAGAACCTGCAAACCAACACAAACCCAGCAGCAGTGGGGGTTAAAGCCCACCGTGTTTCCTTCAGCCTTTTACAGTCTTTAACCAAATGTAACAAATTACATTCACAGTATTCATATCTGCTATAAATGTATATTAAACAAGATGGTGTTTCAACACTGATGACATCTTTTTAAACCTTTGCTGTCCTATGATGTACTACATGAAGTTGATCAATTAAAAGTTAATTTAAAAAAATCAGCCGCACTGACCTGAAAGCCTAATTTTGCAGTAAATTTGTGCTTGTGTTGAACCTTTAACTGGTGCCATCTTTTTTTATTGCCACAGATATTGAGATACCACTTCTGAATTTTTCATTCCATGTGTAGATTGGTTTTCCTTTAAGTGTCACACTAATATATTTAAAAGAACGTTGCTATTGAAGAACGATGTATATGAATGATTACTGTGGTACTTAAACAAGTTGGACATTATATTTTATGTTACTTAAATCATGGCAAATTTCGTCTCAAGATCATTGGGATTTCTTTGCGATTTCGCCCCTATCGAAATTCACTTCTGGCTAAGGGTCTGGTTTAATTAGTCATCAAATTCACAAGGCCTTTTACTAAGTCAATGAAGAGGTCTTCTTTAGGAGAAAAAAACAGTGGGCAAGTTATATTTTGTTTAAAGCGATCGTCGGAGCCTGCTTGAGGCAGAACGGCTGTACGGGTGAAGCCTGCTCAACAACATGCCAGAGATTTTGGTTTCAGCCAAGCCTATATGGAACTGGTGCGAGGAATGCGCCACCATTCTGCTGCCCTATCCCCGATAAACGCTACCAAATAAAGTGCTCAAGGAAAACCACTGGACGAGTTAAATTCAGGATAGCCGCGGTGTATCAGGATTTTACAGCCCCTGCTTAAATTTCAAGACATTTTAACAAGTACATGAAGCACAACGCCCATAGCGCAAAGGAGTGCATGTGCAGGGGGAAGCGCCACTAACACAAGTCGACGGATCCCGACGGGACTAAATTTAGGGCTTAACCAGTCTGCTGTAGGAAAACCCCGCTGTGGATCGGATAAGAGATCTGACAGTTTCGGAATGCTGTGCGTTTCCCCAGTAGTGTTCCGTCCGCAGAGGCCAGCGGCTTACACCACCAGAAACAATGACTGAAATTGTCGGGTAACATCTCAGGCAATGTTTCTAGCAGAGCCAGCGACTGTATCTATAGCGTATAAGGCGTGAGCATGACCTGGAATATAAAGTCACACGTTCATTTATTTCCTGAAGTTATTCTGCCACACTTCTAGGTCACAGGATTTATGTCTGTCACCCTCATTCGCTGTGTCGGATTTTCAAGTCCTCACAGTCTATATTGTTTTGGTCACACTGCTACAGTGTTACCAACATTGTGAACGTGATGCGTCAGCATAATAATTCATAATACGCAAGGTGGTGTCTCAATATAGTGGCGCTTTATTGAGATACGAGTGGGAGGAAATATGCATAAAATAATGGTAACATCTTACTCGCAGTTATGGTTCTTAGTCAAATGTGATAGTTGTATCTGTTCCTTGACCAGATTTTTTTTCCCATACGCTATTCTTTGAAACTGATACAAAAAAAATTTGAAAGGTTACCTGTGCAAGTCTACATCTGTAAAATAACATGTACCTAAATCTACCCACTACTTTTATAGGTAAGATTTTCAATTCATCAGGGCAACAATTTTTAAACAATACTGTGAAGAGGATATTGCTTTCTCGCCTAAAAATATTTTTTCCCTTAAATACGTCGATAAATATAAAATGTTTGTCTGTCTGACCCAATAGCTTACAAACTTGAAAATACAACGAATTACGTACAACCAAAATTACTTTAAACAAAATATCTGTTAATATAAAATTAATTTCACCAACTAAAAGTTAATTAAGCTTACCTGGGAACAAGAATGCAGATACCATCTTATTCCTTTACGTTGTCATTTCGTCTGGAAATGTAGGAACAATATACACACCCAGTTCGTGTTCGAACTGCCTATATATTAATTAAATTAGATGTAAGCCGCACACTTTGAAGGATCACGCTAAATTCTTATAAATTAGTAACCAGGTTGTTTTTACCTCCTCCAGCCGTGGGTCACAATTGCATTAACTAGCGCTTGAATCACCTTATTTACCTTTCTTTTTCTCACAGAAGCCCGGGGCAAATGTTCAAGAAAAACCGGTAAATGTTGTCATAGGAAACGCGCGCAATGCAAACTCCCAACGAAAACTTTTAACCGTCAGGATGAATGAATTTACAAATTGATTAGGCTAAATTAATTTACGTTTGGGACTGAACGTACGTTCATGTTTTTTTGTTTGTTTGTTTTTTTAAAAAAAAAAACGTTAAATATTGATTCTTCACACTTTTATACAAACAGAATTGTAGTGTCATTTATACTCTACGTGTTATAAAGACCAACTTTTCTATTGAGCAGTGAAGCTTTGGTATGAATCAAAGCGTTGAAGTACAATCATTAAGGATAAAAGTCATTTGTCGTTAAAATGGACACTGCATAAACTGCCACTGTGATTCCAGTGTATGTGGATAAAGAGCTGCCAACCATTGACTGTGTTATGGGGACATTAGATTATAAAATTTCTGAATGGAGTAAATCAGTGAAAACATTAATTCACCTGGTATGCCCTGATATACCCGCCACCCAATCAGTGCACTGCAATTTCAACCCCTCTCCATTGTCTTTTTTACAATGCCGGTCCAGCCCTGTTCTTACCCAGTCAGCCTTTTGGCCTTTTTGCCTACCTGCTAGATGGACAGCACTGTTGTAAAGAAATGTCCTTCTTTCAAAAGGGTTCCATTACTCTGGAACACCTGTGATCTCTACGTTAAATTTCATGTATGTTTCATGGTCCATCCAGGGTCAGCATTATGGCATTGGCCACCCTGCCCCCCCCGGTCCCCCACAGCCCAGTGTCCCATTTTGCTGCCCTGAATGCCACACACTAATGACATCATGTTTTATTATTATTATTTATTTTATCATTCTTTTAATAGAGGCATCCATACTGAAACAAGGACATCTTCCAGGGGCATGGCCACAGATGGTCTACCTGCCCAACATTTTGCCTTCCCTCTATCCCCCCTTTCTCAACTTTTACCCCACCCCCCATGAAAACCATGGGCCTGCCACTCAGATCTGTTCTGGGGCAGACACTGGGTCCCCCCAGGAGCACCCATCATATAAGCAGACTAGTTCAGGCACCAACGTTACAGGCTGTGCAGAAGCTCCTGCCTGACATTTTCCGTGTGGGTGTTGGTCGTGGGCGAGGTTGTACTGGTCTGTGATCAGGCCTGTACCAGTAAGTACAGTGGCACTAACTGACTCTGACAGGAAACAAAAGATACACATTTGATGACTTTTTGAATATTATACATCTAATAAATAGATATTCTATTTTCAATTATCTGACAATTTGCCTTAGACCCATTTATTTTTGGATTCGTTATTTAAAGTAAGTGTTACAAAAATCATTTCCTTCATACACACTCTTTCAAAATAAATTAAGAGTTTGTTTCAAAATAAAAGTTGTTACTATGAAGCAGAAGATCATTGTATCAGCTCTTGTAGAGAAAAACAAGGGGCACTGTAATTCCCTATCCTGGTACCACATGGTAACATTGTATCTAGTGTGATTTGTCTTTGGAAGACCAAGCTGTATGCTGCACTTTTCAGGGACTCATATCCATTTCTAAACTTCTGTTCTGCTTCAATGACAGAACGCATTACAGACACAGATTCCTCAGTTGTCCTGTGGTAGAGCCTTAAGTGAACAGCTTTTAGGTCACCTGGCGCCGTGCGACATGTGGTCTGGCCATTGTACCCCTGTTCCACACAAATACAGGGAGCTCATGATCACCATCCCTGTGCACATTTTTCTAATCACAATGTCTTTTAGCCCAACTTAAGAGCTTCTGCAGAACAGGTCTTGATATGAAGGGGGGCAGATAAGACTGAACTGCGCTCCCTGGGCTGCCCCCCCCCACACACACACACACACAAACAACATTAGCCTCTGCTGATGCCTTCAGAGGCATACAAGTTTGACAGCATGTCTTCTGAAGGGAGCTTTGGGCGCCGCACTGCAGGGCTGTAGCACAGAAACAGGTGGACACTCCCATCTTTCCCGTAAGAGAGACATGCGGTTTCAGCCTGGGGAGGTTCCCTTAGACAGGAATGACACCAGACACGTTTCTGCAGTGATCTGCAGCCCTCGGGGCGGAGGGTGAGCCGGCGAGCACATTGTGGGCAATATCACTGCATTTCACACCTTAAATGATTTGGTAAATAAGATCTAAAACTCCAAATGTGCATTTATGTGAACAGGCGAGTGTTTTTAAAATGGGACACTTTCTGAAAAATGTGCTTTCTGGAAGAATTTACAGAATCATCCCATTGTCTTGAACCCCGACTTGATACCATTCGAAATACATTAATGTACCTAGAACACTATTTAAAACAGAAAATAAAGTATAACTAAACACATATATTAACTGCAAAGTTTAACTGTCCCATTTTGCCAGGTGTCTCATTTTAACAATATGTCACCCTATGTGACAGAGTTTTGTCACAGTATTTCAAAGAAAAAATCTAATATTTTCTCCCAGGTTAGGAATAATCCATTCTCTAACCACCCACTCAAATCCCCGCAGCTGTTTTCAAAGCGCTCAGCTTGCAGCAACAATTTATCCTATATAATCCACTAGAGGGCACTTTTTAAAAACAATTCAAGAACACGTGATATGCTCAGAGCTCATCTATAGGCTGTGGCAGACACACTGTAATGTATCGTATTGCCAGCATGTATAGTGTGGCATTCAAGTGAATAGGGACATTTTCAGATATACTCTAACATTACAGCAAATCTTTTGTCTAAACTTCCGGCTTTTGGTGAAAAGCTGAGGTTAATTTTGATAGAGAGCCACTACTGATGGGAATACATGTTTTGTTATACAGCTATTTAATTTAATTTAGTGGGAACTATTTGTAAGAAAGATGGTCTCAAGCCAAACCAAAATGTGTATATTTTCTTAACAAATTTAAGCAATATTACACCAGCTTAAGTTCTCTTGTTATAAGTTGGAATATATGGACCTACTGGCTACTCACAAGAAGACTGTGAAATAAGTAAAAAGAAAAAATACCAGTTCACAGCCTGTTAGCAGATCAGGCGTCGTGCATAGACGCACTTTGCCTGTGGTAGGTCTTGAACATTTTCCATCACAATTTTTCCCCTCAATGATGTTCGCAATGGAGGCTGGATTGTTTGAATCCAGTTAAAAAGTCACCTTCGCACTCATCAAAGACATCGGAATAGGAAGATGGCTGAATGAGTCATCATCACTCGACACTTGAATAAAATAGAATGTCATACAGGCGTGACCTTGAGATTTTACTCATTAAATAATGGATCTTAACCATCCTGCAGCACAAAGATTCTGGCCCAAACTGATACATTTCAACATCACTCTGTGCCCAACTGGATGCCAGCACTTAAACGCACTTTTATTACGTCAGTTACTGTTCATGGAAAATGCATTTTATTGAGGAATCTCAGCGTATTATTACAGCTAGTTATTATTAGCATTTATTACACTGAATAATTCACCTTACAATTATATTCTAATGTGATCTAGTAATGAAATGTAATTCCCTTTAAAATTAAAGGATGAATAGTGACTATTTAATTGTTTAAGTACAAAATCTGGGATTACAGTGTATATGCATGATTACTTACATAAATTTTAATCCATTTAATTCCAAGTGCAAATTACTTTCTTGTTAGCTGGCTACCCACAGGTGTAATGATGTACTAATATCTGAAAAAATCGGTATAGCAAATATAATGTAATTAATAAAATAATAATACATTCAATTAACACTAACCCCGACAAAAATAAATAGCCATTTATATTCAAGGATCGTGTATGCAAAGTGAACTAATCTTTTATATGAATGAACTCAAAATAATCGTTTCACTTTAAAGACTCGAGCGTAGTATCCAGTAGGCCTGGGGTCTTCAACTCCGGTCCTGGAGAGCTACCGTCCAGTAGGTTCTCTATCAAACCCGGCTTCTGATGAGCCACACCTGTTCTCAGGTAAATACCAGGAGCAGGTGTGGCTCATCAGAAGCCAAGTGGGACAGAAAACCTACTGGATAGTAGCTCTCCAGGACCGGAGTTGGAGACCTCTGCAGTAGGCTACACGGACACTTCGAATTTCAGCTTGAGTTAGTGCGCATCTGGGTACTTTACGCCTGATAGCTTACGGATACTTAGGTTTCAGACACGCCGGGCAACCGCTGTTTCTGTGATATAGGCTCCGGACCCATGGCTCCGCATAAAGCAAGCGGATATGTAAAATAAATGAATGGCTTTTGGACACATGAATCCTTCCGGAAGCAGTGTGTTGGTGCAATGTACTGCTTTTAATTTTACCGCGTTGCTTTTAATTTTCCTTTTAAAGGAACAAGCTATCAATGAACTGGCTTTAGGTCCGCCTTTCTGCCCAGGCTGATTAGCTAATTCCAGCACACATGATTCCTGCTTTGGACTTGTTTCCGATTTCCAATTATGTGCTCAAATCAAAAATGGAAAAAAAAATGGATAACAAGCGCTCACGTTCTGTTTTTTCATCTGACACAAAAGGCGTTACCCTAGTATGTAGCGGAAAACGTTGTAGTGAAAACGTGGTCACGTTTTATTAACTCCATCCCACACGTTTTACTAAACGCGCTTTCACACCGCAGAAACTTTTTCTGCAACCAGGTGCTTTTGTCATGTTCACACCGCAGAAACTCGACCACATTGTAGTTCCTTGAAGGGAGTTTCGGAACCCTTTAAAGTACCTAATCCAGTGCTTTTCATTCCAACAGGAACTACTGGGGAGGCGCAAAGATAAACTTAACTTGGAAGTTACAGGGAAGTGCAGGAAAACGGACAGAAGCAGCGGAGCAAAAGTTGAACAGATGGAATTATTTTTGTATCTCAATTACATTTTTAATGCGTCAATTGATAATTTATTTCCTCGTATCTCCATATTTCTGCGTCGTAAAATTATATTTTACCAGCGCTAATCAGTGGGATCAGATTACGTTGTTTTTCATTCTGTGGAAAACGAAAGAACCATCTGCTGTCCAGGTCTAATACGAATCTTAAACATTGGCTATGTGACGGGTCCTATAAATAAAGTGTAAATAAAAGCCTGTTTACCGTTTTGATCACTATCGATCCACCAATAACTAACAAATAACTAGCTAACAAAACGACTTACAGTCTGTCTTGGTGAAATTGATCACTATATGCTTATGATCATTATAACCGATTTTCCCCATTTATGTCTCAGTCAGATTACCATCTAATTGACATTTGTATATTTATTTAATGAATATATGGTAATAAAACTGAGTTTTGACTGAATTTTATTGACTGTTTCAGAATACAGAATATGATACAATACAAATAAAATTCAAAAGCACTATAATACAGTACAGTACCGTACATAAAATAGGCCTATAGCTTATTGTAGTTTCGCTGCTTGTTTTTGTTAGTATATCATAAACTTCGATGAGTCTATATTTGTCACTGAGAGAAAATGCCTTTCTTTTTCTCGTCATGTTTTCTGTGCGTGCAAAATTATTAGCCTCGGGTAGAAGTATACGGGTATACTGGTTACCGCAAGGCAAAGCAGGCTTATAAAAGTAAAGTAAAGAAAACACATCATATGAAAGTTATACATGGTATGCATTGTCCTCCAAAGCTTAAATGAGTAAAGCACACTTTACAGGACACTTTACACTTTACAGTTCATATTGCTCTTAAGAACACTTAAGCTGTCTATAATCATTATTGTATTAATAGAATGGAGAATGAGGTTATGAGATTGCTGACAGTCTGTTTTTAATGTCAATAAAACATTTATTGTTCAATTGGGAAGACTTGTGCATATTTTCATTAAAGGCTACATCCAGTTACTGGATTTATGTGCACTGGCACATTGCAGTTGCAGTGACTCATTCAGTTTAATGAAAGACATCATCCAGCAAAATAATGGATTTTACAACCAATATATAAAATATTGTGTTACTTGATATAGACAAAATATGTTTTACATGACTTGTAAGCATTTTTAAATTTCTACTGGAATAATGTCAGGAAAAAATGTTGACAGAATAAAACCTGTTGCCTTATTTATTTATAACAACCCCCATGTTGTTAGCACAGACGTCATTAAAGACACTGACACTGTAAAACATACCGCAGGTTTAATTGCAGCTTACAACTAGGACATTACCCTGAGGTCTCTATACATGTCAGAGATGAAAGTCATTTTTCTCGAGACACGATCCCATTATGTCCCCAGTGCTTTTGCAGTTTTCTACCGATTCGATGCACTGCATACTTCCTTTATCTACGCGTGCATTCCTGAGTTACCCGTGTCAGGGCAGTGCGTGTCGGCACGTGCCCTCGATGCACCAGGTGCTCGCTACAGCTCATAGCAGTGGCTAGGCCACGTCACAAAAAGCCATTCGTGGAGAAGAAAACATGCCCAGCGCTGAAACAGGGGCGTGTATATACAGTATGTATGTATGGTAGGGACACGTCTGTATCAATACTGAGAGAGTACTGTGTGTGTTTTGGGGGACAGAGGGTTCGGGGCCGATTACACCATTGTGAAATACACAAAATGAGTTTATTTCCCTGCATAGGCACAACGTACGGGAAATTATGTTTCAGATAGGCCTAGTCATACTACCTTCATCTTTGAGGGATGTTTTTCAGTTTTGTTCCCTTGATGGTTTGTCAAAGGAATGTGACTATCCTGTGTAAACACGCATTTAGATGGAGTTTACTGGAATAAAATATTTAGGCAATAGAGTAAGTTCCTGTTTAGCCCAATACATTTTAACAATTGCTGTGACCTAGTATAAACTAGTCGCTATCTGAAACTAGCGTAAAGTAAAATAATGAAAAACCCGATTTTAAATAGTTCCAAACACTGCAATACTAACGCAATACTGCAGTTATATCACACAGTACTGGGGTTACTGACATGGTACAATTTCAGAACTACAAGTTTTTGTTTAACTCAAATTTATCTTATTTAAATGAAGTGTATGCGTGGGGGGGTGGGGGTGGAAAAAATAAGCCTTATCAGCCTCCCCCCCTATTCTGTGGTTACTGGATGTCATGTGACATGCCACGACTTGTTCACACAAAGCTCACAGAGCCCAGAGTGATGTAAGCATTCCGTTTCTGAAAGTTAATTCAGCACAGAAGGTATTATATGCTATTATACTGTGCATCCTTACCACATTTACCCGGGTTGCGCAGTCTTATCCACAAAGGGCCGGTGTTGTATGCAGGATTTATGGATAACCTGTAGGTCAGCTGTTCAAATCCAGGTGTGAGGACACTTCAGCCATTCATTTCTCAAATTAGTAATCTAATTAGGGAGTTGCAGGGAAAAAAACACATATACAGAATTAACACGTCCTGTCTGCAACTTATATTAAATGATAATGTGATTATGAAACTACAAAATGTTGGTTCAAGTCCAAGAATGGGCCACATACAGTATATGTTGTGGCTGCATCTTAATTGCTGGTCTGTAAATTATCAAGCCATGTAAGTGAGTAAAGCCTGGTTATTTGTCATGATAGTGTTTTTTGAGAAGGGTGTTTGAGAAGAGCCCACAAGTACGTTTCTGAAAAATCACATCAATGTATACTTGTTTATTAGTCTTTATGTTTTACATGTATTCTGAGAGTTTTCATTGTGTCATGTAGATTTCCTCCAGCAGTCAAAAGACATCCAGTTAAGTTCTTTGGCATCTCCAAATTGGGCATGTTGTATGACAGTGTGTGTGTGTACGTGTCCAGTGCACCGTGATTGGCATACAGGGCTGCTCCTTTATGGCAAATATCACGAACACGATTTTGGTCACAATTATTTAACACGATTACCTAATGACATTGTAAATATCTCTCATTTATTGAACTTTTTAAAAATGTCTTTTTAACAGTAGATTTCCTTGAACTCTAAATTTAATTCAACTGAGAAACAAATAAAAGGGGCTGGAAATCGTGCACTCGATTTAGTAAATCGTTCGTACCCTCGAATTATTAAATCATACCCACGAATTACGAGACGCCTTAACCGGAGTGCATATTCCTCAAATGGTCCCAACTTTGTATGGCACTTAGACTCCTATGATAAAATGAAACCTTTCGAAATTTATATAAATGGATCAATCGACGGATATTCTCGACAAATACTGTGGCTACATGCGTGCAACAGGGACACTTGTGTAGCATGTCCACACATAATTCCGGTCCTCAACCGAAATATGCTTGCTGAATAATATCACAGTTTGTTAGATGGGCAGCCTGTTAAAACCAGGACATTTTTTATGTTTGTTATTTCTTGGGACACCGGAATGCATTAAATCGAAACGCTCCATGACCCTGTGTCCATGAATGATCAATAGTTTAGCAATACATAATTCGCGGGCACGAATTACTAAATCGAGCGCACGATTTACTAATTTTAGGGTACGATTTACTAAATGGATTGCAAGAATTAGTAATTCGAGGGTACGATTAAGTAATTCGAGGGAACGAAATAATATTTTTTTCTACCGTTACACCTAAGGGGGTCCGTATAATTCAGTACATTTGCTTGATATTTTCTTCCTCTTACTTAAGTAGTTATTTTGATGAATATATGTAGGGGAGAGTGGGGTGATTTGCGCCAGGGGGGGACTTGTGCCACCTCTTGTTTCTATGGAACCATAGAAGAAATTGGTCATGTGACCACACATTTTTGAAGAGTCAGCCATTTAACTCATCATGCAAAGAAGAGAGCCTAATTGCATGAGAGGTAAGCACATTTAAGTAAAAAAAAAAAACAAAAAAAAACAAAAACGTTTTTTGCCTTTCAAAGTAAAATTTCTATGATTAAGGTTTTTTGATCGTTGTGTCTGAATAGTTATAGACAAACCATTTCACACATATTTTAGTGCTTTGGTAAGATACCCTACGAGTCTATACTGCTAGCATGATGTTAGCTCAAAACTGCTGGATGATGCATTTTTTCCAAAAGGATGGTGTTGGCGTGATTTGTGCCAAAGGGCCTGGGTTAGGTTGTGCCAGTGGCATAACTCACCCCCACTTATGAATATTTTAAACATATTATTTTATTGTAATTGTACATTGTATTCTTACATTTTATCACTAAAACTATGTGGCATTCTTAATTTTATACCAAAAATAGAAATAGACCATCATGCCACGGAGTTATAAAAGGAAGACAGGCAGGGCTTCCACTCCTCTAGACGACATGGACAGAGCAGTGAACGAGGTGGAGAAGGGGAAGTAATAAGAGGTCTGTGGATGGAAAGCCCATCTTCACTTTCAAAGAAAACGATGAAGGACTCATCCCTATAGAAGATGTGCATAAGAAACTACCCACATCACAAAGACTTGGTGATACAGCCAGAAGGGAGCAGAAATTTATATTCCCCTGTACCTTCGACAAGTGGGATATTATGTAGGCGGCCATATCTGTAAAGAGAAGTGCAGTCAATTTGGTCTTCACTTGGATTTCATTTTGTTCTGAGCATGTGCTCATGTGGCGCAATAGGCTTGTAGAAAATTGACCTTTGATGTTGTGAAATAACTTCAAATAAACCTTAAATGAGCAATTTTGTATTGAATTTGTCTAGCTTTTATATAAAATTACAGTTTCTGAGATCAAAATATACTGTTTTACTTAAATAATCAATGGCACAATTTACCCCAATGTATTCTCTCCAAAGGCACAACTTACCCCACAACCGGGGGCAAGTTGTGGCACGAGACCACTTTTTTTCAGAAAGCTATATTTCTTAAATACTGTATTTCAGATCCAAAGTGATTGTTCCCAGGGATGCACCACATCCTGAAATATGTGTACATGTACAAATATATGCACATATTACTGTCATGCCCTCGCTTTAAAGTCACTTTAAGTAAAAACTGGCACAACTCATCCCACTCTCCTCTACTTATATTTTAGGAATATTTTTTGTTTGTACAGTAACAGTACTTGTAAAGATTTTGGCCAGTTTACTAACCTATAACTGTATTAAGTGATAGCTGAGATATTTTACTTAATGTGCACATCACCCAGGAAAATATACTGTTCCTGGCACCCCCCCACACACACACACACACCACAATGTATTCATTCCAACCTTCACTTATTTAAACCTGCTGCATTAGTTATTAGCCTATTAAGGACTTTGATTAACACATAGGATTGGACTGCAATCATTCTGGCTGGGGCTCCTCTATAGGAACAGGACTGAGAACTACTGACATGCACTATTGCTAAGACTTGCAGCAGCTGGCACAAACCATCAGGGGGAGGTAATGAGCTGTTTCGTGCTCATTTAAATTAGGGTTTGAGTCCCTCTACATCTTCATTCAGATCAACACAAGGGGAGACTGAGGAACAGCTATACCCTCAGATTTGTAGTTTTCCCAGAATAATTTTACGGACTGTAATTTTTTGTTTCACCACTGCATTGTTCTTCCTTTTTTCATTATTTTTTAACAGTAACTTTTCTGTATCTCTGTTTACCTTTATTTTCATTTCTGCATTGGTAGCTGTGATTTTCTAAGGGGGGAAATGGCAAACCTGGGGGTCCAGCTGCTGGGGTTTTCCATGGCTGTCATAGGATTGATCGGTCTGATAGCGTCGACCGCTATGGTGGAGTGGAAGGCTTCATCCTACGCGGGGCAGAACATCGTGACAGCACAGGCGATGTACGAGGGGCTCTGGAAGACCTGCGTGTCTCAGAGCACCGGCCAGATCCAGTGCAAAGTTTATGACTCACTTCTCCAGATGCCCGGTGAGTAGACAAACGTTTAGGCGAATTCATGTATTTCACGTTAAATTGTTCTAAATGCATATATTACTTTGTGTATTTCTGTGTGTGACAGAGACTCAGAATCCCCGCTTATAGGTGTAACATTGTAAAAGTATTATAGCCTCTGAAGAAAAATAGCAATGGATTTTTGCAAATCCATGTGTCTAATATGATCACCGACTGACATAACGATAACTGTGCTTTCATCTATGACAAATTCTCACCACACTTCAGTGAATGATGCTGATTATTTATGTAGTAACTTTGACTGTCCAAAGAAGTGCATCTATTTCAGATAGCGTTTTTTGCAATTCCGCTACTTCTCTCCAAGATGCCCGTGCATGTAATTACACGTTAGGTGAATTCCTGGAATAGCCAGGCCCCTCCAACATGAAATGGCAGAGCAAACCCTGTTATGACACACAGTAACCCTTTGATCCCCTACCACCATCCCCTACTCCGCTCTAAATGGCCACGTTCACCCAGTGCTCGAGGAACGTTGTAGCAATGTTGTTGGTGCCAGAGGGTGCAGGCAAAGTGTGTATTTTTTAATCCATACTAGCAGTTTGCATGTATTGTGCTACATACAATATGAATGTACAGTTAGAAGCTCCAAAACAACCATTAAGGTTTAGGAGCTTATGTAAGTAAAAACTGCCTTCGACGCAAGACTCAAAACATTCAAACGATTGACTGGGAGCCTGTTTCTGGTTCAATATCCTCCTTGCAGTTGTATTCACAAGAAAAACATTAACCTGACGCCCAATTAAGATATCTCCCTGTAAGGCAGTGTTTCTCTGGAGACTACCCTCGACAGTCCACATTTTTGCTGGTTCGGTGTTATTCATTGGCTGGGAGCTGGAAGGGAGCGAAAATGTGGACTGTCTAGGGGGTGTCCCCATGGACTGGGTTGGGAAGCATAGCTGCAAGGCACTGGCCAAGCAGTGAAGGAACGGCCTCGGCCTCCGAATCTCTGAGAAGATGACTGTCCTTGCTCTGGCTTTCAGCTGAGATCCAGGCCACTCGCGCCCTGATGATTGCCAGCATACTGCTCTCAGGCCTGGGTCTGCTGGTGGCCATGGTGGGCATGAAGTGCACCACCTGCATGGCGGATGCCCCCGAGCAGAAGGACAAGGTGGCCATCGCTGGTGGGGTGTTCTTTATCGTGGCAGGTCAGCAGGAAACATGTTCTGTTCACATTTCAAGTCCAGCAAAGAATCAGATAGATGCACATATTAAGATAAAAGCTATCGAAGGCCCATACTCATATTTTTATTTGTTTAGACCTTAGAGGCTTGTGCTAATGTTGTTAAAGTGCTTCATCTCTTAAATCCCCCCCCCCCCTTTGTTGCAGGCTTCTGTGCTCTGGTTGGAACCTCTTGGTATGGTAATAAAATAGCCACAGATTTCTACAACCCCTTCACGCCCACCAATGCCAGGTACAACGTAATTCCGAGAAGTTTAACAGTGGCTCCATGCTCTAAGTGGAGGCAGAAATCCAGAAGCACACTCCCTGTGTTACTATTTTCACTGTGGTTGGCCTCCTACACCCCTAGAACGCACCTAGGAACAAACTATGCGCTGCCCCAGGTCATGAAAAATGTGAAAATACAGGCACCCCACTGAAATATTTTGTAGTGGTTTTACAATAAGCTTCAGGTGAAAATGCATCCACACATCCACATTGATAAAATCTTGTTTAGTGAGTTTACTGATAAGATATCTTGTAGCCCTAAAGCTTGAATTTATGATCTCATCCATTATCAGACCAATACTGAGGAGGAGCCGTTGCATGAAAATAAATTGCTGTTTTGTTTTTTTTTGTGTTGTAGGTACGAGTTTGGCTCCGCCTTGTTTGTGGGTTGGGGTGCCGCCGCTCTCTCCATGCTGGGTGGGGGCTTCCTGTGTTGCCACTGCCATGGCGCTGCCTCTAAGTCCTCCGCACGGTATCCCAAGTCCAGCCAGCCTGCAGCCTCCGGCTACGTATAGAGGCCGTGCGGCTCTCGGTTTAAGGGCAGGACAACTAGAGGTTCTGGAAAACGGAAGAGAAAGGGTCGACTGCACCAGCGGTTACTGCCAAGGGTTGTAGTAGTTTGTGGCATTTCATAACAAACCTGCGTACAAATACAACCATTTCAATGACTATTTTAGTTTGAATCGTGACTGAATCGATGTTATTTTGTCTGGTGTATGAGTATGTGTACGTTTTGTGCACATATATGAACGTGATTGGATGTTTATTACAAAAAATAACAGCTAGAACAGACAATAACAATCACTTTATATTTAAAACCAAAGTATGCTGTTAATATAGCAGAATGGGTTTAGATGAAAGCATAAACTATAAAGTTTACCTAGAAATATTAGTTTTTATTCCTAGTCTTCATAGTGTTTTCATTTCACTAGCTTTTCTGATGTTAGGTTCTAACAGTGCTTTGTATAGCTGTTCTGGTTTGCTGACCTGTTCTTTATCACTCATGTATAATTCACAGGAAAGCATCCTTTTAGTTGAGAGTATAAATTGTTTTTAAATGTGACGTTAAAGTGCCAAGATCCCAATTTCAATGGCTTGAATGAAAATGTTGACATAATTTGTGTTTTATTTATAAAATGATGTGTATAATTTGGATTTATATACATGCATGATATCAACCAAATGTTAATATAAACTGAAATTATACTTAAACATTGCAGATTTTGGTTCATAAATGCTGTAGTTTCTAACTATAGGGCAACGAGGTTTTATAGTATTCTGTGCTGTAAAAATTGTCACAAGCACAAATTCTCGGGGATATTACTTGTATGTTGTTACTTTTCTTAAACAAATAAACTGAAAAAACACTATAATTTCTCCAAAGATAAGCACTGGTTTTGAATTCTTCCATTCGTGCAAGTAATTTGAAATACTGCATCAGGCCACTGATTATGTAACTTTTGTTTCCTGTGAAAAATGCATCTGTGGTATTTTGTTTATATAGCGAGTTTAGAATCTTGAATGTGTTTTTTTTGTAAATGTTTAGCATCACTGGGTTTTATAACAATTTCTAAGATTGCTGTTTAAAAAATCAGACATCTGACATAGATTTAAACGTGTTTTTAGTGGAACGGCCAAGTGTTAAAAATAGTTACTGTGATACGTTGTTTTTCACCGTTAGCCAGCTGGGAAAAAAAAATCTGTGAGATCATGGACCACAAACTCATCCTGTCTTTAGTGTTTTTGCTTGTAAGATTGCCCAACAATGTAGACACTGTTGTGAAGTTATTTTTAGTCATAGAAAAGTTTCTAGAATGGCTTATTGTGGGTTCTCAGCATTTTAACTTGGTAACAACAAGCAGGTAGCTTGGTTGTTGTTGGCTGCAAGGTGTCATTAGAGCCGCTGGCTCTCCCTGCTGTTTGCTGGTGACTGTCTGGATGGTGTAAGACTGGGTTGGATGGCAAGAAGGATCGTGTGACACAGAGGTGGGAGGAAGGAATAGAGACTTGATTCATGGATGGATGTGGCCATGGGTTTAAGGAAGGTGGAGGGGGGGGGGGGCACAAGATTGTTGTTATTGGAGCAGTGCAGGGAAAACATATAAGAAAAGACGACAGCTATGGGGATGCAGAAGGGCTGTAATAGGGTATAGGATCATCCATCATCCAGGTGTGTTTACCGGTGAGCGGGAAGAAGACAATCATATGATGATTAGGAAGAAGAAACAGGACATCTGAAAGGTTCTGCTTCTCATGCGGCTTCCTCTCCAACAGGCTCTTCTTGTTAAGAGTTCCCGGATAAAATAAAGCACTTAAATATCTCATCTGCTGTGCCACAGAGGAAGGAGATATGGTGGTTATATTATTTGCACCATATCATAACAAATGACACAATCGGGGCAGTAATCCCAACCATAAAGGACCTGACTTTCTCTGTGTTTTCTACAGGGTTTTGTGTAGCAAAAATAATGATGATTATAATAATAATCAGAAGAAGAATTTAAAAAATCGTTCATTAAGGTCCAATAAGCAAGGTTATGGGTTTAAGGAATTCTGAGTTATATGGTTTGCGATGTTTCTAGGACGCCACCAGTTAAATTCATGTCTCATCTAACACACATTCTGGAATCTCAGGCCACTCTGAGATGTGTAAATCTACCAAGGCAGCAAGGCTGGACCTGCGTTATCCCAGGCCCACCCAGGTGAAACCCCGGCTGAGCCATTCAGCGCTCACAGGAAGCGATACAGTACGATACAATGATTATGTCGTTAGGTATGTGTGTGTGTGGTTAAATCAGTCAGCGCAAAAGTGCTGTTGAGATGCAAATTTTTCTTTCTCTTCGTTCATTTGGCCTTAGTAATGCCACAGGTCGTTTAAAAACTGATTTAAAAATATGTAGCTGACTGTAGTGTGATTTTATCACCAAGTGAATTATGTCCTATTTTCTGCCGGGCCCACCCACGCCATGATTTCTGGCTCTGTTATTGCTATATATGTTTGTTAAAATCTGTATGATAATTACATCAATTGATTTATCTTTGGGATGAAAACATTCTCACCGTTACAGTATCAGATACGCAGTGTTAAGATTGAGGTGTTCTGTACCTTCCCTTATCATTAACTTCTCCATATGCTGTTTATTGTGATAACAATACAAATATAGGCTTCTTGCTGTGTAGAGATGACACCAAAGCTTTGGGTCAGAGGTTTAGGCTCAGTTGTTTATTAGACACTGCTGCAGCAGTATCCAGACCCTAAAGACTTGCTCAGTGGTCCAGTATTGATGAGATCATTCTGTCGGCCGCCATCAGCTAAAGGCCTGCAGTCATTTGTCTTTCACGATATTTGTGCTGCCTGTTTTTTTGGAGTAAAAAGAGATTTGTGATTTTATTTTCTTTTCCGCTCATACAAAGCCCAGTAAAGCTGCTATTAGTTGAATTAAAATATCCCTCCATCCATTTTATGTAACCGCTTGTCCTAGTCAGGGTTACAGGGGGTCTGGAGCCTATGGGCACTGGGCAGGGAACAACCCAGGATGCGTCACCGGGCACATTCACACATGCCCACCTACGGGCAATTTGGTGACTCCAATTAACCTCAGCATGTTTTTGGACTGGGGGGGGGGGGAACCGGAGTACCCAAAGGAAACCCCACGATGACATGGGGGGAACATGCAAACTCCATACACATGGAGCCATGGCGGAGACTCGAACCCTGATCCCAGAGGTGTAAGGCAACATTGTTAACCACTGCACCTCCCCAAAGTACAAAGCTGTTTAGCATTTTAACTAAAATCTTAAACCGGAAGCAGTCAGTTTTCCGTAATAAATTAATTTCCCATTTGAGATTATTGTGATTGACCGTTCATGTCCGTGAACATGTTGTGAGATCATACAGTTAATACATTTTGAAAGGACAGGTATTTCAGTGTAATGAATAGCTCAGTAGCTTCTAGGATGTAGGCCTAACCTAGCCTTGTGCACAGGAAAATTATACCTGCACCATAAACCCCATAATCAGGTTGGGAACAATAGCGCAATGAATGGTGAGGCAAGCCTTGTGAAAGCAATCCCCCACGCTCCCATCTCGAATTTGTGAAGGATATTAGATGAGCAAAGGATGCTCTTCTGTAAGTTCTCTTTGCAATTCGAACCATGTCATACATAGACGTTTGTGAGCCAGCAGATTTATCAGAAGGTACTTCTGGCACATGTCATCTACTGGGGGGGGGTCATGGGAGATTGTTTCAAAGAGTGATAGGGACTCCAGTCAGACTCATCGGACACTTGATCTGTGAGAGAAAAAATGAAGAAGAATGGAGAGAAGGTTCCAGAGCAGGGGTGGGCAATCATATCCGCAAAGGGCCGGTGTGTATGAAGATTTTTGGAATAACCTTTAGGTCAGCTGTTCAAACCCAGGCGTGAGGACTCCTCAGCCAATCAATCCTCTAATTAGTAATCTAATTAGGGAGTTTAAGCAAAAACCCACATACACAGCAGCCCTTTCTGGATGAGATTGCCCACCCCTGTTCTAGAGAGTGGTTGATGCCTGGACCAATAGGGTAACTGATCTCAGTTCAGTGAGAGGAGGTACCCAGGTGTTGACCTGACTTAGACTATAATGGGTTGTACCAACTCAGAGATTTGAATCTGAGAGACTTGCAAAGACTTGTATATTGGTATCGGTCAGACATGCCAGTGCATTATGATACTAACACATTTTAAAAAAATGTCAGATTTCTCTTAATCGACACCGAATAGCCTACTGGGAAATTCAGACGTTTCAGAAAAAAATCGCTCATATTTGTTCGGAATTAAACAGGGTTTACAGGCAAGCTTTACAGTTAAAATGTTGTTTTTATGCTGTTGTTTCACCTGACAAAGCAGTAGGAAACCAAGTGTACATTGTTTTAAAGATAAAAGATTATGCAGAACCTACGCAAGATCGGGATATAATGTAGGCAAAAGAAGAGTTTACGCGGACGTGGGCTTTCGGATTGTTGCATACAGGTTTTGCAGATGCATATTAAGGTGTTGTTTTGTTGTTAAAAGATAAACGTTACAAATTTCTAGTGCCTGCGGGGAGGAATGTAGCCTAATTTTCCTTGTTTCGAACAAGATATTTTTCGTTCTGTTAGACCTGCGCTTCTTCTGTGTGTTTTAGAAATCAAGGATCCATCTTCCCGTGTTGCTTTTAAGGGTACCCATTCCAACATTGTTCATCTGAAAATGTGTTGATCTAGCCTACACTTTATTTTCCGGTAAGGATGCTAGTAAAACTCCCGCCTATTCATTCTCTGTCCAGGTGACTACAACTGACTCGCGTCTAGTTTCTTTCTTAAATGGAGAGACAACAAAATTCAGCGGCTATTAATAGGTTAAAATACTCTTTTTTGAACTTCTTGGTTAATTGTCTAATTTTTCAAACTCGTCCCATTGCATGTAGCGCCATGCAAGTTCGTGGTAAATTTCTAGCGTACTCTGTCTCCCTCTAGTGTCCAAAAAGACCATTACGCCGCTTCAGTGACGATTTATTTTGGTATTGTGGCTTATTGTGTAATATGTGGCTCTGCGCTCACTTTAAATCCAACAACACTGATATTTTCTCACTTGTTTTGTTGATTTTTTTGTTAGCTTTGGTTACACTGATAAATCATAATTTATTCAACCTTTACTTATAAATTATCTATAGACTGGGTCTGTGAAAAATATATTTAGTGATTAGAACATTTAATTTAATTTTCGTTTGGGTTCCTTTGGGTTCTGATTTATCAAGGATAGAACTGATGAAAGTGAATTGCCTATATGGGAAAGTCTATGATTAGATTTTTCCTGAACTTTTCCAAGCTGGCATTGCGATCACTTACGGTCTCGGTGATCAGCCTGTTTACTCTTGACTTGTGATGCTGTGATGTTTACGAACTGCTTCTGTCAAGTACAACTATCAAATAAGATGGATATTAGTTCATCTCCAAGTGCACTTTTCGCCCTAAAATCAACGCTTTTTCAGTTGTTTTTGCTCTCGCCGGTTCTTCCTTTGCTGGAGCCATTTGACCGACTATACCAAGACGGGACTGATGCATTTTACAGAAATGACTTTAATAACGCGGTGCTTTATATAGAGAAAGCTCTGCACAGTTACTATGAACTTCGCCGAACTAAAATTCACTGTAGGCTGCTGTGTCTGGACCAGCATCCCTCGGAAGCAGCGCAGTTCTTCGGCTCGGCGATGCTAAGGGCGTCCTGCTTAAATAAGTGCATGCACGAGAAAGTCGGTCCCCAGTCATTGCACAAAGTCAGTGAAGAAATAACGCAAGAATTCCGCAAACGAACTCCGCACGAATTTCTGCAACTAGCATGCAATAAGGTAAGATATTCCCTAGACTATTTAAATGCATTTTAGTTAAAATTAGATAACAACTAGGTTTATCTTGTTAAATTAATAAAGTTTTGCATAATTTATTTAATCTGAGAGAAATGTGTCACTATCAACAATACAGTAGAATAATCGTCGTAATCCCTGTTGCAATCAACAGCTGAAATCCTTCGTGAACTATTGCGTAACGGTGGCCGCAAGACTTAAATTTGTTTTTCCCAAACCAGCTTTATTCTGTGAAATATTGTTTGGAATGGTGAGCACTTGACTGGGACTTTTTCCTTTTTTTTCAAATGTATAAAACAAAGGGAACTGTGTATTTTTGGCTGTCCTTTCGGCTCCTTGATCTCATTGTGTCAGTCAATTAATTGCTTCCGTTTGATTTACGATCATTCTAAATTCTACTGGGAGTTCATGCTGTTATAAACGTTTATTAACTTATTATGTAATACTAAAATGCTTATAATTATAACAGCAATACTTTATTACTCCGCGTGGGGAAATTCTCTTTTCACTTGAAGAGGCAGCCATCTTGTGGCACCCAGGGAGCTGGGGGTTAAGGGCCTTGCCCAAGGACCCACAGACTGTGACAGTTCTGCTGAAGCGGGGCTCCAACCGGTGACCTTCTGATCACAGAGGATATGCCCACTGAGCTGCATGCTGGCTCTATTATCATACTTATTACGTGCAGAATAACCTTTTTTCCAAGAGATCTCCTTAATAGGCCCCTCAAGACTGCATGCAATATTGGGGTTACCATACCCTTTCAAGTAGTGCTTGGCTTATACCAGTAAGGGCAAAGAAATGACCCACCGGCAAGGGGTTAAAATAATTATCATTGCATCTTAAAACAATGCCAGTCACTGCATTTCTCCCAGTAATTCTATATATCTGCCTACTGCAGCTGTACACCTGCTCCTTCAAGCAATTATGTACGCAATCAATCACATGGCAGCAGCCCAGTGCAGAAAACCACAAGCTTGGGGGGGGGGGGGGCAGAAGGTGACTGAGCACGAATGAAAGTGGCCCATCTTCGATGACCCAAGAACTGTTTTTCGATAATGCCATTGCAAAAATTTACCGATGGGTACCCACCTGACTGCGAACACAAAGAGGTAGATCCCCCCCCCCCCCACCAGCCAGCAAAACGTAGCACTCAGCCATGCCCCCTATGCAAGCACCTGCCCTTCGAAAAGTTTGTGCACATCACCGGCCAAGAGCTTCAGTCCATCAATTGTCAGAATGAGGAATAATGTGACTTTGGCTGAGACAGGTGCAGGGCCACCAAAACTGGTGAAAACTGGGCAGTTTAGTTGAACCGGCGAATCTTCCTTTTTTGCTGTGAGATACAGATGGTAGGGTTAGAATTTGGCATAAATAGCATGAATCCATGGTCCAGACCGGCCCTGTATCAGCTGTTCCCGCTGTTGGTGGTGTAATGACGTGTGTGTGTGTGTGGGGGGGGGTGTTTCCTGGGCACACGTCAACCCCTTAATACCCCTCATGTCAAAGTACTGTAGCTTCATGAATATGATCATGAATTCGGTCTCCCCATTTGCCAGATCTGAATCTGGTAATGTGGTGGAACGGGAGACACATGGCAGGAATGTACTGATGACAAATCTGCAGCAATTTTGTGATGAAATCATGTCAACATGGAGCAGAATCAGTAAGGAATTTCTCCAGCACCTTGTTGGGTCCTTAATAGAAGGAATATGGGGTGTTCTTAGACAAAAAGGGGTCATACCTATTAATATAAGGGTATGTACTGAGCAAAAGTTTTAGGCAGTCAAAGAAAGTAGTTAAAGTTATTTATCTGGGTAGTAAGTGTAGTTTTTGCTCCAAAAACATTAGAATTTATGCAAATGAGTAACACAAAAAAAACAAGAATTTCTTCTGTTTTACAAAAAGTTACTGAAATCTTGTTGGATGGCAAGAAGAATCTCACTTTAGTTACCAAACCTCTCCTCAGGCGCACCCCAGCCATTCCTGTATTCATTAAATTTCTCCTCCAGCTAATTAAGAGAATTAGTTAAATAATTGTGAGGTGTTGATTAGCCAAAACGGATATGCTAGTGGTTGAGTCAAGAAATTGATGGGTAGATTGAATGGTTACTGCAAATTATGGAGCGACTTTTGGAATGTCTATCAATGAAGCAGGATGTAATGTGAATGCGAACGCATGATATTGTAGAGAAGATTAATAAATATAAGGCATAACTTTAAGTCAGTGGGGTTGCTGGAGATTTGCAGAGAAATGGTGAACTCCTGGAGGTAAATTGCATCATCCTACAAAAATGAAAACTTCCTGTTTCATCTTCCAGCCCCTGGGCGCATGTTCACTAAGTTTTACTCACTTTCTCTGTTTTGGGTGGGTGTGTGTTTGTAACCGGCCTCCCTCCTTTGTATTCTGCCAGCCACTTTCAGCGCCATGAAACCATTTATCCTCCTCTGTCATTAATATGCTTTCCAAAATGGAGGCCGTACCGCTTTTGTGCAGATCTGCTGGGAACATCAACATTATATATTTTTTTCTGTCTTTGGAAATGCACACAGCCCTGTGGGTATGCTTTTAGTAACAAAACTCCTGGAACTAAACATCCGTGCTATTTCAGGAGTTTCTTTAAGTATTTCACAGGTTTAAAATGGAGAGAGGGAGGAGAGGGAATCAGACAGCGGCTATGTGATTCTTCAGAAACACTCTGATTTCTCATTTCAGTAGCACAGACAAAGCATTTTATTAAATTGGAAGGAAGTATTGCTTGTTGGTTTATGCAATTATATTTAACTACATTTCTCACATCAGCCCAATCTTGTTGTCTCTGGCTGTGCTGCTGTTACACACAGTTACATTTCCTGCCTGTGAGCTGTAGACATAAGGGTACACACTGAATGTTACTGGATGGATGGATGGATGGATGGGTGAATTGGCGCGATGAAGTCTTTTGATAAAAAAAATAATTTAATTGTCACTTCCCTTTTCCTGTTTTGGATCAGTTTTTTGGTAAAATATGTATGAACTGGTTGTTTATTGGAGACAGTGACATTTCATCCTGACACATCTGAAGCGAAAGTTTATAAATACTATGCTTTTAGAATGTTACCACGGCAGAGACGGGGAGTAAATATTCCTCGGAGAATCATTCTTTGATGAATCACTCTCTGATAGTGCAGTTGTTTCTAGAAATGAATGCCAGAGTGCTCAGGCACGAACTTGGTCGTCGAGAAATGTAAGATCCAGCTGGATGTTTCGAAAGAATGTTTGATTAACGTTGATCGCCTGTTCCTCGAAATGTCAGTACCTCCCAGGGTGTGTCCAGTTCCGAAATAAACACAATGGCCGGCAGCCACAGATCCGTTCACTTTTGTGCGCCTTAAATTTCACTTCACTCCCGATGGCAGGTCGCCGCTTGCCTAAACGTTTTTCCTTTTATTTTGACACGCTGAGCACTTATAAATGTCTGTTGTGCTGTGATGCAATCACAGTGCAACCTGCATGTTTACATTACACATTCTTAGAAGAGAATTCTGCCCGAATACACGTTTTCTCAGAATTTATGGCATTTATTCAAGATCTCGGCACACCTGAGCAAAGGAACATCCTTTTGACGTTTTGATAGGAAAGATTAACAGGCGAACTAAGGGCACGTCTGTGTAACATACATCAAGTACATTGGTTTTAACTTGTATATTTAGGTTCTCCCCTAAATCCTCAGGCAGTTTGTAAACAGTATCCCTTCTTCCGAAGGTGGAGTAGCTCTATATTGACGTCCCGGTGGACCTCAGAACTGCTCACTTTCTCATGCCAATCTTGTGGAGAAACCTCTTTGTGACTTCTTGTACTCATGACAGTCATTACAAAGGTTGTGTGATACCACTGATATTTATTTCAACCCAATACTAAGTAATGATTACATTTGCTGGGTGGTGGTGCCTGCAGATTGATCGTGTCTAGGCCCTGAAATGAAAATCTTCGCCTCTCTCCCCCCCTTATGGGTGATCCTCACTGGTAGTACTGTAGTTCATATCCTGCTCCCTGTGATAAAATAAATATTTAATTTACCACGCAAAAACAAAATTGTATTTTTTGCATCTGAATCGATTCTGACAATGAAACATTCAGAATGAAAGAATCTATATTTTGGGATCCACATATCCTTGGTCATGACTTGCGTTGACGATTAGGGATAGAGAATGAACTATAAATGACTTTGTCTGGTGACTTTGGTCAACAGTTTTGTGTGGAACAGACATGCTGTGTTTCTTTGTAAGCTGAGGGGGGAGGACAAGGCAGCCGCAGCAGAATCTTGTGTCCATTCAAACCTGGAACACGTAGAAGAGGACCAGAACCCCAAGCGGGACCAGCACTTTCAAACTGGGAGAGAGGCCCAGTATCACCAGGTAAACAGAGATCAGTTATAGCTGCTTGTTACTGTTTATTTGCTCTGATGTTTATTAAGCCTAATGCCACCTACAGACTTTATACATCAACTGTCAGTTGGTATGTTATTCCCCTACACCGCTTGCTGTGCAGAAAGGTTATATATTCCAGTCATTACCCAGCTGCCTCAGTGTGGCCACATGGTTTGTAGTGGCTGGACCCAAGTTTACCGGCATAGGGCGATAGCTGCTAGGCCACACTTTCTGCAGCCTTTACAGCCACGTCAGAATTAGCAAGCAATTTACACCGGAAACACAGGAATACACTTTCTATCCAGAAATCAACTTCCCAAACTCAATTTACAAGGCGAGGTAAAGCGAAGATCAGCACGCTCTTGGAATATTAGCAGTTTCAGATCGTTTATCATAACGTCGGGAAATGCACTTCTCTGTTTCCCCTTCTGGAGCATGTCTTCCTGGTTGGAGTAGAGCACTACAGAAAGGAAGACTATGAGGAGGCCATCAGACACTTTGAGCGGGCCCTTCTGGAGTACTACAAGGCAGACACAGAGTGCAGGGTGCTGTGCGAGGACCAGCAGAACTTCTGGGATCATACACCCTCCACCTTCTGGAGCAACATCTACCAGCTGATCTCTGGTACGCTGATAAGCACCATAAAATGTCGCCTTGTATCTAACCCAAAAACCCAGTCCAAGCTTCCCCTCCAGAATGCTCTAGTTTCCAGTCATCTCACACTCATGCCTTGCAAATTGGGTCAACAATGGGGCCATGAAGTTCCCTTTGGGTGGAGCCTTGATGTCTTTCATCAACAGTATTGTTGTGACTTCAGTGCATTCATACTTCTGGATCATGCTGCGTTACGTATTAGAGCCTTGCATATGGGTCTAATAAGCGCTACAAGACAACTATTCTCCACTGTGATTTAAGATTTGTAAGTTTGATTTTTGAGGAAGTGAGCCTCTCTTGAGCATCCAGGAATCTGAGATGTCCATATAATGGTCTGCATTTTATTATTTAGCCTGAAAAGTTTTTCGAAATGCACTTATCTATCCTGCAGGGTCATAAAACTATTTCTTAAATAATTCCTGAAAGTTTTTTTTTTCTTAAATCTTCTTTGCCGATTGTGGATGAGAACATGCGTAGCCATTCACTGCCTCGAGTTTCAGATGGTATCTCTGAACTTTGCTTATCGCTTCACTGGCCGTGGCGTTACCCTTACACTAAAGTTCTGGAATTTTCTTCCATTAATTAACCTTATCTTGTCCTTGGCAGTTCATGGTAACAGATATTAAGTGTCATATGTATACAGATTAATTACATTCCGGTTTAGGCTGGTGGGGGGAAAAGCCCAAGAACAAGGGAAAGGATACAAAAACTGACTGTGTATGAAAAAAGCATCCAATTTGCATCCCAGAATTGTAATAGGCACCCAGCTACATGCAGGTGTTCCACATGCAGGTGTTCCACATGCAGGTGTTCCACATGCAGGTGTTCCACATGCAGGTGTTCCACATGCAGGTGTTCCACATGCAGGTGTTCTTTTGCTGTGAGTGACTTGTTCATGTGTGTGTGTTCAGATTACTTTGTCCAGGTGCTGCACTGCAAACATGAATGTGTGCGAGAGTTGGCCACACGCCCTGGTCACCACGTCCCCATGCAGAGCTACCTGCCACTGCACTACGACTACCTGCAGTTTTCTTACTTCAAAGGTAAACCAACTGGCCCACCCTGTAGTTTTCAAAGGTCAGCATCGACCAGGGGTCCCCAGCTATTTTCCCTGGGGGGGTCAAATACCTTCAGCCAAAGTACGCTGCGTCTAGAAAGAAAACGTTGATCTGGTGGGAGGTTCCAGAATGATAAAATTTGCCAACCGTGAGGGGGTAATCGTCCCCGTGGCCTGGAGTGTGTCTAGGTCCACCTGGAGTCTGCCAGTTGGTGACCAACGACTTAGACACTAGGAAATTTGGAAATATAAGATGAGCTATAAATGCTGGTAATTCTGCATTGTAGTACAAGAGAGTGAGTGACCACATAGCGAAGCCTTTAGCCTTTTAAATAACAAGCTGGTGTCACAATGACAAGGCTGTGGCTTCTCAGCATGG
Source organism: Paramormyrops kingsleyae (assembly GCF_048594095.1). NCBI lineage: Eukaryota > Metazoa > Chordata > Actinopteri > Osteoglossiformes > Mormyridae > Paramormyrops > Paramormyrops kingsleyae. The sequence continues at coordinate 16,168,594 of NC_132817.1, read as the reverse complement.
GGGCCAGAAGCACAGACACGGGGATTCCACACGAGGTTAACGAGGGGGCGTGGCACACAGGAGGATTGGCATGATCGGGACGTTACAATAACTGAAGAAAATAATAGGTAAAGAAATCAGAATAAACTGGGTATGGAAGGTGAGCATTGGTTTAATGGCTGTGTGGTTGGCAGGGTAGCCATCTCAGCCCTTCTGCACCTCCAGGAGCGCGGTGCTGCGGTGGGTTGGCAGAATAACGGAGGCTTGTGAGGCAGTAAAACACTGAGCTGATGGTTCTCACGGCGATGCGTGCCAAACGCTATCCTACAGCCCTTCCATCCCAAGCACGGCACAATGGGCCACTTCAGAATGTCTCTCCCTTGTAAATAATAGCTTGTGTTTTGTAGGGCGCTTTTGGAATATTTTCCATTGTTTGTAAAAGATGGTCGGGTGATGACATGTGAAAGCATGGCTCTGTGAATCTGGAGGGATGCATATGCAGCATTTGTAAATCACCTCTGAAAATGGCCTTTTTATACACCGTATTTAGCCTCGTAAATCTGATATTCATGGGTAATTATTTTTTTATCAGGGACATGGAAACACATATATTTTGCTGCACTTGTTTCATTTTGCCAAATCAAGAGAGGGCATGAGATTTTTATCAGGTACGACATTGAAAAGATTATTATTTCAAAATCTTCATAAGTAATGTGGCATTGTGGAGTTACGTTGTAGCAATTTAGGTTCTGTAAGCCACACCATGGCACCATTAGCTATGAGTGGGAAGGAAGTGAATAAAGATTAATAGATGCAACTCAATGATAATGCCAACTGACTGCACAGTAAACCTGACACAAGGAAATGCAGAGCTCAGTGTTACTGTGTATCCTGTGTAAATGTGTTTGTGGATAGCATACAAACACTAATCTGAACTACTGCTTTGAGAGAATGGTGCAAGCTTTTTAAATAATTAGTAAATGTGTTATTAGTAAACAGTGAAAATCAGACCTTTATTAATAATATGACTCTGTACACATCCAGCGTCATTGTATTTCCCAGAGCTCTTGGGGTCTTTGTGAGTCGTATAAACGAAATGCTGTGACCCCAGGGTGATAATATCCATACACACACAGCAAAAACATCCCAGTCCTTCTTAATAGTTGTCATATTGAGGTGACATGTTTCTCAGAAGTCTAGAGTTGGACAGCGTTCAAGGAGAAGAATATGGCATGTGCCTATTCTGTACAGGCCTACCCCACTATGGGGTTTGGGAGACATGCTGACCTGCATGTAATTAATTCATGCATCCATCATCTGATCATTTATTCTGGTCAGGGTGATGGGGGGGGACCTGAAGTCTGTCCAGGGCAGCATAAGGCACAAGGCTGGGGTGTACGCTGGATGCGATGCCAGTGAATGAAATTCATCAATTGCAGATGGACACTGTCCGTTGATTTTGAGGGAACAACTCTAGTTTATTTGGAGCATTGACAGTAGGACCATATTCAAGTGTGGTTTTCTTGGAACTCGACACAACGGCAAATCAACGCCTATGGAGATCCCTGTCAGGTTGAAAATGGCAGCCCGCCTGACTATTGAGTAAGACGTGCTGAAAGCAGCACACTCTGCCTCTTCCAGTGGGCAAGATCCAGGACGCCATGGCAAGTGCCCAGGCCTGTCTGCTGTTCCACAAGGGAGAGGAGCACATGGTGGAGAATGTGGCGTTCTACAGGAAGACGCTGGGGCATGACGTCACGCCGCGGAAGGTGAGGGATCAAACAGCAGCTGTGCAAGATGGAAATATCACTACTACTAAAATGACCCTCCTTCCCTACTTGAGTGCTTGTTAAGGTTCTCGAGAATAATTCAGAGTGAGACTTTGTAAGAGAAAGTTTCTTTTAATCCGCAGAAAAGAAGCAAAAGCAACAGATTGTCCCCGTTCCCGTCCCAACATGGTGACACACACAACAAAAGAAATATCACAGTTTATATATCTTTTTTTAAGCTTCCTTAGAAGCATATCAATACTATGATTGGCTACTTCTCCAAAAAGCAATTCACCTATCAAAAAGCTCATTAACAATGATTGGTTAATACTTCAAGAGGTATGCCAATTACAATTGGTTGCTACCTCAAGAGGCACATTACTTATACATAGTTACCTTGGTTTCATAGTTGCCTTGGTTACCCCCTTAGTTACCCTATCCCATAATTATCACCACCCCCCCACACACACCTGTCTTGTCTCAGCTCACTCTGCACTCTCTGACCTCCTCACGCTTCTTCCCGCCCACTGTTCCCATCTCTTCCCCATTAGCTAAACACCACTGCTGTGTAGTGAAAATTATTCGTTTAGACGTAGTGGAAGATTTTGTGTTTACTTAGAGAATATTTGCTATGATCACAAAGTACCGTCTGTCTGTGAAAGGCGAGGGCGGCTGAGTGGCCAACCAGATGGGAGGGTCACGCCGATAAGTGCAGAGCTGGTCTTGACCGGTTCTGTTTGGCTGCACACAGAGAACACAGTAACTGTGAACCTTCATTTTTATCTCATAGAATGATAAACATGAAGCAGAAGTATAAAGGAGCTGTGCAAGAAAATAATTTTGGGCACTTGTGTATGTGGGCGCGGTGTCCCGGCTTATTTGATGCATCGAATAACCTAATTTAACAACTTTGCTCCTTTCATACCCTCTGACTTTGGCATCTTTTCCACCACAGCTGTTATCATATGTATCTTATATGTTCCTGCATGCGAGATCTCCTGCATCATCACATTGCAATACATGATCAATAGCACGGCTTCCTCCATTTGCAGCAGACACCTTCAGATTAACTATGGTTCCCTTTCTCGGAAGTGCTGTGCCTCTCTAAACCTCAGCCAGTTATTCTTGTCTCAGTAAACTCCGGCCTTAACCACACGTTTCCTGTTTTTTTTTTATGTTTTGCTAGCCCATTTACGGCAATACCCAGCCACCTGTGACTGAACTTAGAGTACATGTAGAGACGCAAAACCCACCCCACCTTGGACCCTTCTGCAAAACAGCACATGGGGGGCTGGGGGGGGGGGGTGCAGATCTGGTGATGAGTAGGTAGCAGGTAACTGGGTCTTCATTTAAGGCAGAGAGCCCACTGTCAGTTTTTCAGCAGAATCACATGGATGGATTTTCCCACCATAAACAAGGTGCTTCTGTTCTTTTGGTTTCATACACACATATTTTAAACCCCAGTGACTTAAAACTTCTGCTTGGCCCCGCCTCCTGTAGTTGCTCGGACCCACCTCCTCTACAATCTGATTGGCTATCTCTCCGAACAAGTCATTTTTCATTCTGCCCTCAGAGCGTTTTCGTGTGAGTAAAACTCCCATGAACCCTTAGCTTCTCCCCAGCACAGGCTTGAAGCTGCCCTGGGGAAGACGGTCCTGGTTTTGGGTTGGAGCAGTTAGCGGCCATCTTGTTAGCCTCCCCCTCACGTGTTTCCAGGCTGACCATAAGAGGCCTGTTGTTGCTGTCCGCTCGCCTGGTGCTGAACGGCGACTGTTGGTGCGTTGGCGGATCCGCAGCCGCTTGCCGTATCACAGTGGCTAGTAAAAGTATAAGTCAATGTCTCCAAGTCCGTTCCTCCCAGCTCCCAGTAGATCAAAAACGTGGGCAGTCTGTCAGTCCTCGAAGACCATATTGGGAAACAGTGATATGAGTATTAGTGGAGAAACCTTTTCATTATTGTTAGTTTTGCTCAGATTTGTATCAGACATATATCTGCCACAAGCCTCCTTGGTTATAGACCCAGGTTATTATCCTTACAGAAAATAATTACATTGCTCTGACTGGGTTTGGAACCTGTCCTATTCTGTAGGGACAAGCCGCATTCTAGTGAATACATTTAAAATTATTCCAGAACTTAGAAGTAAAACCCTTGGAACATGATGACTGTTTACCAGATGTGCACCTGGAAGTAATTCGGCTATTTCAGGAACAATGTCAAAATTCCTCAACGACGTCCCAGTGGAAAAAGCTTCTCTTGGTGACTGACAAGAGGAATAATGCAGCCTTGGATCGTCATGCTGTTCCACAGGAGGCAGAGTGGTACTTCAGGCGGCACGAGATGGAGCGAGAGCTGTTCCTGGTGGAGAGCGAGAGCCGGGGATCCGAGTTCAGACCAGAGGTGAGTGAGATCAGACCCCCAGCTTCTCCCTGCAGATTCTGCCGGTGAGCGTAGTTACCGCTCAACCAGGATTTCCATCTCCGGTGGCTGCAAAAGTAAATGCTAGGGACCGCAGGTAACTGACGACACCCCCAGCAGGAAGTTTTATTCCAGATTCATGACCGCGACATATCATGCTGGTTTAGTGATGCGCATTTACAGTATGTCGTCGTAAGGCATTAAGCAGTGATATATGGTTAAGCAAGGAATTAGTGGGTTAAAAAAACAGCAAAGTCACAGGAAAGGTGGAAATTGCTTCCTGACCTTTAAAAGAAGTACTCCTGTAAAAAGAGTGCTTATAAAATCACAAAATGCCAAAGTGCAGCTGATAGTGACTGGGGGTGAGCAAAAGTGATCCATCTCTTACATGCAGAGTATTGATAGCAGACTAGTGTAGACAAACTGTCTCTACTCCACGTCACGGCAACACATGTATTCATTAGCTGACTGAGACTCGTGAGTGAGAGCAGGAAATAGTGGCAAGAATTGTTTTTGATTAATCGTTATATTCTACAGAAGCTGATTAATCATTTTCTATAGAAGCAGAGTCATTTAAGTGCAATGAGAAATAGCTCTGGTGCAATTAACTACTGAAGTGAAATAAAAAAGGAGAAGCAGTGACAGCCGTTTACTGTAGCTGAATGTAACGATTGCCTGACAACACAGACTGTTTTATGCACCAGCAGCTCTGCAGTCAGGATCTACCCCCTTCAACTACAAGAGAGATTCTGTCCATTTGAATCCTTGGCATGAGTTGGTGGAGTATTTTGTCAAACAGCAATTCTATGATGATGAGACAATACAATGGTGGTGTAATCATTTTGTTATACAAAATGAATGGGGAGTGTTTGGGAGATACAGATCTCAAGAATACATTGAAGCAAGTGCTTTTAAAACTGTAAATAAGAATTAGTACTTTCTGTTCCACTCCATGGCTGCCAGTGAAGGGAGGTGAGTTTGTCCTTGTGTTTTTTTTCCCCAAAAGTAATAGAAGATTCTACACCAGTTCAGGATATTTTAGGAGAGCGTTTATTGAGCCAGACATGAAAGTGATATAGTGGCCCACTGTCAGGGTAATGAAGACATTGGCCAGCCTTTCTGTATTATTCACAGGCATCTTGGCCATATTCCACAGATGAAAGGAAGCTGATTCTTCAGATGTATTTTCTAATGTAAACAAATCTTCTTTATGCATGTTGCAAGGCCTGTAATCGAAGAATTCACATCAGGGCAGAAACTCCATGGTCCGAGAATGTCACAATGGTTTTATTGTTGTATGACCAAACAAAACACAAATTGCAAGACACTCTGAAGCAAATATCCCCCCTCGTACTGCCAGCTTTTCAGTCTCTGTATGTCTTGGAGAGAAGGCGGCCGGGATCAGGTAAGCTTTGGGGCTTGGGGCTGCTGACTGGATGAGGGTGCAGAATGAGACTCCAGTGTGCGTGGTCAGGGAGAAACGACTCCAGTGTGCGTGGTCAGGGAGAAACGACTCCAGTGTGCGTGGTCAGGGAGAAACGACTCCAGTGTGCGTGGTCAGGGAGAAACGACTCCAGTGTGCGTGGTCAGGGAGAAACGACTCCAGTGTGCGTGGTCAGGGAGAAACGACTCCAGTGTGCGTGGTCAGGGAGAAACGACTCCAGTGTGCGTGGTCAAGGAGAAACCCAGAACCAGGGTACAGGAAAAAAAAGACAGAACTGAACAGACCACTAAACCACACTTCTGACACACTAGACACAGAAGGAATGCAAAGTCCTAAAGCAACATAGCAGTACTCAGTACTCATTACTCAGTGTGTATTGATCCTGGGACTTGTTATCGGATTAAGTCCCAGGCAACGGTGGTTTAAAACAGAGTGTATGTTATTGTAACTGTATTTTGTGAGATTATTTCTCTCTGACTGGAGTTGAACAGAAGGAAGTTCTGGATCATCCAATCCCCAAAGACTCACACTGAGGTTAGAGTAAGTTGGCTTGAGCATAGGAATGATAGTTACTACTATGTTTGATAATGATATTCTTAAGGGGCAGAACTCATAAAGAGCAGAGCAGTGGGCCCAGCACTGGCCATGTGGGTCTGACCTGTATTTGACCTCAGAATCTTTTGATAATTCAGTGTCAATCAGTCACAGAATATTTAAAGATATCTTCTCCTTAGTAGTAAGGTAACTCATGACTCCACAACAACAGCTCCCCCTTGTGGACCCTTCTAGCATTCTTGACAGAACACTGCACATCACACCTGTTATCTTTATCGTATTGTTAGGGGAACAATCAAGCAATTAATAGTCAGTTAGTGTTTGCATGGAGAAGGGAGAGAGTTTGTCCAATTTTCTGACACTTTTTAATGGTAGTTATACCTATTTATTTTTTAATGAAAGCATGATGCTGGATTGTGCACAGCAAAAAAAGTATACAATTTAATTGCAATGTATGTCAAAACCTCGAATGTGAATGTTGATCATAGTTTTTGAATATGACATTTTTTTGGTGTGGGGGGGCACATAATATTTTGCAGGAAATCAATTGATCTAATGAGTAATTTCAGCAGTTAAAACAATAATGACATTTTGACTTTTTAAAAATTTTTTTTTATTAATATTCTGATAGCATATAATGTTTTTATACACGTAGGTAATATCTTCCAACCTCCCTGATTGATATATTCATAATCTGAATTTTTCTTCTTTTTAGAATTACTGGCACCAAACTCTCAGACGGAAGGACACCAACAGGTTAGGTCTCATTTAGTCAGTATGAAATGACCCTTAAATAATAACCAATCTGCTGAATTGTTAAGGGGCAGCTTCAGTCTTTGATGGAGTAAAACCGTACTGCTTACTTTTTTGGGGGATCCAAACTAGGAGTTTATAGAGTTTGTGATTTAAAAATTAAATCACAATATTAAAAATATTGCTAACACTTTCTATGAATGTCATGTCTATGAGAATCTATCAGCACATTCATAACACATTACATTACACTCATAAAACATTATAAACATGGCTATAAATATTTATAAAAAGGCATAACACGTTATAGCCATGTTTATTAAGCATTATGAATGCTTTATGAAGCTCTCATCTGTGATTGCCTATAGATACCTTCATAATGTGGTATAAAGCATCCTTGATGCTTATGCCGACCATTATAATGTATTATGAAAGTATCTATAGTGCATTATAGATGAGAGCTTCATTGGAGCTTATGAAGTATTATAATCAACACTATAATGCCTTATAACTGTCAATAGAAGATGCTGTAATGTTTTATTAATTCTTACACAAACAATTACAATGCATTATTTTATAATATATTATATATATATATATATTTTCTTTTTCTTTCCAAATGAGTACAGGGTCCCCTCGGGCCCCAGTGGAACTACAGATTCCACGGCCACGTCAGTAGAGATGGACACCAGCTTGGAGCAGGACTATAGGCTGACAGAGGGTGGGTCCTTTCTGGAAGAACCCCAGAATGATGTTCAGCCTTTGTTCTGCACAATGGTGGTGTCACCGGCCAGAATCTGCATGCGCCAGATATATAACTGAAAAGGCATCAGCTTTTATATCCTACTGTCACAATGCATGAAGTCCCAATAGATAAAGGTTTGTTTTCTATTGTAGGGGGTCCCAACCTTTTGGTGACTGTGAACCAATTTATGTTGTAAAACATTTCTTGGACCCTGTGGACAGGGGAGGGGGGGTCAAAATGAGTGATTGTGAAGGATCATAAAAAAGGAGTGGTTTGAAAATATATAGAATTTATTTTTGTAAATGAACCAACTCCGCTCAAAACCCACATAGTGTAATATACACTGCAGATGTGTAGCGTTCAGTGGACCAAGGGTTGGGATTTTGGTAATCCCTAGTCTATTAGACAAGTAGGTGGTCAGCAGGTGGCCATTATGCAATGAGACATATGACCCCCCCCATATTTGCATCCTGGATGGGGTGAAATTCCATAAATTGGTCAGATTGTTCAGTGAGTTTTTTTTTTTTTTTAAATTGCAATGCTTCTGCACTTTGGATGAAAGCTCCATCTTGGAGAAGAAGCGTTACTGAGACTCCTAGAGCAGCCTGACCCTTGGGGTTTCGGGTTCTGTGCAGGGGGGCCACTGCTTCACGATCACATTCAGCTGGTGCAGAACTCCAAGGGGCTGAAAGGCTCCCAGAGGGTCCTGCTGGACAACGTCATCTCCGGGGAGGAATGCAGGGAGCTGAGAGACGTGGCCGACGTGAGCCTCTGATACAATGTGTCCTGCACTTGCGGCACATTTTGATCTAGTTCTCTAGTCCTCTTTTTCTGAAATTACCAATTGATCATAGTTATCAAGGCAATTTTCTAAAAAAAACGTAAAAGGATGCCAGATCAGTACCATGATTCCTTCGTAAGCACACAACGTGTAACAGAATGAAAAGGTTTTTGTCTACATGGACCACTGAAGGTGGCTGCCTGTTGATGATCTGCCAGGTTGTAGGCACAGCTGGTGATGGGTACAATGGTGATCCATCGCCCCACACTCCAAATGAGAAGTTTGAGGGTTCAACAATCTTAAAAGCTTTGCGGGTGAGTACAACTGGTCACAGGTCAAAGTTGAGGTCTGAGGATCAAAATGGTAGGTTAGTGGTTGAGGTGCTTGACTTGACTTACGATCGATGTCTCAGGGCCCTGCTGTTAATCTTTCGAACATCTCTTTTGCTTTGGAAAGAACATCCTTATATACACGCCGTGCTCACAGAAAGTCTTAGGATGCTTGCTTAATTCAGAAAAAAATATTGCAATAAATATAAAAAATCATTACTTTATTCATTGGTTTACATAATATATATGTCACTTTAGAAGCAACCAGTAGTTTTAAATAAAATATTAATATCAAGTAGTAATAAATTGAAACCCAAATTATAGTTCTAAAACAGATGTTTGGAATTAAAAAGTTCATTGACAAGCAACCACCCAGTGCTTTTTTTATCAGTAACACCTTTGCAATAACGCAAAACATTTATGTTTAGTATCCCTTTGGGAAACAGTGACTACAATTGCAATTAATAACAGAATGACAAAAACAGAACTGAATGAATCTGTAAAGTGAAAATGTTTGGGCAAAAGACATGTACAGTTATGTTAGACATCGCTTGTCAATGGACTTTTGTTATGAAACCAATACATTTGCAACATATTTACAGAATTAAGGAAGCGTCCCCCATTCTGTGAACACTGTAACTGCTTTCTGTGAACACTGTAACTGCTTTCTGTGAACACTGTAACTGCAGGGATTCAGCTTCAATCTCCTCAGTGCCTCTGAGAAATGAAGTCGGATTGTTGGCTTCTTTCCTGCTTAATGTTCTACTGCAATAACTGCTAGCAGTCGGACACCACATGGCCATTAATGGAATTGAATTAAGCTCTTTGCCAAGTGCGGCTCATCTGGCCCTGTAGTGCATAATGAAAGCAGGCGGACATATTTGAGGGAGACAAACTGGAAAATGCTCGATTTAGATTACAAAATGGGTGGGAATCTCATTACACAGTATAACTAATTTGCTTGTTAAATAATTCTTGTTTCAGTTTGCTGATGAGGGGAGGATCCAGTGGAAAAATGTCCGCCTCTTTTACGACGTGAGCGAGAAAGTCAGGCGGATTGTAGAGTCATACTTCATGCTCAACTCCACGCTGCACTTCTCATACACCCACCTGGTGTGTAGGACTGCCCTTTCAGGTGACCTTTTGCCCCCCCAAGGGCACTGGGACAGTTTTCTTCCTTATGATGGAGTGATTTAATAACCAGGAGTGCACGTAACTGGTACGCAAGTACGCATTCACCGTATACAGCGATAAGCTCTGCAATTTCTTGTCGTAGCAGCGCAAATGCGTATTTATCTTAGAAATTCTTGTGCATTTTAACCTTTATGTGGCTAATATGTACTTCTTTTGTGCTATGAAGGCTAAAAGGCACAATGATTTCTCCTCATAACAGCGTAAATGCACATAAAATAAGTCCTCAGTTGTACCACTGTGACAAGAAATTGCCAGGTTAATAAGAACATAAGAACTAAACAAACAAGAGGAGGCCATTCGGCCCATCGAGCTCGCTTGGGGAGAACTTAACTAATAGCTCAGAGTTGTTAAAATCATATCTAGCTCTGATTTAAAGGAACCCAAGGATTCAGCTTGCACTACGTTATCAGGAAGACTATTCCATACTCTGACTACACGCTGTGTAAAGAAGTGCTTCCTTAAATCCAGTTTGAAATGTTCTCCCGCTAATTTCCACCTATGGCCACGAGTTCTAGTATTTGAACTAATGCTGAAGTAACTATTCGGTTGAACAGCATCCAAACCTGTTAGAATCTTATAGACCTGGATCTCATATGGTGAATGCATACTTGCATACCAGTTATGTGCACCCCTGTTAATAACTAATTAAATTAAAAGTAACATTTAACTATTTTACTAACAAATACTAGCAAGCCAGTATAACATGTTTATAAGTAGCTAAGCAGCAAATGCATATCAAACACATGTTAGGTTGCTTGACACATTACCATCTCTCACATTTGGCTTCAATGATGCTCTGGTGACCTATGTGGGTCCACCTTAAATCGCAGACCACCAGCACCACCGAGAAGATATGAGCCACGCAGTCCACGTGGACAACTGCATCCTGGACTCCAAAGCCAAGATGTGTCTGAAAGTGCCACCCGCTTACACCTTCCGAGACTACAGGTAGCCGGTACATTTAAAGCTTTGCCTGTAACCAAAAACCCCCTGGGATTCGTCCCAGTTAGAAAAACCTTAGAGCTCATCTGTTTAAGAAAGGCTGGCATATTCTCATACCTCCAGGGCTGTCGGTTTGTTTCCAGCTGTGTGTGTGTGTGTGTGTGTGTGTGTGTGTGTGTGTGTGTGTGTGTGTGTGTGTGTGTGTGTGTGTGTGTGTGTGTGTGTGGAGTTTGCATGTCTCCCCCATACATTCAAGTTATGAATGCTAGTTGGATGGATGTTTTCGAAACTAGAATTGTTAACAGACGGATTCAAATACTACACAAGTCTAAGTGTCTACATATAATACTGTAGCTACAATGAACTATCAGTGTCCGTTTTTTGTCACGGCTGTACAACCAGAAAGCTGCAGTTCTCACGCGTGAGGCAAAATTGTTGCTGCTTTGAGTGCTGTTACCTGTATGGATGCCTTCCCTTTCCAGTGCACTGCTGTATCTAAACGGAGACTTTGAAGGTGGCGAGTTCATTTTTACAGAAATGGACGGTGAAAGTATTACGGTAAGTGATTAAAGATTGTGAATCTGTCATGTGACCTGCCGTACACTAAAATTGACAAAATAGTGAACATTTGTAACTGCCATCTTTTTCAGTCCTTTGAAGTCACTGCACACTGTGTCCTTGCACTGTACATTTATGGAGGATGTTTAAGCTGCCAGTAATAGCCATGTGTCACTGGCACACACAGGCGACTGTCAGGCCTAAATGCGGCCGCTTGGTGGGCTTCTCGTCTGGGGTGGAGAACCCCCACGGGGTTCGCGCAGTGACGAAGGGGCAGAGGTGTGCCGTGGGCATGTGGTTCACACTGGATCCGCTTCACAGGGAGCAGGTGAGTCATATGCACTGGAATTCAGAATCATCATGATCATTACTATGGCAAGATGCTGTTACAAAGGATTGCAGTGCTGTCTTAAATGTTTTAAAATGGCTTAGCATTTTACAATGTTGTGATCATTTACAGTGTTGTGAAAATGTACAATGTTGCTAAGAATTTTACGCTTACAGGAAACCTCTACAGTATCACTAATATCGGTCTGGTAGTTTATTTTGGTGTTTCCCAACCCGGTCCTAAGGCACCCCCAGACAGTCCACGTTTTTGCTCCCTCCCAGCTCCCTGCCAAACAGTCCACAATTTTGCTCCCTGGGAGGCTGGGCAAGGAGCAAAAACGTGGACCGTCTGGGGGTGCCCAAGGACCGGGTTGGGAAACACTGGTTTATTTGATACAGCCTTGTATGATTTTCTCACTTGTTTGATATATTTTGTATTGAATTGTTTTTTTGTAGGATATGTTAAAGGTTGGGGAAAGGATCCAGTTGTTAGTTAATGAAGATCAATCAGCATCGGAGGTAAATTTAGGCAGCAGAGAAGAGCTGTAGTGGATATAATTTATTTTCGAATGTTTATCTTAATGAAGTTTAACGTGAGGGCATTTTACAGGACTGAGTAGACTGCATGGCGTGATACTGCTGCCATATTCCAGGACAGTAATCCCACATACATACTGCTACACACATTCAGGAGTGCGGTCTCGCTCACTAGGGCAAGGTCAGACTCCTCCTCTGCCTCCCCAGTCACCAGATATAAAAACCACATTTCCATCTCCTTCATCCCTCGAACAATCAAAGGCTTTTTCTTCGTTTTCTTCGTATCTGCCATTATCTCACCATGAACAGTTCATGACCTTTAAAGAGCTTTTCAAGAAAAGTAGAGCTGTTGTGAAGACATAGCATGACCCCATCCATGTCCTTGATATTAATGAATGGTTTGGTGTTTCCATTATTTTATTCACCCTTGTATAATAAGTATCTGAATCAGTATATATTGATTAGCGCACAAATCCTATAGAGTCCTAGAGTAGGGAATGAAACATACAGAACTGGTACAGAAAATTTTATTTTTGTATATTAAAAAATGTTTATACAGCCATTACTTGTATATACAGGACATGATACAAAATTATAAAAAGAAACCAAAATTATATTTGATTACTGGGATATTTAATTTTTTTTTTTTTTTGCACCATTTTTTAAATCTTAATTCATTCATCTATATTTTTTATTGCATTGCTACCATTTAGATGCTTTGTTTGGACTGTATGTGACCATGTTTTTTTTTTTTATCATTTTAATAACATAATAATTTAATAGGTTTGGCAGAGTTTTAAAATGGTCTTTATTTGAAATTCAGGACATGATATTGTGAAAAATAAAATGGCATATCACTGAAGAACAACGTGAAAGGTTTTTCTTACATCAGTTGATGCTGGAAGGCAGTTAAACACCAAAGTACCAAAGTATATAACAAGTATGCTTGTACTCTTTTGTTTCATCTCAGAACGTTTTGAAACATTTCTAACGTAAAACATATCGAACACTGTTTGGCTTCAAACACCAAGAATATCAAGACTTATTAAAAAAATGAAATGTTTTTATTAAAATAATATTGTAAACCCTTTTCCATTTAAAACGTCTTATACAAAAACTAATATACAGTTTTCTTTGTGTAATATAATCAGCCAGAGGGCAAAAGAAGTCTTAGGAAACTTTAAATATATACAGCACTTGTTTTGTGGTCTTGATCCTATAGACCGTTTTGTGTGCAGGTCTGCATCAGCTGATTTCATTTCGTTGAGCATGTTTGAAGTAATTGTATCATTTAGTGGGTCCTTGTGCTACATTATTCAAGGGAATGTGCATTACAAAAACACCCATACACATTTTTTGAAGGACCGATAGCTATTAAAACTCCAGACTGGCATGGGTGGATTGAAACTGGCATGTCTACTTGGACCTCAGAACACAGCACATCCTGGGAAAGTATGTAAGGGGGAGTTCCATCGCCCCCAACCTGCACCAGCACTGAGATGTACTGGGTCGTCATGGGAGCAAGAAGGCAGCCCATTGAAACACTGAAACCTTTTTTTGGAAAAATGACTTATCTGGAGACTGAATGATACAAATCCCCATTGTGTCTGAAAGGAGAAAATGGTGGATCGCTGCTGGCTTTGTACATTTAAAATACCTCGGACACACAAGGCAGCATAACACTGGGAATGTTCCATTACATTACAGACGTACATTTAAAATCCATACAATCGCAACTGGCTGACAGCAGCCCTAGAATACATGAGTCTCTACGAAATGGAAAAAAAAAACTACTAAAGCCTCACAGTCCCAACAACAGAAAGTTTGTTCAGTCACTGAACAGTGATACACAGGATAACTGACACAGGAAGTCCAGCCTTTGTTAAGTGCTCAGGACAGATGTAATCAGATACGTTAATTTGAAGCACCGTTTACCTGTTTAACTGTATAGTTTGTCAACAAAATAAGGCATTTCAAAGGCAGCTAAGTGCATCTCTCCAGTGATATTTTTTCTGTAAATGGGAAATGTGAAGAGTGAAGCTTTTTAAAGACTTTTTTTTTTGGCGGGGGGAGGGGTGGGGGGGTGAAATGATCACATGAGGGGGGGGGGGGGGCCTCTCACTCGCCCTCCTCTTTGATGCGCTGCTTGCTGCGACGGGTGTCTGTGTCGAAGGGGAAGTCGCTCCAGTCGTCGCGCGGCGGGATGGAGATGGTGTGTCTGAGCGTGAAGCGCACGGCGTCGATGACGCGCTCCCCCCGAGTCTCTCCAGAGGCCACGCCCACCGCCGCAGACGATGGGGCCGAGGAGGAGACCGGCCGCAGGATTTGCAGCGGGGACGAGAATTCGGATGCCTGTCGATGGTCCAGGATGCCCTTCCAGATGACGTGCTGGAACTCGGCGGGGATTTTCAGCCGAGAGAGATCCTACGCACACACAGCACACAGCACATTAGGCTTCGGCCACGCGCTGTCCCCTGCACTGGACGGCGGCCATCGCATCTCTGTCCTGCCAGTGTTGGCCGTGAGATGGGCAGGGCCTCACCTCCATGGCGTAGTTCTCGATCTGATAGATGTTACTCAGGCCCTGTGCCGTGAAATATTCCAGGCAGGAAGAACAGCCCAGCCTCACCAGGAAGCTGCAGGCATCACAAAAATAACCCACAATCAACCACCTATGTTTATCTCAATCACACTTCTGATTAAAGTATAGACCGTGCAACAAAGTAACGACTATTAATTATTAATTTTTAATTATAATACAGTAGAACTGAAATACCCTAAAGCAGTTGCTGACTTTGATCTTTATCAAATCACACAGCAGATGATAAAGGGATTAGAATTTATGAACAAAAGGTTCAAGGCTTATTGCTGTAAATTAAGTGAATTAATGACTTAAGTGAGGAATTTACCAAAAATAGTCAGCTTTGAGAGCTTCGCGATTCTCTGCTGTATTGTAAGTATAACACAAATTGTTCCGGTAGAAAATACAGATTTACGTGCTTTTTTTTTTTTTTAAATAAACCAGCCACCGTCTGGAAAGTGTCAGACGTATTTTTCATAACTGAGAAAGGCAGGTGATATATGAAACATGATGAGCTGAATGATATGTTAGAAGCAAATCCAATTAGTTGGTGGAGATCAGCTCACAGGGCGTGTCTTGCGTTAAGTTTGTTTATTGAGATAGTGGCTTGGTCTACGACGGGTAATCCGAGCAGTAATCAGGCTCTGGCACGGGAGTACCGGCGCCGTTACCTGGAGATGCTGGTGTCGATGGGATATGGTGGGGGTGGCGTGCAGTGAGAGGTGGTCACCATTGGCAGCTGAGGCTGCATGACGTGGGTGGGGCTCAGGGCCCCCAAGTCCGGGCCCATGGGGAGGTGCGTGCCCATGATGGGGGATACTGCAGAGAAGAAAAGAAACCACCCCCACGCTCAGAACGAGTGGGACGACCCGCTGACATACAGCAAGCCAAGGCGGGAGGAACCAGGAGGACCAGCAGGTGGGAAACACCGGTGCAAGAGTGCAAAGCGCCTCAAAATAAGAAAATACCCCATTTAATGAACTTTTATCGGTGTTAAGCTCTGGCAGGTGAAGCCTGACACTCAACGCATGTGTTAGCTAATGTGTCAGACTATATATGTGTTAGCTAATGGCCTGCTCACCTCAGAGCGAGATTGTGAGAATGACTGTTGCAGCAGGGTGAGTGAGTACATGGTGGACAGTTCCAGTCACCTCACTGCAGGATGTTCAGTTATTGTCCATTACGGAATTCATTACTCAGTACAAAGAATGTTTGTCTCTATCTAAATGTGAAAAGTGAGTCATTTGTGAAGGACAAATAGCACTGCATTTCCTGTAGTGACATCACCTGATTAGTATCCAATGAGAGCTTTTGTTGGCACATACGCCTGCACACGCTGCATCCCATCGGTTTGAGTCGAGAAGCCGTGCACCCAACATCTCTCAGAAAGGGGTGGAGGGGTCAGAATCGGATACTTACTGTCGGTGAGCCCCCCTGGCATGTTTGATGGCGTGAGGGATCCCCGTGGCTGGTGATTGATGAGCTGGCTGACGGAGGGGAGCTTGTTCACCTTGCCGTGCGGGGGGGAGCTGGACGGGAACGCCGGCTGGGCGGGCATGGAGTTCCTGGGCCAGATGGGAGGGATGGAGGTGCCAGTTACTTCCCTTGGCAGACAGAGGGCAGCGGATGAACTGATCACACAAACAGACCCTAACTGGCAAACTAAGCCCATTGGCGTCATACAGCCTCAGTGGGATCGGAATGATCTATGAACATGTGACATGTCTATGAAGTTGGTACAAATTATTATTATTATTATTATTACAGTGCAGAGTTGTGCTATGACAACAACAAGTATGACAACAACAACATCATGAAGAATAAGGAGCCATTTCAAGATGCAGCAGATGACCAGAAATGTAAAAATTCACAACCAAAAGGTCTAAGACTTAATGCTGTAAGTAAAGTGATTTCATTAGCCAAGGAGCACAGGCCGGATAAAATAAATGAAGCCGTTCGGGAGATTTGTGATTTCTCTGGTGAATTATGAGCTTAACTCATTGACTCCAATCCCATAAATTTTCAAGGGGTCAGACTAATGGTTATGTTGTAATAAAAGCAAAAGCTTTGCACCGTTTTTCAAATCTCATCAAAATTGTTATGCAGTATCATTATTATTAGTACTCTTAGTGAGATTAAAATTGACAAATCTCACTTGATTTTTTTCTTCCTGCCAGTATTAGAACATAAGAACATAAGTTTTTACCATCCTATAATACATTTGATTTCTGAGGTGTCTTTTTGCGTAGACAAACACAGCAGGTTTTGGATGTGCCAGACTAAATGCATATATAGTTATACGTAAGCCTAAAATGAATTGTTAAAATAAACTGGACACACTGAAACTCCTGATATGCCCTGGTGTAATGCACAAACGCGGTCGTAAACTGCGTGAAAAGCTACCATAAGTTTCGCAAAAATCCAAGCTAAAAGTAGGTCGTCTGACCGCAACCTAGAAATCTCGACCGACTCAGTCGTTCGATAATTTGCTTCAGTGTCACACCTGCCGCAGGTACAGTATCAGGTACAGTATATATTTACTCTGTTTACCTTAAAGGATTTCTCTTTCAGTTTAGAAAACTGGTGTAACGAGAATCAAACACAATCAGATAGATGTTGTTCGCCAAGCACTGTTCCCGGATCTTTCTGCATTTTTCACTGCATATACGTATATATTTGATGCAAAATGATATCGTGCATTAACAAGTTTCCCAGTTCTATTACATACGATCTTTAATCGATTAAATCGGTGCTACTGTCTCATTAGAAAGTTGACGTGCAATACCGTCAATCACCAAAGGATGTCAGTATTTCACAAATATTGAGCCTCTGCACTAAATCTGAATCTGCACATCTAAATCTGACCTTGATTTGAAAAATCTGCATTTTAGGGGAACGTCTTTTTCGTAATTTATTTTAACTGGCAAAAACGAAGACACCAACGAAGACACAAAAGAGCTGCCTTCAGTTTGACAGAACATGTTTACCAGCTGGCACGAGTAAACAGGGTTCGCTGCAAAGATCGAGCGGGTTCCTTTTAAGGTTTAAGCAATAAATTATGGAGACGGAAGGGGGTGCAAGCAGACGCTGATACTACAGCCCGCTCTGGCACAATGGGCTGGTGAGCGGAGATTTTAATTAAAGAATCGGACTGTAGAAACAGGTGTCGAACCAGCGAGAAATCTGACAAAGCACAAAGAGACTCTCGCTCCCAAACCTACGCTGCCCATTTGGCTCGCTGCTCAAACCGCGAGTGTGAGATCGCTCTTAGAGCTTAGGTACTCATAAATTCTCACCCAGTCATTTCTACAAGCCATGTAACACCTTGGACTGAGTGTTGCAGTCAGGGAGATACTGAGCCAAGATCAAGGCATCTCCACAGTTGACTAAAACAGAGGAGTTTTAAGGGGGGAAATAAGTTAGAAAGGAAAAAATGGAGTGGAGATCTTGGAAGATGTTGAGTTCATGTCAGCAGATGTCTGCAATCTTTTGTGTGTGTGTGTGTGTGTGTGAAAGAATGATCGCAAGCAATAATTGTCAGACCACAAATATATCATTTAAAGGTTCTATTTTCTTCTTAAGAACCTCCCTACTTTACCTCCTTGGGCAACTAAGTGAGAGTTAGATGCAGCTTTGTATGAGTGACATGGGCTTGGTAAACATTGTATAACTTGTTTTTTTACTCCATGAAGCTGCGAGTATGTTTTCGGTCAGGTCTTTAGGGAGGTCTGTGCTCTCCACCACGCCGTTTCAGATCAACACATAACTCAAAGGTCTACAGGGAGCAAAAGTGGGGGGAAAAATTAAATTGAAATCTGCACGCCAGGCCAAACATCTTTTCTGTTGAGTTATGATTAACTTCTCCTCTGGAGGTATTGTTTATACAAGGTCAACAACATGGGGCTTTCATTCTGACATGGCTCATCTCCAAACCAACCCTTTGTAACAAACATTCCTGCTAAGGTGATTTCTCTGAACTTCAGGTCATGCAGGTTAGATAGCACTGAATTGAGAGGCATTATATGTTTCACCGCTACAGCTATCAATCTCCAGGCAACTGTGAGGTATCAAGGTGGTCAAAAAAAGTATGTTCACCCTCCCCAGACAGAGACCAGTCAACTAAAATCCCAATCGGAGGCAACCAATCAGACAGCCCAGAATATTAAGATGTGACATGGCTGACTCTGGCAGATTGTCTTCAAGAAATATGCTGAATACTCACTGTTTCTGGATGAGATTCTGCTGCTGCTGTCTGTATGCCTCAATAGTCTGCTGGGGCACAAACTGCATCAGCTCCAGGGACTCCTTAATTTTCACCAGAAATTCATAGATCTCACGCCCTTTAATCTAAAACAAAGAGAGACAGAATATCATTGTAAAAGTGACATCAATAATATGCAAAGTTCCAAATATCAGTGTTAAACTAGTTGTTGATCTTGGTGAAACCATGATATGTGTATTTGTACATTCCTGCAATCCTGGGGTATGTAAAGAGTGCTGAGGCAGACGGAAGCACCAGACTTACCGCCAGGCAGAAAGTCTCATCGTCTGTAGCTCGTCTCTTCTTGATGGAAGGCAACTGGATGTTGTGTGAGGCCTTGTGGAACGCTGAAGGTAAGCAACAAGCATGGTCAGTAAGGAGGGGTCTCCACATCCCCCCCTCCCCACGCCTCCTGGTCCACCCCTGATGGTTCTTACCCTCACCGCTCTTAGTCCCATCCGTCACGTGCTGCTTGCGGATACTGTCCTCGTCCGCCTTGCGGTCCCGTCCGGGGCAGGCGCAGATCCGGGCCTCGAAGCACCTGCGGCCCAGCACCTGACCACTAGGGGAAGCATTGCGCACATTAGACACTCATGCCAGCAGCTGGTGCTGCGTATGTAGAACAAGACTGTTAGACAGTGTGCTATGATGAATTAGGTCTAGCTCAGCTTCTGATATTACTGCCTGATAAACAAAGTCATAATATTACCATGAATCTTGTATTTTTTTGTGCATATTAACCTGTGTTACACTGTTAATAACCTTAATATTACTAACATATATTGATTATTTTTATTTTGTATTGCTGTGTGCCTCACAATCATATGTCATGTGTCAGTGTGTTTGATTGGATGATGGGTGTAACTTACTCTCTGGTCTCCAGGGTAACGATAATGAGGATGGGTCTCCTGTTCATGCCGCCCACGCAGCTGGAGTTGCACATGAAGTTGTATAGGATGGTCGTGAACTCGGTGCCCACCTGTGGGGGAAGGCAGCAGGATGGAAAATGAAGGGTTAATTTGAAGGTGCGGTACTTAAGAGGAAAGCTATAGTATGGGATGGACGAGTCATCTGAAGAGTCAGCCACTCAAGGCTGACACTGATCTCATAGGCTCCGGGCTTGCTGTTTAACATGACTTTGAAGGCCTGGAGCCGTAGTCAACACAATTAGTATGATTAAAACAGCCAAGTGTTTTGGAGATTGTCTGCAGTCAAATAAAGTTGAACCCAGGTCTAAATCCAAAAATGGTAACCGGGCGGGGCTAGGCCATGTGACCGGCGCGGGACTGGGCCATGTGACCGGCGCGGGACTGGGCCATTTGACCGGCGCGGGGCTGGGCCATGTGACCGGCGCGGGGCTAGGCCATGTGACCAGCTAGGCCATGTGACCGGCGCGGGGCTAGGCCATGTGACCGGCTAGGCCATGTGATCGGCGCGGGGCTGGGCCATGTGACCGGCCTCGTGTTGGTGGCCGAGGCAGAGCGAGAAGGCGCTGACATGCTGGAGGGGTGGCGGGTCATACCTGGGGCGGCTCATAAGGGACCCAGACACTCTGGCGGCCTGTTATGGAGTCCTCGACGTACTGGGCGTGGCTGTTTCCCTCCACTCGAATCAGGTGACTGGGAGGAGCCATTTGACCTGGAAGAGCAGTAATTACAGCACTATTTAACTGCTAATCATAGAATAATAAAACAAATGTATCTACTTGATTTAAGTCAGTTCTGTGTAGCAGTTGGGGGCATTGCTTTGACTGATTTAGTCGGCTTTAATCCCCCTAAGAACCCCCCCTCCCCCTCAAATAAATGTACACTAATTAGTTTAGTGTGTTCTCCTTCATGTTCATTAAAATCACCCCCCCCCCCCCCCCCCAGTAAAGGCTCAGCCCCCCTTTTCATAAACCTCTAGTAACACTCCTGGTGACAGTAATGAATAAACGGACCCCCCCATTGGTAAGAGTGGGGGGGGGGGGGTGGGCCGGCTCACCATCGTTAAACTCGCGGCTCAGCTCGTGGTTGGGGCAGCGCTTCACCACCTCAGTCACATGTTCTGCCTTTTTGTAGACTGGCATGGCGCGGATGATGGCGCCCTGCGGAGGTGCGGTCAGTACTTTGATCTGGATGGGACAGGTCTTGGCGATCTGGCAGTACAGCTTCTTTAGCTCTGTGGAGTACTGTGGGGTGGGGTGGGGTGGGGGACATGGTTATAGTGACACATACAACCTCCAAAACCCGTAGAACCTACAGGTCCAACACCCAGTTCCTGGGACTGGGATGAAACTGTTGGACAATAAGTACTCTAGGCCAGTGTTTCCCAATCCAGTCCTCAAGAACCCACAGACAGTCCATGTTTTTGCTTCCTGGGAGGGAGCAAAAATGTGAACTGTCTGGGAGGGAGCAAAAATGTGAACTGTCTGGGAGGGAGCAAAAATGTGAACTGTCTGGGAGGGAGCAAAAATGTGAACTGTCTGTGAGGGAGCAAAAATGTGGACAGCCTGTGGGTTCCCAAGGACTGGGTTGGGAAGCATTGCTCTAAGCTACTTACCGCCCCACAGATACAAAGTGGAAATTCCCATGGTGCCTTGGGGCAAATAACAAATAATAACATATTGTCGAAACGAGGACGACTTCTTGGAACAACAGCAGGAAATATGTTTCTTTAATTTATGGGGTCGTCTGGGGAGAAGCCTGAGGAATTTTCCACAACTTTACTACAACAAACATGGCCACGCTCCTGAACTTGGAATAAGGAACCATTTGGCAGGGAGGTGGATGACATGGATGTCTCAAAGTCAGAGAAGTTCCAAGAAACGCTTTCGCAGACAGGAGATGACAACAGGAAGTTTATCAGCCAAAGAATTGTTTTTTTTTTTTTTGTCATTCAGGTGCTGGGCTGGGCACACTGCTGAGGAATGTGTAAAGACAGAGTTAGATGGAGGCAGATCCCGCTCATCAGATCCCGCTCATCAGATCCCGCTCATCAGATCCCTACCTAGCTACGTGCTGTCACCTGGAGACCATTCAAAAGCCCCCACTCTCAAACAAACTGTCCACAGGGTTTAAAACTGGCGCCA
This sequence comes from Paramormyrops kingsleyae, assembly GCF_048594095.1. Lineage (NCBI taxonomy): Eukaryota > Metazoa > Chordata > Actinopteri > Osteoglossiformes > Mormyridae > Paramormyrops > Paramormyrops kingsleyae. The sequence goes on along the minus strand of NC_132817.1, from coordinate 16,146,353 downwards.
CACCAGAATAAAAAAATGTGCTACAGACAGGTGTTACTCCTGGGACTGATTGGTGGACTCACTGCATTCCAGATGCCATCTGGAGCTGAAGGAGTTAAGGCTTAGCCTGTGATTATAGTCCCGCTCAAAACTGAGTCACCTTTGAAAGCTGTTGTGTTGGAGGGTGTTTAGTCTTATCAGACTGGGCAGGACTCACAAGAAATGTACATTTAATGCTGTCATCCCCCCCCCTGCCCCCCTCCCCAATATCCTGTCCTTTTACTGAAGAGGTGACATGATCCAAATTATCTCTAAAAAAAAACACACGATGAGTAAGAGCTCAAAAAATCATTTTAACAATAGTGGAAAATAACACCTGACAGAATCACGGCTGATTGGTTCTTTGGAAGTCTTGCATGGGTTGTGCATAAACTAACAGGATATGGGTGAAGCTCCCTGGGTCATTGCTGCATGACTGACAGATGCGGGCATCATCCTGACACAGACCTATGAAGTCACACCTTAGTGCTACAGACAGGCTGATTCACACAATGCAGTCCGTTGTGTCCATGCGAGGTGTGAGGCAACGGTGATTCTCACCGAGCCACTGCACCATGCAGATAATCTTTGTGGCCTTTTTAATGAAGTCTTTTTGCCTGGCATGGGTGTGGTGACAGGCATCAGAGGGCTTGAATGAGAGCACATCAGAGCACAGAGCATCAGCACTTGAAGGACGACCCTCACGAGCATAGTCAGACCGTGCAAACCACACGGACACTACTACACCACACCTGATGTCATCGTCTGGGCTCGACCGGTCAACACCAGTATTTACACTTTCACAATCCCGCTAGACGTCCACCAAAGCCAACTAGCAGTCACAGTAAGGATGTCTGGATGGGCAGCATAGTCAAATCTAATCGAGAGCTACCTGAAAAGTGCTGCGTTTAAGAATAATATTTTGCTCATTAAAAGCTATGAGGCAAAATGAGAAACATCTTCAAAACAAATACATAAAACAGCGTTCGTTGCCTAAAGGCAGTTCTTCTTCTAAAGAAGAAGGGAACATTAAATTCCGTTTCTATAAACTTTTTGATATAACTTTTGATAAGTGTTCCAGGAAACATACCAATCCTGACTTGTACCTGAACAGAGTTACAGCATTTCACAACCTTGGCAGGGATGTTTCAACCCCACAGCCGCACCCACCGCACAACCTTTATGAAATTCTTTACCAGAACACCTGTACTTTTTTCTAGAAGATTCTATTCATTATAGAACTTACCAGGAGCAAAGGCAATAGCTATTCTATAATGCTTTTGGAAAAAAAAGAGGTTAAATTCCTGGTCTATCACCAGGAAGTGTGGGATGCTTTCAAAATAAGTCGAACTGTACTCGTTTGACAACTAGCAGAATGATTGCACGCTTGGAAAAGAAGACTCTCAGATTTCCCGTTTTGATAATATCCCTCTTTCCACATAAATCTTGCCATTATCACAACAGTTTTACTGCAAAATATGGTGGCCTAATGGACAGTTTTTTAATGTTGCGATGGGATGCATCTCTGTTTGACATGCATCTCGTGCGGGTAGAGAAGCCTGGGGATGTGTGTGTTTGTGTGTGTGTCTGTGTGTGTGTGAAAGAATGATCTCAAGCAATAATTGTCAGACCACAAATATATCATTTTAAGGTTCTATTTTCTTCTTATGTATGTGTGTGTGTGTGTGTGTGTGTGTTGATTAGCTTTATTATACATCGTGGCGAACCATATATGGGCTGGGTAGGGTTTAAGCTTGTCATGTTGGGATTCTCCATAGAAATAAATGGATGGTCCCCACAAAGATATAAGTACAGGTCTGTGTTTGTGTGTGTATGTGTGGTTGTGTGTGGGAGAGTGTGTGTGTGTGTGTATGTGTGGTTGTGTGTGTGTGTGTGTGTATGTGTCTGTGTGTGTGTGTGCGAGCGGGTTTATCTATCCTTATGGGGACATAATGTCCCCATAACATGATAAATATCTGTTTTTTTCCCTTATGGGGACCGGTTTCCTGGTCCCCATAAGGGAAAACTATTTTATAAAAATCGGTGACTGCTATGAAAAAACTAAAAATGCAAAAACTGTATTTTGTATTTTGTATTTTGTTAGGTTACTTATGGTTATGGTTAGGGCAGGGTAGGGGTTAAGGTTGTCATAGTTAACGTTAGCATTTTTCCCATTGAAATGAATGAGCAGTCCCCATAAGGATATGTTTACCCTACATGTGTGAGTGTGTGTATGTGTGTGTGTGTGTGTGTGTGTGTGTGTGTGTGTGTGTGTGTGTTCTAGAAAACCACTATTGCCCAGGGGGCAGGATTTGCCCAGCGTTGGTTAGAGTCCTGTGTGGTGTGTCAGCCGCAAGTAGTCGGTGTTCTTCACATCGATCAGGCAAAGTGTGGCCACACCTGCCTTTATCGTAACACCATGAGACCAAAGAGCAGCACGCAAACACCCATCCACCTTGACTGGGAGATGGCGGGATTAGCCAGCCGCGTGCACATCGACAATACACACGGCGTACCGCTCGCTGGCCCCTTGGCAATGTACGCTGACGGAATCTCGCCCAAAAGGATGATTAAACAGTCTTGCCAAAGAATGGTGGGTACCTAAAAACTGGGGACGGGGGGGGGGGGGTTGACAAGGGTAGGACAGAGGTGGAGGGAGCATGAATACCAGAATCACGATAATTGAGGAAAGAGGACTGGTTAGACAAACAGCCGGCACGCTGCTTTTACCTTACCCTCGGGGGCTAAACAACCTTCAGCGCTCCCTATGACCGGATGGCGGGAATATCTGAGGCCGCAGGACAGGCCCAGTAAATAGGTATTTCTGCCCTAAGGGCTTTCCTTTAACTCTTAAAGACACAGTGCGCTATAGCCAGCCACGGGCACTCTGTAAGATGGGGTACCCAGGGGGAGAAAGAGAATGCTGTGTACAAACACACCTCCAAAGGCTGAATCAGTACTATTTAATACCCTTTAATATTCAGGTATTTTATAGGGAATTTTATGAGCAAATTTAATTTTTTTTTTGCAGTTTGTAGAAAGAAGACAGAACCGGTTTGATCTGGTGGCACTATCGTCAGCCTCCATGTCCCTCGACTCCGCCCACATCCCCTCCCCACCTGCGCACCGCGTTTATGCTTCTCGGACGTGGGTGGTAACAGTCTGGTCCCAAAGTCGCGCTGCTGTACGTGTACCAGACCCCAGACCAGAGATAAGTGCTATTATTTACATCCCAGTTCATGGTGCATTATTGTGTGTGACTATCAGATGGGACAGGGAGGGTGCAGACAGGGGCCTCTATTCTCTCCACATGACCTGTTAGATTCCACTGGGTCAGTTGGGGGGGGGGGGAGAATTCTGCTGGGGGGAGGGAGGGTAATTGCAATTGTACCATGGAGGCGTCTTTGGGCCAAGTTCCAGCTTAAGCCTGCTACCAATTACCCCCCCACACACACCCCACCCCACCCCTTCCAACCTTTGCAAACCAAATCGAACAAACATATCAGTGTAAACACACACACTCACAGACACACACACACTCACAGACACACACACAAACACACACTGTTACTCCTGCCAGATCACCATCCCAGCCCTGGAGACATAGACTCTGAGTACACACACGCACATCTAAAGCCCTCCATCAGCGGGGGATGGGGAGCGGGGGATGGGGGGGGGGCAGCGGGGGTTGAAAGGATGACGCAAGAGATTTGGAAACTCTTGGGAAGGTTCCAGACATAATCACATTGCAATGATCGCTCACGGGTGGGTGATCAGCCAATGGCTTCCTTTCTTACTCAATTTCCCCTTAACATATAAATTTTTTTGGTAATAAGCCTGAGTATACAAATAAAATATATAACAGAAACATTGCTCAACCTCACACATTTCACTTTTGAATCAGTAAACTCTTTGGCTGCTAGACCTGAAGTATATGTAAAGAGTTTGTGTTACTTAAACAGAAGTTCTCCTAGTTAGACTCCGTTTATGGCTTTGTGTGCTGGCTGAGATCCAGCTGCTGACTTATGGTCACTGCAGGGTCTGCAGAGGTCCTGCATCCTTCATAGCAGAGTATTTAACTGCCCTCAGGTCACTGCTATACACGCATGTCCCACATCAATGTGTGACAGCAGCAGTGAAAAGCAACCCAGACCCCCTGATCGCTGCCCCTTTGCGATTTCAGCTCGTCTCCCACAAACTCTGCTCCCTTGTCCTCAAGACTCTGCATTCAGAGTTTCAAATTTACAGCAGCCATTAGGATCAGCACTGAGTCACCTCTATTGATGCAGGATTATTGTTTCACTGATGCAGGACGTCATTCGCAGTCCATTATAGTACATTATAGTACATTATAGTACATTAGTACGTGCTGTTTTCCTTGACAAAACAAGACATGGAGGCATGAGAGTAAACAGCTAAACACAGAAATCCTTCCCGTCCATAATACAGTGTCTGTACTGTACATTTCCGCTTCCTGAGAGACCTGGTTACCATTTGCCCATAAATCAAACATAGTATCAGAATCTACAAATGCTAGAAATTATAGTTACAAGAGAGGAACTTATAATGAGAATAGGCTATTTCATAATGATCGTTGTCTCTCCAGATCAACCTCATCACAGACCTTCTGAATTTACTCCCGTCGGCCCTGAAGACGAACAAACCACTATTCCGATGCCACAGGTGTTAGGGATGGTATGAGAAAGCAGAGGATGCAGGGGGACCATCAACAGCAACCAGCAACCCCCGAATGACTGCCTCTCTCTGAACCTCAGACAGACAATACCCACCAAGGAAGAAATGTCCCATCTGCACACATTTACACTAGACTTTACCAGAGGCTCTTATCCAACGCAACAGACAGTTGGAAGTTAAGGATTCAAGGGCCCAGTGGGGAAATCAGTCTGCAGACAATGGGATTTGAACCAATGACCTTCCGATAATGGGTACAGAGTCTTAGACTGCAGTAACATACATCACCCCGAATATATACATATATACACACAAGCCTTGCTGTAACGCTCACAGATACGGACATGCGTGCACACACACACGCACATCACCCCAAATATATACATATATACACACAAGCCTTGCTGTAACACTCACAGATACGGACATGCGTGTGCACACACACGCACGCATATGCACACATGCGCGCATGCAGAGGTTTTCCTTGCTGTCCCTAGAGAAGCTCTGCTAGAGGCGTGTCCTGACAGGCTTGGCTTTGACCAAGCACATTTAGCGCCTCTGGTCCTGTGCTGTTCATACCTTGCAAGTTGTGTCATGCCTTTAGCTTCACCCTCACCCTGTTTAATCTGACAAAAACAAAAAAAAAAAACTTAACTCCCTGCAGGAAGCAAATGCACCTGCATCATATCACTTTAACAAACCTTAATTTCATCATTAAAATGAACTGATTCTTAAGAGCAAGACGGAAACAGGAATTTACTATAATGCTTAATTTTCTGCAATGCACTGGCATATTTTCAAAGTTGAAGCAGAGGACGTTCGACAGCTATTGGTTTGATGTAAGTTTAAGGTAGGAGAGAGAGAGAGAGAGAGAGAGCATGGGTCAGAAGGATAGACGGGGCGTGTTCATCACCCACGGGGCACAGATCTAACCAGCGGGACAGCCAAAACACAAAGGGAACACAGTGAGTCAACATGAGGTCAAGAGGCCGCTGAACCAGCCAGCCGGAAGGTTCCAACCTCACAAATGACTGGCAGACACAGGCTAAGCTATTGATGGTGACAGGGTGAACCGGGGGGGTCAAACGACTCCTCTGTCCTGCAAACAGGGCCACGCTGCCTGTGTCATGGGGGTGTTGGGGGTGACTTCCTCATCTTCGGCGTGCATTGACGTTTGGCACAAGAGACATTTCTTTTTTGTTTGTTTCCCAGCCATTGGTTTGTAGTCTGTGATTAAAATATCAGATTCAGGAATGTAATCCTGAATCCCGCAGACAGCCTGTAGGGGGGGGGGGGCTTTGTATGGCTCGAATGAGCCTCTCCGTGCTTCTGAACAGCCGCCACGAGCGAACTGAACTCTGTTCCTTTGTGAAAACGACTTATTCCCTTGGTTATTTGCATTTGAAAGTATTTGCACTACAGTAATCTATTTTTCACCAGTATCTGTCTGAAACGAGGGCTGTGGTCAATGGAAAAACTTTACAGGTAACTGAAGCAAAATACGATTAGCCTCTAGGCAACATAAAGAATCAGCATAAAAGTAATTACAGACCACGCTGGAGCCTAACCCCACTACTGTCAAAAAAGAGAAAAACAGCTGTTCTGAGAATGTTCTTTCTGTCGTGCCAGTATGTTAGTATGGTACAAATAAAGTCAAGCAACAAAACCTGCCTAAGATCTGTCCTTTTCAGAAGCAGTACCCAAGGTTCATCTCACTATCCATAAATCCTTTCATGCGTGGCTTTTCACCCCTACTTTCTCACAACGGGACAAGCCAGAACAGGCAACCCATCGAAAAAAACATCTTGGCCTCCTCTCAAGCGTCGCGGGATGGTGTTCAGATGTTCCGGGACAAGCTGTGTCTTGCTGCTTCGCCAAAACGCCCGTCCCTGCGCGTCTAATCCACCCTCTTTTGCCTCGAGCCGGGAACGCGACGCACAGCCTGTCGAGTTTAACCCGTTCGGCGCGGCGCCGAAGGCTGGTTTATGAAGGGCAGAGGGTCAGGTGCAGTGGCCACTCAGCTATAAAGGCCACTGTTGCAAGTCTTGTTGATGCAGGGTTTGATCCCCCCCCCCCCAAAAAAAAACCCATCTGCAGTCAAACAGAAGCAGTGTTTTCATCGCACGTTGCGTAACGTCAAACAAAATGACCCATTTTAGCATCGCTTGGAGTCTCTCTCTTTGACAATAAACCGGTTTACAAACGGCAGCCTTTACATTATGTCCGCATTCAGAAAACAACATTGGAAAAGTAACGTTATCATGGAATTTAAAAACACTAATTCTGCTTTTGTTACTCCACAAATAGAAGGATAAGGTGTGTCATCCCCCTTCCCCTGCCCCCCCACCGCCTGTATCATACTCAGGAAGAGGTTAGGGTGTGGGTAGAGCGTTAGTCATCCCCAGACAGCCGCCAGAAGGACTTTCCAATAATTCCAGCAGAAGATCTACAGGCTGCTTTCTTTGCTCATAATCTCAGTGGTTGTGATGTCATCAGTCACGTGACCTCACCACCAAGACTGTGGTCAGTCTCCTTAGAACTACAGGAGCTGTTCTGCCCAGTTTAAGCCACGGGATGAGGTCTCAGCTCTATTTATAACCACTCCTGTAAGGTTTGATTTGCACCCAGTAGTGACAAAACCCACTGATTAAAGCAACAATAACGTTTCAAGTACTTAAGTCATGGACAATTTTGGGTGCAATGATTGTACTAAAGGTGCATGTTGCTCTGCATTTAGCCTCAAAATGATCCCTCAAATACGCCGCAATTAAGCCTTTTCTACTACACTGCAATGCATATCAGCGCACATAAAAAGCAAGTCTTATTCACAGTAAGGATCCCACAGGACCCGATTCTAATAGTCTAAATGAGTCCTCCTGTAACTAATTCACCTCACGTTTAGCAGTTTTTCACATCGAAATATGTTTTGAGCCCGGCTTATTCCGGTTACACAAACACTTCACACAAACCAGTCACATTTAACCAAGGGAATGTCAAGTCAGAGCTTAAAAATTTGCATGTAGTAGTAAGTAAAATGGATCTGTGGTGTGGGAACAGGGGTGTACGGAGAATTCTGCGCTGCTGAACACTGCTGTCCTGCTAAGGGGTGATCTTCGGAAAGAGGGATTCTTCTGGAGGTGAGGTGGATGGAGGGAGAATGTCTGAAGATCACGCCCCGCAGGGGTGGCATTCGCTCTCTAACTGGTGCGTCTTTCTCTTTCTGAATTTGAATGTAGGAGAACGAGAGATCGACTGTGGGAACGTGGGAAACGTTAGGCTCCCACACTGGCTGCAGCCAGTGACTGCAGTGCTGTCTCCCAGGTCCTACCAGTCTGGTTTTTTTCTCTTGAAGTCACACCATTTTACCGTTTGGGTTCGGGCAACACGCCCATTAGGTCTTCCCGCTCCCGTGACTGCCAGATCGGAGGCTGATTAATGGCTGAAACAGCTTATTTTCCGTAAAAAAAAAAAAAAAAAAACAGTATTATTCGCAAATTAAATACGACCACGTTCTCGTCCACCTACACTGTCGTTTGTGAAGCAAGGCACGTGTGGCGAATTGGATCGGTTTCAGCATTGCTTAGCCGGGCAGAGCGTAAAGATGGTCATATTTCGCAATGAAATTAATCGAATCTGCAAGCTGTGTTTTGCTTTGTGTACTCGGGTCGCTTCCAAGAGGCTGACATGATTCCCATCTGCTTCTGTGTACTCCAGCTCGCGTCAGGAGAGGACAGGAGCCGGCAGGGAGTGCTGTCTTTTCATTTTCCTTCCTTTCCTGGCGTGGACAGGCTGAGCCGTTCCCCTCTTTGCCCTGAAATGCATCCGTCGAGCAAGCGCAGTCCAAACCAGTCACACGGCACCATGGAAGCGATGTCTCAGGTCCGCTCCCTGCCCCGTGGTGAAAGAACTGGCTCCATGCGATCCAGCGCGCAAAGCAGAAGAACGGGAAAGCGACGGCAAGCTCTGCCACTGTTGCCGCATTTGAACTGGGCTCCGTCGCGTGAAAATTGCGGCAAATTCAAGATGGCAGCTAGAGAGGCCAGTTACGCACCGAAAGCAGTGAAAACCCACCCGTCTGTTACACTACTCAACCTTCACTGAACTCTGCGTGAATCACAGCACACCTCAGTCAGAGACATCGCTAGAAATTCTGGGCCCTCTGACAAAATATCATTATATAATTTTTATAATGATACATATTCAGGGGCCCCTTTGAAGTGCTGGGGGCCCCAGAATCTGCCAGAATATCCTTGTTCCTACTGCATATCTGACCGCAGCCTACGAAGTACATTTGTGCACAGGTCTGCAGGTGATCTGAAGTAAATAAGCCATCATTTGCACTTCCTGCCAGACGACATTTTCCACATATCTGGTCAGCGATAGCTTCCCGTAGGAGGCCCATACAAATTTCTTGGCTACTGCAGCTACATAATTCCACCCCCCCCACCCCCCCCCTCCACCCCGACTTGAAGGGAAAAATTACGTAAAACAATACAATAAACAATACAATTCAATAAAAGGCCTGATCTCATCCAGCTCCGTTTGGTGTGAAACTTCACACGCGGGACGTGAGCGGTACGCTTAGGGACAGAGGCGCACCGAGCGAAAGAAAAACGGCTCAAAGGAAAGCGACGTGACAACGGAGATGGAGGTACAGCAGTATGCTGCTAGCATTACGACACGATAGCCAAGTTTTACAGCTACGCTCCTGCAGTGCATGACAAAAGAAGCTGTGTTACTGAATGAGAGCTTACAGTTGCTGCCCAGATTTTACCTAATACCATTCGGGCCCTACCCAGAACGGCAAGAACCAAGAGGACCTGCCCACAGCAGCCCCAGACTACTGACTCACTCGCTGGGTACTGCTCCAGGCTAGAGACTCACCTCGGTTCCAGAACCCAAGCACAGCTTGACCCTAGCGTTACACATAACCTCATTGTGTACGGCTGTGTACAAAGTATGTTCCCAGTTAAATGTTCACTGCCTTGTTTGTTTAGTATTATTATGACATGTTGCCCTAGTCATGACAGAATGAATAAGTGCATTAGTGTAAGATTAAGGTGCAAACAATGCTCTCCAACTGTTGTCTTGTCTTTCTGCATTCGTTATGTGCACCAGGTACATCATCAGGTAGGTGTATCAGGCAAAGCAATCAGATTTAAGTGTATGTGCATTGCAAAAGGCTGCAGCTTTGGATGTTTTGCAGTAATTAGAGCTTGGGATGATTGCACAAAACACTAATTCAGAAGAGCTGAAAGGTTTTCCCCTTCATGACTCTTACCGTCCATGTGGCAGACTTGGCGGTACTGGACTGCTGGAAGGAGACGTCGAAATTGTGGGGTCCTGCATAGTCGGTGTTGGAGGGGATGGCGGGTGATGGGGACAGCGTCTCGAAGGTGGAGCTGGGCTGGGCGTAGGGCGATGGGGCAGCCACGCCACTCTGGGTGTGCTCGTTGTTGTATGGGCTGGTAGATGAAGACCTACTGGTTGGGATCTGCTGGTCCATGCTATTCAGAAGGCTCAGACTGGTGTATGTCGTCTGGACAAACAAGAGAGAGACACAAGGATGGTGAGAACCTTAAAAAGTAAAGTAAGCATCAAAAAGGCTCTTTTTACCCCCCCCCCCCCCGTCACCGTTTCCTCGAGCTGACTTGAACATGGAACAATAATTAAAAATTTCAGGAGGAGAACATGCCACAACCATTAACTGACATTCGGGGGGATGATTAAACACTTAAGCATGTTCACAGCTGACAACCACATTTTAGTGCTTTTTTTCCCATAATCATAACCATCATAATCATTCATGCGTTGGACATTGCGAGCTGCATGAGACTGACTGCGAATGTGTCTTCAATTTTGGGGAGGTTTTCATTGGTTCCCCGTAACCCAGGTAGCAGCATTCGTTTCCAGGAGACCTGTGGATGACTTTCCCAAAGCTTTGGGATGTCTGCAATTCCCACTGAACACCACTCTGATAGTATTGTACGGTATACTCAAAAAAGGGGATGTTCTTCCCCTTTAAGTAGCACTACCCATAATGCAATTCCTTATCTTAAATAAGCCATGGGTTTCCTCATGGAACATTAGAATCATCATTATTAAGTGATTTATTAAGTGATCCGGTTGTTTTTTTTAATGTAATGAAAGAGAGGTTAATTCATCACAATGATGACACACACGACCTTTCAGCAAACCTGGTGATTAAATCAGTCTTTCTCTGAATGCATGTAAAACAGAGTGAAAATGGCCGCAGGCTTGACGCCGGAAGCTTGTGTCGGACCCTTGGTTAGTAAGTCCCGGCATTATTGGTGACTCTTAATGGAGCCTGTTTCAGTTATAAGGGCACATTCCTGTGCTGACGGCCTCAGCCTTGTGGCTCCTTAAGTTGGCTGTTAATCTCTGTAGGACCCTTTTCTTGTCTCAGATGTGATGGACTGCAGCTGTCCATTCCATACCCTCTGGGCAGGTATTGCTTAAATCAGCTGAAGTCCAACAATCTCTCTCTCTCTCTCTCTCTCTCTCTCTCACACACACACACACACACAGACACACACACGTTTGTAAATATATCTTTGTGGGGACTCTCCATTCATTTCAACTCTAATCCCAACATGACAACCTTAACCTCTACTCAGCAATAACCCTAACCATAAGTAACAAAACAAAATGCAAGACTTTTGGAATCTTTAGTTTTTTAATTGTATTCACAGATTTTTATTGACATTATCCTTGAAGGGACAGAAAAAATGTCCCCATAAGGTAAAAAGGTACATGTTTTTATCACATTGTGGGGAAATCTGGTCCCCACAATGTAATAATTACAAACACACACACACAGAAGTTTGTAATTATATCTTTGTGGGGACCTTTTACGAGACCTTTGGCATTTTTAGCTTTTTGATTGCATTCAAAGGTCTTTGCGGGGACCTGAAAAATGGTCCCCATAATGTAAAAATAACAGGTGTGTGTCACATTATGGGGGACATTTGGTCCCCACAATGTATTATAAACATAATCCACCCACACAGACACACACACACCAACTTGTTTACCATTATGAGGACATTGAGTCTAACGCGACACGCGCCTCCATTTCTCAAAAAAACATTCTCTCCTGTAGACACACAGACTAAAACCCCCCAGACTGCCTGAACTGGAGAAGGCTTTGTACTGATCCCCCCCACTCCCTTTCCTTGCTGCCCCCCGCCCCCAGACGATAAGGGTCAATGTTCATGTAGGGATGGGAGGGCAGCCCTGCTGGCCGACACCCAAGGTGCTTCATCGGGAAGCTGAGCGGCACACAATGGACAGGAATAGAAGGTGCGTGATGTGTGTGCTCTGTGCTGAATGAGGCGCTCACACAAAGGCTGGGGCCACTTACAAACCTCCCCGTAGCCCCCTCCAGCCAAGCGGCCCTTCTAAACACACAAGCACCCCCTCCCCCAAAGACAGACACCTACAATGGAACAATTAGGTCGCGGTAGAGCCCTGTAGCACCAGAATTCTCTTCTAACATGGCCATCTGTGGGCTGTACCTGCAGTAAATCCCCAGGGATGCGTCACAGTGTTTGTCTGCTGCCTTATGAAGGGAGTTTATAGCTTATTTATTTCATGTGCTCTATGTATTAGTCACATTGTTGTTTGTTTGAATAGGACAAGTAACTATTTTAGCAAACCAAGGCTGATTGAGGGTTAGTCTCAGTGCGGAAGTCTGTTATGTTAAGTCATCTTCCATGTTCGGAAAGAGACGATGCATCTAAATGCAAAAGAACAAACAATATGTTTTGTATAAAATTGTTGATATTCTGCAAAACATAGTAAATTATTCCTTTTTGTAAATTAATGCAACGGCAATAAACAAACTAATGACTCACTTTGGACTGATTCCTCAGTGCTGTGAACTTAAGAAAGATCAAATGTTTGTTACCATGGAGATGCCACATCTCATTTTTTTTTCTGATTGGCTGCTATCAAACACTGTGAACAATAAGACAAGGTGCAGCATCCAGTGTAGCACTCAGCCCCCCCCCCACCCCACCCCGAGGGCATAGTTTGGCCTCTACTGAAATCTGTAGTTACAAGCTAAGTGCATTAGCCACTGATAACGGGAAGGTGTATAGCCAGCAGGGGGCGTGGCTGAGGCTGTTGGGGCTTAGAACATGGTTTACCTGGCTGGCTAAATGTTCAAAAGCATCCATAATGAGATTGGCAGGAGAGGGCCATCAAACAAACAAATTGGATAATATCTTATATATGCTTCAATATACAAGCTTGCAGAAGATCTTTGTAAATTTCTCAAAGACCCATGAACAGAATCCTTCAAACCAAATGTTCACACTTAATGTTCAGACTGGCGTTCGGCTGCCCAAACCAGCCCTCTCAGGATTCGCCCTTTCAGCTATAATGATATATTCTTTCCAGTGAAATTTCCAACCTCTTGCCTTTTGGTCAATGAGCCCAAGGCTGTCATACCGCACGACAAACACACATAAATCTATTTCCTTGGCAGAAAGGTCACAAACCCAACCAACCTCTTAAGTGCTGGAGTGACAGGAATAAATCAAAGTGTTTAATACGGTGGCCATCAGCATTTATGCAGGGTAGGAAAGCCGACCACTCTAAAAATTTTACATTTCTTTCTAATACACTTGTGCTTTCAGGACAATGTACAAGTGATATACCCATTATAACTCACTATTACTAATTCTGAATGTATTGTTGTCAAAGAATGATCAATAGCAGGAATTTGTGCAGCAGTTACTGGGGAATTGCCATTACATAATACAGGTACATATCTAAACACCAACAGTGCCAAAGAGTCTCTTTTGCTAATTGTTCCAAGCTTGGGGAAACTAGCCTCAACTGAAGATAAAGGCAAGAATACAAATCAATAAAAAAGAACAAGATCTTCAATTGTTTCCTGAAATATCAAGCGCTCAAAATACTTGAAGACTCACATTTGATCAGGCATTACATCATATGGGTAGACGAATTAATTACATACAATAGCACAGACACTTGAACTCGTAAAATCATCATTTAATATTTTTAACCAAATGGATATATGTATTGTTTATGTGGCACAACATCAAGATAACAGAAGTCCATGTGATTTAAACAATGATAAAATGAACTGTATCCCATAAGTAAATGTTTTACCCCAAGTAATACTAAAGAAATAATTTGAAATAAACAGCATAAGGCTGGATTAAACGTATCTTCCATGATCGCATCCTTCATAACAGCAGAAAAAAAACATGGATGACCATCTCAGGGGTGAGGCATGATAAACATCTGCCAGCTTCAGAAGATAATCATATACGTCTCTTTCACAAAGCGGTTAGAGGGGAGATAGGAAGACTTGCCCTGCAGGGTAGAATAGTTGTGATTCTTGGATCTCTCTCTAGTGACCTGGGAGCCAGCAGAAAGCTTGTCTGAGTGAAAGACCCTTATGGCCAAAAGGTAGAAAGTGCCCCCTTACTAACCAAGGGTCAATCTGTACCCTGTACCTGCCGAAAAGGCAACAGCACCTGATTTTATCTGCGTGTGAAGACGCAGTTGAAGCAGTTAAAGGCCGTCGCTAAACAATCTGAGCAATTATGAAAGAAAAAATGGGGGTGGGGGTGAGGGCTAGGGGGTGAGGAAGGAGCGGTCACTTTGAAACTTAACGTTCATTCAGTAATGTCACCAAGCGTTCGTTTCCCTGTGTCTCCCGCTGCAGCGTAAACAAAAATTACGAACCGCAATGAACTATGCAAACTATCGTTTTCCCGAGGCCCCGCTTTTGAAACTCGGCGCTAAAACCCAGGTAAAGTTCATTTCCCTCCGTGCCTCCGCGACTCACCGCAAAGAGTCACTGATAACAGCATCGCCCATCTTAACGAGACGGTGGAGCCACTAGCAAATAAAGCCCGGAGCAGGAAACGAAACAGCAGTGATTTTAGCCGTCAGCTATTTCAGAGCAGAGTTTGGATTTCCCTCTGGGGTTTTCCCTGTCAACAATATGGACACTATTTACCTACTGAGATTCTAACCAACATGGAATATGCAATATACAAAAATAACACTATCTAGTACAGGACACTTAATCTGAACAATCTATTTTTGTGGTTACATTTGGAACTACACTACTTGTTTCTCATAAATGGGCATTGTGGTGCAAAAAATTCAAATGTATAATTACATCTGTGTACATAATTAAACAAAATGGGAACGAACCACTCATAGCACATAAGACCAATGAGAAGGGCTGTAAGCCCAAATGTCTATGTTTCAGAGAAAATGACTAAGTCAAAGGGCCATTTTTAATCTTGTATTTCACTCTTTTTACTATTTAGGGCACATGAAGGCTCAACAGATAAAGGTCAAAAATTACAACTTGAACTATAACCATCTGTACTAACATTTTTATTGATAAAACAGATCACAGATTCAAGCAAACAAGGAATGGATTGACCAATCAGTGGAGTGATAATGAAGAACTATATTACCATTGTGCACAGTTGAAAAGGAGGTGTTTAACACTTAACATGGTGAGTAAAACAATAAGCAAAGGCCTAACTATTCTTTAAAAACAATTACACAATGTTCTGTATGAACGTTTCCCCCAAAGTCATGCATGCAACATCAATGCTATCATTGCTATTGAGGAACTTCCTTAAAACATTCCAGATCAGCATCATTATAGTAGTACTAAGCATTTATGACATAATGTTCTCAAGTGATTGCAGATTTTTTTAATGCAATATTTAAGTACCGGCAAATCTAATTAACTGTAATTGTTGTTAAGTTAGAAATGCTGTTACAAATTTATGGTTCTGATATCGTAATATAATGCAATACTGCAGCGAGATACGAGAGCCGTAATAATTTAGCAAGAATACCACTCTTTTGATTGAAAAGGCACAATATGTGGGGACCTGAAAATATGATGTACAGGAGGTATAACATGGGGACAGATTAATGACCTGCAGGGCATCACTTGGACGCCTTTACATGGGAGCCTTCATCTGATCACAAGGAGACGCATTTACCCCGGAGGCTCGGATTGTTACAGCTCTTATCTTTGCTGTTTGTTGTTGCCATTTGTGATTCGGAGCCCTGGCTCCCTCCTGCTGGACACTAATGACAGGAGTTCAGGTGTGTGTGTGTGTGTGGGGGGGGGGGGGGTGTCGTAAACATCAACCACCTGTCCAGAAGGTGCGCCCTCCCACATTAGCATCGAGGCACCCTCCGTCTAGATGCTCGCTAATAGAGCGGCGGGTAAATACTTCTCAAACGCGCCCGGCTGCCTTTGTCACGAAATTTTGTTTACTATTCCGGCTTCACCGCGGAATAGTGGAGCACACGCCGACATAAAAGATCACTTTCCCGTCGCTTCGGTTAAAAACCACTACCCTGCAGAAAATTACTAAGAGCACTGAATGCGCCAATGTCTACTAGCATGCATCCGTGCTAACTAGCGTAGCATTGATGGCTACCGATATGTCTATGCAAACCATATAGGGGTCCCTAGATCCAAGGTCAAGGGACCTTGGACTGTGGGCCCCTGTAGGACTTCATAGGCCCTTACAAGCCCTTACCTCATTGTAGGGTGCTGGAGCGGCCGTCTCCATGTACAGCATGTTGGCGCTGAAGTTGAAGAGTGCAGCTGCCGTGTGCTTTGCTGACTCCAGGGTTTCTTCGCCTCGCGTTCCCCCCAATCTGCTGGGACTGCAGTCTGCAGATGTAATCGGGACAGGCGGGCTCTCTATAGAACTGTGGGGGGTAGGGGGTGGAGTGGCAGCTATATACCGGGAGTTAAGGAAAGGGGCGGGCCATCTAGCTACCTGTCCAATCCCTGCACCTGTCCACACCCTACTCGGAGAAACCAACACTGTCTTCAAGTCCTCCTGCAAGAGTGGCCTAACCCTAGCCAGCAGCTTAGAAAAGCATATCAAGCTGTGTGTGGAGACAGTCTGCATGTGATACCCCAATATACTAAACTCGAAACAAGATCTTATCAACAATTCAGCATTCATCAGAATGGTGGATGACCTGAGCCATGTCCAAAAAGATTAGGCACAAGTGATTGATCGAGTTATTGACTCTTGTACCATAGGGCCTCAAGATACAGTAAGATCTTTCGAACTAAAAAGAAAATGAAGAATTTTTTACCTTTATCTCAAGCCGTTTCTTCTCAGTCTACTTGTGGCTCAGAGACACTGTGGGGAAAATGTTTTGAAATCCATTAAAACAATTCTTTACAGTGCAAAATGTTTCTGCATTCTATTCACTGCTTAGAGGGTTGTGAAAACATGAACATAACAAATGATATTAGTTACTCCTGAATGTAGCTTATGGGGTACATGAGATGCATTATCACAAAGTTGTTTTTAAGTAGAATTCTCAGAGGTGAAGGTTGCATTTTCATCATCCATTGTAATAATCCAGGAGTGAAACCTCACTTTGAGTTTACCTTGGTTCTAAATGTATGTTAAACACCTTGGAGTAAATTACAGTGACCTTTCATCAATATGTTTCTCCCCGAATCTCTCCATTACAGCAGAGCTTCACAGAGATGGACGTCAGCTCCTGTTAAAAGAAGGTACTGGCAAATAATTTACTGAATTTACGTCGCCTTTACCCAGAAAAATAATATAAACTCAACAACCTCTTTAAAAATATTAATCAGCTGGACTCAAGCCTTCACTTACTCAACAAAACCTACATTACTTATGCAGATAAGAGCATCAAAAGCATTTGTCAACAAATTTATATGAAAGAATTATTAATACAGTGTATTGTGTCATGTATATTGCATTAAATGCTGGGTAATATACCATTTATGTAATGGGTGATAGTCATTGGTCCATGTTTTGAGACTCTACAACTACAGCTGTCCCCAGGGTCTAAGACTGATGTTAAAAAAAGCCTTTTTTTTGGAGGTGACCACCTGAAACGTTAAACTGTCCCCACCCTGCGCCCCTCTCACTGAAAATCGCACTCTCCTCTTCTGACCTCTGACCCCAGTTCCCAGAGCACTGGGGCCTATAGGATCGCAGTGACCCAACCCTGTCAGCCAGCCTCAGGCCACCCTGACATAGGCTTGTGGGGGGAGGTGGGGGGGGGGGGGGGGGGTCACACAAAAAGTAAACAACCATTAATCCCCCCGCCCACCCCAACAGCCATGGCACTGCAATCACCGGCTGCAGTTCAGGACACTTAACCTGTTTTCTACACAAATGTTTACTTATGGGGCCTTAAAGCAGAGTTATATGTGTCCAAATGGGTCGTGGACAGTGAGTTCTAGGGCAGCAGTTTGATGATGACATATTTGCATAGAAAATTTTTGCAGTCTTTATCTTAACTGTTTTCCATTTATTTCTTAGTCTGCCTATGGCATTGAAGAATATTATTACTGCTCTTCTTTTTGCTATTGGGTTAATGCTTATGATTATCTGATTATCAGCATGACCTGGCTTTATATTAAACACGAGGCATAATCTTATACATTGATTTGCTTTATGCAAAACTAAAATCAAGGTTACCTTGTTACAATTCAAAATAAATTGCTATCTCATCATATTACTTTACGCGCTGGTGAAGAGCATCAGAAATCCAGATGCCCATCTATAAAGGAGAAAATAACCTAAAAAGGACACAGACTTCTCAAAAATGACACAGACGTCTCCTCAGAATGGTAAAGACAGCATTACGTGGGTATTGTGCATCGTTATCGTCTTCTGCTCTCTCGCCATAACCACTTTCAGGATATGCCTTTTCTGTAGAGTGTAATCATAGGGCTGAGAGTTGGGGGGGATAATCCATTTCTCATGCTTCTGCCCCGAGGCCACACCGATCGAGCTTTAACACCCCCACCCCCTCAACTCCAGCTTTCCCCAGCCACACCCAGACCCGCTCAGGCTCCTTTGCCCCCATGGGGCATTTGGCGCTCACCTGTCTAGGGCCAGTCTTACATCCGCTCAGAAAGGTTGCGGACCCACTCGCACATTCCGCTCCCTGTGCGTCTAAAGGCTTTTCTTTTTTTGCGGGGTACGTGGGTTTTAAGAAGGCTTACGAACTGCAGCCACTAAATCCATGGGGCTTTTCTGCAAGGCGCAATGCTTTGTGCTGTTTAGAACAACACGGTCACGTTAGTCAAGAGGTGGGAACAGTCTTTATATACTGACTCTAGCGTTGTGTGTTGGGGGCCGTCGCTTTGTTTATAAATAAATAAATGATTAAATTAAATAAATTACTTAGATCCTGGTGTATTTAAGCCGGTTAAGTTTGCAGGTTCGAGATGCACAAGTGAAAATAATTCACAAGACCTTGCAGACACTGTGCAAACTGCATTTTATCAACTCAGGAGACAGGACTCTTACGGGTGCGACCTGGTCAACTCAGAAGTAACAGGAGTTGCCTTATGACAATGTTTTGGGGCGTTTATACAGACTCCTCTATATCCATGCCATACAACTGCAACACATGGAAAAACAAGATGTTTGGAGACATCTCTAAATGTGCTGAAGTAATATAAAAAAGCACTGATGTTGCATAATAAACTTCAATGAGCTTAGCTAGAGTTATTTGTACAGTTTGATTTTACCAACCTCAAAATGAATACAGATGCTTTATAGCGAATTCACCAAAAAACAGAAGATAGTCACTTCTTAAAGGGGTTGCCGCAGCAGGCAGAAAACAAAGTTAAAAAAACGTCCAAACAAGGAAACGTCAACTGATCTTCTGTCATTGCAGTATTTCCTGGGTTCTTGTTTTTGTTCCGTCAAGTTATTTTTAATTGGCTACTGTCCTTAATCATATTGGCACAGGTCCAGCGTCATGAGGCAGCAGTATTACCTGTTTGTGCACTAGGCATTGTGTTCTGCAGGCCTCTTAAACAGTCACCAAATGTAACTTTGCAGCATCTACCTCAGGCAACACAACAGCTGTGGCAGAGAATACACTTCTGCTTTGACCCGAAAGGTACCTTGCACAGATGTCCCCCCCCAGCCCCCCCACCCACCATGTGCAAGACAGCTTGACCTCAATAACGGTCAAAGGTCCTGGTGCGCAAAGCTTTAGTAGAGGAGCCTTAGGTAAGACCAGCCGCATCTGAAAGAGGGCCAATCAACACTCCTGACCCATAAATAGCAGAGATAGAGATCTGACATAAAGAGAGACCTAGACTTACTTATGACTGCTATACTAACTATGCAGATGAAGGTGTGGACCGATCTTGCAAGAGAGCTGAAGAAGCTGTTTACAGTAGCTTTTTATAACAAAGACAGTTACAGGAACCAGTCCAAATCATCAAGTATAGCTAGAGATGATTATAATACAGGATAATCATGTCAGTCAAGACCTGTTTGACTAGTTACACACTAAGCACAATCCTATATATATTGAGCAGGTTTTATATTAATAATGATGACAGAGACAGTGGCTCCCAAGAAATGAACATGCTCCATTGTCCTTATAGTTATGGAGAACAAGGCTGCCCCTTTCCTTTAGAGTGCATGCATGGAATTTATGACTAACGGTCACCGTCATCCACCTTGTTGGCACACAGGCCAGTCATGCATTCAGATTTTTGTTTAAAAAGTTGACATTCGTCGTCACCCTGTTTGCAAATGCACGCCGACTTGCTTTACACTTAACGTTTCACGTCGAGGGAATGCAGACACGCCTGCACAAAGCGGCACCCCCACACCATGTATACTGCCCAGCAATAATTGCAATAATTAATAAACAATTTGTAATTAATATGGTTATTTACATAATAGGTATTTTTTAGTCAGTGGTTATAATGCTGCAGTTGACTCAGGCTTGGGTTTTCCAGGCTTCACTGGAGGAGGTGCCCTTGTGTTGTTGTCACATGGAGAGCGAGTACAGGAAGGCCTCTGATTCATAGATATACAGGAGTCACCTCAATACCTCTCTGCAGAACCGCAATTTGCAATGGCAGCCTATAGGTACTGAATTAGCCTGGATGCTATTAGCATGTAGCTCTGCTTCCTAAGGAGTGATCCACTTTTCTAGCCCCCCCCCCCCCCCCCCATGGAAGAGCACCACCCCTGGCCAAACGAGTCCAACCATAGACTTGAGTGAGTGAGATGTGACTGATGCCAGAGGCCAAGGGGGCCAAACCATACCTGAAGTCATTCACACTACAGAATCTGTCGTCTGTTTTGCTTTCAGGGTTTCCTGGTTTCGGTCCCCCTCAGCAAGGCCTGGTGGGATATCGTGTGACAGGCTGCTGACGCGTGGGACCTGCCTTCAGCTAGACTCTGTCCGCACTGACAGACATGAGCCGGGCCAGGGTTGGGGGATGGGGGGATGGACATCCGTCTATCCACCTGCGCAGGACTGACACGATGCTAGCTACCTGTCACCAACGAGCAGAACCTGTTACCGGACTCTTTAAAAGCCTTCCTCACTTGAGAGGTCTGATGCACAGGGCAGGTATCAACTGACACTTTGGAAAAGTGTAGGAATTTCATTGATGCTGCCTTAGTGATGTGCTTTTCCCCTTGCTGTGTCCTTCTTCATGAATGACCTTCGAGACTGCAACTCACGTGAAGCTACACATCCAGCAACTGTTGATGGATTTGTAGTTACAGAACTACCAGATGTTGTGACCAGATGGTTTACTGTTTATAGTACCGTGCAAAGGTCTTAGGCAAAAAGAAAATGTTTAAAACTATTTATCTGGCTACTACGTGTATATTTGTTCAGGAAAAAGACACAGTGATACATTTGAATATAAGCAAAAGAACGCAATAAAACAATAACACTAATTTCTTCCGTTCTCCACAAAGTTACTGATATGATGTTGGACAGCTAGAAGAACATCACTTTGGTTCACAAACCTCTCCTCAGGGGCACCTCAACTAAACTTTATCATATTAGTAACTTTCCCACTCTATCCTGAAGACATATAAAACAGAGATACCCACATAGATGCATAACTTGCAGGAAGATATGTGTGCAGATTTGTATACGCATATACTGTGTATGTCAAAGAAAGCTTTCAGACATGTAATAAACAGTTTGCTAAAAGATCAGGGGACAGGGCACACACCTGTTTTGTGACTGGCCTGCTCCAGGTGAACTGTTTTATTGGACAGCCAGAACATCCTGTATTGATCCTTGAAGACCCTGCCCCTCCCTTTAAGACCTGCAATGATTTAAAGCCCCTCCCTTTAAGACCTACAATGATTTAAAGGAAATAATTGCCAGGTAGAAGCAGCCATAGCAGAGCAGAAGTGGGAAATGAATAACATCTACGTCCCTCACTTAAAGTATGGTCACAATTCATCTTTCTATTAGTAACCTTATGATCTGTTTCATGTGTTTTTCATTCAGTGAGTTCTAAGAAAACAGGAGATGCATTTCCCTGGCACGCTGGCTGACGTTTCCCAAAACACTCAGCGTCTGAGATCAAGGCTTTCCATTGAAGATCACGCCTGTGACGACATTCCAGCCGAACTTGAAGAAGAAAAGCAGTTTCGAGAAGATAGGGGCTGTAAGGGTTCCATTTTTTGCACCAGAACAAACAATCCAGGCAATTAAAAAAAATGCGAGGGAAAAAAAGATTCAGTCAAGCATTTTTCATTGCTGAAATGAAGAAAAATTAAAACCAAATCAAAATGGCTTTTGTTCCGCCTCATAAAAATTTATTTTGCGCTTGCTTAAGGCTAACTGGTGGGGATGAAGGGAAACCTTTTCTTTTTTTTTTTTGATCTGACGATTTACAAGAAATTCCTCCTATGGGCGGAGCTCCTCTGCTCCTTTGACTGTCAGTACAATAGGTGCAGAACCAACTTAATAAACAGCTATCTGCAGAGCTCTGCAGAGCTCGAATGAAAGATCACATGGAGCACTCATACGTTTCAAAGTTCATACAGGGTGCAGGAAAAGACCATATTTGGTTTTTGTTTGAATCAATATTTAATAACTCTTCACTTCCACGGTATTAAACATTTGTCCTTTGCATTAACTATCTATTATTTTTTGGCACTATTTCTTGATTAATTATTCCACATATGTTTTGAAAAAGA
Source organism: Paramormyrops kingsleyae (assembly GCF_048594095.1). NCBI lineage: Eukaryota > Metazoa > Chordata > Actinopteri > Osteoglossiformes > Mormyridae > Paramormyrops > Paramormyrops kingsleyae. The sequence goes on along the minus strand of NC_132817.1, from coordinate 16,123,596 downwards.
AAACAGGACAGTTAGAAATTAGAGGTGAAAACTGTAATGAATGATCAACTCTTTAAAAAAAATGCAATAGATAAATTACTTTTTAATAAATTGTGGAATTCAGCTATTGTCTCACACCTCCAGGGTGTGGGTCTTATCTTACATCCAGTTTGGGGCCACATTGCTTTACATACATCCCAGAATAGTCTCTGGATTATTATGACTGGCGGGAGCTGCTATTATAAATTGTACTGTAGCACCATAACATTACATGTGATATCTGAGCCTCATATCCTACATGGTAAGTGACATCTGTGTGTCAATGATTCATGTCACGGGCATATATTTGGGTATGGATGGTAGGAACATGCACCTATTAATACTGAGGGAGTACTATGTGTGTTTACTGAGGCGGGGTGGGGGGGTTTCGGGGCTGATTTGGTCCCTAGAGTATAATTCCAGACCAAGATTTTGTTTCAACCAACAAAACAACTGAGCTGGTACTCAGGCACTGAGTACCAGTTGAGTACTCAGTGCTTGTGACTCTTTATACTCAACTGGGGCAGTGGTTGGTTGAAACAAAATCTTGGTATGGATTTGTACTCTCTGGACCTGAAATGTCCACCTCTGGTCCCTAGCAATGTTGAAACCAAACCTACGCATTTGCATGCACTAACACTGGCCTGGAGACTCATAATTATCACCGAGACAGTATTTATAAGCATCCGGACACGCGTGTTACTGATTGTTCAACATGGAGGTTACACCGACAGACCCCAAACTTAATGAGGCTTGAAACCAGCACAGAGCTCCAGCCTGGATATGGGGTAAAGAATAAAAGGAAGATCTCCAGAGTGGCTTCCTCTCTCTGGAACCTCCAGCAGATGGGGGGGGGAGGATCAGCTGTTTGGGGGCCCGAGTGGTGCACGGTCACATTCCTTTGCGTTATTCCAACCCGCCCCTTAAAATCCGCCCACCAAAGAAAGGAGACACTTACTGAAAGATGTGTGGAGAAACTTCCACGGGGGGGGGGGGGCAGGTGCTGTGCTAAATTGATGCCCTGCAGCTAGAAAAAGGGGAAAAAAAAAACATTCGGGGAAGGTGGTTTGGGTCGAACGTAAACTCTTCACAATAGCAACATCTCCCCCCATGGCAGCTATAAAAGAGGAGCGCACCTACATCATCCCTGGGAGGGGTTTGGGCGTGGCGGGGAGCAGAGACAGCGCTCTTTGCGGTCTTTTATCAAAGGATGTGTCTGAGGGCGTAACGATGGTTAGCCTCTCCCCAGCTGCCAACTAAGGCCCACACTGGAGCTGACAGCCATCTCACCCCCCCCCCCCCCCACCACCGCCAAAACCTCCACGTGCCTCAGTAGGGGTGGGGCAGGTTTGCCTCGGGGCTGAGAGGGGGCAGTTAGGGCAAGACGAGAAGCATTAATCACCAGATGAAGCAGATAGAAGCTACCTCCCCCCACAGCCAATCAGCCCTCACTCCCCTGAGGGGGGGGGGGGGTGCTCAGCGCCCCCTGTTGGCTAGCACGCATGGTGTGCGGGGGGCACATTAGGAAGGTGTGTCTGCATTCTTTCTGCATGAACGTGGCAGCCAGTCCACGCCCGGATTCTCAGAACCCAGGAAGCTGTGGGCAGGATGTCAGCGCGGACGCAGAGGGCCCGGCGGCACGAGCGCATCGGGCCCGAAAATGTGGTCAGATAGAGGTTCAGAGGGCGCCAGGAAGTGTTTACTGAAGCAGTAAATCACTTTCCATCCAGGAAAGTGAAAAGAAATGTAATATACATTGCTAAGGATTTATATTTAGGCAATACATACAAAACATCTTTAATATAACATAGATTACTAAATACACATTGAAAACTAGTACTTAAATGTACAAATGTTTATAATAATCATATAATTGTTAATTTATCCCACAACCTCACCACTAACCCAGCAACCCCCAGTAAAAACGCTACATACGTACGACATAAAGAGTTAATAAGATTCCCAGGTGGCAGACAGACTAAGCATAACCCTAGATAAGCGGCAGAGGATGAAAGAATGAATGAATGAATGAATGAATGAATGAAAGATTCATTTTTGTAAGAAATTGAACTTCCCTGACCAATGCCGTAAAATGCACAAGAACGAACAGGCAATATTACATACAGTACCAGAGAGAAAAACTGAAATCAGTGAATAAACTTACTTGATCCACCTCCTTGATTATTGCCAGTGTGAAAGGCAGCTTAGATAAATGGTGATGCGGCCAATTCTGTATATATTTCCAGTTTTGATTCCGCAGCCGCCTCGGCCTTCAGCCGACAGCCCACATCTGTGAGAGAACGGTCCCAGTCACACCTGTACCCCTGGCCAAAACAAAGGGGAACTCCACCAGTGACACTACTGTCACCACACGTACTGGTACGACTTGGTTGTGGTCGGGGATTTACCCCCCGCCCGCGGCGGCGCCAGGGAACTCCCCCAGCCGTACAAAATTATCAGAGAAATACCAGCACAGATTTATCTATTTATTTACTTTGAAACTCCAGAGTGTTGATTAGCAGCGATGAAGGAGGTGGAACCAAACAGCAGTGGTGGAGGATGTGTTTCCCACGTGAAGCACCGCACTATTTCCAGCTTATTTAGGAAGTGACATAAAAATTTCAGTGCCGCATCGTGGGTTATATGGAGGTTGCTGGAGATTTGTGTGGTTGAACATCTGCTCTAAGGCACCGCGAAAGCTCAGGGTCAGATGTGCAAATGAGAAGGATCGAGATGATCCATGGCTTCGTCCATGGTGGGGAGGTGAGCGGCTCAGAGACCCACGTCTCTGCACCTGCGGGCAGAAGATCACTGGTTGAGCCCCGACTGCTGCAGAACAGTCACATGTCGGTGGGCCCTCGAGCAAGGCCCTTACCCCCCCAGCTCCAGGGGAGCTTCACGTTAGCTGATCCTGTGCTGTCACCCCCCCACCAAAGCTATGGAGAGCAAGATAGGGTAAGTGAAAAGAAGCATTCCAAAAGACCTGTGCAAATGGCAAAAAAAACCCAAATTAAATACCCATTCTCCCTGGTTCCGATGCTCTCGCCCCAGGCTGCCCCCCCCCTCCCGACACAAACACACATCCGATGCTGATTGAACACCATTTCCCAACAGCGCCACCTGGAGGTGTGGTTCAGACATGGAGAGTACAAATCTAACACCATACCTACTGATTAGCCCCCTCCCCCCCCCCCCCCCCTCCGCCACCGTTACCTAAGAGTGGGCATTTCCCTGTGGGTAACAAAACAGAAGCTAGGAAGGACAGGGTATTGGGGGAGGGGGAGGAGCTTGCAAAAGGTGGTGCATCTGGAATTCCCCTCCACTCTCCTGCAGCACATACTGACACCTGATGCTCCAGTGACTCCAGTGAAGCGTCCCAGTCAGGCAGAGCAAGGCCTGAGCGTATTTCATAATACTAACATCCACAAGAACAGACTTACACCCGTGAAAAAGCATCATGTATCATACAGTTTACAGTAGATTATGATTTAAACTTTAAAAGCGGTCAAAGAGTTGAAGTGCTCCCCCCCGACAGCCTACCAGTGGTATGAGCCGGCCAGGGGGGTGCAGTGGTTGGTGTGGAACGCCTGAATTGAATTACGGCAGGGCGCTGCCAAGCCTCTCAGGTGAAGGGGGGGGATCCGTCATCACTCGCTGCAGCCAGCACCATCCCGCCGCGTCCTCGCTTGGCGTGGCTCGTAGCGTCGGGAACCCAACCCGTCGCTCACTGCTCCCCTTCGCTGCCTGTTGCACAATATCTAGGCGAAAGGTCAGAGACAGCTTGGGACTAAGGAGTTACTTTTCATATTCATGCGTGCAAACAGGCCTGATTGAACAGCAAGAAACTAAACTATATAATTTCCCAGTGTGCATAAGTAATTACCCTTAGTGTCACCGACTTGCAGTACCTTGAATTTTATGCTTTCAGATGCAGGTAAGAGATCCACGAAGACTAGTTGTTTTTTGATCTTTCTTTGTTGCACCTCAGGGGTCAGATACATATATGATAAAAGCATCTGTATAAACTTAAAGGGATATGCAGTATATATAAAATATACAAAGCAGAGGTCAACATATGTAAGGGTTATCAGCCTCCCATCTCCTACAACTGATAATAGAGGGTTTTAAGGATTCTGGAGCCTGGAGCTAAACTGGGATTAAAAATGGCCGACCACATTTATACACCCACGCTAAATATCGCTGAACTGGGGCAAAACCCAACTAACCCAACGGCCCACCTGGAAAACGCCCAGTATGCCAGATGCCTAGTCCGGGCCTATCCTAGGATAGGGTTGATGTTTCAGGGACTCCCCACGCCTGCGTTCCCCCCCGCCTCTCCCGCCTACTTCTGCTGTCGCAGCCGTATCTGCCGGAACTTACACACTGCACTCACCTAACTGCACTGCAGGAACTTACACACTGCACTCACCTAACTGCACTGCCGGAACTTACACACTGCACTCACCTAACTGCACTGCCGGAACTTACACACTGTACTCACCTAACTGCACTGCCGGAACTTACACACTGTACTCATATAACTGCATTGCCGGAACTTACACACTGCACTCACCTAACTGCACTGCCGGAACTTACACACTGCACTCACCTAACTGCACTGCCGGAACTTACACACTGTATTCACCTAACTGCACTACCTCCAGTCTCCTCTCCTTTGGCTAATGAACTTTTTATTTCCCCTTCCCCTCCTGGGCTGTGCTGCCTGGAGACCCAAAAAAATCAAGATAATCTGGGTATCCTGCTGCCTGTGATGCCTGTACTGCCTGTGACGTGCTTCCGGCCCGGCTGCCCTTTGTCGCTCTGACGTCTCTCCTTCCTTCCCTGCTGCTGTGCCACTGTTCATCCTGCCCCCAGAAGCAGCACCAGCACATGCCTGCCAGCACCTGCCTGCCCCCTGCATTGAGACTTAAAATTTGAAATCTTAAAATTTGGACAGTGTGAATTGGACTTGCTCATTTGACTTCCTCTGCCGGCCCCTGGAGGATGGGCTCCCCCTTTGAGTCTGGTTCCTCCCAAGGTTTCTCCCTTCTAGGGAGTTTTTCCTTGCCACCTTCGCCTCTGGCTTGCTCACCGTAGATTTTGGTCAGGGATAACCCAGAACACCCAGAAGGACATATCAACACAAGACAACTTCAGGATGCCAATTCCCCCAAAATCCCAGAACCCCAGACAAGCCAAAGGAAACATGGGGAGATCATCCAACTTGGGCAACCACACAAACCCCCCACAGCAATGGCAAAATGCCAGGCCCTTGGTTCCAAGTGCTGCGGGGAAATGCAATGGAGATGCAACCCAAACTCACCGCGGCGTAAATGCACAGGAATGTTTCAGCAGACCGGACTCGCAATGCAAAAGAGGTCAGAGAGCAGGGAAAATTTCAGAATTACGTTTGAAAACACAACTTGACAGCCACAATCATATCGAAACTTCACTCCTTCGCCTTCTCCCAGAATGCACCTTGGTTTTTATGATGTAAGCAAAAAAAAAAAAAAAAAAAGAAAGAACGAGAAAGCAGGACTGTTCATGGGGGGACTTTTAAAAAGAAATTCCTCCCCCACAACAGCCCTCTCCTCTGATTTGTTACTCGCCCACGTGCCACGGATCCTGCGAGTTATTCTCAAGACGTCTGCCCACATGCCAGCCAATACTGGTAACATCCAAACTACCAATAACATACCATTCTTCATTTTACGACTGTCCCTATGCTGGCTGCTAAGTCCGGCAACTATAAATATGCGCTGGACACCAGCGCCTTTTGCACGGAGTTTGTTACAGTTAAACCCAAATGGAAGCTTTTCCAGTCAACACACATAACTGAGGGGCCTTTGCACCATTTTTATATTTAAACCATAATTTAATACCATGTAAGACAAATGTTCTGGTGGAGTCGATGTCCAGCAGTCCTCTTTGTACTCAGATCACGGTACTTTAAAACATGAATAATCACATGGTTTGTCAGGCAGTTCAGACCCTTTCTGCAAAATTTCATTAGTCTATTTTTTATTTTTTTTTGGTCTTGTACATTTTTTCACTTTTTTGTTAATTTTATACTATGTGGGCTAGATTTATATAAAGGGCTAACTAGGGTGAAATTAAAGACTATGTTATCTAGATATGAAAATCTGAGAATAAAGTTTGACAAAGGCATAGCCCAGTTATCCAGAAGCGACATTCCAACACTTCTATTTTAATTATTTTTTTTTTTTTGCATGAGCACTGCATGACTGTACCCACAAGACGTTGTCACCAAATCATAATCAGTTTGTCGAACATCGGTGGAATTATTTCTTTTTTTAATAACTGCTAGAACAATTGGCCTTGAGACAAAAGAATGTCATTTCCAGCACTAGGATTCTTTGCCACTTATTTTTCTCACAATCATCCCAGGCCTCACCTTGACTGTGGCATTTCCCACTCATGGGAATATAAATGTTGCCTGCGGCTGTCATTTGCAACAATAATCCATCCAGTCTGACAGGATTTACTTAGAACTGTTGCTGGGCCCAAAATGACATGGATCACAGCGCGAGACTTAAGGTCATGAAAGGTGGAAAAATAAGTAGCAGAATGATCTTCTGGCATAACGATGCCAGGTTTTATTTTACGTTCTCGAACCGGAGCGCCATCCTCCTCCACATCCTACCCTGAGATGCATTGCAGGAAAGGTCCAGCGAAACCCCACCAAAATGCCAGGTCAGATTATATTCAGAAGTTCAATTAATCAAACCCATATCTTTGTAATGGGGGAGGCAGTTATATACCCTGAAGACCCCCCAAGTAAAATAGCTAGAAGAAGCAAACTTCCCTGCACCCAGACTTGAGCCTTTGGATTCTCAAGCCAGAAGTTTACGCAATTCAGTGACTAAAAGAGATGTTCTGGTTCAAACACGTTATTCTGGATTTTTTGTTTTTCTTTTTTTTTTGCGTCTTTCTTCGGGGTATGAAATCTCTTCATAAACAAGAGCAGACATTCTTAGTAAACATTTACTATGAAAACACACCTACTGCCACACGCTCACAACACAACCTGATGAATGTTTTCATTTCCATTTTGTTTTTCAATACAGGAAAATGGACGCTCGGTCTGTTATTTTAACGCTGCCTTTATTTTCATAAGTTCCTCCTGTGCGTGAGTTATTGAACATTTTTTAGCAGATACTGTCGCGAAAAAATTGGATTTCATTCTTCAGACTCACCGTGTTGACATTAAGTAGGCCTGAAAAATAAAAGTGATGAGCAATACCACAAGACTGTCAGCCCTAAAAAGAGTTCTATGGACAGGCTTAACAGTCATTTCAACAGGTGAATGGAGGATCATTAAAATAATTAGAGGACAACTGAACAAATAAATCCTTAAATCCAATTAACTTTTGAATGCAGGAAAACAACTGGAGAAATCAGACAATGCAGGCACAAAAGTAGGAATTTAATAAAATGATAAAATACTAAAATAAAAGTTAGATGATAAAGTAAATGGAGACAAATAGATTTAGACTGAGATGTGTATATAGACACAAAAGTATTCTACAGATTGGTGAATATATTAAATTGTGTAAACAATCTGGGATCAGGTTAAATGAGAAGAATTTAAATGTCTATGAGTAATTTACCTGATTAAAAAAAAATTGTTGGTTCATCAATAATTATTTATTATTTTTTAGTATTATTTATTTTCCCCATTGTTATTAGTTATATTAATTTAATTTATTATACTGACACATCAGAAACAGTGAGACGGTCTTTAGATGTGTGTTTCATTACTTGTTCATACCGGGACCTGAGATATTGGGTAAATCCTCCACTGACCAGTAAGATGACTTTCCAAATGACTCAGCAATAACCACAGACAAACCCTAGAGGTACTGCCTAGCCCAGATGGCCGGGTAACGTCACGTATCGCTTGATTAATCCGCATGCCAAGAAAATCACCTCGAAAAACGGCCCGTTAGACTGTCGCTCTTGGTTTGTTCAAACGGCAGCGTTTACTTTGAAATTCATAGCACCCAAAAAAAATCACAACAGAGACATCACATCAAACAAGTGATTTATAAATGAGAAAAAAATTTTGCATGTGTTTGGGCATTCACTTTTATAGATAATGACAAATCACCCTCCGTCTTCAGCATAGTACTATCTTCACATTATATACTTTGTATACGCTGATTTATCTGATGCAGTTTAGCCTTAGTTCCTGCTATTACTGAAGCAGGTGCAATGACCAATCAGAAGCAGTCCAGAGGACTTAAACTCCCCAAATGAACTATGCCATAGGTGGTCCACCACAACACAGCTCCTTATCAGAGTCAGCCAGTGAGCGGACCTAGACTAAAGCCACCCAATGTGGCCTGCAGGACCCAGACTGCACCTGGACCAGCTGACTCACTCTGGAGACACCCCCACCCCACCAGTAAAAACACATTTAAGCCGACGTGTTTTGTTATTTCAGATCTGATCCATTGCCTTTCAGGAGCTTGGCAGCCAAGGGTCGAGCAAGGCTTCCTTAAACCTTAGTAGTGAATATCGTTTGACAGGTCTAATCATCAGGTCTGGGTGAGATATGCCACGCTCAATGCCCTTGGGCAGCGTTTCTTATTTGAGGATGGCAAGAGTGCTTCAGGCTTCAAGAGCTTGAAGGGAGGGCTCATTCCTCCACATAGTTCTCGCACCAAGTGCCGCTCATGCATTGCGACACACCTAAATGTGTCACAGAAATCACTGCGGGGCCTGATTTATCGCGCCTGCAGAAACAGTGTCCGTGTGCGACGCCATCAGACCATCGCATCCCTCTTCTCTGGACAAGGCTCATGGAGAACAACCTGTCTTTTGAGTTTTGTCACATGTGTTCCGAGGAACACAGCTACAGTTGGAGGGCAGGGCATCGGTGGAGAGGACAAACGGTAATGAAATACAAGACAAAAGAGAAGAAGAACAACAAAAAAACACCGAGTAAAAACATTAAGTAGCGACTCGTCATGTATTGCCAGGGGATGGCGGCATCTTGGAAAGCCACCCTGCGTTTCTGCTGTAATGCGCGGCGGTTTCTGAAACGCTAAGGCCTGTTTATCACAAGGCTGGGCCGCGGGGTGATCTTTATAAGGAAACCCAGCCGACACCAGCTCTCCAGCAACCAGAAATGCATCTCCAAGTTCTCAGCAACAGCATACACAAACAAACTCAAAGTGTGAAACTTTAAAAAATATTACACTTACTCAAGTTGTTTATTATAATAGTTTTTCTATGTGCAGGGAAACATTTCATATATACTTGAAAGAATTAATCGAATAAAAATGATCATCTGTGCAGGAAATCAAGGGTGGAAAACAATTGATACTTAAAAATTTAATAATGACAGCAGAGGGTTCATAGAACACCATTTTTTCAGGGTATTTATTCTTTTTGTCAGTTAAAATATGCTTTATTTTTAATGTTTAATGTCCTTTTTATACTGATGTTTCCTGTTAACACATTCTCGGAGTCCGGCAACCAAGCATTTCATGACACACCATACTGAGGATAATTGTGTACGTGACAAAACTTTGATTTGATCCGATAATGAACTTCCAAAATTTCTGATCCTCGCAGCTACAGGGATCTCTTAAACCCCCCAATCTCCAAAGCCAAAGCGATGATGGCCTGATTCCAACCCACTTACACAACGTGGCTTTTTAATTTTGCCTGTCAGTCAAGGTTCTGTGTTTATAACGCGACTTTATTGCCAGTCACACAGCACGACTATCTTCTAGCTACGCTCCGTCTCAGTTGAGAATGTACTTTAATCAATCTTTTTCTCACTTTTACACGCTTTTGTTGTAAACAATAATACGTATACATAGACTCTTAAGCTTATTCTCCCCAAGAAAGTTCTTTCCCACACCTTACCATGCCTGTATCCTCGGGATATAAAGAAAGCTTCCTGGAAAAAAAAATTAGCTATGACAGTTACCTCCTAAGGCGAATATGGAAAAAGAATGTACTGTCTCATTCAGTTTCACTCATCTCATAATTTGATAAAAAAAAAAGAAACAGACGCTCTTTAAAGTCAGTTTGCGCTTCAGGAAGCTGGACCGACGCGGAAGCTGTGTGACTTTAGGGGGGACTCGGCAGAGAGGCAGAGAGGCCAAGGCGTGGAGAAGTTCCACTTGATTTACACAGACGCGCCAAGCCACAGATCGTCACAAGTGCGCTAACAGGGCGGGCGAACCAGTTCAGACAGGCCAGGCAACGATGGGTTTGTGTGCGCCCCAAAGCGATCCCAACCCAGAGTCATAATTATGACATCATGCATGTAGATTCACACAGTGGCTGCAATACACCACAGTATGACAGCATGCCCTGCAAAACAAAAAAACTCACGTATTTACAGCTATTCAGAGGTACAGTCTAAAACTGGCGATATTTTCTTATTGTAGTGCCGTTACTAAGTCTTAGTCATGGGGATGAGAGTCCAGTTTTGCTTGCCGTTGGAAATGACTTGCTTGATTAATCCAATAAATGTCTTATGGCTACACTTGATTATACTACATCTAATAATATCATAGTTTAATGTAACATCACACAATCAACTTTATTAAGCTGATTCGATCAACTGTTCATTTATCAGAAAATCTAGGTGATAAATACACACGTCGCAATTACATCTGTATGTTTAAGAGCCAGAAAAACATGCAATGAGGACAAAATTCCTCCAAAAATTACCCCAAATTAAAAAAAAGAAGAAGAAAAGAAATGTACAGACAGGTCAGATCTTAATCAGTGATGAGTCACCAGCTTAATTATGCATCATTAATTATATATTCACTTCAGGATTTGCTGAAAGGGGACTACTTTTAGCTATTTGGTCTGACGCAGCTTTTTACTGATGTTACTCACCACGCCACAGCGCACACTTAGAAAAACACCCAGGGGCTGAACCGACAGTTGGATTTGCACTGCGCAAGTGGCAGGTTAAAGCCGTTGTTGGTGAAGATGAAAAGCACGGCGTCAGGCACAGGGAGTGTGCGGCCTGCCTTGCCTCGAAACACTGAAAATCGGGCAGGCCTATCCTCATACTGAAGCTCTCGGAGCAGAAGCAGACATCGTTCTCTCTCGTTACTCTGCTGCAGCAGGCCGCAAGCCAGCATGCAAGATTAGGCTCCACTGGCTGCTACAGCCCTTGCTCCACATTATGCCAATAGGCAAATTTGCCCCCCCACACACACGCGCACACACCTACTATGGTGAACGCCTTCTGTGATTGCCCAATCCCACATTCAACCACCCTCACCAGCACTTAAGTGTTTTACATGGAGACGAGGGCTTTGGGGGAAGATAGGGAGGGACGCAGCTGGTTTGGGGGTGGGGGCGATGTGGGGGGGGGGCAAGGGGGTGTTTAAACCACACACTAACAAAAAGGGGGTGGGGGGGGGAGTTAAATGAGAAAAAAAGGTTGCTGCTAGGTGTGGCCAAGCTGTGTGAATGTGTCAGTTCTAGATCATTCTGTATAAGGGAGGAAGAGATTGCAAAAGCATTAAAGGAAACAAAAATTTCACAAAATGCATATACTTCTATACAGGGCACCTTACAAAGTAGCTCTAATTAGTATTTTAAAGGCTCATTTTCCTGCTCGGGTAAATAACAGGCTAGGAGTTATTTTGACTTATTAACTGCGATTTCAGACAAATGTTTTTCGGAAAACTAGTTGAACTGGTTGTCACAACGATTTCTTCATCTTAAGATGTGTCATCCTCGCTGTGGCCGTCAAAGCTGACAAACAGGAACTAACAGTGCAAACCGTAGCTTCACAAACTGTCACGAGTGAACGGTGCGTAAGAGATTAATGCCATTAGCAGCAGAAAAATATCAGTGTCACTGAATAGCCGCGAGAAAATGTCAGTAACAAAATGTACATTATGCATCACCTTTACCAGATATGAAATGTCGCTTTTAAATGAAAAAAAAAAGTTCACAGAAATATTTATACTGGACTAACTTTTTAGACAAGTTCAAAAGTCATGTGTAAAAATGACATACAGCGCCCCCTGGTGTTGGTTGGATGATTGTGGATTTTCCTATAGCTACACGTATACGTCACAGCCAGCGCGTTTATTGTTCTACATCAGACAATGTTAGTTTTATAGGTCGGGGGAAAAAAGTACTAGTGAATCACATTCTAGCTTGACTGACATTTGAAGTGTGATAAACTAAAGTTATAAAAAGTTTCATATCTGTGAAAAGTAATATGCGCGTGCAAAAACAATGAAGAAAAGGGTAATCTCGGATAGTACTTCTTAATCAAACGTATACATACCTGTAAGAAACCTTAAGAATATAGTGTTTTATTCTACTTAACCTTAACTGGTGAAACCGTGAAAGCTCAAACTTGCATTCTCAGAAACAAGTGTTTCTTCTATAATTTAATAAGTATATTTTAATTAATAATCAGCATAACTGGCATCCCCTCGGGATGAAATGTGACGGACATTGGCGAAGTCAGATTTGTATTGCTTACACATGCAATACACGCTCACTACTTTGACTCAGTTGCAAGAAATTAATTTTTATTTATGCGCTTCCGAATAGTAATAGGCCTATATTTTATCATTTGAAGCTGTTATATGCCTTTCGGAACATCACGACATATCTTAAATAGTCTAATTATAGTTTCACTTAAATCTCAAGGAAACTGATATGCATTTTATATTTAAAGTATGCGAATCATATTCTAATTGTTCCGTGTCTCGGAACATGAACAGCTGGTAACAGATCGTGTGATTATGGAAGCGGCGGTCATTACGAAACGACGTCCGTATGAATCACCCAGCCCTACAGAGTCCGTGAATTCCGGCTTCAGTTCCGCTCCGCACAGGTGTGCTTTGGGTGATTAATCTTTTCATGGAAATGATTACCTAGGCATTGCACAAACCTCATCCTCCTTTCGGTTCTGTAGCGAGACAGTGGCGTTCTAGGTACAGGAGGAAGTATCTGCTTTGTACAAGTCACTCATGACCTTGTAACCGATGGAATCGGTGACGAGTCCCAGAAATGGTCGTCATTTGGGATGATCTCACTCTGCTACAAATACTTATTGCCATCCATCCATCCTTCCTTCCTTCCATCTACCCACCCTTTCTATAAATATGTTAGATAAAAAAAAACAAACAAAATAAAAGTCTATACACAGAGGTTTACTGAGCTTGACAAACCGGGATTTTGAAACCAACCTCCGCTGATTATATGTTTAAGTTACTGACTGTTTGGGGGGCAATCCATCCATCCATCCATCCATCTTCTGTAACCGCTTGTCCTATTCAGGGTCACGGTGGGTCCAGAGCCTATCCTGGGATGGGGCGCCATCCCATCACTAGGCAAAATAATACTATGTTGCACTTATTCCAGCCAATTCCTGTCATTGTAACATAGCTCTGTGATTGGCTGGCATGCTGCCTCGTACCCTGCGCTTCCTGGCATGGGTTCAAGGCTCACCACGGCTGGGTAACTGATACGGAAAATGGAGGGATAGATGGATTTAACGTCACTTAAAGTAACGTAAAAAGTAACGTAGAGCAACATGTGTTCTCTGTTACACCTGTCCATGTTCGCTGTCCAACAGCATTGAGGCCCAGTAGCACAATGCTGTCATAAAGGCCACTGGCTTATTCTACAATCAAAGCAAAGGCTAACAAAACCAAGCTTAAGCCAGCCAATTCTGACGGAAATGATCCAAAGCCGACCTAATGAGGCTGAGCTAAAGTGGGCCAGACCAAGCAAAACCAAAGTTGGACAAAATTAACCTAAGACTACACATCCTACACTGTCAGAATGAAAACCGTCAAGTTGTCACTGGGGTTGTACCCTCAAGGGTCTGCCAGTTGTACCCTAGCTTTAGGCAAATGTACCTTTTAATCTAATTTAAGGCACAGAAATGTTGTTTGTACCCAGGGGGAACAACACTGTACCAAGGCGATACCATTATTTCTGACAATGCTATTTACTGTGCTATTTTATTCATATTTTAAAACAATTTAGTGTGCAAGGATATGAAACTTAAATAAAACACCACATATATCGGCTATTGTATTTCCTTTGTTTGATTATATTTACTTATTGAGAGCATTAAAAGCTATGGATGAAAGGATCGTATTCATTCCCGGTGCTGTCTGGTACGTTCCAGAGCAACCTCCCACTACACTTTCTGTGCTGCTGGTGAATACTCTCTTTCAGTCCAGAAGGTCTTAAGGTCCAGAAGGTCTTAAGCTCCTATACCATTGAGCACACATGAACCGTCCATCTTCTGCTTACCCAGTACAATGTCAGGGAATCTGTTCCATGAAAACCAGGGAACATATTGTGCTATTTATTCCTATTAGTATTCAATAGGATCTTTAATTGTAGGTTTTGCCAACAGACTTTTAGAGTAAGACTGTTCTTGGGTATCCTTGAAGGCTTTTTGATGTGGGAAGATGCACCTGTGTTTTCCAAATTGAATAAACCTGGGTCCAATACAACGAAACGTTCATGTGCAGAGCCCTCTGTCTGTTTATACTAGTGATGTAACAGCAATAGATACCACATATGATTTTCATTAAACAAATAACTTGCATAACATTTCCCACTTGATCTCCACTTCTTTGGCCAGTAAAAAAAAAAAACACTTGATAAGTTTTCAGCACATTTTCTCAATGCTTCATCTTATTTAGATTTGAATCTAGTTTGTTCAGGTAAATGAATGCAAAAATAGCAAAATTACATTGTTCTCTCGAAGTATAGATATTAGTCTATACTGTTTATATTTTTATAACAAAATGGTTTATCCAGGTAGGGTCATGGAGGTTAGGGGGTTGTAGTCTATCTCAGGCAGTGTGGGGCACAAGGCAAGGGGTATCTGGACTGGGATGCCTGTCTATGTCAGGGCACATACAGTACAAGTCAAAAGTCTGGACACAGCTGCTTTTAATCCAATTGTCTCTATTTTAGCTGTGTTATTCATCTTAAAGTAAAATGCCTTGACGCAATAAAGTAATACATATGAAATATTGCAAAAGAAAAAGACCCCAAAATAGCCCCCTTTTGCTTCAATGACAGCATTGCAGACTCTTGGCATTCATTAAATCAGCTTCCAGATGCCTCTGTTATGATTCTCCAACAGTCCTGAAAGAGTTCCCACAAGCTCTGGGCACAAATTGGCTACCTTGCTCTTACTCTTCAATCCAACTTATCCCAAACCAGCTGTATAGGGTTTCGGTCGGGGGGGGGGGGGGGGGGGGAGATTGTGGGGGCCAGGTCATCTGTCATGGGACTCCATCCCTCTCCTTATGTACAAGATAGTACTTACTGCATCACCTCTAGGTGTGCTTAAGGTCATTATCTTGCTGAGAAAGCAATGATTTTCATTTTATGTCCAGACTTTTGACTGGACCTGTACTCACATACAATACACAGACTTACCTACCTCTAACCCCAAAGCCGGGATGTGACCCCACACCCTAGAGCTGTAAGACCATAGTGCTGCCCATTAAGCTACCTTGCTGTCCCTATCCCTGAATCACTTCGATAAAAAGCCCTGTCATATAAATAGGTATAGTTTTCACCATACATAGATTTCTTTTAATAACAGTCCCCACAAACCAGGTACAGGTACAGCAACAATACACACCCGACATTGGCTTTATGAGCCTGTGACACAACAACGGACGAGTCACTTTGTTATACCTGCGATTTCACAGCATTAGTGTGATCACAGCAGCCATCTTGGAATCATCCTGTACAAAAACATTGATCTAATCTGGATGAAAAGTTTATGAATGGCTTTTACCAAAGAAAGGGTTCAATCTATAAGGCTTTCATTTTTTTTGTCTCTCCAAATGACAGAGCGGAGGAAGTGGAATACATTATTAATTGCTGTGTGATGAAAGGCCCTAATTTGTTTCCTGGAAGCCTGTACGAGATGGATGGGACCTGACAGCCCAGATTGCATCCGGAAAGTGCCCTCAATTTGCAGTGTTTTGTTCCCCGTTGATTTCAGCTTGATCTTTCCACATCTGCATGTTATTTATTTACAGAATAGGTTAGAGTACCAGTCTCAAGCAGTCTGTTTCACTGACAGATTTTCATATAGTATGATGTACCCCCCCATTAAAATTTGCAATATTCCATTGTCAGTTTGCCACAGGGATTTGACAGAACACTCCATACATCTGTGTTTTTTTTTCTGTTTAAAAATGGCTGATCTGTAGCTCCAGCCCATGAAAATATACCCAGGCTAGACTGTACTTATGAGGTCTTACGAAAAATGAGGTTTATACTTTCAACCAAATTATTTCCATTATGTTCTCTAGTTCAGTTTTTGACTTAAATAGTTGGCTTTACGTGACGGGGCACAAATACTTAGTCACTCAGTCACTACTGAAGTACAAATTATGAACAAACATAGTCGCTACTTGAGATAAAAGATGCGTCACGATTCATTAACGATGAACAAACATGAGATCAGTATTTCACTTGTGTTATTCATGACTAGTTCCTTCCATAGTTCCTTCAGTAGTTCACAAAGGTTTACAGAAATAACAGATATCATAACAAATATAAAAGTTACATCATGATTCATCAATGATTAACAAATATGAGGTCGGTGTTTAAATTGTGTTATTCATGATTTGTTCCTTCAGTAGTTCACAAAGGTTTACAGAATTAATGGATATACTGTAGTAACAAATATAGTAACTTTAAGTAATAGAATAATACTGCATTATTTGTGTCCCATCAAGTAAACTGTTACCAATAATTGTATATCTTCTCATTGACTGGAACTAGCTTCTGCTTCAGTGGATATTTAATTGCCATCTGATGGATGATATTTCTCATTTGTAATCTGTGGGTGTTCCAGCTTCCAAGGTACATCACCGTCTGCAGTCATCTTGTGCATCCTGCCCCCCCATCCCACCTCACAGCTGATGTCCAGGCCAGCTAATCGATGCCAGATTTCTAAAGACCCCTACCCGTGAGTTACCATGAACCCCTCGCATCATTTCCATTTCCTCCCAGTTTGGAATGGCCAAATCCCGCTCTCCCTGTATGGCCGCACCCTCACCAGACTGCGCCCACGTGGTGTGTCTGGAGCGTTTGTTGTGAAGGGGGGGGGGGGGGTTGACATGCTTTTGAAGGTTTGCAGGATTCCTGCAGCAGCCGTGGAGACGCCCAGGAAGCAGTAGTGTGCAGATACGAGAGAGAGAGAGAGAGAGAGAGAGCGGCCAGCAGCTGAATCCACACGGTGGGACTTAGATTTCGGTCACTTCCATGTGCTTTTGGTCTCCATAGGCCAGACCGCCAAAGTGACATATGAATAATACAGCCAGGACCACTTACTATAGTACAGACCGTGCATGAAACCTTCAAATTGCTCCTATTTTTTTGAACATTAATGGCACTTCCAGCAAAGAAACAATGATGGTAAATGAGATGCTTCGTCTCTTAAAAAAAAGCTTAACTGCGTAAGGAACACCTCCTACAAAGCCTGATCAAATGCCTCAGTGCGTACACTGCATGGGCTGGATGACAGACAAACACACTTCCGAGCCACTAGGTGGCAGTCTCCACTCACACTGGAATCATTTCAGCACACGTGGTCCCGGTGTCACACTCCCCAGACTCGTTACATCCCGGCGTCATCATCGCATTATTAAGTCATCATTTACTACGAGGCTGTGGGTTAAAATCAATCAACAAATTCCCCTTACAACAGTGGTGACTCGAACCAGAGTTGGATGAAAGTTCCAGCCTTACACAGCATCAGGAGTATTTCATGTGATAAGAAATTCGAACATAAAAGGAATTTTTATTAGATGCACTTGTAAACGGATCCGGCTGAACCAAATGAATCTATGTGGTCTCACTAATTGGGTGAGGAATACTAATGTGTCTTGGGGCGCTAACTTTCAATGATAAATTCCATGTGTGTGTACAGAATTCCCATCACACACATACATACGCACACACACACATACAGGTTTGTAATTATATCTTTGTGGGGACTCTCCATTCATTTCTATGGGGAAAACTCTAATCCCAACATGATGACCTTAACCCCTACCCAGCCCTAACCTTAACCATAAGTAATTAAACAAAATACGAGACTTTTGGCATTTTTCGTTTTCTAATTGTATTCACAGATTTTTTCAGGGACATGAAAAATGGTCCCCACACCGTCAAAAAAACTGTTTTTTATTACATTGTGGGGGATATTTGGTCCCCACAATGTAATGTAAACATAATCCCACACGCACACACCCGCCAGATATTTACACCTCACCCTGAATCCCACCCTGTCGGCTCCATGTAGATGAATCTGTTCCCATCACAAACCACAGCAGCAATGTGCCCTTATTTACTCCTATGAAAATCTTTCAAACTTTGATTAAATCTCCACTAATCCTTCTTAACTTTAAAGGTTTCTACTTCATTGCCCTCAGACTTGCCTTTGCTCATCTCCCAATTCTCTCCCCCTCCCCATATCAATCTGTGGCTCAAACATTGTTCCTCTTTTAAGGCCCCATTCTCAGATTCTGAGACCACTCTATAAAAATATATACTTCATCATGCAAGACAGAGATGAAAACTAAAGGTCTCTGCAAATGAAGTTCTCTCTCTTTTTTCCCACTGCCATCCAGTCCCTCGGATGTGCCATCCCGTTCTTCCCAGTCAATCGCATCTTGAACGTCTCAGGAGGGACACCGGCGTTGTACCCGCTACCAACAAGAGAGCTGACATGAATCGCTTCTATATCTCGTGGCTTAAATGTGTAAAATCGTATGGCATGCAAATCGCTTGGATGAAAGGGTTTGCCAGACAGCAAAGTCAACCTAGATACGGACCCAGATTTCATGTGGTACGAATCGCTGGCGTAGGTATGTCCTTGTTAAACGGCACATACTTTTTTGAAGTCCCGACTGTTAAACAAGGCAAGATAAGAAGTGTGAAAAAAAAGAGATTTAAAAAAAGCTTCTGAAAAGATGCAGAAGTTTCTCTTTTTGCTTGGATTTCTAACTCTAGCCCGTAGATAATTTGCGTTGAGACTTTTATCTCAGGCCTCATCGCCGACGTCTCTTTTCCTTCTGCGCCCTCCTCCACGTCAATCCGTCTCATCACTGGGCTGCTCCACAGGGGGGGGGGGGGCAGCCAGAATCTGCATCGTCCCCCCAGCATCCACAAAAAGGTGACTCATTGAAGAGTAGGGGTCCCTTATTCTGCCGGCTGGTGACCCCAACCTGCTTCTAAACATGGGATACACATTCACCCACTTACAGTCCCACTCTACCTCCTTGAGTTTCATTGGCCAACAGTGGGCTGCTTGTGAGTCGAATGACCATTTCCGTCATACTCCAGTATAAACAGCACGTCAGCGGTGGCTGGCTGTTGAGTGTAAAGCAGTGTGAGTGGCAAATATCATGGTTTTCAGGTCTGTCGTTTTCCATCATGTCACCTAATGAGTTAATACCAAGCGGTAAGAGCTCCCCCTGCTGGCCCTGCCATGCACTACAGCCAGTGTGCACTGTAACTGAACAGCTGCACTATGTACTATATATATTTCTTGGCATTATGGCTGGATCTCACACATGCCTGCCAATTCTGAGTCTGTTTATGAGTACAGAGCACAGGGCTGTGAGGGACATGCGCTGGGGGGAGGGGGGGACACAAATCAGAGAGCCTGAGGGATGCAGGTGTACACTGAACATCATCCAATGCCAGTACAGTAGTCCTTTATTAGAGGTGCATAGTTCAGGTTCAGAAAGTACAAATCCAGACCAAGATTTTCTTCCAACCAACCAGCTGAGTATAAAGAGTCACAGTCACAGAGTACTCAGCTGGTTGGTTGGAACAAAATCTTGGTCTGGATTTTTTTTACTTTCTGGATCGGAACTGTCCACCTCTGTCCTTTATGCTACACAGGATGTAGTTAATACCAGGGGCAGACTGGCAACAAACAGCCAAGCCTGAGGGGCCTTGATATACTGCATATACCAGCGTTAGCCCTCACAAGACTGGACAAATAAGACTAAGAAAATTCCTCAATTTTCCGATGGTCAGTCCTTCCCGATAGCCAGCAGCACATAGCTAATGCAGCCTTGGTAGCCTCTGCACTGACATTGTATTTAGCCTTATAACCAGTACGCTGGGAAACCTCGTAGCTAACGTAGCTAATGCAGCCTTGGTAGCCTCTGCACTGACATTGTATTTAGCCTTATAACCAGTATGCTGGGAAACCTCGTAGCTAACGTAGCTAATGCAGCCTTGGTAGCCTCTGCACTGACATTGTATTTAGCCTTATAACCAGTATGCTGGGAAACCTCGTAGCTAACGTAGCTAACGTAGCTAACGTAGCCGACGTTTCCCTGGAGGTGGAATCGACACCATCATACAGGAGCGTGACGACCATTTCAGTACCGAAATATGGGGCAAATCCTCTTCGCAGCATCGCAGTCGAGGATGCAATTTGTCTTACGGTATGACCTTCCAAGTTGGCGGCCAATGTCAGCACCAACGCTTTCCCAGTTCAGTGGGAAATCTGTACTTTTTTATGGACTTAGTTTAACCTTCCGGGTACTGTTCGCAGACAGATGCAAGCCTCTCAGTACTTGGTAACACGCTGCACCGCTACGGTGTGTCGTCAGGCTCGCATCTGAAGCCGTCGCCCAAAGGACCGGCTTCCACCAGGGGCTTTTGAAGGCCAACCTGAAGCTTCCTGTGATGCTGAGCTGCCAAACAGACGAGCAGGTAAGCTTTTAAACTGAAGCGATTCTCACATGGCCGTGAGGCTTGCTTTCAGAACAACACTACTGTGTTCCCAAACTTAATAATAAAGTGAATAAAACTGCACTCCGCTGCCATGTTATCATTAGTAAATAACCTGAGTATAATGCAAAAATAAACCTGTGCAGATCCAAGACATGCTGATGCAAGCTTTACATTTACTTGATAATTCATCTTGAGCTTGATGTTTTTGGGCCTTTGTATGGGGGAGAAAAGGGGAAAACAAAAGATGCATTCCTAATATTTGTTGTAGAATTGGGACAGTTGCATGCATTCTTTGTATTTGCGAGCCACAGCGAATGAAAGAAAGCTCTGTGCCAATTACTCGCACGGCGTGGCGTGTGATGTCGTTCACGTGGGGCACTATATTTGTGCAACATTCCAGCAGCCCTTCCATCTATTAAGATGTTTGTATTGCCTCCAAACCCACCTCGAGCAGACCTGTATTTTTTTAAAAAAAAAACAAAATGTGACATTTAAATGGACCAAGATCTGTCACTGTCACCCGACTCAAAGTCCACCTTCTCACTAATCAAACTGTAAGTCTTTTCCCATCAAAGGGCAGTAAAACAAGGAGATTACTATGATTGCACCTATTTTTACACTGTAGATTGTCATTTTTGCTGGTGCATTTTTTTTCTTCTTTACTTCAGAAACCGCCCCGCACTGACAAAACAAATCAAGAAGACACCGGCTGAAAACAAAACAAAACCATATATCATTCTTTCAAGCCGGGATTCGGAAGGCGGAAACGGTTGAGCAGAGCCACGAGTAAATCACGGCGAAGCCAAATCAGCTTTTAAAAAGCTGAATTTATTCCTTGATGTTCTGAGGCGTCGGGGTGAAATAGCAATCTAGGCTGACACCGCACGGGCAGAGAGCTGCCGCCGCCTTCGAGATCAAACGTCACAGCCACACTTTTGTTATCCCGAGACTTTGTTCCTATGGCAATAAGATACACTGAGACACGAACTAAAGGCAGATACCTCCACCTACATTTGTTTTTGACAAACAACCTTTGCTAGTAAATAATACATTCTACAGTTACAGGGTTCATATAATAAAAGAGGAAATGTAAGAGACACCGGCTATTACAATATGATCTCCATGTTTTTTTGCCGTCTTCTTTTTGACTCCTGTTTGTAGTAATGTTATAGTTTATATTAGCATCTATATTTAGCCAAACAGAGCCCTGTGCTCCAAGCCTGCCCCTCACCCCCCCTCCCGATTCTATCAGTCCATTTTTTGGGGCAGAACCTGGCTTGCGTTACGGCATCTCGGGTAGATCGCCGGGCCTGCCAAGAACAGAGTGTGCGATGGACCCCTCCCAAGCAAAACGGCAGGGTTCCGACTCAGAAACGTCAGGCCCAGGATTCCAGTGGACTCTTGGCATTAAGGCTGAGCGCGTAGCCCAGGGGCTGCCCCCGTAGGCCTCGGACCGCAGACCGTGCTGACAGGTACCAAGGTGTCATGTTCCAACAACCCTGAGATCAAAATGTCACACCCCCAAACAAGTTATTTACTTAAGCGATTTGAGTTAACCTCCATGAAATATCCTCTAAGTCTAAAACCATTAACTAAATAATCCACTGAAAACGTAGCTTAGGTTAACACCTGAATGTTCACAAACATGCGGTCGGCCGTGACCTGCTTTAACACCGAAGTCGCCAGTCTCCAGTATTTACTGCCTCCTCCTGTTACATGCTGTGCTCTACTCGAGGTAATTTTAGCAATCACTCAACAGCGCATTCCACATTTTCAAATGTCAAATAAATATCCCCGATGGTCCTCAGTGAGATAAGGATCTACAGAGATTTAGCAAATGAGCTCGAACTGATGCGCACAAAGCTCTCAAACTCCTGGGTCCTGGGGTAAGACGGGACACCTCCGTGTTTGGGGTGAAGGGTACAGTATTTTTAGGGTAGTGGATAGAGAGCCATACAATGGGCGCATTTCTGGAAAGCACTCCTTAAAACCTTGTCCAAAGATCTAGAAGAACCTTGGGTTTCTAGACATAGAGTGACCAGATAATTCATGTCAAGGAAGACACTTTCAGCAGGTTTTATAAAACTTAGTTTAAAACTGAAAGGCTCCGGTGCTTGACTAAATAGTTCAGTTCTTCTTGTGCTTTGGCTGGTTTGTTTCCTTGATTGAAAGGCTCATCCAGTTGTTTCACATTAACATTAGTGACACATGCACGATTGTAGGAGACTGACCAATCAGCACGCAGCAAGGAAAGCTTAAGTGAAATCCAGGTCCTTTTCATTAAAACCTTAGTTTACAAATCCTGTCCTTAAAGTCACCCCCTGACATGGTTTATCAGGTCACCCTATTAGACATGATCTTTGATCTTCTGTGGCTTCATGTTAGCTATTTCTTTTTGTTATGTTCATGTTTACATGAGTAAGTTGGAACATGGATGATTTTTGCATCAAAGTCCTGCAGGGATCTCCAAGGTTCAACGGTGATGGAGAGACCCTGATCTTTCCCACTCCTTTCACAAACTGTTTGTGCTGGCTGTTTTAACACGTCTTCCTTCGAATCCTCCATGCCTCCCCACATGACTAACCTTGGCCTGACTTGTCTCTGTCCCTCGGGTAAAACAAAGAAACATTTTGGCTTCATTGCATCACTTCCAAAGCTCACAGCGAAGGAGAAATATGACTTGGCTTACTGTCTGCGGGGAACCGAAGAGGATCACAAAGAAATACAAGAAACATTTGGATAATGAACAAACCAAGTGATTACTGTACTGGAGAAATGTATCATTAAATAACCTTGTGTCAGATCTTGAGCTTCTCCAGGATCCAGGTCCAGGATTATTGTTATCTAACATGATTTATTCACTCATTCAACATTTCGTTTCTTTAAAGGGAGTTACACATCCGAAGGTTTAACAATTTTCAGAATACGCCACTTTGAGGTTAAGTGGTTCTGGGATCAGGACCTGTAATCTAGTTAACCAAACTCTACAGCTGCAGTTTCTGTTTGCACGTGTATGTACAGGTATGTCCTCATGCACATATCTAAGCATATACTGACATTGTTACTTTTAGGACTAAGCTACACTAAAGTTACTCCTACTGGGCTTCCAAGAAATGGCTATGACTCATTGTGTACTCATTTCCCTATTAGCTGTTCTGTTGTGAGATGAATATTTCAAGACATAACGTTTTGATGAGTGTGCAGCTCAAAGATCTCACCATCCTGCTTAGACCCCCAGGATTTATAACAGTCTGAGTCTGAGACCAAGAACAGGATCCAGCAACATTAAGCCATGAGGCTCAAAACCCAAATGCCCCAGCTGAGCTTTTGGATAGAAGTTTCCATTTCTTTCTTGTTCACTGAAAGGTCACTCATTTGAAAGCAGGATGACAAACTCACTTATGTCTAAAGATCCAATAACGAGGGTCACAGCTCAGAGTGACTTCCGTACAATACAATCAATCACATCAACGGAAATGGAAGCCCGGCTGAGAAAATCCTCGGTGAACAGATGAAGATCCATTTTCTCAGAGGCCATCATCTCTCGACTGAGGGATTAACTTTTCAGGGCACATCAGCTGAACTTCCTGAAAAGAGGGAACCCCCATGGATTATGGGCCCCCAAAACGCTCCACAATGCCGAACACGAAGACCGATTTGTCGTCCCCATCTGTTACCGCGTGAAAGGGAGGTAAACCACCCAGAGATGCACGTCTGTGAAACCCGCCTTGCGATAGAGGGAGATCCAGCGCTATCATTTGAAGAGGATGAAGGGGATCACTGGGGTTTCAAACATCTCACAGCAAGAAATAGATAATGATGTAGGATACTTAACAGCACAATCACACAGGACACTCAACCAACACCCAAGTTTGCTCTTCAGACTGTAGGTGTCTGGTGGTAGCGAAACATAATGTGGCTCTGAAGGTCCCAGAATAGTGAAATACAGAAAGTAACAACCACAATGTTCAATCACTGCTTCTATGGGTTTATATAGCGGTAATCATGCAAAAGTAAGGTCAATGTGTCAGTGAATTCTTCTCAAAAAGATGATCACAAATAAGTCTAATTTAATATGGACTGCATTTAATTACTCATATTATTTTCATTATTTTCAACAATAAAGCAAAGGAATTAGTATAAATACAGACTTTTTAAAAGTTACACCAAAAAGATAATTCAATCCTTATTTTCCAAAGGGAATTTTCGAAAGTAGGGCAGTCCTCTTTGATATCAGACTCCGAACCCCCTGGTTATACACATCCACCTTTTAGTCACAGCAATATCGAAATAAGAAGGTAGGAAAAGCAGAAACACAAACATCTGTCTTAACTACCTTTATAGTAAGTCCAACCATAACAACTGAATTGTGTGATGATCAACATTAATGAACAGGACATCACAAATCCAAAAAGTTCTTATCTGCTAAGAGAGGCCCGATTATACAATTCTTTATATATTTACAATATAAAAGTGTTATGGTTGCACAGGAAAAAAAAAACTGCGCTCTGACTATGTAAAGGTCAAAGTAATCCAATGAAGAGATGATCACACATTGAGCATTAAGTGCACATTCGTCCTCGAGGAGGTTCACGTCGTCAATCTCATAATGCTTCAAATAGGAATTCTGTTTGATGAGAGAAGGGCTTCAAAGCCAACTGCTGTCACTGAAGACCTTCCTTCAAGCCTTTCATGTAATACTAACATGTAATTCTAACAGGATCATAAAAAAGGCATTATCCTATGTAATACTGTACTTCTATAGCAATGTTAGTACAAGGACCTGTATATCCACAGGAGCGAATGCCTGCTATGAAACCGGATAGACAGACTCGTCAAGCAGGTGTTTTTGCAGTCGGTTTATGGTCAGCCATGTTTGCTACGAAGGGAATCGAGTCTAAATATAGCTCAGGATGCCGGGAGAAAAGCAGGTCAGCTCATAGGTGTCTAGGCTTCTCTCCCAAGGCGAGAAAGCCCAACCAGTCATTCAACCAGAAAATTATTTTGTGAAAATATTGTAAATAAATTTGCAATTAATTATTATTACACATTGATATGACTAACACAAACCACATTTTCAAATACAACTTTACAATACAATTTTATTTTATTTTTTATTAATATGTTCAAATAGCAATATTGGATGCAATTGTGCCCCCCACAGCCTCAGTAAAATCACTTGTGGGTGACAATAAGTACTTTACAAAAAGAACTTTATGAAAAGGACTTTACCAAATGCCTGTCAAATGGACACATTGTCTTGTTATCTGTTAGCTAACTTTGCTCGTATCCAGCTACGATGAATTAAAAACTTTTTATGCATGGAGTTGTTTCTGAAAAGCAATCTAGAAGAAAAAGGACTTAATTTATGCTTTCATAAATCATGGCCAGGGCAGGATTTGCAGCCCTGTTTCCACACCACGTGGCGTAATCTTAGAGGCAAGCGCAGTGGTGAGATAATTTACAGAAAGCATCTCGGGTGATCAGCACAATCATAAACGCGGCTAAATTATAGCTTGGGGGGAAGCTGCAGCCACCCCGAATCAAAATTCTGGTTCAACCCCTTCTAAACAGCGACGAAAGACCCGTAATACTCATGAATTACAGACCAAGACCAATCACGCTGCTAATTTGGGGAGGAAGCCTGCAGTTTAGGGGTGGTCTCTGTCAGCGGTCATCCTTACTGGTGAAGATGCACGCATCTATAAAGGGACACAATGGAGGAGACGTCAAGGAACGTGGCTCATTCCGCAACGCAGAGCAGTAGAGGGAGATGATAATGCCGGTGATCATGGGAAATGTGAGAGAGCACAGACGGAGTGCTGGGTCAACAGCCACGAATGGCTCACTGCGGAAACGTTTAAGTCAACAGCAGAAGGGAGAAAAACAGACCAGTAGTACCATTAAGCTACATGGGAACTTTGAAGTTGATCTTGAGTGGTTTTCTGATGCATACGCCTGGTGGGGGGTATAAGGATATACAGATATTCACTACTTATTTGAGACGGAAACTCGATAACCATTTGAGGTTCTCTGAAAACTGCACAGCTCTTAGCAGGGTACCTCAAGACGCAGGAGAACCCCAGGGCCCGTTTCACAGTCTACGAGAGGCGTCACGCCACGTGCTATGAAAAGACAGCGGAGACACACGGGTTGGGGCGGGCTGCCGGGGAGGGGGTGTCTCTTGGCCTCGGGTCACAGACACAATGATCGTCACACAAACAGCAGCCACAAAAGCATTATCAAGCATCTCCGTGGAGATAATGGCATACAAGCCGTTTACCAACTGTGATTCTTCTGTCATTAACCCCATTAAGAACGACAGCAGTGAAAAGCGAGAGTTATGCCTTTAAACACTTAGCGTGTTGACAGATTCTGCCAGGGGTTCTGCTGTAGATACAAATGCGTCGCTCCCTTGATATAATCTGACGATAAAAGCCCGCTTTCTCTCTCTCTTTCCCTCTTTTTTTTTTAATGCTATTCAAGACCTGGCATTTTCATTTGCATGCTGTCTGGGAATTTGCATAACTGTATCTCGTTAAACGGGATCGAGATCTGCGCAAATATCACCTAATCAACAGCAGCGGCCTGCCAGCATCTCCACGCGCTGGGCTCGACTTCCACCGCCTCATGCCACCCGGCCCTCGGGGGAATTCCCGCCCCCACCCCCCCCAGCACGCCTGTGTTCCGATTTCATTTGCAATTGTCACTGATATTTCGCACACAATGAATAATGCAAAAGTGTTGGGACAGACGTTCATTGTGGGGCATGTAAAAAAACATGGAAAAAAACATTGTTCCTTAAACAGGTCTGTCAGTGATTCAGAGAGCAGTTTGCTTTTGTCATTGAAGCCTGAATCACTCGATTCAGACCTATCATCGCTCTTCCAAGTTTCTTCTCCAATATTAACGCCAACATCAAGAAATCAAGTACATTACAAAAGGTCAGTTTATGTAAAACAAGCCACACATTAAACACTAGATATAAAACAGAGGCACTATTTTTCTCACAAATAATAGAAAGGAACAGGTGATACGTTATTCCTCTCTTTGGGAAAATCGTGCTTTTGTCTCCGATCTTGCTCTCTGTGAGACACACAGACACATATTCATATGAGAGCAAGTTTGGGAGTTACAGCACAGGATCAGCTGGAATGCAGTGCCCCAGCAGCAATTTGGGTCTAGCGCTCGGCTCGGGGGCCCAATGGTGGTATTGTCAGCCACGGGATTTTAACCAGCAACCTTCCGATTATAGGTTAAGAGATTTTGTAGGTGCCCGATGCATGCCGGCCACACGACCGGTCCCGCTCATGCGCGCGCACTCAGAAAGCCGCCACGTTGCTGGCCGATCGGTCCCAGGTCGTAAAAGCTTGTCATAGAAGACTTTACGGCACAGTCGGATCCGCGTTTCTGTGTTTCATGTAGCCCTCAGAGTATCTCGAGAGCCGAGAAAATCCTCCAAATATATATATATATAGCTGTAAAGTTTCACTATAAACCGTCTGTTATGTGCGGGTCCGGAAACGGGCGTAAAGCCTGGGACCGATCGGCCAGCGACATGGCAACTTTCCGAGTTCCGCATTTGCGGAACCGATCGTGCAGCCGGCATGCACCAGGCACCTACGGGCGTAACCCACAGACTGCACACTGCCCCACGCAGCTGCATCCTTTATGTGACACCTGAGCTGGCAAAACTAAGTGACCAGGCTCTGCCAAGGGGTCAAAGGTCATTGCATCAGTACCTGGTTTGACCTGAACGCCGGCCCAACTGAAATATAGCGCATTGCTTCAGTGTTTCCCAACCTTTCTCTGCCACGGCCCACTTCTCATAAGGTAATTATCCCAGGGCACACCATCGATTAGCATAATACTAAGTGGCTCTTACCAGTAACACATATCACATCGCTCTTAACCTGCTGGTTCAGGATGAATTTGTCCATTATTTCGTCTTTTTTTATAGGGCAGTTTGCAAATTGTAGAACTTCTGTAAACAAACGGGTGTCAATTGTAGTACAGTATGTTCTTGTTCTTGCCTGCATTCTATGACGCGACTAGTGCACTTAAAGCCTATTGGACATTAATAAAAATAAATAACATTAATAAAAAGTCACTTATAGACAAAGCTTTCAAGCCATTTAAAGTACATTCATAATTTAACTATTAATACATAAGCTAATTTTATTTAGTTTATATACACACACACACAAACAGAGCTGTAATCATATCTTTTTGGGGGCTCCACATTCACTTCTATGGGAAAAATACTAATGTTAACAATGATAACCTTAACTCCTACCCAGCCCTAACCTTAACCATAAGTAAACAAACAGTATACAAAAGTTTTTACATTTTTTGTTTTTGGATTGCAGTCACAATTTTTTTTTTTTTTTTTTTTTTTACAAAATTGAGTTTTTCCCCTTATGGTGACCAGAAAAAAAAAAAAAACGGGTATTCGTCACATTGTGGGAACATTTGGTCCCTACAAGGTAAGGTATATCTGGACCACACACACACACATACACCTGGCCAGTTCTAAAAACACACTAGCTATGGCACACTGCTTGAAAAAGGCTGCATTACATTACAGAAGGAAAGAGAAATGTAATGTTCAATGGATGAGAAATTGTTACTCATAGAAAACCTACCATAAGGATGAAGCTTTCAGATCTGCAAACGGCATGTAAAAACCACTTTCAGATCTGCAAATGGCATCTACTAAGCCCAGGAGAGAATTCTACATTTAAGAGTCCTCCAATCTAAAGCGTGTCTCATTAGGACAGATTTTAGGAGACTGCAGGGAACATCGAGCCTGGCAGCAATCTGCAAATGAACATGGAAGCTGAATCAAGGAAAAAAGGCAGATTTAAAAACCATGGAGTCTTGATACGTCATATTTTAAAAAACTGGACAGGCTTAATAGAGGTATCTTTTCCTTGCCAATTCCAGAATGACTTAAAATCATAGTGGCAATAACTCGTCTGCCATCCTGAACTGTGATGCTGGAGCGCCCATGTTTGAGGGAGGAGATCAACATTTACCATAAACTGCAGCAGGACCAAACCGGCAACAAGGCATCTTAAATGCGACACCACAGCATCAGGTGCAGCCAATCGGGCGTGTCTCAGCAGACGTGGACCGGTGGTCACAGACTTATAAACCTCTGAGAGGCAATTTCCAGCATTTGTGGCTAACAAATGGAAAACAATCAGAAGGGCTGTGTAGTTCTAACAAGCAGAGTGCACAATAGGCAGAATAGCTTATAGTTCCAGGCGCAACAAGAGAGATGGAAATTCCTGGAACCTCAGAGCTTCGGAAAAGTTATCCGAGTGCGTCTGCTGGAAGCTCCGCCAGGAATGTCCTTGGCAGATGGCACCTCTGTGCTTTTGATCAGATTTGTTTTGCTGCCTAAACAGGAGAAAATTATGGGTTGACTCTGACTCAGAAAATTTTTAAGGGAAGAAAATACAGTCATATTTTTCAAATCTAGCCAGCTGTTCTGTGTGGAATGTGACTGCAGAAAGCCTTTTGTACTAGAAAAAAAATCTCCAAAATAACTTTTTTCATGGAAAAGGAAAAAAAAAAAAACATTTTCAAGTTTCTGATTCATTTATTGTCATAATGTTACCAAGCTTTGTCTTCACTTATCAGCCAAAGTGAGATTTATGGGCCTGTACTGCATAATTCATTATTCATTTAACCATTCACTACTTTTAATTAGAAATTATTCATAAAGCAAGAAGCGAAAAAAAACTTCACACGAAACTTCAACCTCACCTCCAGTCAATAGCAGCTAGGCAACAATCATGAAAAAAAGACTGGTATAGACAAATTTAGATTTCTTATTGGGGCAGTCAGCATTTTTTCCCTTCTTTTCTGATTGCTTTATTTCTGCGTTCTTATAATCCGTCAAGCTGATGAAGAGCTGCGATCCAAGACTCGTAAAAATCCCACTGTTTATTTACAAATGTTAGGGACATAATCCGTGAAATCCCCGGCAGTCCCCTTAAGGAGGACTTCAAAACCTCCAGCAAAATCGTCTGTGAAACGTTTAACGTGGGCCTGGGTACCTGGCAGCCTCAATTAGCCTGTGACTGACTGTGAGCATCAACAGGTGTCCTCCCCCCCGTTTGATGGCAGTCCCTGAAGTCTCATTACACGTCTCCACGGCAGAACCTGCCAAGGACTCAGCCAGTCCCCGTAAGCCCCCAGTAACTCCTTGGAAACCTTCCTGCTGCCTGTAGCCAGAATTCGCTGGTAACTGGGACAGCTGCGCGAAACACCACAGGACCGACGCGGCCACTTTTTTAACAAAGAATTCAGCTGTTTTCCATCAAGCCTGTATCTTCTACACTTTTGCCATTTCCTGCCCGGCGGTGGGTCCTGGCAAGGGGAAAGCGGGCAGTTGCAGGGGCATCTTATGAGCGGGTGGGCCCCCTTGTCAACATCATTTACCTTCGCCCAGCCCGACAACTTTTGCCATCGCAGACCCCCCCTCCCCCGTAGAAGTTTTTTTTTCACCACCCATCTATTTTCACTGCAGCTAGGAGGACGGAAATGCGTCAGATAAGCAAAAAGTTAGGCAGTTTGCCGGGGGGGGGGGACGACAAATCAAAGCTTGCCTAAGGTGCCACATGGCCTTCAAGTGCCACTGCATTGATCCATCCATCCATCATAACGGCTTATTACCGTCATGGGGATCCCCAGTCACCCTGGATGACAATCTGGTTACGGTAAAGTGGCCAATTTAGACAAAGGCCACAGGTTACGGTCGGTTACTTTGCATTACTCGTATTTCCCAAATTAGCAGCGGAATGTACTTGACACTGAAGCAGCACTTGAGAATTTTCGACAATGCAGCAGAGCACGCCGCATCCAATTAGGGGCAGCGATGTACAAAACGCCGTCTTCCCTGCTCGCTTCATCCGCTCTCTGAGCGACGGAGGTGGGATGAAAAGGATGCCGGTGTCACGGGGCTCTCCGCGCTCCTGCGCTGATCACAGCCTTCCGGCGACCTGTCAAAGGAGCCCTGTCGTCACGACAACGGCAGCTCACACCCCCTTATGGGACCGCGGGCACAGTTTACCCGCCGTTTCAAAGCGGACAGGTGATCAGACAGCCGCGCTTCGCCGCCCGCCTCATCTAGTGAAGTGCTGCTTCAGAAGGCGCACGGATATTTGAAAGGCTTCCCCCTCTGGCACCATGCGAATCGCCGACTGAGACAGGAGGCCTAACCAACCTGTAAGGTAGGCCGGTTAGGGAGCGTACGGCAGGCCAGGCAGTTGGACGTAGCTGTGGCACCAACGCGAGCGGCGGTGGGAGGCGGGCACGGTTTGACGGTCCTCACATGCTCAGAGCGTGTAAGCCGCACAGTTTAGACGCGGGTGCCTGAGTTGCCTTTGTTATACCCCGACTACGTGGAGCGATAGCGTGTATCCGTACCAGCTGGACTACTTGCGTGTGATCTCGCCTTCACTTTAGTGCGTTTCACAAAAAGAGGAGGCAAAAAAAAAAAAAAAAAAAAAGAAACTTTCCAACCCTGGAATAACATGCCGCACAAAAAACACTATCGATTTCGATATTTCTCAAAAGCCACTTTTATAACTAGAAGCGCTGTAGGGCACAGAATCTGCGTAACATTCCCAAGACCCCATTGCATTGTTTAAACAGCTCCGCTTGTTGGGAAATCATGTTTCCCACTCTCTCTATCATATGACTCTTCGTGTCTATTTTAAACTAACTAGGCCTTCGAGATGAAAAAAAAAAAAGCCTTTTATGTTATGCTCAACCAGTGGGCAGTTAAAGCAGCAAAATGCCAGAGCAGGTTTGCGGACTAAAGCTGGGGGGGGGGGGTTGGTCCCCAGTGTCTCCCCCACATGGGATCCCATCACAGGAACAGAAGCACCCAATTCTCAGAAAATGCACTCAGATTACGTTTTTGTTCCGGCTTTGTTATACGAATATTCAGGATGCTCAGAGGCACTCTGCGCCTTAACCCTAGTTCTTCACATAAGTGCATTTTGTAATTTAAGAGGGGATTTAATTACAAACAGTTTCAAATGCAGAGGAAAACAAATACTGCATTCTGGGAAGGGAAAATCAGGAAATAAATGTAATACCAAAACGAAGAAATTGAAAAAGAAAAAAAAAAAAAAAAAACTCAGAGCTGCTTTGAATAACTTTAATAAGGCATGTTCTTTTTCTGCAGAAAAACAAGGAACAACAGTTTGGCATTTTTGAATAGTTACCAAGGAGCAACAGCTTAAAATGTTATGGGGAATGTGAAGCAGCTCCAGGCCTGTGTGGCCACGGCTGTTTTCGCGCTCTGGCCCCTGCACTAATGCATCCTCCCTGCAGCGCGCAGATAAACAGAAACAGAGGCAGCTGGCGGTGACTCAGTCGGCCCGTCGTGATTAACGAAATGCCTCCCATTTCGCAAACACGCCCGTGACGACGCAACCAGTCCGGACCGAGGCTCCCAGGACGATGTCGCTGTGACGTGCATCGACGCTCCGGTTAAATGGCTCGCTTCCAGCGGTGACCTCATACCGACTCGGACCGCCGTTTCTCCCGGGCCGTTTCAATTAAGCGGTGGCGTTAGCATACGCTCCTGCTGTCGGTCTCCCCCCCCCCCGTCACATGAAGGCAGAGCTTAAACAATGTTTACAGCCTGCCTTGATTTACGGTGTTTTGACTTTGCCGAGTCTGTTCTGGCAGCCCACCAACGATCCCAATCTCAGACGGACCGATGGGGGTAGAAGAACAGCCAGTAGTCTTGCTGACAGGATCACAAAATGACAGAAAACCCCTCGTCCCCATTGCTGTCCTCTGCATTTTCCCTCAAGCTGTGGAATTATCTGCACCAAATAACTATTAACCACATTGACAGGTTTACACTCAAGCGCGAGTCTACAAGCTGTTACTGAAATGCTACTTGAGCATAACATACATGATACTTTGAACGGTTTGACAGAAACATACTTTAACACACAAGCAGATCATTAACCTCAAACATGCCTTTTCAGCCAATGGGCATTCGGCCTGTATAATCCACGTTAAAAAGGTCGCTCACCATTACAGCAGCTGCTTTCCTGCAGTAATAATTAGAACAGCACTAAAAATCACCACGCTATCTACCATCCACACCGCAGCTGCAACATTCAGGCCGTTTACATCTCTAATTATTACACTTACTTAATTATTACAAATAATCATTGAAACACTAAACCTGTAATTAAGTATTACAAGTTAATAGTGTCCATTGCAGTACAATTTAATTTGCATAGGCAAAACAATTTCATTTATATTGCACATAAAGCCTTGTTACTTACTGATTTGTTTACCTAGTACAAAAATCATTTATGTTGTTGACAGATTTGGCTTCCAGAAATTTTGTGTCACAGGAGCAAA
Organism: Paramormyrops kingsleyae; assembly: GCF_048594095.1. Classification (NCBI taxonomy): domain Eukaryota; kingdom Metazoa; phylum Chordata; class Actinopteri; order Osteoglossiformes; family Mormyridae; genus Paramormyrops; species Paramormyrops kingsleyae. The sequence continues at coordinate 16,089,384 of NC_132817.1, read as the reverse complement.
AAAAGTTACTATGTACATCTCATTAATATAATGCCCATCATCTCAGTGTGCCCCTGACAACCACTAACCCCTAACAAATACCATTAGCCAGCCCAAAAACATTGAACACACTCCAAATCCATTTGGTTCCAGATACGCAAGGCCTGAATTCCAGGATACCTTAAATATTTGAGCAATATAATATTCTTGGCTGTGCTTTCAACACCCCCCCTTCCAAAAACCTATTAAGACTAAAACAAATTTGCAGATTATATCATCTCCTGTGGCAGCCTAACAGTCATGCCCCCTGCTGCCAGTATTTAAAAGATGCTCAGTCTTAAACATTGGGCTCGGAGCAGAGGAGCATCAAGATATATTGTAATGTTATGCAAATCTAAGCAAATTACAGCTTAATTTTAAATGGGGCACGTAAGATTATGCACGATTGCGGCCTATTTTTGCTGCCTTCTGCTCTCCCGGTTCCTGGTAAATAATTCAGGCCATAATTCGGAACATTAGGACCAGACAAAAAGCAGGCTGTCCCCTGGGCCCTTAGCACCATCCTGTGCCAAGAGTGCAGTTTCAGAGTCAGCCAAGGGCTCCCTAAGCCATCAATTTGTTTGTAAACAGTAGATAAGATTAATGAGCAGCAAATTAAATCCCCGGCTGAGGAGGAGAATGGGACACACATACATGCACACAGTGCATTCGCAGCTCATGAAGGCTATTAAAACACAGCAAAAAAAAATAATTTATATATATATATATATATATATATATACACACATACACACTCTTTGCCTTAATTTTTAAACTCTAAACAATTTGTGAAACTCTAAGCAAAATCATTCATGTCAAGCTTGACTTACAATCCCCTGGAAATGCCCATCTTATGTCAGGATATTTGATTTCCATCTAATCTAACCGCTTATCCCGGTCAGGGGAGCCGGAGATGTATGATGTACTTGATGTCAATCGATGCAGGCAATTATTTACCACTACGGAATTATACTTTGCCAGAATGATTCAACAAGATCTGCTCAGCAGAAAGAACTGTAGTTAAAGATCAGGAAATGACACGATGACAACTCCATTTTGAAGCTTTTATTTATTAATGCAGGAGAGGTGAATCCAAAGTAAACAGTTTGCATAATGTGCCCGACTTAGGACGCCGACGACTTAAAAAGACAGCATGTAGGTTGCTTGGAAGCAGACAGGTGATAAGAGACAAGTCTTGCATTCCGGGATTGTCCTGACCTCGTTACACCTGACCTGTGGCGTAGTATAACAGAACAGAATGGCACCCTTGCCTCAGAAACGTCTACTGAATTCAAAACCAATAAGAACTAGGAGAACATTACACTTCACATCTCCTCCGCATTAAACTAGATTAAGACCTAAGACCTTTAACGTCCACATCTTGTGACGTCATAATAGAATAACACATGGTATTAGAAACATTTTCCACAGTTCATACAGATTAGTGTAATATTTCTATGGTCATAATCTCAATACAGCATCGTGATTAGTCACAGAACATGGGCTGCCTGCACTTCCATAAATGGTTAGAAATAGTAACAATACGATAAGCAATTTCTCATTTTTCCGTGGCGTCACGGTTACCTCTGAAAGCGTCACACCGGCAGATTATATTAACTCATACGTGATGGTACAAGACACCTCAGAGACGCAGCTTAACTTCACACACTCTTGGTGCAGAGAAGTAGTAACGGTTTCCAGATGTAACACAACACACATGACAATAAAAATCACCCCCCCCTCCCCCACCCCCCAAAAAAAACAACAAAAAACATTAAGCTATTGATCGCTGTCAACAAAAAAAAAAGTATAGGCCATATCTAATAATAAATCTCCCCAGCACTATAAAGTTGCATGTGGTCCCACGATACTATTACCCTTAAGAAGAATATTAAGCACTAAAACATTCATGGGCTAAAGGCACTTTGCTTGGCTACTTTGCCACATTTAAATAACACTGGAAATAAAAGGAAGGTGAGTAAACAAAGAAGGTATACTACCTTATATAAATTTGCATAATTTCTTTAAATATTTTGTTATTTATAAGGAATGTGAAAACCATTACCGTGTTGTAGGGAACGCCAGCACTGCTCTGAGCGCTGCTTTGTAAAATGAGTTTAAAAATATTAAAGTACTGAGTGGGAATGGGGGGGGAGGAAAGCTGTGCGTTTCCCTGAGGGGACACGAGGCATTCCCTGCCGTGCACTACAGGTAATTTTCATATTAAACCCACCAGTCACGGATCCTTCGGGAAAACGCCGATCTGAGTTCATCTGGCGCAGTATTTAAATCCACGCACCACGCCTGACTAGTGATTACTGGGGAAGCTGAGAGGGGGACCCCCTTTTTGGGGTGGATTTTCAGAATTCTTCGCCGAAATCTACCTTTCTGGGGTCACAATAGCTCTCTCTCTCTCTCAAGTTAACGTTTCCATAGTGTGCAGTTAAATAATTTCAGCGTGGCTGCAGCACTTCGAAAAGGCATTTAAAGTGAACTGCGAATTACGGTATAGTGTTTCCTAGCTAACGGGGTATCTGCACCTCGCAGGAAGTGTGAGTTCAGGGCTGGTTTAAGAGAGGATCTGAAAAATATGAGGTAACACATTGGACTAAATACGATGTAAAAAAGAAGGCAAGAAAGTGAGAAAGAATAAACGGATTAAGAAATAAAGCAAGGAAGAAAAAAAAAGGTGATAGATAAAGGATTTCTCAACATAGTTGCCTAAAGCTCAGCACATTTTTTATTTCCAGCTAAAATAGCTGTCCGAAGCAGTGTGAATTTGCAGGTATGGCTGAAAGTGAGCGACGGGGCCCCAAGGCGGACTGCTTCACAGACGCCGCTGCGACACGCGCAGCACACGAGTCTCACTTGCATATTCCGAGTCATAAATTGCTTATATACATATTCAATAAACCTTTTCAAGTGCAATCTTTGGTAAATGTTCTGTCTTTGGACTTAAGTGTACACACTGATGTCTCTCTTTGCCAGCATCTATGCTAAGTATATAGGTGTTTACTAGAGCAGTATTTAACAATTATTTAAACAACTTTTCTGATAATGCACTGTGCTTTCACTAAAGACTTCTCTGGAGAAAGGGAGGAAGCAACAGGGAAGGAATAAAGTCTGGAAAATGAGCCCTATGATTCTGGTCTAGGTACCCACCAGCAATGTTAATAAGTAACCTTAAATATAACAAATATCTGGATTTCATATTTATAAGTAATGACAATTTCATGTTAGATTGTCACACAATGTAAGAAAAAATTTAATATTACTAATTTCACTCATGTTTCTGCTAAACCTTCCTTAGTACCTATGACTTGTGTCACTGAGTTATATTTTATACTACTGCATATCAATCTCACAACCAAACTGGTAAAAGACCATGTTTTAATGGATACCTAAACAAAAAAAAAGAACTATTTGTGAAGGAAGGATAATCTTCACTCAACTAAGTGCAAACCTACTGCTTAATCCAGCTGATTGTGTAAAGCAATTACTGGCTCTGCATAAATCTAAGTGTGCAAGTCTCCTACATTATATGAAGCCAATACTAATAGGAAAATATGTAGCATTGCTAATATTAAACAATAATAAAAGGGGCCATATGAAGTGAAGAGAATTCAAACTGCACAATCCCTTTTTTCAGTAAACTGCTGCATAGCCGAGACCAAACTCTCTGGGCCGTGAACGGATGGAAAAATCTGGACATTCTTGCGCCCGTGTTATACCTACGGAGCTCACGTCTCACAAACATTTGAGTTTGGGTGGCATTTGGCCTGGACCATCGGCCCAATTATACACAAGGATTTAAGCGTTGACAGTCACGTCAAATGGCCTGAGCGCTGACAGGAAGCTACGTGGTCAGACTGCTGGGAAAGCTGCATAGATTAGCCGGTTAGACATTAGCGTACCTGCTCACACACTGAGGCCTAACATCTGGACTGCCGAAGTGCTGCCTGAGCTCAGTGAACAGAGGAAGGTGGTCTTGTTTGTGTGTGTGTGTGTGTGTGTGTGTGTGTGTGTGTGTGTGTGTGTGTTCAAATGTGATTGGCTGGAAGCTCAACCTGCGGGACGTGCCCCTGCAAGGTACGTGGGTTTGGATCACAAGGGTTATTGAGGTGAATTGCTGGGCGACAGTGTAGGATATGTGGTATGTAGCAGAGTAGCACTGTGTAGGTAATATGGTTCAGGTTGGGGGATTATTAGCCAGTCCGGGGCGGAGTGCTGCGGTGCAGGCTGCTGCTGGGGGCTATGGGGTGCAGGCAGGACCGGAATGCCCTCAAAGGTCGGTGGTGGCCTTGGCAGTGAGGGCCTGGATGCGCGTGGTGTTGCAGTTCTTGCAGAGGACGTGGCCGTCCAGGGGGTAACAGCCCTGATTGTCGCCCTCGGAGAGCAGGGAGCCGCAGTCCTGCAGGAGGAGGACAACGTCAGGGCCGCGGAGGACACCGGGCGTCTCTGAAGAACGGGGAGGTCCGGCAGAGGAGCCTCAAACCAGACAGAGCCTTCAGCGGTCAGAACCTGCGCTGGTCAGCACCCTCAGAGTCAGAAACGTATTTGTCCCCAGTCAATGATTTCCCACCACCCCACAGGAAAAGTTTCAGCGTGGGGTGCTGGTTGTGGTTAGGCTGACCAGCAATGCATTCAGCACACTGACAATCTGTTTCAGCACTTAAGTGTAATATACGTCCAACCAAACAGATCCATGTTTATACTCATTTGTCTGGCTTTTTATTGAGCAAATGTAGGCTTACCACACAAGAGCATAGAGCAGGGCCTAATATAAGAAGCTAATGGATACCAGTACAGCTCCTTAGTCATTCTACATGAAGTGCTAACTTCTGGTAATGATAACCAGGGCCATCTTGACATGAGGGAGGTAAGCCCTAGGCGGGACATGTAGACAGGTCGCCGTGTCGACGGGGCACTGACCTCACAGCGGTAGCACTGCACGTGGAAGTCACGGTCTAGAGCCACGATGCGCACGGTCTCCTCCTGCCCAGGGGCTGGCATGATGGGCTCCTTGCATACGGAGCAGCGCGGGGCGTACTTCCTGTCAGGGCAGACAGGGGGCAGCGTCCTTCAGACCAGCAGACACGTACATACCAGCCAAAATGCACAGCCCCAAAGACACATCTAACTAAGTCTCACTAAGCCCAAAATAAAAGCTCCAAAATTATGCGCTCCTTCTATTTTCCAGCCCTAACCGTTAATCACTCCCTTAGATTCTCCATGTTTTGCATACAGTTTATGCCATTTATTTTTTATTGTTCATAACCGACAATGCTGGTAATAGTTTTAAAATAGTGATTTTAAAATAATGGCTTTATTCTAAAAGGCATACATTGTGTATAACGGGGGAAACAGTACACATCTTCAAAGGCTCAGAATAACGCATGGCACGTGTTGAGAAGTGTGGGCGTGTCAATGGGCGGGGTCACCAGAGAGGGGCGTGTCAGCCGGCAGACGCCTTACTTGTGGAAGTCCTCAATGCAGTGGATCTGGTTGCTGGCATCCACAGTGAAGGGGATGCCGTCCAGACTGCGGTGGCACATCACGCAGCTGAAGCAGTGCGGGTGGTAAGCCTTGCCCGTGGCACGCAGAATGCGCTCCATGATGGGCTGGGCACAAACATGGCACGTCTCCAGGGTGTTCTGCATGGGGTATAAAATCCAGGGCACATATTTAAATAAGTAATATACAGATGTGTTTTAATCCATATTAATATGTGCAATATGTATGACTGGACAAACAAGAACAAATTCTTTGTACTAGAGGTGGATAATTCAGGTCCAGAAAGTAAAAATCCAGAACAACTGTGACTGAGACTCTATGTACTCAACTGGGTGGTTGAAGCAAAATCTTGGTCTGGACTTTTACTTACTTTCTTTCTGCCTTGTACATACTTGTACATGAATAGATAAAGCAGATTCAGATTACTCTGCTGACTGGTAAGCAAATACACAGAGACCAGCTAAGAAAATATGTCTGAGTCAATCCAATCGATCCTTAAAAATACTTTGGAAACAAATACACACAGTGGGAGCCAGGAGTTGGGTCAGACTAACAGTCAATGTGAGAGTATTTCAGACTGGGCAAAGTCCCCAAACATTCTTTTGTAATATGTTCAGTCAGCAGAATGGGCCTTTTGATGCCGGTGTTACGGACACGGCTGGCACGAGTCCCGGATCAGTTTGATTATCTACCTTCAATGCCCAGATACAGCTATGACTGAGAGAGGATGAGCTGATCCTAAATCAGGGACAGAGAGAGAGAGAGTGTGTGTGTATTTTATATTATATATAAAATCAGTGGCAGCTGATGGCTAAAAAAAGAATAAGAAGATAATACATTTTCCAAGGCGGTACCTCCTCTATTTTTGAGATTAAATTATGAAACAAGTACTGTGTGTGTCTGTGTGTGTGTATATATATTATATATTTTCTCCCTTTTTTGTTGGACGGAACTTTAAATGGAACAGCTGCATTACAAGCTTCCTGGACATGTTGATTTATATTAAGATCTATGACCAGTTGCATGCAGACTCCTAGCATCTGATTTTGCATGATAAAACAGAGCAGACCTCCAGTACCAGGCAACACGGTTTGCAAACAACTGACACGTTGGTGCTGTTCAGACTGTTTTACATGGGCACCTCAAAGAACGACGGGCTTCCGTTTCTGTCCACCGAGGAATGATTTGTGTGGCAGGAACCACCTCGCAATACCCAGCCTGCCTGCACGTGACGCCTTTTCCCACAATTCCAGGGTACGTTCAATTACTTCCCGCCACTTAATTTCAGAATCATGCATATTTATTACGACAACTCAACATTTATCATTCAATATTTTCCCGAAACTCCAAAGAGGGAAAACTTCTAGACTGAGAAAATGTGGTCAGAAAAGCCCTTCGCAGCTGTAATCGTTGCACCAACGTCACAGCTGAGCCAGGTGATTTACATGATTGGGTACATTGCCTGGTAATAAGTTTTAAAGATGCTTTACCAAAAACCCCATGTACATCATCAAAAAAAAAAAAAAATCACAATTAAAAACAGCACGTTGAGGCACCGATGGCCACAAGAGGGCACTAGACATTGAAGGATGGCCAGAGATTACAATCCAGCCTCCAAGCACAACGCATTTCAGCGTGTATCATTTGTGCCCAGCCTCATACGCTTCAATAAGTATTTGCCCAGGAGACTAAACATACGTCTGGATAGATAACGCAGAGCAAAATTTAGGTCAGTCGGCGTTTGGCTGTGGCGCGAGTGGGCAGCGCGTGTCCAATCCGACTTGGGCTCTCCCTTGGTGCCCATAGAGTCCAACTGTTTTCTGACACCCATAGGACAACAACCGCTGGCGTTTGCAGGCCTGAGGGAATGAATGTTTCCAGTCTCGCACATTTGCTACGTCACACCGCCCCCCATTTGCCCCCCACTTGCCCCCCACTTGCGATGCATATTTTCCATAGTTTGGTGGCCATTTAATCAATTACGCCAAACTACCCCGGCTTCGCATTTTTCCGCACATTGCAGGGGCTACAGATTCACATCCCACCCTGTTCCGTACACACTGTTTAGAAGCCTCCCTGGGACAAAGATGCTTATTTGAATCCCTGGATTTCTCTTCTGAACATTTTTGTGGTGAGTCAACCAAACAAGCAGACCAATATGATTAAAGTGTTATTCCCCCCCTGGATCCGAAAAACGGGGTCAGCTGAGAACTCAAGCCAGGCACTGGGAGAGCGGAGAGCTGCTGAACGCGGCACACTTCACCTAACATGCTTTGACAAATACCCAACAGCACCAACAGTGAGGAACTGCATTGTAATGTGTCATTAGCAACATCCATTTAGCCACCTTACAAACGCTTTTCCACTGTAGGATCTCTGGGAGCCTGGAACCAGTCCCAGAAATTGCAGGGCACGCAAAAAAAATCCATACACACAGGAAAATGTGCCAAATAATAATAATAATAATAATAATAATATAAACAATAAGAACAATAACATTAATAACAACCACAACATTATTATTATTATGTTGACATACTAGCATGCTATTTTTTTTTTGACATACTAGCAAAGTACAAGGGAGGTACATCTCAAGCATACAGCTGTGAAGGAATCAACTAGTCGCAATTGCAGCCAGGCTGAGCTTCCAATGAACGACCGGTAACAAGGACAAGTTAGCACTGGAGCAAGAGCTGTACAGTACGTTACAATCATTGAATCTAACTCGAAAAAATAAGTGCATTCAGGATTATTAGTTCTTAGGAATGATGACGACAATGATGATTAATAATAATAATAATAATAATAATAATGATAATAAACATCCACTTCAGTTGCTCTTGAAATTAAAAGTCTAATAAATAGAATAAATTAGGTGGACTGTGTTTACATGATGTGCAAGTCCTTCACCATTTCATCTCTGTTAGGGCTTGGCTCTGAAGCGCAACAAAAAGTTCTGACAGCAAATTAATCAGAGACATTAGCATCGCAAAGTTCGTACGTGAGCAGCTGGGTGGAGGAGAGGAGAAATGACTTAGCCGGGTGACTTAAGAATTGTGCAATTACATGTGCAATTAAACATAAAAAAAAAAGAGAGAGAAACAGAGGGAGAGTGAAAAGATGAATTTGCACAGTGCTAAGACGGACAGCATAATTATCAATAGCAAAGTAAAACAGGTTGTTATCTTGGGCTGAAGGACAGGTATTTATTGTTTTTTTTCCTGGATCCTTGTGCACATGTGAATGAGGACCATGACATCTTAGTGGTAAAGATGGTACCCTATGGGCCGTATCCAAGTGATTAAGGTTTCACCATCGCTTGCCAATCAGCACAATTTCAGGCCACTGATTTCACAAGTGGCACCTCGAAACGTCAACTAAGAAACCACTGACAGAAGTGGCTTGTTATTTCTAGAAATGTTAATGCAATATTATAATACATCAGGGTCTGGATTTGCCAAAAGCTGGACCGGGGACGCCTGTCTGGAACGCGTCTCGATTTCTTAACTTGTTCAAACCCACTTCCTGTTCGTTTGACGCAATAGTAAATATTTCTAGTAATAACACAAGTTACTGTCAGCTGTGTTTGACACAAAGTAACAGGCAATGCAGAGTCAAGTCTTTGCGTGTTATTAGGTTCCTTTATGGTAGAGGTGGATAGCTCAGGTCCAGAATCTAAGAATCCTGACCAAGGTTTTGCTTTTGCCAAGCAGTTGAGTACCCTGTGTCTGTGCCTCATTTTACATAACTGTTTGGTTGAAACAAATTTTGGTCTGGATTTTTTACTTTCTGGACCTGAACTCTCCACCTCCGCTTAGTGGGCTTCGGCACACCAAACAACTCTGACAGCATATGAACCTAGCCGTTCAGAAATGTGAACGCCTGTCCACTCGCTCTAAGATACAGATCACTTCTGAGCTCACAGAAACTGTGACCTTCACGGCCATCGACCTTCAGCCCTGGGAAGGGGCAGACAGGCTACAGCGAGTTCCCAGACCAAGCGCCGCACTGGCAAAGGGGTGGAAATTAGGGCGGGAGGAAATTATTTTGCAGCACAAATGAGTCACAGTCCTGAAATGCTTCGGTCTGTTTGCAGAAGAGGTGTGCTCTGCACAGAAGCTGAAAATGGGCCATTGCACATTCTGCATGTCACATGACACAGTAACAGGTATACAAAATGCACATTGACCCTGGCATAAACACGGACTAACCCTGGGAAATACTCTATAAATAACATATTGTGTTGCATCGATCTGAAGACTAGTTAATACTGATTTAAGTAAACAATACCATTTCAAACAAGAGGAAAGGAAACATGGGTTTAGAAACAATTCTTAGCAGCGTGTTCAACATAGGGTAGCGAAGAACTCAGATTATCAGATATACCCAATTAGGTATCCAAAGGAGACAAACGAACAAATGTTTCCGGTCAACCCTCGTTTGTCATTTAATTTCTGCTACGAGGCTGCAGATTGCTGTATTACTGCTGGGACTTCTTTTACTTGGCCTTGCAAGTGCTCGAACCCGTTTGTGGAAACGTGTTCAAGAGGTAGGAAACGGCGAGTCTGACAAACAGCAGCCTGGACGGGACTGAACAACAAGCTGGTGGGCAATGAAGAAACGAAAACACCTCCTTAGGAAGCCCAAGCACTCTATCTGTCAGAGTCGGCGGGGGGGAGGTCTCAGTGGAAATTACCCATGCTGGTGGCAAAGCACAACCCCAGGGCAGCTCACCCCAAACAAGAGCCGATATTACCACACAGGAGCCAAAGAGCCTGCTGCTGCTAATTATTTATGCAGGAGGGTAAGTGCGTGTCACGTTCAATCTCTGGCTGCAAGATATAACCACAGCAGGCAGACATGACCCGATGCATTCCGGTTTATTTAATTCATTAATGCAACTAATTGGAGGCAAAACCGCTGGTATAGAACCAAAATGCTTCTATACCAGCTGTAAACATACTATGCTTTTTTTGTATACTGCAAAGACTGTTAGAATGATTCAATGATTTTCCTTTTCCCCCCCATGTGACAGTTAGGTAATGAAGTCAAAGTTGGATCAATGGCAGATCCAGAGGCTGCAGCCTATGCACAGGAAGAATGGAGCATTCTGGGATAGCGGGACTTTAGGCAACGCCTCCACCTGGCCGTCATAGCCAGTGGTAACGGAATGCACAGGAAGCTCGCCTCGGAGCTTGCACGAGTGGAGCTACTCGAAACGTATTTTTACTTATGAAACCAGGAATCGATCCCTGTGACCTGAGCACTTCATCCTGCGAAATTACAGCGCTCCGCGTGAGGCTTTTAACGGAGGGCCTCCCATAGGGGCCAAGGGTGATCTTGAGCCCCATAATTTGATGCGGCGAGGAGTGTTAGCTTTACAGGAGTCAGAGTATCTCAGTAACTCAGGCCTAAAATCACTGAAGCCTGTATCCGCAAATACTCATGGCCCCTTAACACAGCCCGAGGCCCTGAAGCACAGATTAATGAGGGATATAGTGCTTTTCTTGGAAATGCAAAGCAGGCCGCAGCTTCAATCCTATACTGAACGCGTGAGACATGCCCGACTAATCTAATCGCATCCTCACGCGTGGTGTATGCAAACGTGGCAGGAACGTGATTCTGGGGCGACAACGGCACGGGCGACGGCACGGGCGACGGCACGGCCCATAGGTGCACCGTAAACGGGAAGAAGAAAACAATAGCGGCCTGTCGCTAATCGCTTCATCGTGGCACAGAAACCGCTCCATGCAAAGTGGGGACTGACAAAGCGGCCGCGCCAGACCTCCATACTGCCATAGCAGAAAGGGGAGCGATTGTCAGAGAGTGACAGTCACTCTGCCTGGAGACAAGCGCTGGACTAAAGTGAAGGAAACAGATGAGGATGATGCGCGTGGCGCCGGAGTCGCTCCCATTGAATACAAACAGCGCGGCTCACAACTGTCCCGAATTTCCGATAACAGGTGGGACAGCAAGGTCCTAAGGTCCAACAGGATAATCTATGCTCTATATTAGGGGATCCCAATTCCAGGTTCGTGGACCAGTATTCCAATGGGCCACAGAACGCTGGAGGGTTAATTTAGAAAAATACATACTAACTATACATTTCAAATTTTTAATGCCCTCTCGCATTCGCACATTCTGTTCATATCTGACAGGAATGGAAACAGTACACTCATGAAATTGCTGTTTTACTGGTTTATAAAATTTCTGAACAGCATAAACCGATTTGCAGATGCCAACACATTGGAAATCCCTGCTACTCTATATGCATTACATGGTGGTTCACTGTCTAAGAAGCCCTGAAAATGCCACGTCTATGAATGTCTGTGGTCAAGCAGCTCATAATAGGAGGGGGAATGAAAGTGTGAGGTTGCTGTCCACAGCAAGGCTGAGCTGCGGTGCACAGAGGTACAGAGTCACGACTACTGAACAAGGGTGGAGCTGGGGGCCACTGCATCGTCCCCACTGTCCCCACTGAGACCACCATGTGACAGACAGGCGTGCGTATCTGAGGCCGGTCTGAGGTCGCATCTTTAAACAATGCAGGCAGCGAGCAGGAGTGTGACACGTCAGGTGGCCGCACAGAGTGCTGTGTGGGATTTCCTGGAATGCCACGCGTCGCCCTGCCGGCCGGGACTTCTGAGAAACGCCGCGCGAGTGATTCAGGCCCATCTCCTCTCTTTTCAGGAGAAACACGTCACTGCAGGGGCTCTTCAGCTCACTGCTGAGGACGGTGAGACAGAGCCTCCTGCCCGGGAAGCGATTATTAACATCACCATGGCGACTTCCATCAACTGCCCTCACTCAGAATGAACACGATGGCCAACTGGGGAGTTATGTGTAGAACGGCAAAGTCAGCCCCCCCAGAACTGAAAAGGGAAACAAGCAGGGGCATCAGAAATAGGGAGAACGGGGGAAACACACCCCCCACACACAAATTCACATAAATATTATGAATCCACTTGTTACTGAGGCCAATTCGCTATGCATGTGGAGCAGGAAAACAAAACCCATATACAGTACAGTACCTGACGGAGATGGAAGGCCTGTATCACACAAACTCATTTTATCATATGAATCAGTTATTTTTTTAGATGTGTTTTTGTGAAGCTGTACCCTAATCAGTGTTAGTCTTATTTTAATTGATGAGATCTTTAAAATGATCTTTACAAGTCTCCTATACCACATAGTACGCCCATTGCGACATCACAATATACATCACCAACCCCCCACCCTCACTCCCCACCCCCCCGTCGGGGTAAATTAGGTCTCCTCCAATTTGAAAATCCTTCCAGTGCCAATGGAGGCAAGTACTGGTGTATTGCAAAGTATATATTAATTTGAAAATAATTAAACTTTACTTTGAATGCTCCTGTAGCTCTAACGGCACAAAGGTTGTGGGTTCAAATCCCAGAGCACACACATAAATTGTAACCCTTCCATATACTATATGTTGCTTTGGATAAAAGTGTCAGAAATATTACTAAAATGTAAATACGTAGCCTGAATACCGTTACTTCATGCAACAGCAACATGTACAAAGTAAATAACAGCAATGATGTATCCCAAGCAGAAAAGCATAAGCCTACTGCATGGCAGTGTCCCCTATTACAGCTTCACTAAGAGGACCACACAGGATACACCTGTCCTGACAGCTGCCCCAAATCGACACGTCCTGTACCACAAGAGGGACAGTTACTTCCCTGAAAGTCTGGGGGTAATTTTACACCACTACACTAACCTACAACTTCTCCTTTCCTATTCAGCTGAAAAAAAAGAAGAAAAACAAATACCTTGGAGAAGTGGGCCTTCAAATTTAATAGCAACTGTAGTGGAAAAAATACTGGATTTATCACTGCGGAAGTGAAGGATGTGGAGGCGCATGGACATTTACTGCAGGCATAAACAGGGTGTGCTTGGCTAAGAGCGCTAACAGAGTACCACTGTTAACCTTAGGGTGGCACTGAATCAGCTGCATACCCTGCGGGCAGAGAACCGGGGCTGAACTACTGCAAGCAGCATAACTCTACTAACTGCCAGGCCGCCATATTGCCCTGCTTGATTTAAATACCCCAAATGATCACAAAGAAACATCCCCGCTCGGCACGGCAACGCGTAGCCAGCATCCTCAGCACTTCCATTCCAGTGAAGTTGTGTAACCTGTAGTTACAGTAAATAGAAGTGCCACAAGATTACGAAAACTTTCATCTCGTGAACTCTCAGAAACGACGATTTCACCGCGGCACTCAAATTTCCTGTTTTCGATGAGATCTGTAGCTTGAAGCAATGATAAAATTTCCAAAAGAAGCATCTAGCTACGAAAAAGGAAGAGGCAGCGGGGAAGACCATTATTCGGTTTCAGATCTACAAAGGGAAGTAATCCTATCTTGGAATTGAGTTTGATTTGAATGCTGCCTTTGACATCTCAAGGGAGACGCGTCTGTTTCTTGGGTGCTTATCTGATCTGCCTCCCCACAGGTTTGCCTATCGGCCAGCTGAATCCCACTCGCACCATGGAAACGCGATACCAGCGTCAGGGTCCTGCAAGTGCACATCTGCTGGCAGCACTGGGAATGCCTCGGGGGCCGGCCAGTGCGAGGGACAGCGGAGTTCGAGGGGGGGGCGGCTTTGTGTCTGCGGTAAAATGCAACCATGGGAAGGACCAAGACTTTCTGGAGGAAGAAATACGAAAATGCCTGGGATGCAAATCTCATAAATGTGGCAACCTTTCAAATTCAGTCAAATTATATGTACAAAAAAAAACCTCACAAATTAACCCCATGAGACAGTCTGTGTTAAACCTCCAGAGTATATGATGAACTGCATTAGCTGACAGAACTGGCTGGCTTTGTTCATCATAATCCTCTACATGACAATTGTATTTTGGCCTTGAATTTTGTCATTTGGTAGACTACAGTGCTGAGAGTATATCAGTGTTACAAATGGGACAGACTAAGTACTCATAATCAAGCATTGTGACAAATGGGACAGACTAAGTACTCATAATCAAGCATTGTGACAAATGGGACTGACTAAGTACTCATAATCAAGCATTGTGACAAATGGGACAGACTAAGTACTCATAATCAAGCATTGTGACAAATGGGACAGACTAAGTACTCATAATCAAGCATTGTGACAAATGGGACTGACTAAGTACTCATAATCAAGCATTGTGACAAATGGGACAGACTAAGTACTCATAATCAAGCATTGTGACAAATGGGACAGACTAAGTACTCATAATCAAGCATTGTGACAAATGGGACTGACTAAGTACTCATAATCAAGCATTGTGACAAATGGGACTGACTAAGTACTCATAATCAAGCATTGTGACAAATGGGACTGACTAAGTACTCATAATCAAGCATTGTGACAAATGGGACTGACTAAGTACTCATAATCAAGCATTGTGACAAATGGGACTGACTAAGTACTCATAATCAAGCATTGTGACAAATGGGACTGACTAAGTACTCACAATCAAGCATTGTGACAAATGGGACGGCCTGGATACTCACAATGTAACAGGGCTCGCAGTAGGCCTTTTTCTCCATAGCATAGAAGGGCCTTCCGCGAAGCTTGGTGCCACAGGTCATGCAGACGAAGCAGTCCACGTGGAACACCTGGTCCATGGCGGTGCAACCGGTGCCCTCGCCCACCACATTCTCGCCACAGCTGGCACAGCGTCCTGTGGGCAAAGGGCACAGGGTCAGAGGGCACGGATGGCCAAGCACCCACAGCACTGGTTCATCTCCTCCCAAAGACACGACGTTGAACACCAGCAATATACAGGCATACAAATTCAACTGCACCAACCAAATACAATTTCATTAGTAGTTTATTCAAATTTAAACCAATTTACATTTATTGCATGTATACACATGGAAGCAGCCAAGTCAAAACGGTCAGCAACCGGGACAGTTTCTTTGGCGTAACGGGCTAACGGCACTGAAGAAGGAGAACATAACAGAGTGTTATGTAGTTGTCTTTAATTGAGTTGAAGATATCTTTAATTGAGTTTAAGATGTCTTCAGCTCAATGAAAGATATCGTCAACTCAATTAATGACACTCACAATTTAATTAGCGGTATCTGGAAATAATGGGACTTTAGAGATATCTCTGAGCGTTCTCTCTTTGTAATTCTTCAGGCTGATAGAATCTGGCAAAAAAAAAACCTTCAGATATTAAGAATTAATTTAAGTTTAGCTGAGTGATTTTATTCTTCTGTTTTCCCTCCCCAATAATTTAAGCAAGTTTCACTGACGAACGAGGTGTTTCAGAATCGAGAGCGTTCCGTTCCGCGGTTCCAGCGCACGCGGGAGAAAATTATGCAACAAACTGCACAGAGGTCTGAGAATCATTTTGATGCTGAACGATGTTTTACAGTCTTTTGCAATTAAACGGAACACAAGGAAGCGCTCCATCTGCACGAGCTACAAGTTACTCTGAAGTTTCATGCCGATATCATTTGGCAGTAATGATCCATCAGCCCTGTCACGTCATTGGTGTAAAAATATGGGTATCAGTATTACAGAAAAAACAACCTGGGATATATCACAACCAAATTTGCAGAGATAATAATATAACACGTTAATCTGAAATGACCTTTTCCATAAAGATCACAAGAACACCGAAAAAGGCCAGCAAATCTTTGATCAGGGCGACATGCAGGTCCAGATGTTCTTCAAATAAAGTGTACAGTTCAGCACATTTAATTAAGAGAGCATGGCTCAGTTACATGAAGAATGCTGGACACAATGACAAACCTAACAGAACGTTTACAGTCAATAATATTGAATTAATCTGATCCAAATTGTACAAATGTTCCATTCGAATGGCCAGTTTTAAACACAGTTAACCCAAAAAAACAAACAAAAAAAAACACAGACAGTAAAGTGACAGGTGACTGGGAAAAGGATGTATTTATGTGCTGTCTGCATTAGCGATCTGATCACTATCAGCAGCAATCTGGAAACTTATGGTCCGTGTCACCGGTTTCAGGCTTGAATCGATGACTCTTAGAAAGCACATGGAAACTCTGAAGCAGACAGGCCCAACCCAGGCATTGTGTGCACTGAACCGAGCTGGACTGGGCTCGCATTACTGCTTGCCAGCCGGCGCGCGACTCAAGGTATCCTGTCTTTTATAGACAGTAAGTCACGGTAACCAACCTGGTTAATTCAGCTGTTTTTACATTACCTGCAGCATAAAATTACACCTTAAGCGAGGCTGCTGAGCTGCTTCCGAGAGAATCCAGACATACGAATGGAGAGAATTTGTTACTAAATCTTCCAGACAAGAATAATTTAATAAGGCTTTCAGGGGATTCTAATGCAAGTTTTATTATTGTTTTAAGGAGTTTTCTTTTATAGTACATTTTGTTTTTTTTTTTTTAAATAACACAATCTTTTAGTTCCTTCACAGTTTTTTACGAGTAAGGTCAATGTATCTAGTGCAACAGAATTAAGAGTAGTAAAAAGCCAAAACACAACATGGAGCTGAGACATGGCTCATTTGTGAACTGGGCCCGACGGCAGAGCTAAGAGACTCATCCCGTATAATGACAACCGGCTGCGTTCAGTGAAGACTACAAGCAAACACAGCAGCCAGGCATGACCCAGTCCGAGGTCATGCCACTTCAATGGCTTGTACTTCACTTGTCGTGACATTTCCAAGCAAGAGGAAACCCAGAACCAAAACCATTGAGAGCTCGCTCAAGGCTACCAAACACTATGCAAATGTATTCAGCCATTGAACCGAGTATCTAGGACAATGCTCAAAACTGCCCAACGGAAATCCCATTAATGCACATCGAGCTTGCAGAGCTTCCTTTATTTCTGTGTAGTATAGGCTATGGTGCACTGAGCAAGCGCCAACTGCCAGCCATATCATCTTTATTTAGCTACGTTGGCTCTTCTGCTTGCCCTTAATCCCAGGAAGCTGTTTTCATCTCAGTTTGATAACCCTTCATATATTCCTCACCTAGATTTCATATACATTTTGAGGGCACTTGTACCTAACATGAGAGGATAAATATCTAGCACTAACTTATCATTCTTGTTGAACCAGGATGACAAGCAATGTGTCCTAGGAAGCTGAACTTAATTTTACAGTCTTTACTATTTTTAGATCATTGATTATAGATCATACACTCATGTTTGTCTCCATTATATTCTATTGAGTTTAAACAATCTCTAAATGAATACATCTATTAAACATAGTAGAGAGCAATACAGTAAGCTAAATGAAGGGAATTTCAGAACATGACAAAGTAAGATTTATGAATCTGGTCCAGTGTGGCCTGGTTTTTAGCTTCATGACCTGTACCCACTGCCCTAGAAATAGATACACCTACACAGCACAACCTACCATGTCTGCTCATAATCACCAGAAACATCTGCCATCACAATCTGACTTAATGAATCTTCCCTGTATGGAATACACAATATAAAGGACCAATTCAATTCAATTCATGTATTATAATAAAAAATCTCGCAAATCTCTCCAGATGGACTCCTGACTTCCAGAGGAAGCAATTGAATATGAAGCACTGACGTAACTAAATTGCAGTCTTTTGACCTGCTGCACACGGACTACTTTAAAGCAATACTAAGGATGCCATTAAAAGGTCAACGTGACATCTCTGAGCCTGTGATGTGACCGCACTCAGCAATCCAACTGATTAAAATCTGACGACGCCCTAATTTTGAAGCCAGGGTGCAAGATCAGTTGGGTGCAATCATGAGTCTGTAGAAGTGTGCACGCTATCAGGGAGAGGACAAATGCCGTCTAATGAGTCAGCCATTTCCTGCAGCGCAAGGGGCTACTCTGCATTACTACACTACCCATTACTAACAACGATAAAGGCCACACCAGAATCACTGTCAGGTTTCTAAACAACCTCTTACCCTCAATTCACAAGGCCCTCCATCTAGTGTTCAGATTCTGGGAACTATTAATAACAAAACCATTTAAGGTTGTAACCAAAACACACTTCCTAGGAAAAGCAGTGCCATTTAGAAACAACAACAAAAAAAGAATAAAACAAGGAACTAGAAAATCTAAGTTTAACAGAATTAAGTATGAGAGAAACAGAAAGAGTCTTAATTAAATTTCAAAGAGAACCTTTGTAAACAGATGAATCAACAAAGAGTCTTGTCGGTGTGCACTGGGTGCAAACTAGTAATGAGACTTCTAAGAAGCACAAATTTAAGCTGGATCAATTAAGAACAAAAAAAAAAACAGATAAAGAAAAATGAATTAGACCAGCAAGCAAAGTGTATCAAACTAGCGTTAACTCTTAAGCCATTACAACAAAGCAATGTTTGCCACCGAAGGAACAGAGAGAGATGCCTCGCTTGCAGCACGTAAGCCAGAGGTGAGGGACCTTGGTGTTGGTTCCCCCCTACTCTCTTCTGACACGTGTCCACAGCCATCACAATGGAGATGTTGGGATGACTGTGGTTTGGAGTTCTTTGTGACCATGTGGGGATTTCAGAAGGGGAACGTGGGCAGCAGAGAAAAGTTTGTTGTCCTCTCTGGGGTTTGTACTTCTCCAAAGGCCACACCTGTTTCCAGACACACTTTGAAAAGAGGACCCTCCCTATGCAAAACAGACTGATCGGGAGGAATCTAACTGGAACAACTGGAGGCCATGATGGCAATGGTCCCAGGTCTTTTTATAATATACTGAGTATGTGTATTTAATAATATGTAGATGCACAGAGGTGGATAATTCAGGTTCAGTAAGTCCAGACCAAGATTTTGTTTCAACCAACCAGCTGAGCATAAAGAGTCACAGTGTACTGTCACAGAGTACTGTACAGTGCCCACCACTGTACAGACTGCAGTGGGGGGTCTGTACAGAACGGTTCAATAAAATTTTCCGAACACGGTGGGATGGCATTTGCAGACCAAGGGGGTGGGCTTCTCATCATTAGAAAACAAATAAATCCAGCAATACAAGTTTGTTTTCATTTGTTTTTATCCACATGCTCCGCAACCCAGTGAAGATGCACTGCAGCGTTTATGGTTCTGAATACAGGTCTGCTGCTGACCGTTATGTTAATGAGAGGTCAAAGTAAAATGGGCAGATTTGTTAACCATACAGGAAGACGACTAGCTCACTGCAACAGTCATACTGTCAAGGGGCTCTGGGCACTTGAGTGGAAGGAGTCCTACTAGGTAATATGGGCTCTACAGAGCACGTGCAGGGAGTCAGAGATTTGCTTTGTAAACTGAAAAAATGGCAATAGTATCCCAGTCAGAGTGAAGACACCCTCAGAGAAATCACTATTAAATGTACCTCCTAGTCACTAATGTGAACACACATTCCAAGTAAGGGTCCTCCAGCACTAAAATCTGTTTTCATTTGTAGGCCCCTACTTTAAGGTTAAAAATCCCTGGATTATAGTAACATGCTGTTAAAGCTGTACTTATAAGACACAGGATGCCCCCAACAAGAGAACTACTCACACGGAACCATTCTGACAGACGTGCAGATGTATGAACAGCTGAAGCTAAAGAGCAGAGGTGGAGATTTCAGGCCGAGATTTTGTTGATGTATTTGAGTATAAAGAGTCACAGTCACAGAGGACTCAACTGCTTGGTTGAAACAAAATCTTGGTCTGGGTTTGTAGTCTCTGGACCTGAAAGAGGTATGAATGGATATTTCTGGTGGATAAAAGCATATGTTTGTCAGGCTTTATATCAGTGTATGATTTTATATACATAAATTGCACAGGTGCAAGTATAACATTTGTTCTTTATTTGCATGTGTACTTAACTATTGTGTTGCATTTTGTTCTTGTTTTATACTTGTTTACTTTAGCAAACCTGAACTTTACCATCAGAGGAGGATACATTTTAACGGCAAGTACATATTTATCTTTCCACACAGATCACACATTTCTACAAATTAACAGATTTAATGAGGGACTCTCTACTTCAGCCATGGTCCTCCAATACGCAGGATGTTATCTAGGCCAGAACTCATGACTCACAGGGCGAATACAGAGGGGGGGAATCTGCCAGCAGCCCACTCAGATTCTTCACCCCTGACCCACGCACACGCACACACACACACACACACGCACACACACACACACACACACACACACACACACACACACACACACACACACACACACACACACACACACACACACACACACACACACACACACCTTTCGATCTTCTGTTCCACATCCCACACTGGAACAAGTCCGATATTAGTTTAAAAACATTTTTCATAAACCTTGAGATGGACACCTGCTCCAGGAAAGACGAAGAAGCAGAGGGTGTGAGGGTTTCTCCGCCGTCTTACCGAAGTATTCCTCGGACGGGGGGTGCTCCATGTCGTACAGCATCCGCTTGGTCAGACGGTCCAGCTCCTCCTCGGGCCGGCTGGTCATGGGGGCGGGACCCTGGAAAGCAGACACGTGACAGCACATCAATGCCAGCGTAACCAAATTCATCGTTAAGGCATATCTGCTTGGCAGAGCCTTTGGCAAGTGGCTGGATGAGAGAGCAGAGGAGCCGGTTAACTTTTAAACTCTGGGAGCACGATAGCTGAGGCTGTTTGAGTTTTAGAAATGCAGATATCCAGGCCTGAGAAAAGCAGTAAAGTCTCGGCAAGTAAGGGAACAGTAAGGCGGCTGATTTACTGACATTGCCGTTTATCACCAAATAGATGAGTAGAGGAATTCGGGCCAATTTGATATGTCACTGCAAATGCAGCCCAGACCAGTGTTTACAGATCATCATATCCCCTGAGAATATTTAAGGATCATTTTCGTACCTTTGATTGTAAAATCAGAAATGCAATATAATCTAAATGTAATGTTATCTTACACTACAGATATGGGAAGTAAATATATATATATATATATATCTCATAAATACAGTACACTTTTACCTCAAGTTCACCTATGATACTTTAACATTCAGTGGACTGACACTGTTGTAAAATATGAACCTTATTAAAATATTAAGAACGCCTTAAATCACACTATATAATTTAAGTGTGCCAAATGAACGCTTCGATTGTCATTTACTTCAAGGTTATTTTAATGAACTGCATTAAGTGATTGTCTGGCTTGCATTCCACCTAATACATTATAACAAATAGAGGCAGGTAATAAGAATTTACATGCTGGCAGAAATAATGGCCCACAATTAACAATTCATTTCCTTTTGAGGGATGGGGAAATCGGCAAGTATGTTACTGTGCCACTGTATCCCCAGACAGGGGGAATCGGCAAGTATGTTATTGCACGATTGTATCCCTGAACAGGGGGAGTCAGCGGTTATGTTACTGCGCTACTGCATCCCCGGACAGGGGGAGTCAGTGAGTATGTTACTGCGCTACTGCATCCTCAGACAGGGGGAGTCAGTGAGTATGTTACTGCGCTACTGCATCCTCAGACAGGGGGAGTCAGTGAGTATGTTACTGCGCTACTGCATCCTCAGACAGGGGGAGTCAGTGAGTATGTTAATTATATACTGCATCCCCGGACAGGGAAAGTCAGCGAGTATGTTACTTCTCTACTATGTCGAAAGACGAGGAGTTAGCAAGTACGTTTCTGTGCTACTGCACCCCCGGAAAGGAGGACTCGGCAAGTATGTTACTGCACTACCAGATGTCTGGACAGGGAGACTTGGTGAGTATGTTACTGCGCTACTGCATCCCTGGACAGGGGGGTTTGGTGAGTATGTTACTGCACTACTGCATCCCTGGACAGGGGGGTTTGGTGAGTATGTTACTGCACTATTGGATCCCTGGAGCAGGGGGACTCAGTGAGTATGTTACTGCACTACTGGATCCCTGGAGCAGGGGGACTCAGTGAGTATGTTACTGCACTACTGGATCCCTGGACAGGGGGACTCGGTGAGTATGTTACTGCACTACTGGATCCCTGGAGCAGGGGGACTCAGTGATTATGTTACTGCACTACTGCGTCACTGGACAGGAGGACTCGGCGAGTATGTAATCGCACTACTGCATCACTGGACGAGGGACTGTGTGCCGCACTGCTGGCCAAGACTCTGTACTTTTTGGCTGTACTTTTTGGTATAACTGCACCTGCAGACATTGCATAATTCAGAATTACTGCTGTTTGGTTACAAGTCCGCTACCTCAGAGTTACACGTAGATTGAACAAATGCTGAAAACAAGGTTTTCATGTGTAAAAACTCCTGGGAATTCTTCCTCTGAAATGGATCTTTTTCGGAACTGGAACTACGATTCTAATGAACGTCACCTGGGATGTTCTGGGTGCACTGTAACTTGTGAAATACAGACATGAATGAACTCAAAGAGCATACCTATATTAACGGAGCGAGAGGTTGGCATAATGCATCAGAAGCCTCAGTCCTGTGTGATATTGTTCCTATTTCACAAGGCCTATTAAAGGAACAGCCCCACCCAATGCCCTTTACGCAGAGCAGGAATGTGTCTATGACATCACTATCCCTGAGAAGACCTTCCGATTATCTGTGTGACACCTCTGCCTGGCTGCCCCTCCAAGGACACGCCAAGAACCGCTGCGCTTCTGTCATGAGATGGTCATGAGACACAGGCAGCTTCTGTACCGGCTTTTTCCAGAAAAATCTTTTCCAAAGAAGCCTAGCTCTGCCCCCATGTGCAAGAGATTAAAAAAGAAAGATTTTATTCCTGGAATTTACAGTTATATAAACCAGCACACACAGAGGAAACATCCTCTTCTTTTGGTCAGTCAGAACCCTGGATGTACCACAGTACTTTAAAACGTGCACAACTGCATGTGTATCTTCTACACATGCTAAGCTGCATATTCTAAAATATCTTCAACTACTGGCCAAGCTGCAGTACGTATCTCTCTGCTTCACGATCAGCTGGCTAGACACCAGACATAAAACAACACATAAATGCATCGCTGGCTCACAGACGATTCCCAGTTAGACCAGGGGGAGGCACTGAGATGTGTGTATAGGCTGTTGCTGAGGCGCGATGCTAAAAAGTGGGGCTCGAAGTTCAGTTTCCTGTGGTTTTCATGAGCCTGAATCTTGTGAAAATGTGATATAAAAAAAAAAAAAGAAGAATGAATATTGCTTTTTCTTTTTTATAACTTTCATTTGAGTCTGGTTCCCTCCCACAATCCAAAAACATGCAGTTAGCTAAATTGGTGTCTTTAAGTCGCCTTTGGTGTAGCCTGCCGTAGGCTGACATCCAGTCCAGGGTGTCCCCCTCTGCCTCGCGCCCTGCCTTTCCTAGAATAGACTCCAGAGTCACCACAATCCCATCCTGGGTTAGCGGTTAGGGTAAAACAGATGGATGGATTATTGGTTTCCTGTTCACACTTTTACTCCTTAAGCCTCATCTTCGTCCTGAAGGGGGGGGGGGGGGGGAGCTCAAGATGTGGTTTCTCCAAAGGAGACACAACTAAAACTTCAAAAGATAAACACAAAGGAAATCTGCAGTCACTCTGTGTGTGTGTGTGTGTGTGTGTGTGTGTGTGTGTGTGAGAGAGAGAGGGAGAAAACTAGGTCAGGTTAGAGAAACTGCCCCCCCCCCCATCAATTCATCCACCCACAACAGAGATACGTCAAAGTCTTAAGTGCTTCGCTGGGGGTGGGTGGAGGGCCATCAGCAACCTTATAGCACGAAGCCGCTGGCTGTGCGACCCAGCAGGCCGTTTGAGCACAGCAAGCAGCGCGATGGAGAACACATGACCGCCTGCAAACGCCTTCCGTGCAGAGAGGACACACCCCTAGCCCCCTCCCCTCACTGAGTGTATATATTTAACCGAATGTGGCGAGGCTGATTTAGATTCACACTCATTTGTGCCTTAACAGGTCTGGTAGACGATTCTCTTCCCCCGCGTAATGCAGGGACGGCCGCTTCCTGTATAATCTGGCTTCCCCAGCCAACGGTGGCGTATGCTTTTCTTCATCCCTTAACCAAACAATCGGGGGGAAAGCGGCCATAAATCTGGAGGGAACCCTGGGAGTTCTCTCCTGTCCAGACACCGTGGTGGTGTTTTGTCACCTCTGCGGGGAGCCGCGCTCCAAGCCGCCGCCGTCGCAGCCTGCCGGTTCTGCCATCCGCTGCCTCACGCGCGTTTATCCACAAGCTGTGTGTGTGCACATGTGTGCCTGCCTGCCTGCCTGCGCATGTGTGTGTCTGTCACGGGCTGGGTGACAGGGAGGCTTCCGTGCAATTCTGCAAACTGCTGGCAGGATGTGGTCAGAGCAACGTGAGCGCCACCGCTCCTAGACAGGGGCAGGCGAGCACACGGGGAGGGGGCTGGAGCTTCAAAAGCTGTCATGTCCAGCCCTGACCAGCAGGGGTCAGGTCACAAATAGCACATAAGAGAAAAGTCTATATTTCACTTGCAGTTTTACCTTTAACTTCAAGCTGTGTCACATTCTCAGTGTATATTAGTGGATCAAGAATACAGAGGATGAAATCTGGAGATGCATGCAGAATAAGATGGGGTTTAAATGTCATCCGGGCAAAAGGCCTAAATCCTACTTCGACCTCCCTAAAGAACCCCATATATATATATCATCCCCCCCCCCCCCAATGTCATTTTCATCACCACAGTCGGGTGATGACCACTCAAAAATTGTAACAAAGACAACGGTCTGTTCAGTGACACAAACACACATCGATGGTTCATTGGCCAGACGAAAAGTACCAGAAATACATAAAGGAGATCGGACTAAAGATTATATACAAACACCTTTTGTAACCTGTCTGATCAGACTGAAAACAAACATAGCTAATGGATTCGAAGAATGGTTGGCTGAGGAAGTCCGGAAATTCCAGAATTTATACGATTCCTCACTGAAGGATTATAAAAATTCCCAGATGGCTGCAAACTGAAATAAAATGCGCTTGTAACTGCAATGCCATATTCCTATCTATGTCCTTGTATCAGTGGTATAGTTTTGATTTTTTTTATTTAGTTTTTATATTATTTTCAATTTTCATTTGATATCCAGTTTAGCTTTAATTAGTTTTCGGTGTGGTTTTCGTAGTTTTTATTTTGTAGAAGTATATCGATTTAGTCTTCATATATTTTAGTCTCAGTTTAAGCTTTAGTAATTTAGTTAATAAAATAAAGTTGTAGAATTTAGTTAGCTAGTAGTACCATTCGCTATTTCCATGGTACAATACATGCACGAAAAAATCCCAAAGATAAACAATTCATAATTTTACCTACATAGTATCTACAAACAGTAATGAAAAGTGTTTGACGTTTAACTATTTCATTGCAGTTACTTTCAGAAGCAATATTTATTTTCCGATCTTATTTTATTTCAGTTTAGAAAATGTTAACGATAATGACCCTGCTTTGCGTACTCCAAGTACATAATGTGTGACTAGTTTCAGTAAAACTCATTTTTAATGTAACATCCATACCATACTTCGTAACAGTGACTAAGAGCAGCTCTGCTCTACAGCGTTACCTGGGGTCTGGTGTCAAAGTATATGGGCGCCTGGCACGCCAAGGCAATAATGAACATTCAGGATCAAGGCGTGGCCAGGTCCGCAGAAGCACAAAGCAGGCCTTAGTCTGCTTTTAATGACAGCTCATCTACCCTGGGTACAAGGAGATGAAAGGCCTAGCGCAAGTGTGTGCAGCGGGAATGTGGAAGCTAGCCTGGCCGGAATAGCACAGCAGCATAGGATGACCAAGAGGAATGCGGCAGACCTGGAGCACACCTACACACACATTTTCGGAAACCGTACAAACTCCACACGCGACAACTTGCGGTACGAATCAAACCTTCGATGCCATCTGCAAATCTGCTGCGTGAGACAGAAGATAACAATCTCAGGGCCTAGAGTGTTTGCATTTTTAATCAATACAACAAAAAGCGATATATGTAAAAAATATTTTGCAGACTTCAGAAACATCTTTTCATTTCATGCTGGTTGAACATGGACATCGATTATCTTCAGATAAAATACATCTCCCCAGAAACGTGGAGGTGGCAGCAACTGAACAGCATTCAGCAAGTCTCACAAGGACCTGTCAAAGATTAATTTACCTATGTGCAATCAGCTAGTTTTCACTATTTAAATTTAATAAAATCACTTTTTTTATGGTCTAGGACCCTCTGTGTCAAAATATTTGCATGTATTTTAAAAAGTTCTTCTTGAGCAAAAAGAAGCTCACTTAGCTTCCAGACACAGCTAAATAAAACAGAAATGGGTAAGGACTGACTTTTTTTATACTTAATAAAAGTATAAACTCATATATTTTGGTGGTATATGTTTTCCATGTTTATTGTTTTACTTTATAGTTCTATGTGGAAGTTGAAATTACCACAGAAAAACCCTCCAGGCTCCCTGAGGGCTAGACTGGCGGAAACAATGAAAATTCACAGCGACGCTCCGTGGACAGACGTCCATAAATCTAAAGAACAAACCACAGTCTTAATTATTATCATTACCATCATAAGGATGAAGACAAACAAAAACAGGCAGCGTGAAATTACCAATTCACTCCTGACTTCATTTATAATAATTCCGGCCGAGAAACTGGCCTCAGAGCTGAATCGGCAGCCTATCGACACTCATCAGCCCTGTGGGCTGTGACGATTTTAATCGCGTTCCAGCTACGCGGACAGATCCATTCAAAATCGACAGGTTATTGTAAACAAACGCGCAAATTGGCCATCTTGCGATTCGTCTACACCAAATGAGACAAAGGAGAAAAAGCCTACGGTACGAAGTGAAACTCAAAAACAGGGTCACCATCAACAGATTGCATATCTGTGGGTCAACGGCTGCAGTAAATGCCCCAGCAGAAGTGCACACGTGTAATTAAGTGCAAACTTCACTTTTACCCTAGACGAGATACAGTCTTCTCAAGCCGTGTCATTCATGGTCACATCTCCACTTTCGTCATGGTGAACCCGAACCCTGGCACCCTGCCCCACTCCAGTCGACCACAGCTCCAGCTTGACCTTCCACTGGAGGGGACACGTGGTTTTTCTTCCCAGCCCTGATTTCCATCTGCTCTCCGCGAGAGGCAGTAGCAGCCACCATCTTTGCCGCACCGTGTGACACTCGGCCAAGCGGCCGGCTGCTTTACGATTCGCCACTCAAAGTCACGTGTTCGCTGAGGTCGGTTTACAGCTCTTACACATTTGCACTGCATATTGCACTGCACTCCCCAGTTAATGCTGTTGTATGTTATTTCATGCCCCCGTGTACCTGTTTTTGGATGGAATGACAATACAGCCCACTTGACTTGACTCAAGGCCACTACAACAGATCTCCGAGGACAAGCTTCAGCCCGTATCCTTAACTGCTACGCCACCTGGTGCCCTTACATGGTTATGGTTGTGGTACTTCTTCAAATAGGCCGAACACATTCTATTTCAGAGGACAGAAAGCCCCCTTTTTCTGAGTAAGTGTTACTGCGACAGGAGAATGCAAGTAATGTCAGCAGCCAACATGCTGTATCTGCTACACTTTTTGATCTTCCATCTCTCGCTATAAATAAACGACTGAGCTCAAACCTGGGACTGGCTGATGAGAAAAACAGACACATCAGTAAGCGGACACCAGCACTGTAACTCATACCCAGAAACCACAGAGTGCATTATGGGTAAAAAAAAAACTATCCAAACCTCAGGACACTTCCACCTGAACTGTGACAAATAAGAAATATTTACGTATTACCTAATCATAGTAATAATGTCCATGACATTTTGCCTATAACTGGTGTCCAGTTTTGCTTCAACTGTCCTCAGCACACAAAGTAGCAGGAAGCTGATGAGACCAGAAAAGAAATTTAAGGTTTATCAAAGCAGTTTCAATTTAATAAAGAATTAATAAAAGTGTCCAGAGATCTGAAGTGGAAAACCTGAGGTTAAAGGCCTTGGTCTGTTACTAGGGTATTACAGGCTGACCCAGAAACATTACTCGTGTAACAAAGTCCACATTTTGATGTGTGTTACCTAACATTCTCAAATATCCTATTATTTATTTTTCTAATTTACATGACTCGGAAATAAATTTTGCCTTTTTAGTCAAAATTGGTTCAATTTTAATTTTTTTTTAGGCCCAATTAGCAAACTCAATCCAGCATCTCATTTTCATAGAGTAATCAGCGCAGACCTGTGTCAGGGTCATAAAAATGTAATCAGACACCGACCCGTCTGACACAGTTCTTCGAGACTGCTGCTCGTGCTCTGGATTTATCCCCTCCACCCCCCCCTTCCCGTTCCCTCTTCATCGGCAGACCGCGTTCCTGTCACCGTTCAGATTCCCAGGCTCACCAAAAATACGGATGGCTTCATGAACGGCTTCCACCGGAACATTTCACAAATGGACACCTCTTCCATTTACGTGCGGTGACATTTCAGAGAAGCTGCTCTGCTTTAGCACTGAAATCCCATCATGTCTTTTCACCATCAAGGGTAACCTGACCATGTGAAGAAGATTCTATAAACAGATGGGCAGGGATTTTTACGTTTTTAAGTTTATTAATCACCCCTGGTTTCTCTAATGCATGACAGTGACACCCAGGTAAAAACAGGCCAGCAGGGACAGTAACACCCTTCCAAACACGTAAAACAAATCAGTGAGTTTAAAAACGGACATATTTACACAGGAGCAGGGATATTTTAAATGATTTGTGGCCAGGAATTTACCGAGATGCCTTTCTCGAGAAAGGAACAGGAAGGTGAGAGGTGTCGTATTAAGGCAGCCTGCACGTTGGCAACAGGCAGGTCGCCCTATCGACATATTTTCCAATCCAGTTATTGTCAGCTTCCAATTCCTCCAGTAAAGATAAATATAGATGTAAGGAGTCCTAAATTAAAATTAGTCTTATTTTTCTTGAGGCTACCGATTTGATTAAATTGTATGTGCCGTACCTTTTAAAATAGCTATTTTCTCCTTTACTCTAATCCACTTGAGGGAAGAGCATCAGAGTTAATGAGGATGGTGCGTGGCATGGAAGGAGTGAGCGAGTAGCGTAGGGCCGAGGCTGGAGCCCCTGTGTGGCCTCTCTCCATGCTGCCCAGGTGTCGTTGGCCCCAACACCTCTGCATCCCTAATCCAGCATACAGCTGATGCAAAGCACAGGGTCCCAGGCTCCTATGCCTCTGGCCAACAGAACAAATCTGCCTCTAAATCAGAGATGTAGAGGTGGGTGTGCACAGGTACACAGCCCATCCCCACCTCTAAAAAAGCTGATCACATGATTCATCACATCCTGGTCACTGCCTCTTTCAGCCTCTGCCATCAGGCAAGAGATACAGAGCAATGAAAACCAGGACAAATCGCCTAAAAAACAGTCTTTATCCCAAAGCAATAAAGGCTTTAAATTCAAAATAGAACTGTTAATTTTTATATTTCATGAGTGCAATTTGTATATTCAGTGCAATTTATATAGTCAGTGCAATTTGTATATTTTTAATATACTCTTTTATTACTCTTATGCCTTACATTGGGTCGATTCCATTTTCAATTTCCTTGTTCAAGTGACAATGACAATAAAGATTCATGTTATCTTATGAAACAACAATAGATTTACCATATACTGCTCCTAAAAATCGTCAGAAATGTGTATCAGTTAGAGGAGAAGTGCGTATAACTAATTATACGGTATAACAGTATACCCACCTAACAAGACATCACTACTGCACTGCTCTGGACACTTGTGTTTCGTTCCTAAAGCAACTTTAGGATATATTTCAGCAGGATATTTCACTGGGGTAACTCCGGTTAAATCTCATGTTGGGAGTTGAACCAGCAACATTTTGTGTGCATTTATATGACATTACCTGACCCTAGTGGATTCCGAAGTAGACAGAGTTCATCCTGAGTAAAATGCATCATCATAAAGAAAAAAAAAGCACAGCATGCTTGCCAGTTTGAAAGACAAATATGCTTGAAATAAATAAGAATGTTTTCAGCAGCTGTTGACACAAAACCTCGTGGCCTGTAGAGGTCAAGGTTTATCAGCAGAGCAGTCTGAGGTTGATAACGCACAGCCCAAGCCCCCCCCGCCAACCCTGTGTGCTATGTTACCCAATCAAAACGCAAATGACCTTCCGGAAGATTCACCCTCCTGTAGAGGCAGAGCAGGCCGCAGCATAATCCCCTGTCAAACGTCAGTCACGCTCAACAGTAACAGAAGTCACCATCCAGCTTAAGCCTTTCCCCGATTAGGGCCGTCACAAGATCCACAGAAACTGCTAAATTAACTGTCAGCCATGAAATCCTGTTTTTTTTTCTCGAAAAAAAAAAAAAACTCCATCCTTTAATGCAAAAAAGATCAAACACCGTTGAGGCTGGGTAATCGCATCACTTGGAGCCAATAAATTCACTCCGAACCAAACGCATCACTCACGGTGCAGGGGAGCGGCGAATCATGAGCGTTTCGAGTCACGTAGGCATCGAGGTGCGAGTCCCGGTCACCTAGCGACTCAAGTCAGGTGTTTGTTAAAACCAACCAACTCCAGAAGTCAAACAAGAAATCAAAGACAGAAAGGGGATATCTAGAAAGCAGCTCTGACTTTGATAACATATACAGCAAACCACACTGAAATTTATCAGGTCATAACTTAATGTTGTAGATTGTTTTCACTTGCATAATACTTTTAATTAAATAAAATACATTTTAGTCCTTCTGTGTCCAAGTTGAAATGTTGCAATTTAATCAGCCTAGAGTGGCAATGAAAAGGCAGTACTGGCAGATTTTGCATTCATTCTAATCTTTCTTTTTAATTCTAAGGCTTTTATCTTCCAATTCAGCCCTATTTGGCATGATAAAAGCACAGGAAGACAAATCTATAACAAGGATGGAAAATGCATTAAAAAAAACGATAGTCAGGGGGTTCAAAAGCTCCATGGCTCCAGTTATAATTAATTTCAAATTGCCCGTTTTACCGGTTCAAGCTTGTTAAAGTTTTTTTTATTATTATTCCCCTGTTGAATAACAAAAGGGGTACGTCTGGTAGCTGGGGCTGCAAAGCCAGACTTCAGCTACAAAGGACTGCTGGGAAACTTATGTGACAGCATCACGGAGGGAAGTCAAAGCCATGACAGGGCACGGGCAAGAGCGGCTACGCCACACGTTTGTCACTCCACGCTGAGAGCTACCTATGCTGGGATTTAAAACACTTACTTTCTCATCATGAGTCTTGTATCTTAACTACACATCAGACGAGCAGGAAGTGTGTGGGGGGGGGGGGGGTGAAACTTAATCGGAATTTCTCGCTCCTAGCACATTCATGTACACTCATACACTCCATGACCTCTGACCTTTCTTCCATATGTCCTTTTGCCACAGCAATAATAAAGAAAAAGACTCAATCTAACTACAGAGAGGCAACTGCCATGGCTCCCAAGCACTGGGAAGAGTACCTTTGATGTGAGCAAACTAATGCTTATCTACGCTTTACATCAATTAATGATGCCTGCAGTGCCCCATCACCCTATTCAGTTTGGAATTTGGAAAAACACGTTGTCCTAATTGTAATGATCTGCTTTAATCTCTGACTTGACGATTACAGGATCGACCACCGGGTTGGTAAACAAACATATTAATAATAAATCCAGGACAACTTGCTTGCATCTACTGAGTAATATGCTAGTGTCTCTCAGCATTCAGCATCATCTGAAGGTGTCTGTAAGGTAGGGTTCCCCAGTTCTGGTCCTGGAGGGCAAAACTGCAACACAGTTTGCAGATTTCTCTACTCAAATACACTTTATTCAGCTCACCAGGCAACTGCCAGGTTTAGTAGGTCTGTTTGAGCAGGAAAACCTGCAAACTGTATTGCAGGGCTGACCCTCCAGGACCAGATTTGAGGAACCCAACTAACTGGGTCTCATGCCTCAAAGACTGGTTGCTCAATTGCCAGGCCTAATCATAAAATCTGTAACAATAATAGGACAGTGTGGTGGATCAGTAAATAGCACAATCGCCTCACACCCCAAATCCCCACCCCTAGCTGTGTATGTGTGCAGTCTGCATGTTCTCCCCATATCTGTACTAGGTATCCTTCAGGTACCCATTTGGAGTACTCCTCCAGTCTAAGGACATGTGGTAAGGTGTACTGGGGCCTCCATGATCCATCTATGCATCCTTCCCAGGGTGCCATCTTCCATGTTCCTTCTGCATCCTGGGACAGGAAAAGGCTCAGCATGACCCTCTACTGGGTAAGGAATTATGGATGATAAATGTATTATGATCGGCTCCCTGGGGAGGTGTTTTGGGGAGGTCCAACTAGCAGGAGACCCCTGGGGCACACCCAGGCTGGAGAGGTTCTCTCTCTCGGCTGGCATGAAAATTCCCCAGTCTCTCCTTGGAGGAGCTGGCTGGGGAGAGGGATGTCTGGGCATCCCCTACTTAGGCTGGTGCCCCTGCAACGCGACCCCAGATAAGCGGCAAATAATGGATGGATGAATGGATGGATAGATGGATGGATGGATGGATGGATGGAATGTATGAAGATATTTGCGCTACTATTTGAGTCAATGGAAGCTGAGATCCTCTTCCTGATGGCTCAGGTGCCTGTGGGGAGATGAAACTAGAAGCCCTGCAACCTTGACTCACTTCACAGACACAGTGTCACCACAGGCTGAGCCGCTCAGCATCCCAGGCTGTCCTAACACTGCTGAACACAAGGCCACCGTTATACTCCTGGTTTTTGGGCCACCTACGCATCTGTTTTTAAACTTGTGTATGTTTGGCCTGTCTGGGAGTGTTGGGAAGCCAGTAGGACCCACACACTGTTTTCCCCCTACGACTGTCTCATTATCTTCTTCCATTTTCCTACAGTATAACCAATATGAATTTTTAACTGACTGTACTGTTTTGTTGCACATCTTCGTTAAGGACTTTGGGGCAAGTATGTTCTGAAGAGCACTGTAAAGTGAATTAAAGTGTGGTATACTGTGATTATCAAATCACGAGGCAAAGAGGTGTGTTTTCTGTTGGATTCTGATACATGGAACAACTGTCCTGCAAACGTTTTCAGAGAGAAGAGGGATCAGACATAAATACTGGTATTTCCCATGGTATCCAAGCCAGTACTGCGCACAGATGATTAAACTGCAAGAATGACAACAACAACTTTCATTACTATTGGCCTTCTAGTGAGCTTCTAACTCTCCAGAGGGAAAAAAGGGAAATCCATGAGCTGACTGATAACCAGGATGCCCGGCTGAAGGTGGATTTTCCCATGGTCAGGAGGGTAATACGATTTACCACATCAGCGTCTCTGCTTGCATCATTTAATCATTTACGGCATTTTTGATGTACAAGGAACAGAATGTTCTGACAGATGCGGGCCTACCTTCTGCTGGGCCACAGGACCAGAACCGAACTGTGGGCCTGTCGAAGGTGCCAGGGCAGGAGGGACATCGGTAATGTAGGTCTTCTTTGGGCCTGGAGGGTGACAGCCCTGGCTGAAGAGTGCAGCAGGATGAGCAGGCTCGGGTCTCCAGGTGTTCTGGTTCCCATATGCCAGACCTTGCCCCATCCCCGGGTAGTGCTGCTCTGGGTACCCTCTGAGAGGCTGAGGAGTGTAGCTGGGCTGAGGTGGCCCATAGGCAAAATCAGCACTGTTACGGAGCTGGGGGGCTCCATATGGGGCTGGGGCTGGTGCTGGTGCTGGGGCGCGCATAGGTTGGTGAGGGAGCTGGTGAGTGGGCTGGTGAGGGGGTTGGTGATGGAACTGGTGAGGGGGCTGGGGGGGGCCCGGGGGCATGTAATGGGGGCTGGGCTGGGCAGTCTTCACCTGGACATTGATGGCTGGTCGACTGGGGGTGGAGGTAGTGGTATAGGAGGCTGGAACAGGCTGGGGTTGGGGTTGAACCTGGGGCTGGGGCTGAGCCTGGGGCTGGGCCTGGGGCTTGGCAGTCGTGCTTGGAGAGGCAGTTGGGGTCTGAGGCTTGGCTGTAGACTTCTTGGTTGCCGTCAGGGGAGGCTGGTTGGGAATCACCATGCTCTTGTGTCCGATGACTGGTGCGGAGGTGGGGCCAGTCCCATAGTTCTGAAACGCAACAACATTATTAGTACAGGCACAAGTGAACCCATATTTCAAGAGAAAGAACTTCAACTGATTTTATTCCTCAAAGCAAGAAAACCTACAACGTAATGCTGACTCGCAACATACAAGGTTGTTCCTTCACCCTTATTTCCGGCTAACTGGGCACGCACTAATGCAGAGGAGTCATCTCCTCATAAGCTCGCAGGGTAGTGCAGAGGTCCTCCAGTACATTCTGTGAACACATGGCTCAGCTCTCAGCGGGTGGGATAGACCAAGTGCACATGTCGGCATTCCCATGTCTGCACAGAGTTATTTATCTGTTCCTGGATGGCGACCAACAATTTGGCCTGCTTCCCCAGCACTTACAGCAAGGCTATCTGGACACCAGAGACTGGTGATCCTGGGCACTTTCCAGGTCGAACACGTCGTAAAAACTTCTGGGTGAGGATCGATGCCTTTTGGAGGGAGGAATCACGGAATATTGGCAGGTAGAGGGTGTCTACAGTCATTGGAAAACTTGTGCTGACGTTAGCTTTTGGGGAAGGAGGCGGGCTATCACAGATCATACAGAGCTATATCGTGGTCAGACAACAACAGTCCGCCCTATGTCAAAAAAAAAAACTGTTCCTCCTCTTGAAACGACAGGCATATTGTGAATAACCTTCAACTTCTATAACCCACAGACAGAATGCTGCAAAGGCTGACAAAATCATTTATAAACTTAAAAAATAAAAACAGTATTACAGCCTTAATGAACTTTATATTATATACATACAAACAAACAAACAAACACACTAAAGTTTCTGCCATCCCCATACCACAAATATGAATGAAATCAGCGAAAACCAAGTACTATCTATGGGAAGTCAAGTAATCAACACAGTTATCCGTTAAGACAAGTGGCCTAAAAACACTGAGACGCACATTCTGACGCACGATTCCTTTACACATCAGAAAAGTGTATTACATTAGATCATCAATTAAACTTTATTGACCCCAGAGGGAAATCCCACCCAAACACACCCCCCCCCCCCCCCAAGGATTGTGACTATGGTGTATGGTGTGATGTCAGGGGGTTTGTAAACTTCAACAATCCACAGGTCTAAGTCATCTGGAGCCTACATTCCTGACAGAACCTCCCCTGGTGAACAGGTCTGTGAGGAGAAAATGGGAAAACTAAAGTCAAACAAAAACCCCACATGAAAGTTACCAAGAAAACCCGGAGTACCCGGCCAAGGACTACCAAAACCCACTTCTGAAATCCTGGGGTGGAGTTTGCTACTAAGTGACAGGGCATCCACATAACCTGGACAGGCTCATCCCTTAGGTCAGGGGTCTCCAACTCCGGTCCTGGAGAGCTACTATCCAGGAGGTTTTCTGTCCCACTTGGCTTCTGATGAGCCACACCTGCTCCTGGTATTTACCTGAGGTAAAGGTGTGGCTCATCAGAAGCCGGGTATGATAGAAAACCTACTGGACGGTAGCTCTCCAGGACTGGAGTTGGAGACCCCTGCCTTAGGTTCACCACCTGTGAGGTGAAAGGTGGAGGTCAGGTGCAGCCTCATTTGCATGGCAAACATGAGAGGGGTCCATCAGATGTTGCCAATGGACAACAGCTTTGGGAACATGACAGGGAAGAAGCTAATGCTGGAGATATTGTAAATATCATTTTCCTGCATAGTGTGGGCTCAGCAACTCAACCTTTTGGTTAGGAGTGGATTGTCTCCTACTCTAGAGTTTAACTTTGCAGTTGAATTAGCTGATTTGAGGCTGGATACTTGGATGAATAGAGTGGCAGATATAGTAACTGAGCCCTAATGACAGTTGGATGCATGTTTAGGAGACCAGATGGGGCAAGAGGAGCCAGATTTATTGGGAATGTTTTAAAAAAGGAGGAACTAGAGAATGTATTACAACTTTGCATCCTATAACTTATAGGGTCCTTCAGAGAAGACTCCCTTCAATGATCAAACTTAGGATTCAGAAGGAACAATATGCAATCGGCCTGACTGTGAAAACAGAGGACCAATTCTACTCCCTCTCTAGCAGTGAGGGTCTGCATATTACAATTTGACCCAGCACAATATGGGATACTGGTGGCACTACTACATGCTCTTCAGTCCCACTGTGAAGGTATTAAGAGTCGTGTCTGCATCCTTAACACTAAATCGAAGGTGTACAGAGTGGGTATTGGCCTCCTACAAAGGTGAGCCTTATCTCCACTTGTGATTTTCATGGACAGGATGTCAAAGGCACAGCTGCGACTGGAAGCATGTACTACACGGGGGTCTAGAAGATGATGACATACTTTTACTCTCATCCAGCCAGGACTTCTACGATGCACTTCAGCCACTTGTTGCTCAATGTGAAGACATGGAGATGAGAATCCTCCTTGGCCATGGTGCCCAACCAGACAAGACTGGATTGCTTCATTCAGGTGAGAGGGGGACACTTTGTCCTTTGTGAAGGTATAAAGGCTTTCCAGTCAACCTATGTCACCTCCCTCACCTATTGTTATTGAGCACCTACTTATTCTCGAGCCTAGAAATATGGTTTCTTTGCAGGATTGTCAGCGTGAAACAAGGTTTCTCATCCAGGTGGAAATCAGGTTTCTCTCCAGGGTTTCCAAGCACTCTCTCTGTGATGGGGTGAGGAGTTCAGAGATCCAGAGGACCTTGAAAAAAGCCGCTGCTCCTTCAGGCATCTCACAAGGATGCCAACCTGGTTGTGTCCATGGGGAGTTGTTCAGGGCACCAGGCCCCAATGCAGGCCCAGGACACCCCACAGGAATTATAACTCACAGATGGTATGGGACCATCTGGGACTCCCTCAGAAGGACGGAGGTAGTCTGTGGCTTTGGAAAGAGAGGTATGGTCTGAAATGCTCTGTATGCTGCCTCCACGGCCCACACCAGAGAAGCGGTATGAATATGATGACGAATCTTGTTGCTTCGGTCTTGTTTTGAATCAGAAGTGATGCGGACCACATGACTCCCACATGCTCTGGGATCAGGCAGGCTACCTTCTCTAAGCATTCCAGATAAACATCATGTTTCTCAAGAACATCTTCCAACATGGACTTGCTCTCAGGACTCCAGGATCTTGCCTACAAGTGGATAACCACTTATCAGACAGATCTGATGATACCCAATACAATCCTTAGCATTTCTGTGCATGTCTAAATGTCAGGCAGAGATCTCTGATCCACAGCTGTACTAAAATAAGGCACCTCCACATGTCATTAACCCAGGCGGCTCTTTCTAGGTTACTGCCTTAAGCCAAAAATTCAATTACAATTTTTACCGCAGTATGAACACAAAGACTTGCAACACGGCAATATCATTAGCCCGTTCAGACAAATTTAACACCTTAAGCCACTTCCCAAAGTTGCTCAGTCTCAAACCAGGCAACGTTATGAAGATGTAGTGCTGAAATGGAGCAGAACAACCCTCCCAGAGCGGAAAAAAATGGATCCACAATCCCCATTAAGCGGTAACCATTACACAACCTTTAGGGGTGTCAGTCCCACCAGGTTAGCGTGGATCCTGCTGTACACAAGCATTCTGCATGGAAGTGCCAATGGTTGACCATCACAGTGGTGCAGACAGGCACAGGGGGAGAATTTCCCACACCTTTGTGGTTCACAGGAGCGTGTTGATCTGCAGCAATGCAGAGGCTTTTCTTCACAGGCCATCAGGCCGGTGATTAATGCAGTAGTAAGACTCAGAAAGACACGGTCGAAGGGATTATTGTGAAGTTGATCCCAGACCATTTAACCCAATTCCCCAGTTCCTGTACCGGTTCCAATCAGGTTAAACCAGTCAGCGAGTCATGCTGCACAGTAATCCCACCGATTATGGATTTGGAAGTTTTTCTATCGGATGGGAGACCCTGCTGCCGCAGTGAGATGAGACGTACCGGAGAAGATACCGGAATTCTCTTTCTCACACACTCTCACTGAAGTTAGAAAAAGTGGAGGGAAAAAAAAAATCAGACAATGTTTGAATAAAAAGATCGTGTGTCTTGAGCTGTATCCTTAAGTAAGTATTACACTGAGTCAAATCACTTCACTTAAATGCCTCACGGTTGTTAAAAATTGCACATCATTAATTTATGGGTAAAGGCCGTTAAGACTTAACATTTACTTAGTCGCACTGTGCAAATGCAAATAGGCCCCGAAAATATTACATCATCACGGTAAATTTTCCGCCAATTACACAACCCTCCCAATCTCCCCTCATAGACAATTTAATCACTAGGTCATGAAACTGAGAACAAGATAAGATCTAGAATAGAGCAGTGTGGTAAATATTATTCTCGCACTGGCTAAATAATCAAGACGCGGCCAAGGTATCAAACTGCAGCAAACTCTGCATTTTGACACAGAACAAGCCTGTTAACCATTTGGCCACTTTCCAGAACTCTCCTCCTCCTCCTCCACTTTGTTAATCGCGCTGACTTTTTAGTCAGTAGCATATAATATTCCAAAATAATTTGTATGCTTAATGTCAGTGCAGTACTTGCTTTGAACCAGCCACACAGATGTGATGTGCAGCACAGGCTGAGCTGAACCCAGATGGGCTGTTTTTCAGCTCAGTTCAGGTCTCCTGAGTGTTACGCAGTTCCAGGTCTCCTTTAGACTTCAGAGACACCAAAAGGAGGTGTGAGCCCATAAACCAGTCTAAGGCAATCAGGCGGACAGCCGCAAAACAGGCCTCGGTGCTCCAGCCTACGGCCCGGAGCCGAGACAGATTAGGCGGCAAAAAGAACTGAAAAGGGAGGGGAATAAAAAAACGAACCAGACCTCCTGCAGTGCAACAAGTGTTTTTTTATTAATTCAGTTAACACCCCCAGTGTAAGTACACTCATTACCGTTCATTTCATGCAGTTTCAGTACAGTTCCCTCCCAAGCTGAGCGTCTAAAGTATGGCAGCTCAGTGGAAAATCCCAGCTTGCCAAATGACATGTGCTCCTCTGGGACGCTAACAGGTTCACTGACTCCCCCTTAATCCCACCCCACCCCCCACCCGCCTTTCCCTGGTCCCAGATGTGCCAGAGTCTTCAGGGCTTCTTTGTAAAAGCTGGCCCTTTCCCTCGTCACCGGTCGCGTCACAAGAGCACGGGGGACGTAAAGGGCACGTTAGAGCAGCGCATCCTCATGTTACAATAAAGACCTTCAGCAGGTTTGCCTGGTCATCTCACAGCTCCGACTCAAAGGAGGGGCCCCACAGGGGCCTCCTCAGTGCCCTAAAGAGCAATTTCACATTTTTGTCTCTCACTCACTCTTTTGTACATCTGCAACACATCCTGAGCACCAGTTACCGCTTTTACCATTTTCCGGGGTGGGGGGGAGCGCGAGCTGGCACAATCTCCATCTTTCCGGATATTTTCTGTGGCGTTCGGGCTGGAAGGAAGCGCGACCAAGCGGGGGCCCGGCGTGGCCGCTATCTCAGGTCCCCCCTCCCCGTCACGCACTGTGGAATTAATGGCGTTTTAAAAAACGCAGCCCCGAGATAACACACATTACACTTGATTAAAGACGTCCCCTGAAAATCGTTGGCGGGGAGGGGCGGGGGACCTTACCATGTTCCGTATGGCACGGGGCGAACAGATAAATCAAACTGAACTTGCATTAAAATTCCTCTTCTTCTCTGTATCTGCTGATCAGTTAAAAAAACTACCACCACCCCCTTTTTTTTTTTTCCAAGCAGCGATACAGTGAGGCGCATAAAACTCCACGAGCCATGAAGGAGGGACAGCTCTCACCAAAACCCAGAACCAGGCCGCAAAGACTCCAGTGCTGGCAAGGCTGCCGGGGAACATTAAGGAACAAACCACAAAAGTCCCTCACATCCAACAGCAGCAATAAATAAGTAATGGGAGAAAGTAAAGACAAAATGCAGGCACTGCTGCCAACAGCAGAGGACGAGGAAAGCCTTCCAAGGCAAAATAAGGGAATGAAGGCAAAGTTTGCTAAGGCAGAACACCAAGGGCCCTGGGATAGGAGAGCAGAAGCCAAATCAAGCATCCTGCCATTTTAACTCCTAGCAGGACAGGAGTGGATGTGTCAAGCAGCAAAGTCAGCATCTGAAGGATGCGGCAGCGCGCAAGCGGCCTCAAAGGCCCTTTAAGGAAGTTTAAATTGTCAAGGTGGAAACTCATACATTTTGTCATCCACCTTCCGTCGGTGACACCTTACCAGCGATCGCAAAGCCCCAGCGCCGAAAGAAAAAGTGGGCCCAGGCCACCACAGGAATGGGATTTCCTAATTACGTGACTGTCACCCCGGACTTCAAAGGCAACACGCGCATTAACTACTTTCTCTATGAGCTTCAGACTTCATAGAGGCCTTTTTTCATTCAAAGGAATGAGCCAGTGGCTGGAGCCGGGAAAAAAAAAATTCCCCTCACTTTCTTCACAGTGTCATCTTGAAATCCTGCAGGGAACCTGACTGCATCTGAAAATTGCTATTTAAAACAGCAGAGGTTTCCTGAAGAATCTCCCTAACATCAGTGGCAGTTCTAGACTATTTCTGTTGGGGGGGGGGCAGACAAGGGGCCAGTTGTTCTGATAGGGAGGCCAGATGCATTTGACCTTACTGTCCTCCAAGTACAGCGTTATTTACAAGTAAAAGTGAAAGAGAATTTAGAGATCCGATAAGTCACTTATGCAATGCTTTGCAGTCACATTTTACAGTTTTCACCAATATGCAATTCACTCTGATGTTTGGTTTAGACTGTCTTACGTCCACAAGCTTGATTCTTCTTTTCTGGTAAATAGTTATATTAATATATCATTAATAATAATAGTAATAATAATAATACATTTATTTCAGGAACAAGTAGCATATGTATTTAGGGGGGGCATGCATGTTGTCAAAGGGGCACTGACCCAGCCCCCCCAAGAACCACCCCAGACTAACATGCAATTCATTATGCTGCCCAACAGCCCAGGAAACTACATAGCTGTCAAATGGGCAAATGCACCTGGCCTAGAGTGACCTAGAGGGATGGGGAGCAGAGAGCAGCCTTTCCCCACCAAAACACAGAGAGCAGCCTTTCCCCACCAAAACACAGAGAGCAGCCAATCCCAACCAAAATACAGAGAGCAGCCTTTCCCCACCAAAACACAGAGAGCAGCCAATCCCAACCAAAACACAGAGAGCAGCCAATCCCAACCAAAACACAGAGAGCAGCCAATCCCAACCAAAACACAGAGCAGCCTTTCCCCACCAAAACACAGAGAGCAGCCTTTCCCCTCCAAAACACAGAGAGCAGCCTTTCCCCACCAAAACACAGAGAGCAGCCAATCCCAAACAAAATACAGAGAGCAGCCTTTCCCCACCAAAACACGAGTATAGTGCGCAGAACCTTTTCCTGTACATTTCCCTGCATTCACCCCAGGCTCTCTGTGTGTGTGTGAGTTGGCACGTTCTCGACGTGTTATGTGGGCTCTCTCTGGGAAGCCCCATTTCTTCCTGCCATCCAAAAACATGCAGTGAGGAGAATGGGTGTATGCATGCATGCTGCATGTCCTGCAATAGACTGGGATAAGTTGCAGACTCACTGGTACCCAGTATTGGTTAAGAACTACAGCAAACAAATCGTTCTGCCCATTAGTCAAAACCTCTAAATCAGGGGTGGGGATCTTGATCCATGGAGGGCCAGAATGGGTTTTTGGGATGACCTGTCAATCAGCCAATAACAGTGGGTCCCCAGGACTGGAGCTGATGGCCGCTGCTTTATTATTGGCTGATTGAGAGGTCATGCCAAAAAACCCAGACCGGCTCTGAATGGATCAGGCTCCCCACTCCCGTTCTAAATTAACCTAAAGGTCAAAGGTGGGCCCCTGGCTTTGTCGGCACCTAGCAATTTACAGCCAATTAGTCAATCAATCATCTATCCATACATGTGGCATAGCCACTTGTCCAGTAAAGGAGAGAGATGATAAAGGAGCCAATCCCAAACTAAAAAGCAAGGCGCAGTCAATTGAGTATGTGTTTGTTTGAATGGGGAAGAGCATTCCGATTGCTTTTCAGCTAATTAACAGATGAAGCTGCAAGTGAAAGTTAAACTTAAATAACCTTTGATCAAAGGAAGCAGCTGTCCCAAAGCAGAAGTGTAAAACCAGATAAAAATCTTTGAAGTTTTGAAGCTTGGTTTCTTTTCACAGATAAAGGTAAAGTACAAATGCCTTGGAAATGGATCTTTTATTCACCGCACAGCCTTCGCTGCTGCATAACCCCGCCTCCCACATGCCTCTTGCTTCTTACGATGATGAACGCGGCATGCGCCTTAAACGCACCCCTGCTCCGCAGCCACCCCCAGAGCAGCAGACTCCTCGCCGCCGCTCCACTTTCGCCAATTTTTTGCGCCTTTAATCCTTTGCTTCCTAATGTCTTTAACCTATTAATCATCCGGCCAAGGCCGACATAAGCTGGCCCACGCGTGCGTAGTGCCGGCAGGGCATCGCCGCGGAAGGGTGGGTGCGGGGCACGGAGCACGACCTCTGCCGGAACCCAAAACACCATCATCATCATCATTAAGGAGGGGGCTCTCTCAAAAAGTGTACTATCATCAACACACACAAGAAAAAACACAAATATTACTGTTTAGAAATGCAGAAAAAAGATCAGCTCACGTTATACAATAGATGCAATAATGTTATTTGACAATAATAATAATAATCACTGCATTTCAATTCTAATTCAGCACCTTGCGTGCTGTTGTATGCTGGGTATGTATAGCGTGCATACTATATATATATTGTATATGTGTTGGAGCATTGGACCAATTGGATGTATATTGTATTTATTGTGTTGTATTTATTGTAAGTATAGTTGACTGTGCCCTATGTTAGATGCTTTTTAAGACTGCAGGGAGGAATGCAGGTAAGAATTTCATTGTCCTTGCACCTGTACTTGTTGAAAAGGAAAGTTTTTGAATCATTATAAATATTTTGCGTCCTCCCAGTCCTGGGAATGGGGCCAAACCAGCCAGCGCGTGGGCACTTTCCGACAGGCACTGGGCTGCAGACCTTCAGTCTTGAGGATGGTGAGACACTCGGGGAGCAGCCCAGAGATGCCCCTCCCATCGCCCAACCTCCACACCCCCCATGTAGGATGTACCATTGTGAAAATCTACTGGCGGCACGGCTGCTTGGCCTCCCCACCCCTGATTCTCCACATGCAGATATGCTCATTCCACTGGGCTGCAGAAGCATGTGGGGCTTCTTGGCTGGCATCTCCTCTGG
Source organism: Paramormyrops kingsleyae (assembly GCF_048594095.1). NCBI lineage: Eukaryota > Metazoa > Chordata > Actinopteri > Osteoglossiformes > Mormyridae > Paramormyrops > Paramormyrops kingsleyae. The sequence goes on along the minus strand of NC_132817.1, from coordinate 16,045,584 downwards.
GTCCCTCATCTGCACGGTGCCAGCGATTGGACTGACCTGCCTCTTGTACTTGACCATAACTGACATTAAAACCCACCCACCCAACTAGCTATTGACACTGCCTCTGAAAATTTCAGCATTCGTTTGGAAAAATGGCCACACTGGGAGCACATGCTGGACCACTTCTGTCTTTGAACAATTACCACCGATGCAGGATGGCCAATCGGAGGGGACACTAAATATATGGTGCTACAATTACTCGTGGGTCCAACCTGATCAGCAGACTGGGCTGGGCGGACAACATAGTGGCACTGTATGAGAAAGGCCAGGGCAGACTGTGCTTTCAACGTGTGTGGCGGGCTGCTATGTATGTTTTACCAGTCTACAGTGGCCAGCGTGCTTTTTATACGCTGTGCTCTGCTGGGGAAGTGCCATCAGCTCAGGCGATGCCAAACACCTGAACAAACTCATCAGGAAGGGCGGCTCCATCACGGGTCTGACTGGACCCACTGGAGATAGTTGGGGGGGGGGGGGGGGGGGCGGAGTTGGCAAACAACACTGTCAAAAACTCTGCCCATTCCCTCCAAGGGCTCATTCCACCAGGGTGTGCCAAGAAGCCCTAGTGAGGACCCTAACTCTCGACAGCCGGCACTATAAAGGCAGTTTCATTCTTCCCTGCATGTGTACACCGTGGACTTGCATAACACGTTTGACATCATTGTGCTCCTCCGTGGACAAACGCCTGCTACACTCCTAACTTGTGTCCGTATTAACAGTATACACACAGCCCTGGACACACTTCACACGCACATGCTCATCCTCCTCCATATCCGTATTGGAATGGTGCAGCAAGTATGCGACGTGCGCATGCGTACAATGCGCCTCTACGACACGTTGTGTGCATGTGCAAAGTGCACAGCTTGATCATAGAAGTGTCGTCTTGGAAGTATTTACGTGTCTGTATACGCAGTGCGGACACACGAGTGCTGCATGTGCAGAGAAGTATGAACCACGCTTAACACATCCCACCTTTGCAATAGTAAAAGTCTGCTGCTATCAGTTTGCACTATCTATATCGCTTTTTCACCTTGCTTTTTTCTGCTTTTCACTGTCTGCAAGCTGGAGCTGTATGCACAAGAATTTCCCTCTGGGATCAATAAAGTTCACCTAATCTAATCATATCTAAACACAAGGTTCCTTACTTACCTCACAATTATTTCCCTCTCAGAGTTATAATAAGAGCAGGAGTTTGATTTTCCAAGACTTAGGTAATCAGTCCTCTTCGAACTACACTTAATATATTTTTGGACACACACGTTTATGCTACCAGTTGATAAAGGGGATTATTAATGTTCTGCAGACTAATGCAAGACTTTCCCCTTAACTGGAAAAGCAAATACAACGTATAATTAAAAATTTGTATAAATTATCATCCAATGACATTAACGGCAAGTAATCAGCAAGGAAACATCAAGCTGTCAAAGTCAGAACCCTGCTGGGAGAGATTCAATCATCGGGTATAAAAACATAGACTCTGATTTGCCTCATCAACAACTATTGCTAAGTGCACTGTGCCCAGTACATCAATTATTATTAATAGCATAATAGTACAAGTTATAATGAAACAGCTTGCATTGATAATGATTTTTAAAACAAAAATAATAATAATATGCCATTTTAATAGGTGCGTGACTTAAGCATAATATTTCTGGAAAGAATTTATCGCTAATATATAATGGATATTGTGGTCTCCAAGTTGCTGTTTTGCTTGTAGATAAAGTAGCATTAAAACTGCAACATTTCATACTTCAATCCATTAACTGATATCAAAGTACCTCCACAGGTGAGAATCTCCCCACAAGCTCTGCTGAAGGATGAAAATGAGTAACACAAGACCTGACAGTGCAATACAGTAAATTTTTCCTACTGCTCAAAAGCAGTAACCGTAACAATTCACTAGAAATATTTATTCACCACCAAGCCACAAAACTCTCTCAATGTGGTTGTTTTCATATGAGCAAGTTCTCTACAAATGAGGCAGCACTTAACGATAACCACCCTGAAGTTTGCTATCATTAAGTTTACTACTGCCATGGAAATCAAGGTCAGGTGGGGGCATTGACGCATAGGCCATGTGAGTCAAGTTCTCAGGGAGCAATGAGGACCCAGGGAAGCCCCGGGGGGCACCATCTGTCACATCAGTGGTTCTCCGATCCAAACCAATCAAGACGTGCTGCATGGGGCTCAGAAGGCCTGGCCATCTTCCGCTTTGTGACCCCCCTAAGCCCAATCAAACAAGTTTTCACCGACTGTGCTGCGTTGGGCAAACATGGCAGCCTGACGTCGCTGGATGAAGATATCGAAATGTTTCATTCCAACTTCAGCTCAAATCCAAAGTGTTAACTGCCGTTCAAAAGTATTTATGAGTTAAAAAGAAAAAAAAGGAAAACTGAGAATATCTTGACTGTTGTTAAAAGGAATGCTGGGGCGGGAAGCAGCTCAGTGTCCATGTCCAGATGGTTGTGGGTTTGAATCCCACGGCCAGCAGAGTAATATCAGCGTTAGGCCGTTGAGCAAGACCCTTAACCCCAACTCCTTCAGGGCTACTACATGCTGGCTGAGCCTGTGCTCCGACCCCAAAAACAGTGTTTTGTGTGAAGAGCAAAATGGGGTTTGTACAACCCAAAGAATTACTACCTACATCGAACAAATAGCTAGTAAACTACATTGGGCAACTCAATGTTTCACTGTTCTACTGCTACAGAAAAATAAAACATTTTTACAAGACAAAAAGTAACTAAATAAACCTACTTCCACAAAACTCCTGCGATGATTAAACATGTGCTCCAGTGAGAATATACACTCTCTCTGACATTAAGGATACTAAACATCAGAGATGATGAAACAAACATCACAGGGTTCTCCACCTCAAATCGCTCTACTATAAATGCAGCCCATTATCCATAGCGAACATCAGAAAAACACAGATCTTACTGACATGTTAGCTGAGGCTGTGCTATAGAATGAATCAGGGCCAGGGCCACAGTAGATGGGAAGCCTACTGGAATATTCATCTGCGTGCTTTCAATTGCACAGCAAACAACAGGCTTTTATTAAAGACCTCTCTAAGAGCATAAGCCACTTTAACCTTATATAGGACAAATAAAGGACCCTTAAATCTTTGCCTAAGTCATGAAAAACCGAATAATACTGGACAGAACAATCTCATCTGATTTTTAATTAACAATGGCTATTGGAGGAGACTTTGTGCTGACCTCACAGATGTTCACACATCAATTGTACTGGACTCCTACAGGTACAACTATGGTTTTCACAGCCTTAGTATAAAAGCTTGGGGAACAGATTAACGTGGATGATTACACCCCGATTACTTCAGCTTTCAAGAACCTGCCCCAGGCTTTTATAGACTGGAAGGCGAAATGCCGCGCGTGACAATGGCAGGTGACACATCGAAGAGAAAGTTCATGGGACTCGTGCAAAATGTTATGTTTCATTACCGACTTCTGTGATGTCTTTAAGTCATCCCACCTTCAGTGTTTCATCACTGAGTCAACTTCAGAAGTTAAACTCTAGCATTACACCGGCAGGGAGGGGGGGGGGAGTGGACTGAGATGTTGGTTTTTAAAGCCCCCTCCTACCCACACTTATCTGCTGGGCTTGGCGTAGGCGCAGCCGTCCAAGTATGACATACTTAGCATAACGGGGAAAAAGCACAGAGCTGTGATAACAGTTCGCCTCCTCTTTGTTTACCAGGAGAGAAGGTTACGGTGGAGGAGCGAGGTCAAACTGAGCAGGAAGCTGCAGCCGCCGAATGCACGCAAATGTCAACACGGCACTCGACGAACGCTGGGAGGGGCAGTAGGAGGCATCAAAAGGTCAAAATCCCATACATTTGGGTTTTCTTCATGGCCAGGGAGGGGGGTAGCGTTCACGCGTAACGCGAGCGAATTTCTTGCGAGCTCATGAGTGGTTTCCGTCTCACTCACTGCTGGCAAAACGCATCACGCTACTGTCCACAGAGCAGAAAGGGGAACTCTGCCACATTTATAATCTCAGTTTACAGTTTTGCATCTAGACAGTAAACCTAAATCTGAGGGAGGCTGTTAAAGAGAACGCCTAGCTCGCGAATCGGACAGAATTAGCAAGAGCTAACAGCTTGCCAAACTCCCGAATGTCATCTTCATCATCGCAAGGGCTGCAGACTTTATCGACCCCTGTCTTGGCTCTATACAATTTTCTGGGCAATTCCTGAGTGGAATAGTGTTTGACCTCGGTGAAGAGACCGGGGGGCGGGAGAAGAAAAATCCCCTCATACCCTCAGTCAAACTAATCTGACCTCAGTGGAACACACCGCAAAAGCACAAGCTGCTTATTCAAAATCTCAATCCATTTTTCAGGTGGGACAGAGATACACAAATTTTTCAGACAATGCAGATCCCCAAACCTATTCTATGATCACGTTTAAAAAGGTCATTTGCTTGAATGATTTTAGGATTGTTTATGTTGCGCTTAAATATTCCAGCACATGCCCAACCTTTCTGATCTTTGCACATGCATGTCATCCACTAGTTCCCCGAAACCGCCTTGTACAATTAACAACAGTTTCAGAAATTGGGAACTTATAACCTGCATGAGCAAGAGCAAAACAAAACTGCTTTAGCCACCACACCACGCACTGCCCGCAACAAAGGCCCACGCAGCAACCGTGTGAACGAGATGACAGCATAGATGTCAGGCTTACACAGTAACAGCATGTCAAGCCTGCAGTGACCGAGTCAGACCAACACAGTAACAGCATGTCAAGCCTGCAGTGACCGAGTCAGACCAACACAGTAACAGCATGTCAAGCCTGCAGTGACCGAGTCAGACCAACACAGTAACAGCATGTCAAGCCTGCAGTGACCGAGTCAGACCAACACAGTAACAGCATGTCAAGCCTGCAGTGACCGAGTCAGACCAACACAGTAACAGCATGTCAAGCCTGCAGTGACCGAGTCAGACCAACACAGTAACAGCATGTCAAGCCTGCAGTGACCGAGTCAGACCAACACAGTAACAGCATGTCAAGCCTGCAGTGACCGAGTCAGACCAACACAGTAACAGCATGTCAAGCCTGCAGTGACCGAGTCAGACCAACACAGTAACAGCATGCCAAGCCTGCAGTGACCGAGTCAGACCAACACAGTAACAGCATGTCAAGCCTGCAGTGACCGAGTCAGACCAACACAGCAACAGCATGTCAAGCCTGCAGTGACCGAGTCAGACCAACACAGTAACGGCATGTCAAGCCTGCAGTGACAGAGTCAGACCAACACAGTAACAGCATGTCAAGCCTGCAGCGACCGAGTCAGTCAAACACAGTAACAGCGTGTCTGGCCTGCAGCAACTATATTAGACCTACACAGTAACAGCGTGTCTGGCATGCAGCAACTACATTAGGCCCACACATGTCCAAACTGCATTGGTCACTGCATCAGGCCCACACAGTAACAGCGTGCCCAGCCTGCAGTAACTGCATCAGGCTCACACAGTAACAGCGTGTCCAGCTTGCAGTGACAGCATCAGGCCCACACAATAACAGCGTGTCCAGCCTGCAGTGACAGCATCAGGCCCACACAGTAACAGCGTGTCCAGCCTGCAGTGACAGTTTAAGGGATGGGGAATAGCGGGACCTACCTGTGGGGGCCTGGGCTTATAGGGGGGACTGTTCTCCAGGTCTGCCAAGATGCTGGTGAGGGAGTCAATCTCAGCATCCAAACTGGAACGGCGCTCCTCCAGGGTCTTCTCTGGTCCTTTCACCTGGCGAGTACCGCACAGCACGTCAGAGCAGAGCCTCTTGATTTCTCAGGAAAACAACTGCTGCTTAGCTGTACATATCTTGAGCAATTAAGAGGGCAGAGAGGCATCCCTCCTCCACCCTGGCACATATCCAAGGTTTAAAAATAAGGATGCAGCCAGGCGCGAGTTGCTCAGGCAGAGGCGCTGTGCCGTGTGCAGCAACAGGCTTAGACACATCAATAACCATCACAGGAAGGACTCCAATAACAATGCAGTTATATATCACTGCCAAACTACAACGAGAAGCAGCAATAAGAAAAGAAGCAGTAATAAAAAAATAAATTGCATAATAATAATTATTATTATAATGAGAATAATCATAATTAATTATCCACAACCCATTTATTTTGCACATCCCGTTCTAGGCGTTGCATTCAAACGCAGGCTCAGTGTGGTTCTGTGCTTGTACCCTTTTGGAACCACGGTACTGACACGGTAATGGTAATAAACACCCTTCTGCATACAAGCCTGCGGCGTGCTCTATAGCAGCAGGTTGTCCCCCCCCCGTTCAGGGCACCTTCGCTTGTCTGTGGAAACACGGGGGCACAAACGTGACCTGCAGGTAGCTGTGGGGCAGGGGCAGGTGGCGTGCAACAGCTGACACGTGACACGTGACAGATCCAGGGCCGTGCGATTACACACACACATACCCCCACCCACCCCAGCCACGTCGTTCACGTCTGCTGCTCCGCTGACGATCATTCTGTCCGACAAACATTTGCAGCAAATTGGCTAAATTTGAAAGAGAATATCAGAGAACTTTTTTTTTTTTTTTTTTTAAAAGGAAATAGGTTTATTCCCAGGGTGATTTTAAAGTTAGTTCAAGCAGCAGGACGGGTGGTTATAAATGGAAAGTAGGAAAATAGATTCCCAACTAATAAAGCACACTTTTAATCATATGAATGGCTGCCAGAGGATCTGCCGTAAAACAACACGGAGAAGCGCTTTTTGCAAACACTCACTGCCGTGCGCAGCTGCTAAAGGCAGCCGTTCCACCCAAGAGTGTGCAAATTCTTCGCAGCTGTGTACTTTGGGATGCCGATGTGTTGTGTACAAAAGAAACAGCAAATTGGACTACTGGAACAAACTGGGAAAGACAAATTATAGACACATGTTCTCCCGACCTGCGCAGAAGTGCAGACAAGCTTGTTAATCGATAAATTCTCGATACGAATGACAGGTTAACGCTGAGCGAAGGCGAATGGGGGACCAGACGACCCACTGTGGTTAATATTACAGCTTTTAGAGCCACAGATGGGGGGGGGGGGCACGAACAGGGACTGTCAAGGAACGGTGAGCCAGAGGCACAATGGTAGCGGTTACAGCCAAAGGCCCCAAGTGCTACTGGCTACAGCCCGATTTAAACTGGGACCAGTTGACTAAAAGCTAACCTTTCAGATCAGATGTTGAGGTTTTCTCCTCACTGAATACTGTATGTGACATATGTGAATACATAAAAACACATTCGGTGAAATTTCCCAAAGCAATCCTAATGGCAACATTGACAGGCTACCGAGCCTGTAAGTGTTACTCATTTACACAATGGCACATTTTTAGCAGTTCAGGTGAAACACGTAGCCCCTGCATCTCCTGCTAATGCCGGGGCCACCGGTTCGAGGCTGAGGGACACGGCAGCAGGAGGGGATGTGGCGTTAGGAAACCTGGAGGCCTCAGTCTTAGGACTGGGCTTGAAATAGCGACACCCCCCCCCCCCCTTACCAGATGTAGGGTCGCCACTGTCAACAAAGCTGGGGGAGCAGACAGGATTGGCTCAACAGTTGGTTCAAACAGGACACAGCATTTTATTTATCAATACAGGACAATCCTGTACTGCATATGGGACAGGTAGAGCAGATTAGTGGCATGATGGCTTTGTATGCTGGAACAAAAAGAGTTTGGTCCTTGTATGTTCTGGGAGGCATCAAGGCAAGGAGGGCCACGGACTGACATAGCAGTGCCGTCTGTGAAAGGCAGCCAGCAGGCGGCTTCATTCTCATTGGTGCATTTTTAATAAAAAAAAAAAATTCAAAAAAAAAAAAACATCACTTTGTATTTTCAAAACAGGAAACCGGCAAGAAAGCAAGCCTGGATTCTCTGTGAGCTTCGAAGGGATGTTTCTTTAACCGATTAATCGTTAATTTTTTTTGCGTTGCGTCAAAGGGGCATGTTTTACAGAGGCCATAAATAAGGCCATGATCCGTGACGGAGCGGGCATGTGCGGGAGCACGCCCCAGTGTGTCTGTGTACGGGGAGAGGGCGAGCACGTGCAGTTCCAAGCGGTGACCAAGCCGAAATTTAACAGCACAACATTTAACAGACATTACCAAGGAGGGGGAGGGGGAGGGGCTCACCTGCACACTGAAGGAGGCCCCATCAGCTGGAGGGGGGGGCAGGGGAAAGTCTTCCATGGGTGGCAGTGGTAGGGGATAGTCACCTGGACGAAAAGAAAAAAATAAGTTGGGGGGGGGGGTGGGGTTTAGATCAATCTAGCGAGATATTTTCCCACCCCTCACCGCCACCGTGAGGGAGGGGGGGACAGCTCCCTACAGACCGTGCACCTGACAGGCAGGAAGGCTGTGCCTTATTTTAGAACAGAGCACAACATGCAAACGCAACAGGCAGGCAGGGTGAATACCTGGCAAACACGATACGACAGCCTCAGCTGCGCGCCTGCACGCCACGTGCAGCTGAACACGGCGACAGACAGCCCTGCGGCGCAGTGATGCGAAAGCTGCGGCGGCCAGGTCTTACAAACAAGCGCGCTGGGCAGGAAAGTGCAGGAAAATTATTTCAAATCCAACTTTTGCCCCACAATACGGCTGTATCAATCGTTTCATTGTTCGTTCCTGTGACTTATGACATGTGACCTCAACAAGGTTTCTACACATCAGGACTTGTTTTGCAGTTTTAATGACTGCAGTGGATGCGACTTATTTATGGAGGGCCCACTACGGGCTTGCATTGTATGGGCTACCAGCACAAAATGTTACAACCAGCGGCAAGCTTACATAAACTGCACCCTTTGTTCCACTATCAGTCTATTGTGTGAGAGTAGCCATGCATTTCATCTGATTAAGAATTTAACAAATTGTGTTTACCCCAGTTGATTGCTGATAGTTACAACCAGCAATGAGGCTACCAGTAAACTTGGGAAGTCCCCAGTAATCCCTAAGGATTGGGACTGCCTGTCAAGATGAAAGGGTGCTGGCAAAATTGGTTTTAGATCTGACTTCACTCACATTAGCTCAGATCTGACCATATCACTCTAAGCACCCAACCAGACACAAGCAACACAAATTAAACTTATTTATGATGTAAATAAGAAACTTACTATGTATAGACGCTGAAGGAGGTCAGAGATTTTGACTCAGTTTTTGACTTTTATCACTGACATGTAATTGAAGTCATCAACATCATTTGTCAGTCCACCAATATGTGGTCCTCAGATGGATTTTGTGCAGAGCTACTTCTATGAATCAGGCATAATCCGTGCCTATGCATGATCTCAGATAGCGAGTGTGACAAATACCATCTGAGTTGTTCTTACAGAGACCTTGTGACCCCCACTGGATCATTTTAGAGCTGCAGTACAGCCAGCTATCCATAAAAGCAGAGAATCCCTGTCCGGCTGACAAGCTGTAAGCCTCTATCCATCATAAAAAAAAAATTAAATAAAAAACATGTGTAAGCTGCACACGGAGTTAATATGGAAATGCAAATTCTGTGTAAGATGCTGTATGGAACCAACATTTATTTTAAATGAATCTATTCTCAACATGCAGGCATTGAACATCTGAGACTTGTTTTATTTAAAAGTCATGTCTTTCTTCATGATGTCAAGAGGATGTGACTTTTTGATTTCTTTCATTTCGTCAATTCCTAAAACCTTTTTCTTTTTTTCACGCCAGCTGATGACGGCGTCAAAAAATGTAAATGTACAGACCCTCTGGGTAACTGGAAAGTTTCTAGTTCCGAGGGAAGTTTTGTGTTTCTACCTGTGATTTAAGGCGTTTCCACTGAAGCACTTCCCCTCTCAGAATGACTCCGACGGCAGTCTGCTTTATGAGAATATCCTGTACAGCCTCAGTGAAACCCCTTCACAGAGATGCAGCCCCTGGCCTTGCTGGGGCACCCTGCACAGGCACAGTGACAGCGCTGTCCGTGAACGCACAACAAGGCGGGAAACATAGCCAGGTCAAGCTGGGTTGCGCAAAAAGGTAAAACGTGTTTTGGCACGGCTAGGACTAAAAAAAAAACAAACAAATAAGAACATTCAGATCCAGACGATACACGGCCCATATCTCCTGCCCTGGCCTTCGAACGTCTGCAATTGGCTTCATCCGGCCAGAAACAGGCCCCTTCGGCTCAGCATGAAAACATTCAAGATGCCTGAAAGTTCTGAGAAATACGGTTACAAAGTGTCCTTTTTATAGTGGCTGCTTTCTCAGTTCAAAGTGCCTCCTTCGCTGAAAGCCCAGCTCTTTGCACTTTTGTTGACGCTCTTGTTTCTATGGTAATCAAGATGGTCTCCATGAGCAACGGCAGCATACAACTTCCATGCCCCCTGAAGAAGAAGCCCTGATTCCGTTACGAGGCCGAAATGCAGAAACGGGGCCCTCAGGGGAGAGAAGAGCTATGGTGTTCGGCTATTCCGCCCCCCCGCCCTCCGGGATGCTTGCAGACAAAACTGAACAACGACATCGCTTTAACTCATCTCCCAGCACAGGCAAACGTCTCCTGGGTTTCCATTAAAACTAAAGGTAAAATTAGACTCTGGGACTTCAGACCTCAAGCACCTGCCTACCCTAATTTATGAAGCCATCGCAGAGACGTGTAATACGGAAGGCAAAACATCAATTACGGTTATAGGTCGAAGAGCCAAGGTTCCAAATATTTTTCGTTTGCAAAGCACACATTCAAGAAATTGTAATAATTTTAACTGCAGTCACTAAAGTTCTTGCTTTGCTAAAAGTTGCTGTGTACCTCCCGCTCCAATACTGCTTACAGCGGCCTTTCATTGGAAGCTCAGCCTAGCTGCACTTAGGGTTAGCCGCCTCCTTTACCGCACGTGTGTCTGTAATGGGCTATTTCTCTCACTTTGGACAAAAGCATCTGCTGTATGTAAATGTTAAGAATGTTGCTCCTACTGCAGAGAGCATAACAACTAAATGAAGAAAAACCACTGAGGAAGAGGAGGTGAGAAAAGTTCCCCTTTGGGGAATTAGAACTTTCTGGTCTTAACTTCCTTAAAAATGTTACACGGTGTATCAAAGAAAAAAAGGGAAAAATTAAATCTACTTCAACTGTTAGCCACAGAAGACAGGAACTACTAGAAAGGCTCATATAAACTCAAGGTCATATGTCCAGGTCATATAGCCAGTGGTCAGATGATACAAGATCTTTGATCTCGCAAACCAGCATCCCACCGGTCCTCAGCTTTGCTGTCAGCATTTGCAGTTTTGTTCCTGATAGACAATAAAACATGCATCTCTGAAAAATGTGGCTAGTCGGTCTTACGGCATCCGTTGAGGACCCCCCCCCCCCAACGTACAAATGGTGTGGCCGGACACATTTTTATAATTTATTAAAAACATTTTATGAGAAGGTCAACTAAGACCACATGGTGCCTGGTGGAATATTTACTTGCATTGTTCAGTTTCGTTCAATGAAGCCAGCATGTGACACAGCAGTTAAGGAATTAACCTGATCAGCAAGGCAATAAATTACTAACTGCTGTAAGGAAATGTGTGCTGTTCTGCTGAATAGGGCAGAGTTTCCCAATCCAGCCCCCGAGGACCCGATTGGGAGACACTGCAATAGAAAATACCGACAAACAATACCGGGGGGGGGGGATAGTGAAGATCCTAAACACCAATATTCTATTAGATTCACTTTGGTGGACAGTCAAGCTGGACGCCTGGGACTTGCATCTGGGAAACTGTAGAAAACATGAATTTCCCCGTCATCTGAGCTACTGCTCTTTGACCTGCCTGGACCAGCATGTCCCAGAAAAAGGAGCTTCCCTTGGTCTCTATGTTGACAAACGTGCTGTGGCCTTGTCTGGCTGATCTGAGTACAGGCGGGACGCAACTTGGTGCATTTCCCAGTAGAGTACGACTGGGTGGCTGCCCGCTTCTGAGATCAGTGGCCACCCCGTGCCATCCAAGCAGGTGGGTCCTTTAACAAGTGGGGTGACACCAGTTTATTAGTGCAGGTGTTATTACCCTCAAGTAGCATCTCTGTTTTGGTTGGTTTCCTTCTACAATAAATTTCAAATTACAATTTAGGTAATTGGCTGCAATTAAATCTATAATTACAATTCAAGTAATTGGCTGTAATTACAATTCAGGTAATTGGCTGAAGAGGTGAAGAGGACAGTAAAGAAGAGAGCATGGTGAAGGTTGTCCCAGAACTGACAAAAGCAGAGGAACATGACTGAATTACATATCTACAAGCAGGTTAACTCAGTTTCCAAAGCAAACAGGCCCATTCCTACATTCCTATACACATCAACACAAGACTGACTTGGGCTTTCGAGTGAACAAATTAATTCACGATTGATACAGCCGTATTGTGGGGCAAAAGTTGGATTTGCAATTATGTGCTGTAATGCTTTCGGAAAAGCAAGCAAATATATTTAACAGTAAAATAACTATATTGTAAATTTCAAGGCTTTCTGGGAGCTTACCAGAACTGACAGGGCAAATAATCACTGGAAGGAGCACCTAGGTAAATAAAGAAATGGCTTTTCCCCCCACAAGTTTCCTCCCAACAATACTAAGTTTTTGACATAAAAAAACGAGCACATACTGTAATATGCTGGAAACATTCACAGCACAACAGCCATTAAAAGCATACTGTCGAATTAGAAATAATATTCAGCATTTAAAACATTAAAAGAATTGCAAAATCATATTTTTTTTCCTGGGTTGCATAAACACATTTTTCAAAACAGTAAAAATATGACAAAAATATGAACAAATACAAAACAGGGATCTCTTAGGACTACCAAAAGCTGGACTCAGATCAATATTAGTCATTCGGGGTAATTTCTACTTTAAAGCAGAATTTAAATAATTTGGCACAATAATTTATAATATTCCTTCTCAATTCAAAACACTTTAAGGTTTTGCACATCTCTACAGGATGTATGGGTTTATAGGGAACTGCGTGCCCTATATTTTTCCATTTCTTTTATAAGATTGCAGTGATCCTTGGGAGTAAACAGTACACGGCAGAGAAGGAGGGTAAAAGTCAAAGCGATGACTGAAAAGCCGAACGTTTCATAAGCGTACCTCCCCGGTCAGAGTGTGACCGAGCCAGCGCTCCGGCTGACCACCGGAGGACGTGCGGCTTCTCACTGAGCGCAATAAACAAACGTGACGGTGTGTGTGACCGAGCGGGGGCGGGGTGAGCGGGTAAATACGCGCTACGCCGCTACCTTACGCCCTTGAAACCCGCAGCGCACTTTCCTTCAAGAGCAGCGCGCTTTACGCATAAGTTTACGCGTGACTTGTTTCCCAAAATGTGTTCGCGAAACTCCTTCATTATCCACTGATTACATGCCAGGAAAAGGGTAAAAGAGACACCGATTGTTTTTTTCTACAAATGTTTCTTTTATATACATGAAGATTTAGAAACTGCATGAAAAACGGAGATAGCGTTTAAGGAATGTCATTCCGCGCTTTTAAAATACTCTTATTATTCTCACATAATTACAAAGTTTTTCCCTCATCTTCCGGGTGAAGCTATGGTTTACAAAGTCCTTTCTTCTTTAATTAAGAAAGAAATACGACGGTGACATATTATTTCGGTTGCCGTGAAAACCAGCTGATAGGTCTGTAGGCTCTGCAGACAGGACATTAGAACGCGCAAAAGCGGCCCGGCACAGCTTCTGCGGTCTCAGCTTCGTTCTTGTGGGACAGGAAACAGAGTTGGAGATGAGAGGGTAAAAAACGCATTATGTAACTGCAGAGGGCTATGGGCCATTTTGGCACAGCGACCACAGCACAGATCTGGCCTTCAGCTTTCTTTGTCTTATCACCTGTGAACCTTTAAAAGTATATTTTAAATGGTTATTCTTTTTGGGGAGGGGGAGTTTCGCTGATATTAGATTCAGAGGAGGATTAAACATATACCGGTTCCCAAACATCCTATCCAAAAAAAAAAAACTTCAAACACTTGTCCTGGAGCAACTGGGGTTAAGGCCCCATTCTGGCAGCCATGGGATTTGAACCAGCGACCTACCAAACAGGGCACAGAGCCTGAGCCCGGACAGCCACACACCGCTCCCCATGAGAGAGAAAACAGTAGAGGGATTAGAGTTAAACCTGGACGAGCTGATAACACCCAGCTTTTTGATTCATAATTCGAACCCAAGCGTGTTTGCTTTATGACGTAACATTTTATAAATAGGCCAAATAATATAAGAATGTACTGTTACTTCTACATAGGACGAGAGCATGACTGGTCAAACTAATAAATAGCGAAGACATGTCACCCCCAGTCAGGGCCAGCCCGCCCTATAGGCGATATAGTGGATCCACTTCATTAGGGGGCGCACAAGAGTGACCAGTTACTAGTTACAGAGTTACTAGTTTTTCTACTCAATACAAATAAAGCATTCCTTCTCAATTCAAATCACTTTAAGGTATTGAACATTATCAGTTCACATTCTAGTGGATGCAAGGGTTTATAGGAAATAGTACATCTCCATGGTTTTCTTTGAAACACATTGTTCCACTTAAATGTTTTTAACTTTAACTGAAAAAATATAGCATTCTGCTGCTCTTGGGGGGGGGGGGGGTGCTCCCAGTAACAAGTCATGGGAAAGACAATGAGCATCCAGTTTTCAGCCTCTCAGATCACATTCTGGGTGACAGCGACTGCACATCCACCAAGCGACTACCGCACTCGACCACGTGTGCTTATAAGACACAGCTTCTACACGCAGGACAATCTTACATGACTACACTACATTACATGAAGCCATTCCTTGACCGACGACAGCAATATGGGGAAAAAGATCTTCACGTGATTTAGATGAAGACCAAAAAGTTGGAAGTTATGAAATCGCATTCGCAATTCATAGACGCAATAGAATTATAAATTGATGTGCATGAAAAATACCCGTCTGCTTTATCAAGCTGACTGCCAACGTCGCTCACTCTCATTACCAGTGTAATGTATATTTGGGATGGACAGTTCATTGGAATTATAAGTAGTTCACATTTGGACTTGTCTGCAGAATATATATTAAAACAGATCCTTCGATATGTGATATTGAATTGAATTCAGCATTGTAAAACTCCATCAACCAATTGCATGAAATGTTACTATTGCCAACAACAAACAGTACAGAGATCACTGCTACCTTATTTTTTATATGAAAGCTGAATTAGGTTGGCTGCTTTTATTGTATTGCTATTTAATTTAACTCATAGTTTATATGTAAACATTTTTACGGGATGCATCTTGTGAATCTATATACAAAACTGTAAGAAAGTCTTCCTTTTCCAGAGCTGGTCTTTGGTTTATTTACAGCACAGCAGAAAAATAAAGCATCAAAGTTTCCCCTGGCAGGTCAGTCTGGAGCCCCTGGGGGGGTAAAGGGCAGCATGTACCCTGGCCAGGCTCAGTACGTGAGCACTGACCAATCAGACGACTGTATGGCAGGACCCTTCATTCATTCAAGCATTTGCTTTCACTATCTGCAGCTTTGGAGAGACAAAACGCAAGTTTTGCTCCTCTGGCTGCATCACCAGGCCATGAGCCCCCCCATCTCAGAACATCTTAAATACTACGACAAGTCATCAAAGGGGCCGTATGTATCCGACCCCCAACAAACACCAGTACATCACCGTAAGTTACAGATTCTCAAAATATGGCACGATGTAAAATTCAGTAACATACACAGACTTAGGCACATCAGAGGTTTAATACCCAGCAGTAGGGTAATGTATAGATTAAAGGGTTATCTAGTCATGTAAAGCTTATTGGGGGGGTAGAGATCTTCTGCTTATTTAGTTTCAGAGACAAAAAGGGTGTGTTTCGTCTCCACGGCTGTCTGCAGGCTGACCCTGTTTTAAGATTTAATTTGGACCGTGACACACATCCTCCAGCGCTGACTCTGGCTTTTAATAACGCTCGGTGCCGTAACTCTCCGGTAAACTGTGCCATATGCCTCCATCAAACTGCGATTTGGCACACTTTCCCCCTCCGCGCTGCGCGGGCCGGGGGAGACGGGCAGGCTGGCTGCGTACCGGATGCATGCGCGTTATTCTCGACCGGGAGCCAAGTACTTTTACCTCATTTGGGAGTATCGACGTACATATAGCTAATGCTTGGATATAGAAAACAGCTCAAAAGTAGTTTGAGGTACTCATTCAATTAAGCTTTCAAAGAAGAGTCAGAGAGGTCAGTTAGGGGGGGCGTCAGTGTGTCTTTTCTGCTTTTTACTTAATGTACATGTACATTTACGTATTTAGCAAATGATTTTATCAAAAGCGGCATAGAACTGCGAATGCGGGGTCAGCCAGTTCCTGAAGCGCCCAGGGTTAAGGGCCTTGCTCAAGAGCCCAACAGTGAAATCACTCTGTTGACCACAGGATTTGAACCAGCGACCTTCCGATCACAAGTCCTAACCCACGGGGCCATTTTTCTTTTTAACTTGTTGCACACCACAGCTCATGAATGCTTCCTGTTCAAGGTTTACATCTCGAGATTGTATTTATCTACGGCCTGGTCTCCAGGTCAACACCGGTTAGAGTTCAGCCAAGGTCAACGGGTCTCGACCTGCGTCAGGCAACCGGATAGGCTACCCTTCCATGGTTGAGGCACACGGTGAAAATGTAGGCAATGCCAAGAGAGCTTAAGTGTAAATGTCATGCAAAATGCAGAGTGATGATCCGGGGGGGGGTTCAGAGGGGGCAGATGAATATCAAGTTATGAGGAAAAGGGCCGATGTTGCAATAGTACTTCAGGGAAGAACATTTTCCAAACATCTGCCTCTTGTGAAGTAGATCAAAGTTGCACAAGGAAACGAGATGAAACTGGAATATGATGATGTCCAAGGTGGTAATTAGGGTTCCTCACAAAGGCTTCACGCGGTCCAAGTCATTGTCCACGAGCACAATGCATCACGCCACCGTCAAACCATCCCACGTGGTCTTATTCTTTCTAACGTATCAAATTTTCCGATACCAAATTGCTGTACTCCTTTAGAATGGTAAAAATTTGGCAGAATTTTTCAGCGGCCCAGCCATGTCTTTGTGTGGCCCTGCTCACCCAAACAACCAAAACAACCCAAAAATTTCCACAAGCCCCCTTCCTTCTTTGTGGAAAAGACCAAGATGAACCCTCTGGTACCATGGACCCACATTTACCTGTTTGCCAATCCAGACATCAGAAATGTAATGTTTACAACACGTGATTAATGACTGTTGTCTGCAAAGAGCGAAACAGACATCGAGAGGGGAGTCTGAGAAGGTCTCTATAAGTGGGTAGGAATGACCTCCTTTCATAATACCTCCAGAAACACGGTCCAGTTATCAGCTCAGATTAGATTCCGGTGTAATTCAGACCATAACCAAAGCAGTGTATTCGCCAGCATCAGCACCCGTGCCTCACCGAGCGATAAGCAGCCCGGCCACCGCACGATTCCTGGAACGGCCTTGTTTGGGCGAATGCTCCCAGCATACGAAACCCGACGTGTGTGTGGCGTGCACCAGAAACCAAAAGGACACCTTTGCAGGAGAAGCAGACGCGAAACTGTAACCACCAGAGTTTTGCTTCCTCAATGTCACATGGGAACCATTAGTGATAAAGGTGAGAAGAACCTAGCAGAGAAAATGCTTGCAAAAAAAAAAAAAGATGGAAAATCAAAAATAATGTTTACCAGTTTTAGAAAGTAATATTTGGCCTAGCCAGTAACTGCTTTATGCAAAGCAGCTTTTCACACGCACTTTCCGCACCATTCACCCGCTCTGCACATTTGAGTTTCCACACACACTCACTTCCCAAACACTTGGACCCCCTCCCCCTCCCCCACCATGCTTTCCACGGCCCTGCATTTTCCATACGCTTTATATGCTTTTATGTGCGATTTACAGCATCCACACATGACCAATAGTACCCTCAAATATCAAAGTGGCCTCTTATACAGTTAGGCCATAATCCTCTTTCTGACAAACAGAGGAGAGAATTACATGATTGATCGCACAGCTGTGCTGTGCTGGATTAAACAGCACAAACTACATCTTTTGGGGTATTGTGGAACGGAAGGGATCGACAGAACTTAAAAACAAAGAACAGAAACTTTGGACATCTAAGGAGAACTAATCGTAACCTTTCCATCACCAGAACAGGTGGTTAACATCCAATGAGAACACCTCACCAAAAGGTGCACAGGTCCTTACTGCCCTTAAATAGGGAATTTAAAAAACAGCTCATCCTCGCGATGCAATGATGTGGCTCCGCCCACTTTTACCAAAACGCAGCCAGAGCCAAGCTAATTTCAGAACAGTGTCCGGAGCGTGGCCTAAGGCCACCTCTCCATGCTGAGGCTCTGCTAGAGCACCCTCCAGCCACAGAGATGGCCCACGGGTGCCACCATTAAGGCTTACATCGTCTTCCTGAAAAGAGAGATGCTCGACACAACGGGGCAGATTTTACTAGATAGCCCAAGGGGGCGGAACAGGGGAGCGGTGGTGCAGGTTTCTAAAAAGCAGCCCAGCTTTGAGCAGCAGGTGTTTATAATTAAGTATAGAATGTTCCAGATCCCTTCACCTAATTTGAAGTAGTTCATTGCATAGTTAACAGGATTTTCAATATGCTATAAATATACATGCGTGCTGACCACATTTTTCACATTTAAAATAGAAACAACTTATACTCGGCGTGCGTGTGTGGAATAAAGTAGTGTGACTCTCTTCATGCCCATGGATACATATGGTAGAAATATCAGGAGATATACAGGCATTTCCTGTGGCAGCATATGAGAAGTTGGAGGCCCTAATACAATGGCGATGCACAGCAGGATCACACACAGGAAGTGAGGAGAGGCAGAAACAGTGCAGGGGTGTAGAGGACGGCCCTCTGTGTTTTAAAAAGGGGACACATGGGACGGTGTGACCGCCACCACCTCCGCCATCGCGGGGACATGATTACAGCTGTGCACTGGGCGGTACTCCTGGGGGGGCGGTGTATAGCCACAGGTCCCTTGGGGTGTAACTGCTCAAACGATGCATGTTCTCTGCAGCGAAGGGGGAGGGGGGAAATTCCTCCACATTTGCACCTCCTTTCATAACAGTTTCCGATGTTATTCAACTACTCGGCTCCCTGGGGAGCTCAGACGCTTCTGCCAGAGGTATATGTGGTATTCTGTGCAGCCATCTGTTCTACAAAATAACATTACCTACAGAAATATTTTTTTTAAAAACACATTAACCCTTTGACACCTGATCACCCTCCACCGAGGCCTGCTACAGGCCTTCATCCCCAGGTTTTCCTGCAGGAGTGACCCAGGCCTAGCTAAGGAACAGCCCTCCTTGTGTAGGTCACTACCCACTGTTATACCGGCTAAACCAATCAAAGGTTACAGCACACGCCACGCCGCCAAATCAGCAGGCAGTCTCGTCGTGTCTGGCTGTCAATACACCCTGAGAAATCCCATAGCTGATCCCCCCTTTAATTGTATTTTCACTTTGATATCTTTCTGTTATGTTAATCGCAATCAGTACAAAAGCTGTCTGGCTGTCTCCCCAGTCGGCCTAATGCAATATTACTGTCAAACGTTATGAAGGATAAAAGTCAAGCTTCGTCGACTTATGAGGCCAGAGGTTAGAATCCAATACAAATCCAAGTTAAAGGCAGGGAAAGAGGCAATGGTGATACCATTACGGCCACTGTAGTCTTAAAGCACATGGACCGATGGCCTGATGGGCCCAGCAGAAATTCCACAAGGTTCATGCTGGTGGGCCCTTGATTCTTCAGCACTTCACTTAAACCGATGGAGTAAAATACGGCTTTTGGGTGAAATAAATATCACCCAAGCAGCAAAGCTCAGTGTACATGAACTGAGGAGCAACACAAACCTTCCACAGGGATTACGTGCTTTGCGGATTTTGCCCTACATCACACACCTACACAGTGACAGAGTCTGGGTGCCCCAGTCCTCCAGGGATTCTGCCTCGTCTGGATCTTTTTCTGACACAGTTATTTACTTGTTTAATTAAACTACATTGGATTTCCTGTCTGGCCTTTTTTATCCAAAGTAAATGGGAGAATATTACCATCTATCCAGGTAGGCATTTCCCTGGGAGAACACAGGTTAAGTAGTTTGGGTGATGGCAGTAGAGTAGGGACCTCCTGGAATAGATTTCCTTAAGCTTAAAAGTCAACTTCAACGCTAGGCGCTGAGAATGTTCCAGTGAGGGTCTCGAAAACCCACCCTCCGCACCCACAGCTCCCCCCCCCCCCACGCATCCAATGGCCCAAACCACACACAGGTGGTCTTATAAACAACTCATAATATGATACTTTCTCTGTGACCTTTTTCTTTAGTGCTGCATATTTGCCAATAAAAATCACCTGGAAATATACCATAGTTTATTACGGAAAACTGAGCTATAAATACATTTTAATGGCTGAAATACAACTTGTACTTATGCTGTCTGCACAAAACACAGCAATGTCAAGTGAGAAGAGCATGTAGCGTGCATCTCTGCCATATGCTGATCAGGTTCAGCAGAAAAACACAAACGATTAACTCTTTTCCTCACACTGGGTGCTCTCTCCAGATTTTTGTCAGAAGTTAGAGATATTGATTGAGGACAGAAAACTGATTTTGGATTCCTAAGTCAACAGTTCTTGCTACAACTGCCGAAAGTTGAATCCAAGTTCATCTCATTTAAGGCGTTCAAAAGCATCTACTTTGGATTTAATGACCATAAACTATTTGTATAACAATTTCTGTCAAGGGCTAAACACAATAACCTTGTCCAATGACAGATAACTGCTATCATCTCTCGTGATTTAAGAGCAGCTGTTGCCACATTTATGCGAGCACCGTAATCATAATGGCACTTACAATGTCAAAATGACGGCCTTCCCGCGGACGCGGGCCGACGGGGCCCCCTGCCAGGTTCCTGGCGGTTCTGTTAATCAGGGGGGTTGGGGGGGGGGGGCACGGGGAGCACAGCTGGAAGTCGGCCCCATCCGCTGGGTTGGAGACGAAGACGAGCAGATGCGTTACCCGGCGCCACTCAACCGCCGCACCTCTGGAATACCGCGCGCTTCCTGCTGCAGAGCGGGGGGCAGGGCCGGTGGGGGCGATGCTTCACGGGCCTCATGATCCGCCGTGGCGATCTGTGTGCGTGTGTGTGTGTGTGTGCGCGCGCCAGCGAGCAACGGCAGCAGATAAAGGATCCCATTGTGTTTGGCCTTCAGAGGTCAGAAAAGGTAAAGCTGAACATGTCTTTGCTGGAGAGTAGCGTGAAATGCAACCGCGAAACAATGCGGGTGCTGGCTGGGAAGTGGAAACAATCCAGAAGTGCGCGCGTGTGTGCGTGTGTGTGTGTGTGTGTGTGTGTGTGTGTGTGTGTTCTGGCCACGCTGGAGGGAACCACCTGTTCCCCCTCCCACAGCCTTAACTCAGAACACCAGTGTCATCTGAAATCCAGTCACTTGTGGCGAATCCAGCGTCAGCTTGTCCCTGGAGACTTCGGCCCGGAGCGTGGGCCTCCTGAGTTCATAATCTCCAGGAATGTGCCGCAACCTGTGGCACCGTGCACCAGAGATGCCTGGGATGCCACACACCAGGGGGCGCCGTTCTGCGGCCGCGTCCGGCGGAGATGACTGCAGCGCACGGCTGCAGAGACACTCATCCAAAGCCTGCAGAGCTCCATGTAGCTTCTGAAGTGGGCTTTCAGTATATGAAAAGTGCTGGAGGCACTCTTAAGAAAGCTACTTCACTTTCAAGAGGCTAATCACGTTACTATAGCAATCCTGAACAATAATACCGTGGAAGCTGACTGGTAACAGATGTTCATGTGACCCCATGTGGACGAGAATGCACTCAGCATTACACAACACCGCTCCCAACATGCATTCGACATTCAGGCTGAACACAAGTCCCCTGGATAACGGGCCACACTACTGTATGTATAACCTACTCTTAGTTTTGTAAATTTATACTGAGAAGAAAGGCACCAATCAGTGCTCTTCTTTCTCCACTAATCTTTCATAAGAGTGATGGAGACGGGGCAAGACTATATTCTTAATGAGCCACCTTAACAATAAAGTAATAAGCGAACAAGAAACAGAAAATGAAAACTGGATTAAAGATATTTATAATCAAAGTAATTCAGGGCTACAGCGATGTTTCCCTTGGACAGCTGAATGGCCTTTCTAAGCTTTGCACTGGACGAAACTACATTCAGGCTAAGTGCAAAAAAAAGAAAGTAACTGAAAATTAATCAATTCAAACAGCTTTCATAAAAACATCTATTACCACTGATTTTGAATTTGCAAGTCCTTAAATTCTGTGACCCAAGAGCCATAGTAATTGTACTTGGTTATCAGTTCACTCAGAATCTTCTGCAGATGCAGGACGCTTCGGTCAAGGTGAGGAGGAAGTTGTACTGTTTATGGACAACATAACACTGCCTGCATCCAAAACACCCACTGTGCAGCAAGTAGGCATGCAGCAATGCATTAAAAACTCAGCATTCCCTGAAGAACAGACTCTATACTTGGGCCAAAATTCAGATATTCAGATTCGGAATAAGATGACTAGATGTATTTTGTGAATCGCTGATTGGATGAGGAGGGGTTATGAGAAGCCTGAGTAATGGACTGAAGAAAAATCTTGGAAGTCAGTTCAAGATCAAAAATTATCTATTTAATTCAATTAGCAATTCTCACACACTGTGGGCGGTTCAGAGACGCCAATTACCTGAACTGCAGGAAAGACCCAGAGCGCACTAGGATACTAAGAGACCACGCAGACTCCACATAGACTGGAGGTGTGAGGCTCCTCTGTGACAGACTGGCATCCCATTCAGGGTGACTCCCTGCCTTGTGCGCTCTGCTGACTGGGATAGGTTCCAGACCCGCTGGGATGCTGAACTGAATAAGCATTTCTAAGTTGGATGGCTGGACTAAAGCAATTCCAAAAGCAGCAGAAAACTGTTCCTTTTCCAGCTCCAGCAAAAAGCTGATTGACTGTCCAAGCCTCCATCCTCAGACTTAGCTTATCCCGGGAAGGGAAGCAACCAGGCCTGGAGCTTATAGTACTGGCAGCACAGGGCACAACGCTGGGCTGCACCTTGCAAGGAATGCTAGTTCATCGCAGGGCACATACACACACACACTCACATACAGTCTGCCCTCCGAATGCGATTCAACCAACCGCAGATCGGAATTACAGAAAGAAAGAAAGAAAGAAAGAAAGGTGAGACTGCAGCAATTTCCAAAAATCAAAGATGGAATTTACTGTGCATCAAGCATAATGCTATATTCACATGAATGAACTTTAGGATGTTGGTGAGAGTTAAAAGTGTGCGTGAGTGAGTGAGCGAGAGAGCGAGAGAACGAGTATGTCTGAATGTTTATTTAAGTTTAGTTAACGATTCACATCGTATTTACATTATATTAGGTATTACATTATATTAGTAGGTAATCTGCAGATGATTTAAAGTATACGGGAGGGCGTGTGTAGGTTATATGCAAATACTATGCCATTTTATTTAAGTATCTTAGGCATCCGTGGATTGTGCGATCCACAGGGGGTCCCGGTGCCAATCCCCCATGACAATGACCCCAACTGCATGTCTTTGGGCTAGAGAAAGAGGGGACCTGCACACTCCTCACACACGGAAAGTGGAATTTAAGGCCTCAAACCTAGAAATGTCAGGCAACAGTGTTACCCACTGAGCCACAGTGCAGACCTTGATTAATTTAGATTATTTTTCTTAATTCATGTGCAATGATTACTAATTAGACAATGGATTAGGTGGACATTTTACCAGCAGGTGGCACAGCAGCGTGACAGAGACTATGAAAAACAGCTCAGAAACATCACAGGCCAATAATTGTGTTTGTTGCTAGGTGTTCATGCATAAAAATAATAGTTTCCCTGAAATTCACCCCGTTGGGGAAAAGGCCCTGACACTCTGCCCTTCTAGTTAAAATTAAATTGTGCACAAACCCACACAGCTACTGAATGAACACTAATAACTCTTTCAGCATCAGCAGCTAGCAAGTAAACTTGAGCAAAACATTAACTAACTACCAAAGTTGGATAAAAGTCTTGCTTCCAAGAGCAGTGAAACTAGGTATTTCTATTAGAATTATTAGTGTTAAGTTTTGTAGCACAGTTTCACATTGTTTTAATTCAGGTCACTGATGATTAAACTAGCAAACCTGCAGAGAATTTGTCACGTTTCCATGGATGTTAACATGAGATTCCACCGAGCTGATACCCAGCGTAACATGGAACGGGAAAAGTATCCCTCTGAGAATCGGAGGCACACAAGCCTTCGCAAAAATCCTATTTTCAGCACAGAAGTAACACACCAGGTGCCATTTCCACTGTGTGCAGCAGGACCAGCCGGCCGGCCAGGGTGCTGCCATAGTGACATCACGAAGGGCACCACTGCATGAACCCCATCTCATGGCCTGGAGCCACTGGCAGGATCCCTCGCCAGTGTCGCCTGCACTGCAAACCACGTGCGGCCCGCTCCAAAACCGCAGCTCAGTCCCAATATTTGTTCTTTTTATTGACACGACTCTGTTGTTTTTAAGTATATAAATAGACGGAAAAAGATAGCAGCACTGCTGTTCTCTGTGTATTTGGCTTGCCGTCCTTTTGCCCCAGTCAATGGAGAATTCCTGATCGTCTTTTTGCAAAGAATGAGGTTATCGTGTATCTGGCTCAGCACTCACCTCTGAGTGACTGAATGGTAAGGTGCGTCTATCAGAAGGGCTGCAGTTTCAGTTCTTACTCACTGATTAATTAACACCTGACACTGGAATTAATAGAACTTACAACTAAATTTCAATAAAAAATTAAGAGGAAAACAACTGAATTCAATTTATTAAATATAGCGCCTTTCACAATATACACTTATACAGAAGAAAAAAAGCAGGCGGTCATATTTAGATTGCATCTTCAGAGCCCCAGATCAAACCTACCTTCCGACTGCGCAGACTCACTCAGCTGCTTGTAGGGGTTAAACTTCGGCTTGGGGGCGACCACCGGGGCAAACTTCTTGGGCACCTGCTGCTGGGAGACAGAGATGCTAGGCATCCCGAAGCCCGGGGTGGTTTCCATCCGTGCGGTCACATGACCGAATTGGCCGCCATCGCCGTCCTGTGAGCTCCACATGGTTTCTGCAACACAGCAAGAGGGAAACACTGACTACCAGCTCCGTGGGGTAAAACACACACACACATAAATATAACGGGGTAAAATGTGCCCAGCTTTTATTAAGCACTTATTCTTGTCAAGTGAGTCACAGTCCTGTGATCAATTTTATCCCTGGACATGGGAAGCAAGAACAAACAGAAGTAAGGCAACAGAATTATCCCTGTTGTAGGCCATGGGTAAGAGGCTGTTTAAGCCAGGACAGAATGATCCACCAACAGCACAGCGACCATGTGATTAGCACAGTCAGATGTGTTTGCTGAAACGACAATCTACATTACGGTTTCCATAGCGGTCTGTGTAACAGAAACACTTCCACCAAGCCACATGACACAGTCAATATAAAGCAAAAAACCACAGCACCTTGCTGTATTTCTGTGACTGGGCCACATGCCCTTGAACGAGCCCCTCAGAGTAAGTGGACTCCGAAATGCACTAAGTGACAAGCTGTCTGAATGCGCCGGTGGAAGCGAGACATGTCTCACTTAGAAAAGTTAAATGATTGAATCTCCTGCAAAGAGCTGACTCTCTGAAAGAATTACAGCCGCCTTTCCAGACACCGGCACAGATAAACCTTCACAACCATTACCACCCCCGCTGTATGCGGCCCATTTAAAGAAGATGCACATGTACTGAGAAAACCCCTGACATAACAATAACCATCAAGCAGCTTGTCGAAATCCTGGCGAAAAGCAATGGAGAAATGTGAATATATTTACAGTATATGCATCACCGGGATCTGACGGGTCAGACCAGATCGCCATCTTGGCCACTGATTGCCTTACAGAACAGAAATGATAGAATCCAAATTTACCTCTGGAAAGGATTCCTTACTACACGTTTAATTAAAATTAAGTATTTCCCAGCATAACACGAGCAAACTAAACAATGGTCTTAATGGACAAAAACAAAGCCTATGTCCTCTACTCATCTCCAGCTGTTAAGTCTGTAAAAGTACAAGCTTGGTGTTGTTTAAAATTCCTATAAATAGCTTGCTAAATGTTAAAGAGGGCAATTTCTGGACCGTGTGTAAGGTAAGGAGCAGTTCTAAGTTCTAAGATAACCCCATAAATCACATCTAGAAATATTGTATTTGTCACCTTGATTTTTTTAAGCATTCTGGCTGACTGGACAGAATAGGTATAACGCAACAGCGCTCCTTAAACTCCCCCCTTTGCCACATTAAGCTCTGTTCTGCAAATCTCTGAGACATCCTGATGTCAGGCCAGTGATCGATGTTGGCGCTAATCTTCCCTAGAATCCATCCGTGGCACCAGGCCAACACGAATGACCTTCTGTGAACCCGTAAAGTGACACGCCAGCCAGCCCCCGGCTAGGAGAGAGGGGCTGTACACTATCCATGGCAGGACTGTGGCTCAAAGCAACGTTTTAGGAGTCTCCAGGAAGCTTAACAGAGAACACAAGCTTTGCAAATGACAGTCACTAAAAACTCCCTGGATTTGTCCACTAGGAACCAATACAGGAACCAAATGGAAATCAACCAGCCTTGCCTCAAGCTTAAAGTAGTTTAGTAGACTTAAGTTTTGTAGCCCCATAAGTCAAACTGAAAGATGCCACTTTCAATCTGGAAAAATTCAGGATGCCTCCACACCCATCTCCACCCCTGTGACGTTAAAATTTGGGGATTACGAAATGTGTACGAAAATACGGAACACATCACGTCCCATATTAGTCCAATATGGGACATGACATTTTTCTTCTCAATACAGGATGATCCCATAATATATGGGACAGGTGGTAACTCGATGCATGTTTTATAATGGTGCTGGTAACAAAGTTCTCCGTACTGGAGCACGAGCACGATTTTTCCCTTTGCTCGAGATGAAAAGATCAGAGGAAAAGCACGCGGGGATTTGAGCGGGGCTCTTTAACAGCCTCGACGGCGCGACATCCGCTCTCCGTGCCGCAGCGGGATCGAGATGTGGAGAAAAACAGCTCCCGCCGTCTGACACGCTTTCCCGAAACCAGGCCCTGCGCCGTTCACTTAATCCCTATTATTCAGCCGTCAATTGGGGTCATGTCACAGACTCGCCCCCATTACAGCGACGGGCCAGCAGACCAGTGCGGGCGCCCAAAGCCCTGCAGACGGGGGCCCACACGCTGATCTTTCAACTCGGGCGGTGCAAACTGTTCTCTTCTTCCATTTCAGAGAGACAACAAATAAATTTAGGAAGGAAGACGATCCACCCAGAGCAACAAGATCTTCGCCTACGAGAAAGCGCAACACAAACTCGGAGCATAAAGATAGCTGCACTAGATGTTCCAAGGTGTTATTACTGGAAGACACACTTCTGTCCACAATGATTCAGTGCTACTTTCAGCATAACCGGTTTACAAAAATGTATATGCTTTTACAAAGTCGCTGCTGCAGTTAAATAAAGTGAAATTGTTCTAGCTACTGATTAGAAGTGAAAAAGGTGCAACATTTTGCTTGCAGAATCGCAAAATTATGAAAATCATAAACATATTAGCTCCAACCGGCGCATTTCAAATGCACAAACACACCATTAGCCGACCATTAATGGATGGAGGCGTCCCAGAGTCGGAGACCATATCCGTTCTGAGATCTTTCTATGACAGGCTAATTCAGTCAGCCGTTATCAGATTACCTCGGCTTTCCAAGAAACCTGCGAAAAACAGGCCAGGCAGTTGGGAACATTACATTCCTGCTGCTGAAGTGAGGTGAGGTAGGCCCAGGCGGGGCAGCCCTGAAACTCCGCCAGGCTCGGATCAAACTTCAGGGGCCACGGGGGCGACTCCAGGCAGACACCTCTCCTAATATGGAGGCCCTGTACTGAAGGGCCGCTCACGACAAAGTGACAAACTGAGGAATCTAGGTTTCGAAAGGACGGAGAGGACCAGGAGTCCCTTACGTGGGGGGTTGGGGTAGGGTGCAGGATGTAGTATCTGCTGAGCTGGTTAGCAATATGATGCTTCCCTCACCATCCATAACCTCCTTTAACCCCCATAACCGCAAACCCAATAAAATTACCCAGAATTACCTACAAGAACAACAACAGTGCCTCAAATCACAACACGCCGATTTTCCAAACAGAAATGATTAAAATCTTACTTAAAAAAAGAAAAAAAAAAGAAAAAACAAACGTGGATAATTGAGTGCAAGGTGCTTGATCTGGCGATGGCTTTCTGGCACTGAAATTCTTGCTATTAATGATTTGTGCTTTTAATAGAAACTATGTGCTCTTCATTCTGTGGGATGGGACCTACGCAGAGGAGTGTGTGACATATAAACAGTACGCGCACATTTAATGTGCTGTAGAACAGAAGAGTGAGAAAAGATATATATGTACACACACACACACACACAAACTTCATGCATATTCTACGTAGTACCTGCTCCCCTCCCCGTTACAGGAGGGAGGTGCAGGGGAAGGTCCAATGTAATGTTATAGGACAAACCAGCTCCGCTCATCCTGACAGGGCATTATGGGAAGGTATGCCAACCCCGCTGGCCGCATGTCCGACACTCAGATTCCCGCACAAGCAAAGGGCCCTGGGCAAGGGCAGCCACCTGCATCTAATTCAGGCCCCTGGATGGCACCCATGTTTACCAGAAGCTCTGATTACTTAAGTCATTCAAAAACATTAAAAAAAAAAAAAATACTGGAAATGTAAACCCCATAAAATATGAGCGAGATTACATTCAAATGTGCTCAGCCATGAAAAATATATAGAGCACTGTTCAACAGAACCAATTTGTGAAGGACAGGGCAAGAAGCATTGCAAAAAGGGCTTAATTTTATTTATTGTATATTTTTTGATTGCAGAGACATCCTTTTCACTTCCTTCCTGCCTGTGAGTCTAATGAAGGAAATTGAGCCAGTCGTTTTGAAAAGCTGCCAAATCATTTAGTCACCTGGATTTATCCTGGAATATTTTTACAGTCTTTACCAGATGTACTTCAAACTGTTTCTAATCATATTATTATAAAAAGCAGCCAATCTGGCATTCGGTTACTAAATCAAGGTGAACATATTTAATGAATAAAACCACCATTTTAAAAAGGTGGCCATTTAAAATATCCCTCACCAGCTAAAGGGAAGGCTTTTCAACTGTCCTCTTGCACCGATAACTAAATGATCGCCTTGAGGCCAAAAAGGGTTTTAACAAGAGTAAAGGTCCTAATCGACAACGTCATGACGACCAAGAGAACAGGCGGGGTCAGCAGCTTGCTGTTGCTATGCCAACCACCCGCAGGGTTTGAACGTGGCACCAAACAGGATCTATCAGCATTTGTATCGACGGGTATCTGATATGAAGAATTATGAAAACTTACAGCCTTACCGCTGAAGTGACCCTGTTAGACTGCCCCCTATTGGAAGGCAGAGGGAACAGGCAGCGTAGCAGCTGCATGTTATTTAGGCTGTTTTATCCATAGGGCTAAAACGTACACAAAAAAAAAAGGTCACCTCCCGGAACCTCATCTAAAGTCATTTTGATGGTGAATCCGGTCTGTAGGTCTGTTGACAGATAGACCACACACAGCCACACAAACATGCAAGCTTTGTTCCTGGCCAACAACATCAGCCCAGCCTCTGAGTCGGTACAGGGCATCTAGGTTCAATCAAAAATGTTCAACTGAAGAGGCAAATTCATCTCCCAGCAACCAGGCTAAATGGCGTCTCTTGGCATTAACCATTTCCTGCTTACCCACTGCTTATCGTCCTGACGTCCATCGTTAAGTAATAGGCAATGGGCGAAACGAGCATAGATCAAAGGAAGGAAAGATTGGGTACAAAACGCGGGGCAATTGCGGACGTCAGCGAGTTTGCATGCGGCTGCCTGTGTTGCCGCGGTGCCGATATCCAAATAGGTGAGGCACGATTACATGCGACTGCGGCCACTTAAATGGTGCGGGGCATCTTTGATTCACGGGTCAGAGGCCTGTAAACGCATTGATTTGCCAGCGATGGACAAAGGCTGCAGATAAACAGTGGTGAGCACTATCACACCTAAGGGTGCAGCAGGTGGGGAGGGCATACAGCTTGCAGATTTCAAATGTGAACACAGACACTTCTTAATTACCAAAATTTTTATCAAACATGACATCACCTTGCACTACAAAACAATGCACTGAATCTGTCTGGTCCAACATCCATATCTAATGTATTTCACTTTTACAGTACAACTGCCTTTTACTTCTGTTAAATCGCCTCCTCTTCCGGTCATCTCTACAAAGAGGCCAACCGCAGCAGTGTAGCCTTTTTCTGCTGCAATAAAATCATATTGGGTTGCCATTAATTAAAGTCTGGCTATTTTGGGAAATTGGTGAGTGAATTACATTGTCCGCCATATTTACCTTTCAAATTATGTGATTTTTTTTATTATTATTATTATTATTATTATTATTTCACCAGAGAAAGCAGCCTGAAAGTTGGGACTTTTCCCACAGGGACACATCAGAAGGGGGCATCAGGTAAGCACTAACGTTTAAAGTCTTCCAAAACAATAAACGCATTCAGGTGTTGACGGATGGAAACTATTAAATGGGCCTCAGGTAGTAGCAATAATCACGCCTCCATCTCAGTATCAATGATCACACATAAATCCTATGCAAATGAAGCTAAAAGATCATGGCCTCTGATTGGCTACTTACATTACCAATCACAGCTGAGAGCACTGCTCCCAGACAATCCCAGACCGTAAGAGAAGGTGGGACTGCTTTCTTCACTGCTTCGGCCCAGCTTTTGTAATCCATCCTACTTGAAGCTTATACTTAAATTCAATCATCGTTCCTACTAAGTGAGAAAACATGCAGCTCATTGAAGCAATGGCACACAATTATATCACGAGTGCAAAAAACATAAATTATCTAATAAATCCAAGGATCACTGTGCGTTAATAGGAAGTGCACTGTGCACACCATCCTCTGGCACTTCGTTGACAGCAGGGCTACCCACAGAGGTCTTGCACACAGCTGAATACCTCGGGGAGTTCCGGCCGTACTATGATTCGCCAGAACATGGGGGTGCACCGGCAGGGAGCGCCGCGCCACCGCGCAGTCATGCGGCGCTGACAGCTCAAAACATTAACGGGACTCCATTGGAACACGTGTTCCTCTCTCGATTGACCCTGCCAGCGGCTAAAAGCAGGATAAAGGCTGCAGCGTCGAGCAGACAGGAGACCCCCCCCCCCGCAAGTGTGAACAGTTCAAGGGGCCATTATAGATTCCAAAGTAGGGCAGCTGAGGGTAAATATTTGAATGTACTGGAGCAGAGATACTGTGTTAATAAAAGTGGACGGCTGCCCTCTGATCCCTTCCTAAAAAAAGAAAAAAATAATAATTCACGGACAAATGAGCACATGAGCTTCTTATAGAAGAGGGAGCCACATCAAACATATAGCACAGAAACTTACCGACACAGAACAGAGAGATAGCGCTACTCTAGAAAGCAACTTATCTGACACGGTACTGTGGTGTCACTGCAGTCTGAACCTCGACTAACGAGGCTTAAAAGGGATTTTTCAAAGTGGACACTTGCAGCAACACTGGGCCCTGAAGGTACTGCGGCCATAGGTGAGGATGCTCTTGGACTGTCATCCAGAGTTTGTCCATTGAGGATAGGGCTTTGTCCGGCGGCCCGAAGACAACTTCCTGTTGCCGAGGTTGACAGGCTCCGCCCCCACCGCCGTCCAAAACAAGCATTCCTACCCTACCACCAACCATTCATAGATTATTTTTTTCCCCACACAGCCAAGATGGTGGTACTGGGATTGGGTCTAGCGCAGTGCTAAGGCACGAGGTACGAGGCATAAGACTCCCAGCACGCATTAAACCCAGGGAGCAGAAGTCTGCATTTTTATACCCGGCTGCTTCCATGTGAAGCACAAAAGATGCCACAGGATGCTACTGAGCTGGCTGGACTGAACCAGAAGGTACCAGAAATTATTGCAACGAGGCCTTAGGAAAAACCCAGAGCAGATCACCACAGGCTATAGTAAACATCGCTACAGCTAATGGACAGTAACATGGGATCAGGGGTATAGACATGTTGCCATGCCTTCTGGGCCTCTGTGGTACCTGACAGCAACATGTAATCAGTTTCAGGCTGCCTGGACTGCAAGACCACGCTCAGTGGGGTATAGTGAGAAGGCCACAGTCTCCCAGGGTCTGCCTGACGCGCGGGCTGTGTCAGGCACCTCAAGTGGCACATGCGGAACAAGTGACATTGTGGTCAAGGTGTTAATCACCACACTTCCAACTCGTGAGGTCCGCAGTCTCTCGCAGCAGCACAGCTAAAGACGACGACGTGTGACAGAAATGCTACTGGTTCGAGTCCTGGGATTGGGACCTGTAACATTGTGTCAGATCCTCCACACGTCCCACCAATATCTGACAAAGAGACTCTCAGATAAAAAGATTCCAAAATAACAAAATAATCCTCGGCAAAGGAACAAAGACACTTTCGGCAGGAAACGGTCTAATGGAAAAAAAAAAAGGGTCCACAACAGAAACTTCACCTGAGATCATTTTTTTATATGATTATTCTCCTTATTATGCAAAACCTGCTTCCAGAAAAGGAGAACTTATTCTCCAAAATGTGGAAGCTGCAAACAGCCTTGATGATGTGTCAGACTTCTTGAAAATGCTCCAGTTTTCAAAATGATCATCCCCCCTGATGTGAAACAGTTTAAACACACTTTTGCACTGCAGTGTGGAAAAACAAACTGGATTCACAAGGCAATGATAACCTGTGTCTTTTTTAGAAGCAACGATTATTAAAGTAGGTATCTGCAACCTGAGATGTTTATACCCTTTGAATTGGTATGAACCAGAAGTAACACTGAGATGTGTTACCTTATCTGCTTTCCGGATGGTGTTTACTATATTGGTGGGGGGGGCGTGGGAGGTCATAAAATTAAGGAATTCACAAAATTAGGTCAGGAACATTCCAAACCCACACTGAGCTGTAGTTCTACAGACTGAAACCACCAATATTTAGCCTTTTCTGTTACATTACGTTTTTGAAGTTTCAGGGGTAATTTTTTTATAGAAATTTTTTTTAAAAAAAAGGAAAGCGAAAAAACTAATTCATTCATTCAATTTATTCATGATTTCTGAATTCATTAAGGAAAACCCACAATGAGTCTGACTGCAAATGTAAATTTAACTGCCATCACACTGAATTCTTGACACGTTCAGGCTCTGATTCACGCTTTACATTCACCTCGTGATTCCCGATTGAACCCTAACCACCACTTTCACAAAAACATGGCAAATCTGCTAAGTTCAATGGCTGTCCTGATTACAAAAGACGGCTTCATCTGTCAAAAGTGAAAAAAGAAATATTTTAAATATTTAGAACGTGCATAAAATACGAATTTTGACTCGCATTTTTGCTTTCTTAATTACAGTTCACAGGCTTGACTGTACACATTAATTTCAATGTATTTCACTCTCACTACAGTAAAAGCTAAATCATATGTGGGGGTAAATTCTCCCCAAAGGTTGGGAGAGTGGTGCCAGCAGTTTCTGGCTGCCTATTACTCAGCTTAGGATTACTAGCTATGGAAGACAGATGAATGGAAATGAAATAACTGGTACAAGAATATCGTTGGCTAACAATAACACCAAAATAAAACACAATCAAATCAAACCACTATCTTAATAACCAGAAAATTGTTTATTAGTTACTGACTAGTTATGTTACGAACCGATATCAAAGATCAGAAATTGGAGCCGATTCAGGATAATTTTTTTTTTTTTACTGATCATATCGACTATCTCAGCCCAATCCAAAGCCTGAACTATTTAATTTCCCACATCCGGCCAATTTACGCCCGTTGCGCATCCTGTAATGTTCCGTCACACGCTGCAGTAAGCCTGAGGCACGTGGTTTGAAACTACAAGCTATCGAGATCTCTGCCGTGCGGAGATTAAGCTGGAGATTCAAAGCAGGCCAGTGTTTGGAATGCCACCGTTCCGAGGGGACACAGCAAGAGAACGACGTTTAATACGACGAATCTATGCACTCGACGAAACATCATAAGGGAGAATACAGAGAAATCGCGAAGCACAGTCAGACGAAGTATGTCTACTGTATGCGTAGCCTGTGTATATTTAAATATTTGTTGAAAGATCAGATCGGAATTTGCAGATGTAAACATGAAATAGATCGGAACCGGGTACCAAGAAAGTGGATCAGAGTATAATATATAATAATTCAATTACAATAACTGACCTAACACCAGTAGCTAAAGCAGTTGTCACAGCTCAAACTTGTTTTTAGTATTTTACTAATATGTTATTTATTCTCTTCAAGGGTACAGGCCCCAGTAGGGCCAGGAGCCAGCAGCGACTTGCTAAGGAGTGCAGCTGTCACAGCTGTGCATTGCAGGTGTCATTATCCCAGGAGGCCACAAGGCAGGGCAGAGAGGTCCCCGAGTCAGTGGCGGCGGCTCAGTGACGCCTCATCGTCACCGCTGTGCCT
Organism: Paramormyrops kingsleyae; assembly: GCF_048594095.1. Taxonomy (NCBI): domain Eukaryota; kingdom Metazoa; phylum Chordata; class Actinopteri; order Osteoglossiformes; family Mormyridae; genus Paramormyrops; species Paramormyrops kingsleyae. The sequence continues at coordinate 16,010,847 of NC_132817.1, read as the reverse complement.
CCGTAAGAGGATTTCCCTGCTCTCGCAGACGGTGCCTTTATCTCGCTCGGGTGGTAATCTGCAGCTTTTGCCCCCCACACCGGCAGGGCTAAACAGCTGCTCAACTTGTTAAGGATCCCGTAAACATAAGCGGGGGGGGGAGGACAGGGCAATGCCCAAAACTGCTTCTAAATGTGCACAGGTTTATTTTATTCCCACAGGTTTATTTTATTTAAACCCACAGCAGGCCCCACGTCACACTCAGATCACACTCAGCATCCTCCCCACCAACACGCGCCATTTTTGGGTGAACAGATACTGACTATTGGTCCGGCTTTCCTAATGGCAGGTGGAGACAGACGCTGATTTACAGTTCATGGATCCACGCGGCCGCGCCAACATTTCTTATGCAAGTTTGTTCCAACGCTGAAGGTAGCAGTGGACAAGGTGGGGGGTAAACTATGATTCATTAGCCCACTATCAAGGTCAAAGGCCAGGAAGGACGCACTACAGGGTTAGGGAAAGTACATGTTTAAGCAGGCCAGTTTCCAACATGAAATAAAACAGTGAGGCTTCAGAACCGTTCCACGATCCTTCTGCTTTCCACATTTAGCATCTTCTGAGCATATGAAACTGTTTCATCGAAAGTAAAAGGTTTCGAGAATAGGGGACGAGGGGGTTTTAAACTATGTGACACATATTGACATCAATCAATCGTCATTATGGTTTATTTAACACGGGGCCTTAAGTGAATGAAAAAGTGCTTGAACCGACAGCGAGCCCCGAGCGCCGAATTGCTTGGTGCCCCGCCCCTTCCCACGAACAGCCAATGAATGAAGGGAGCAGCAATCGAGCAGGGGCTGTAGACAAATAAAACTTGAGTTAAATAAAACTGCATTGACTTTGGGAGTTTGCTGAGGAGCGTCATTAGTGGGTGTCCACACTCCAAAGGCATGTTGCTGAACTGGAGTCGGTCTTCTGGAAGACCAAGGGTCACTCGCTAGTAAACTGGAAAACATTAACGGGGGTTAAAACCTGGGGGGGGGTTATAAAACAGGATAGACCAACTAATGCAGGCCAACTTCCCAAACGCCCACTTAACCCGCATCACCTCATCTGCAATCAGCTTAAAAGATATTTATACCCCTTTAACTCCATTAAAGGCTTAATTAGCTTGGCAGCTGAAATTGTTAAGAAGCGCTCCGCATTATTCTGTCTAGGTGGGGGGGGGGGGGGGTTCAGCGGATTCTCACCTGGACTGAGATTCCACGTTGAGAACAAGAAGAGCTCGCTACCCTCAGGAATTCAGATATTTAAAATTACATTTTTATGGGAAGAGTGCAGGGAAATTAAATTTTGAATCATGTGGTTATCATCATTAAACTTAATCTTATGTTGGTAAATAAGATTATTTGTGAACCCTCAGGGGGAGAAAAAAAATCTCCATAGAGTCAGATTAAAGCACATTTTCTCCCACATTCACATCATCTCATGGGGGCTTCTCATAATGATAAATAATAAATAAAACACAATATTTATCACTGCCACCCCTCCCATTTCTTTCTGTGTCACCTGACTTGAGAATGGCATTCTGGACCGTCTTCTGATCTGCCCGTCTCTCTGATCATTGAGTATTTGCCACATTGTTACCTACAGTCTGCCTCCACAGCTGAAGGCATTCTTCACCTTCAAAAAGCTTTAATAAATAATGCAGCATGTCAACAGTTATGGTGCACTAGCAGCTGCTCAGCTCCAAGACGGTGGCTTAGGTAAGAAAACACCTCACGTTTGGCTGGGTCATTTGCTAAAAAAGAATCGTGATCAAGCGCACAGGCACAGACTTCAGATTTGAACCCACAACCTTCCTGTAGCTTCCTGTAGCTGCCCACATCAGATTAGACACTGATGCTCGCCTACCAAGCCAAAACTGGTCCAGCACCCTCCTACCCAAAAGAACTTCTCTCACCCCATACTGCAACATTCTCTCTCCGATCGTCCAGCACCGCATGACTGGTCCCACCATCTCTCAAGGCACAAGGAAGTCATGCACCTAGACTCTTCTCTGCTTTGGTATCTAAGTGGTGGAATGAACTTTCCCCTAGATGACCGAACGGCTGAGTCATTGGGTGCCTTCAAACGGCAACGAAAAACCTACTTCTTTTGGAAGTACTTGGATGAGCACTTCCAGGATTATACTCATTATTATATATATATTAAAAATATATATTTGCCAAGAGAGTTTTTTTTTTTTTAGAGTGATAGTATTCTTAGCCAGGTTCTATGGAACCAGGATCAGAATGTATCCACCGATGACATTTCTAAGCACTTATGTAAGTTGCTCTGGCTAAGGGTGTCTGCCAAATGCAGTAAATATAAATGTAAGTCAATGTCCTTGACTTTAAACACAGGGCTACCTGTTGCATGCCACTGGACAGTTATTTCAAGTTAGGGCTGGAAAAATGTATCCAATTTTTTTTCAGTGACAATTTTAGCATCCAACAATCATCAAAACAAAATAATTGTGATAAAACGATTGTTGTGCCACATTTCATTCCACAATGATGCTCCCATTTTTTCTTGTCCAGCCCCTTTTTATTTGTTTCTCAGCTGAATTATATTTAGAGTTCAAGGAAATCCACTGTTAAAAAGAATTTAAAAAAGGTTCAATAAATGCATACTTCCACAGCCAATGAATAATCATGTTAAATAATCATCTAAATATTGACCAAAATCATGATTATGATTTTTGCCATAATCGAGCAGCCCTACTTCAAGTTTACTCTAAAGCAGTGTTTCCCAACACAGTACTCAGGGTCCCACAGGCAGTCGATGTTTTTGCTTCTTCCCAGCTCACTGCCAGACAGTCCACATTTTTGCCCCCGAGAGCAAATACATGGACTGTCTGCGGGTCCCCAAGGACCAGATTGGGAAACTGCTTTCAAGAATGAATTCAGACACTGGAAGGGTAGATGCAGCACTTCCTGGATCCAAACAGCAAAACTGCAGTAGACTTTGAACGCATGGGAGCTGGAAAGCATGAGATTGTGCTGATCTCAAAATAAAAACTCACTCGAACCAACCAAACAGCAGTCAGGAAGGCAGGATCAGCTGCAGGCCAGTGTGGTGGGGGTCAAAGGGTGCTTTTGAGGAACAAGGAAAGTCACTTGACAGGCTCACTCCAGCTTCCCGTAGCCGGCAACCCACCTGCCGACATGTCCACCCCTCACTGACGAGAAGAGGGGCAGCCTTTGGCCAGATGTCTATCGCCTGCTTCTTGGAACAAGAGATCGGGGGCAGTGTGTGTCTCAACGGGTTAAGCCTCTGGGCCTGTAATCAGAAGGTTGCTGGGTCGAGCACCAGCCCTCGCAGAAAGGACACCTCTCTGCTGAGCCCTTAAACCCCACCCCACCCCCAAAGAAACACCCCAGGAGTGCCTGGCTTGACCCTGCGCTCAGACTCCAAGATTCAATCTCAACTCTATGACCCTGCTCACGCCTGGAATTAACATGCGTCCCGGCTGATCCTCTCAACAAGTGGATGCCACTAAATACAGGTGTGAACGCACCCAAAACGGGTTGAAGACACATCGAGATTCAATCGCTCTAACAACATTGGCAACATTCTTAGAGCAGTGTGAACGCAAACGTGTCCCAGGCCACACTGAAGGAATGCCTACTCAGCTGATGTCCTCATTTGAGCAGAGCAGCGAACTGTATTTGACATATGATTTATGCCAGAACGTATGTCAGTCCAAAGTGAGCCGTTGGGCACTAAACGCGTCTTTTTTTTTTTTTTTTTTACACCACCAAAAAATAAGTTTGAATCTACTGGGAAGTTTGTTTAACATCGGACTGTCGCAACCCATTCACATGGAAACGTCAGCGTGCAATATTAATGTTCTGTGCAAATTTGGGAAAAATAAATTGTGTAAGAAGTGATTTATTAAAGATGTTTTGAAATTTGCACAGATCATATATTTCATGCGCACTTTGGTGAAGCTTCCTTATTTATGGCAAAGCTGCTGCAAGCCTTATTAATACTGGTGAAATGTACCGGTAAAAATTACATGAATGCAATATTAAAGCGTTCAATAGCCTAGATAATGGATATGTTAATAGAAACATATAATAATAGTGTAATTGTTTATATAGTTTTATATTGGGCTGTCCAGCGGCTTGAACTCCATCCCTGACTACTTCACTTAACTTGCTCCAAGTCAGACATAATTCAGCATCAAACAGAACAATGAACCTCTTTTGTTGAAGTTTTCACAAATTTTGAGCTTCACAGGTTATCATTAAAAGCCGAACATTACCATACGGCAACAAAATGCATCACAGACTGAACCCTTTGCCCTTTAATAGAAAAGTATTCAAAGACCTTTTTAACACGTACATTTGTATCGTGTTGATGCAGTATAAAAATGCATGCCTACAACAGGAAAAGTTGAACTTCATTGCGAAATATAGTTTGAATTATTGAAATCATATTTGCAGTATGTGAAATATTACAATAATGACTGTCAAATGAAAACTACAACATTATGAAATGCAATTTAAAGATTATACGTAGAAGATAAATGTTATTAAGAAATAATACCCTTTATGGGATTATTTAAAAATAAAGGGACACATTAATTATTGAAATATTCTTTCATAGATATATTTATTTCATTTTGAGTATATAGCGTTCATTACAAACATCTTAGGTGGTTTGTTTACCCTGGAATGCGCCTATCCCCCCCATAGCTTATGATTTCTTCTTCTCCTTCTTTGCAGATTCTGCATACGGAAGCGATTAGGTGCTTGTTTAAATAAGTTGCAGGAAAGTGAGATCTGATTACAATCAGTCGAGACGCATGTGGCGATACAGGTGTGAACGGACCTATTCACCGCTATCCACTTGTGATTGGATCACCCAGGATGCATGTTAATACCAGGTGTGAACAGGGCCAAGATAGGATGTACAAAAAGAAGCATTCCGATGTATCTATACTTGTGCAAATAGCAAATGAAGGATAATTTCATTTCAAGTGCTCTGAGCCCCTGAGATCGCAAGGAGAAGACGACCAAACGACAAGTGAGGAGAATCACTGCTAGGCTGCACAATAAAGCATCCAGTCTTCATTAGAAAACCAAAGGTTGCTCAGTTAACAGTCCCACAGTAACAGAAAATATCTGTCAACTAGGTGGAATTATACATCAATACCTCGAAGTCATTCAGAAGTATTTCCAGAATAAGACAATGACTCACTTGGAAATTACATTTCAATAGAACATGAAAAACTGCTATATACAGGGGTTGGACAATGAAACTGAAACAGCTGGTTTTAGACTATAATAATTTATTTGTATGGTGTAGGGCCTCATTTTGCAGCCAATACAGCATCAACTCATCTTGGGAATGACAGGTACAGGCCCAGCACAACGGCCAGAGGGATTCTGAGCCATTCCTCTTGCAGATCAGTGGGCAGGTCGCTACATGATACTGGTGGTGGAAACCATTTCCTGACTCGCTCCTCCAAAACACTACACAGTAGCTCAATAATATTCAGATCTGGTGACTGTGCAGGCCATGGGAGATGTTCAACTTTCACGTCCATCAAACCAGTCACCAGTCTTACTGCGCATATTGGTGCATTATCATCCTGATACATGGCATCACCTTCAGAGTACAATGTTTGAACCACTGGGTGAACATGGTCCTCCAGAATGGTTCAGTAGGCCACCGCTGTGACATGCCCATCGAGAACAAATAGTGGGCCAAGCAAATGTCATGATATCGCAGGCCAAACCATCACTGATCTACACGCATGTTGCATTCTGGGTCTGTAACAGTCCAGGTGCTGCGCCTCTTTGGGGCTTCTCCACACTGTAACTCTCCCACATGTGCAAAAGACAGTTAAGATGGACTCAGAGAACAATACATATTTCACATTGTTCACAGCCCAGGATTTGTGCTGCTGGCACCATTGAAACTGAAGTTTGGCATTGGCATGAGTGACCAGAGGTTTGGCTATAGCAGCCCAACCATATATATAGACCCTCCAGAACCCCAGGTGGAAACATCAAGAGTCAAGATGCTTTTTGTGCTTTTTGGATACAATCCAGGTTAGTACCCGAACATTCCTATCGGACAGCTTCCTCTTGCATCCACAGTTACTCCTGATGGATGTGGTCCATCCACCGTGGTGATATGCTGACATTAGCCTGGATACCGCAGCTCTCAATACACCACAAAGACTTGCCACTCTGGTCACAGATGCACCAGTGAGACATGCATCAACAATTTGTCCTCTGTTCAGCTCTGGTATGTCTCCCATTATGTTGTGTGGATTGCAGTATTTTATGTAAAGCTGTGCTATTGCTTTGTTCATTTAACCTTCACTTCACACTCCGCTCTTATTGATGCAATGCGCAGTCAGTGAAGATTGGCCACCAGGACGCGCACATATAAGCGTGAAACTTCAAACACTTGGCCAGTGTTTCAGTTCCATTGTCCAACCCCTTTTGTATGTATTTATTTTATGATATATCATATACACACACACACACACACACACACACACACACACACACACCGAAATCACCCATTTTTTATATATAATATATATTTTTTTGTATGTATTTATTATATCTCTCACACACACAAAGATCTGGAATCGAGAGACCATAGCAAAAATTTTACTTTCACTCATTTCTCAATTTATAGGTATGCTTCTGTGTAAACTATGCATTTTTATGTAAACTGCAGTCTGGCTCTTCTCCGTTTCTCATTAATGAAGGGCTTCTTCCTTGCTTTATGGGACTTCTGTCCTGCTTCTTGGAGCCTGTAAAGAACTGTCATAGCGGAGCACCTCACACCACTTCACGTTTCCCACTCTTTCTGAAGGTCACTTGATGTCATCCTCCGATTCATGAGGCACTGTTGGATAAGCTGACAGTCATCTCTGGCATTAGAAAGTCGCTTCCGCCCTCTACCTGGCTAGCTGTTGGTCATGCCAGTATCTCCCGCATCAAATTGTTTTTCTGTGCTGCAGCCTTAGATATTATGAGCCTGGAAGCAGCCTGCCGCTCAGTGTAGCCTTCAGCCAGCAGGACCAGGATTAAACCAGGATTTAACAATTCGCATTTTCTCCCCAGATGTGTGTATGTAAAGCACCTTAATGATAAAGCATATGAATGACAATCAGAAAGATGTCATAACCGCCAACCAGCACCCCATACACACACCACAATAAAGTACTAAATGGTGAATCGCCTTTGTTTGGGAAAAACAAACAAACAAACCAAGAGAGAGTGATTTCTAGTTGGCTATCAACTAGCACAGGTGTTAATAGCAAGACTACAAACAATAAGTGCTGGAATAACATTATACCAGTAGGAAAACGAGGCCTGGTATAATTACTGCCTACAATTAACAAAGAATGGAGAGGCTGGCAGGGAGAGCACTTACTTAGCATGTGTTTATGCAAATTCTAGATCAACTGTAACAGTGTGAAAAAGCCAGCATTAATCTCAGGATACTTTCAGCTCTGGGGCATCGAGGCAAATTCCTTGTAGCACCATTAATTTAATTTAGATGCTTAGTGAGCATTTTTATCCAAAGAGAAATACACATCTTGTAAATTTGTACTTTACCCGATTTATACAGCTGGATATTTCTGCTGAAGAGGTGCAAGCTGTGTACCTCAGGGGTACAGCTCCAGGGGCCCCACCTGGGACTAAGACTTGAACCAGAAACGTTTTGGTCACAATGATTCTCAATACTAGGCCACCTGCTTTTCCAGGTAGGCGTCCTGACAGGACTGCATAAAAACATTCTTGCTCATTGACCCAAAACTCAAAAATCAATCCAAAAAACTTTTCAATAAAGATTTTTGATTCATTGCCCTAAATAGAGATCTTTCTTTTTTTTAATTAACCCCTACGTCCTGACTGACATCTAAATTCCCTCTATTAAAAGAACTAGACAGATATGATGTTAGGTCAGACGTGATATCAATTTTAAGACACCAATCCTTATTGCCATGGAGACCGTAGGCATTCTAATCTGACAAGACTGATAGCAGTAATTTTGAACTAATGAACTAATATCTGCTCATGAAACTCCTGTACAGCTTGTTCTGCCTAAGAACTCTGCGATTATCTTGGTATTTTATCTCACAGCTGCAGCTCACACTCGATCATAAATTGATTCCTGCAATCTGTGCAATCCGCAAATGCCGCTTCCACAAAGCGGTCATAATACACCGATTAAGTCCGAAAACCTCACTCCATCAGCCCACTCAATGAATCAATTCAATCAGTTTAATCCAATTAAATATAGAGGAAATTTGGACAGTTATGTAATTGCCAGCATGGTGCTTCACTCACTTGGTAACTGGGAATAATGGGGGGGAAAAAATCATTATTGCTTCTGTAACCTTTTAACCTTAGCAGACGACTAAAGTCCAAGCACTTGGGAGCATGGGTCGTATTACATAACACAGAGTCCATGTAGAACATCTGACTCAGTTTACATAAAGGTAAATTGGGCCAGTTAATTCCCCTCTCTTACCGCCAAGCCCCAAAGATAGTACAAGACAAAACCTGACAGACCTACAGTCCAGACACTCGATCAGCGTTCACTGGTATGACAAGCCTATTGAGCCAAGGGCCAAACAAGAGGGTGTTGATCTGCCAAACACACCAGCAGGCATAGACAGCACCTGGCAGGATACCAGAAATGTGCACAATGGATGACAAACAGCTTAGGGAGGAAACCGAGAACGCAGGGAGCCGGTCTGATCTGGCGGAGACAAGAGGCCGCGCTTGGTTCAGGACCGCAAATTTCAAAACGAGGAACGGTGCAGGCCAAAGATGAACTTCAGTTCTAGTCCAAAACCCACCTTAATATTCAGTCTCAGTAGAAATGATACAATTCAAAAACAGACTGCATGAGGGTTTATACTCCAAACAAAAATAAGAACTTTCTCTGCAGCTTAACTCTGCAGCAACGGTGTTTTTTATTTCCAATTATTTCTGGTGTGAAGAATTCACAGTCTAAAAATAGGATAAAACGGCAACAACACCTAATGAATTACTGATAATACCAATTTTTATTTCTAAAGCACAGAATGCAATATACATAATGTCATTAGGTGGCTATGTATCACTTGGAATGCAAGACACGTACTGATGACTCCAATTGAAGTAAATGAGAAGCATTTGAACTAAATGAAAAGGCCATGCCATAAAAACTCCATATTTTCTATTTTCATTTGGGAACATTGCACTATTACACACGTTTGGGCTGAGGGGTACAGACCGGGCGGAAAGAGGATTCTGACCGACACGTTCATTCAATTCTGCATCACGCTGCTACGTTACCAAGCAACAAAAACAAAAGTTTAACCATCTCAGTTTAGTCAAGAGCAGCTACTAATCGAAATTGTTAAAAATACAGAATTGTGTAAATCAAGTTTTAAATCAGCACCCTAACTATATGGGAAAAGGATTCAGTGTTGTACCTAGTTTATTAACCATCACACCCCCAGATGGCCTAAAAATGCAAGCTATTTCAAGGCAGCTCCCCTTGGGCCTTGAAGGATCTTAAAAGATACCCCCTTGTGTATTTAAATAAGCATTATTAGTATTTCATCAACACAAGCGATTCTGCAACCTATTTCTATAAAGGCTTAAAATTAGATCACTACACACTCAGGTACGGTGAGAGTCTAAGTCAATCCCGTCCTCTAGGGGACAGAATAGTAGCAGAGGACTCTGTTCTCTGCCGTTTGTATTTAATGTTTGAATTAACATGTAATTACAAAACAAACTGCTTTGAGGGGAAAAAGATGCCAAAACAGTTCTTAATAGCCTCTTCGGGCAAAGAGCGGCATCTTACATCAGGCAGCCGATTCTGGCGGAGAAATGCGTGTCTGGGTCCCGCGACTTGTCAGGCAGCTCATGGCATTTCACAAAGACAAAAGCGAGGTTTGAAAGCAAGAGATGCGCTCACAGCTTAAGGACGGTTTACCCAAAAGGTCGGAAAAGTGGGATGATCTTCTGGAGCAGAATCTACCATCCCTTCAACGCACATGAAGTTCAGGTGGGATGGAGACACTGACAGGCATTTGCGTGAAGCTGTTTCTAATGATATTAAAGGCCCCCTGACAGGTCATTTCCATAATGAGCACCGAAGGCCGAAAGGAGACGTCCTGGCCTTTTTGGCAAACACCAGAGCAACGTCATGTTTTCCTCCAGCTTCGGGAAAAATGGGAACCAAAACATTTTTAAATGAAAATAATTAATGTCTCTTGATGCTAAGCTACAGGTGACTTAATAGTAATTAAACTGTTTATGTCGGCAGTTTTAAAATTCTCCTTCTGAGAAATCGCTTGCATTATTGGCTTTTTGTAAAGAGGTCTCATGTTCCAGCCGTGTCATTCCCAGGGGTCCGGTTTCTAACGTAACGAGGTGTAAAATGGGAGCCCTGCGAGAGCCTCACATGGGGTCCTCAGCATACAGATCCTTATAGTCCACTCTGGGACTGTGCCGAAATGACCCAAAATGCACCTTTTTTTTTTTTTTTTTTTTAATCTGGGTATTTTATTGGGCTGGGGGGGGGGGGGGGGGGGTGCGGAGAAATCCAGCTGCAACAGTGGGAGGAGAGCTTTATCTTTACATCCACTCTCCTAGCTGACCCTTTGATATAAAGCGACTGGTAGCCGTTATCCGTTTATACGGCTGGATGCTTTAATGAAGCCAGAGAGGCCAGCCCCTCCCTGGGACTGCAAAGTGCCGGTCATGTGGCCACATCCTAAACCACTACGCTATCGCGGGTGCCGTCATCAATCTCTGCAAAAGCGCTCCTGCAGGAGCTGCTCTCGCAGAGCCCCATTGTGTTGAGGGAGACCAAAGGGATTTAAACACACATAAAATTAAATAACCTCATACCCGTTAAATAAACCTCAGCTTTTTTTTCCCAAGCCGTTGGATTTGTAGAAAGGCCTATTGGGCTGCTGTTTATTACATGAACTGGAGAAGGTTGGCTATTGCTGGTGAGAACATGGTGTGTGTGTGTGTGTGTGTGTGTGTGTGTGTGTGTGTGTGTGTGTGTGTGTTACCCACCAGGACCGATCCCCACCTGGCAGCGCTCTCCTCCACGTCGCATTAGATCCCCTTTAAAGCGACATCACGTCAGATTAGACAGAGTGTTGAATTACCTACGGTAACATTATCACCTTTAGGGAGCCCCGAGCAAGGTTTTCTCCACTAATCACAGAAGCCCCCGGGTTCCACAGACACACCGTCAATCGATTTCATGAAAACAAACAGGAGCCGGGCCTCTAAATCCCTGGGGGCAGCACCATAAAATAAAAAAATAATAAAATAAAAAGGTTATTTCGCCTAAACGGGATTAAGCGTCAGGAGTACTTTGCAATACGGCGGTCACACTTCAGACTTTATTTCGACACATCAGGCTCCTCTGGTTACTGTGAGTTATTAACGTTTTTTTTTTTTTTTTTTTTTTTTATATAACAGAGACTCAAGTTTCCCTTCCCAGCTGAAAAGAATTCCCAATATGTCAGGAATTTGGGCCACGGTGGCAGGCCAGTGGCTCCTTCTCCCGTATATGGAATTAACCACGGCTCGAGCGGCCGGACCCGGCCCCTTCCTGTTTATACATCCGCACTGCACCCACCACACTGGTCTCACAGAGACAGATAGAAAATGACAAAAATGACACGCGGCACCGTGCCAGTCACCCTCTGTGCTAAACGCTGACTAAAGACTCACTGGCCATTTATAAAGTCCATGCAAACAAACATCTGGAACGAAAAAGCAAATTTGCAGAGACAGACTGAACTCGGAATGCATCAAACATGAAGTAACCAATGCAGTATGAGAAGCTTCAGCAGTAACACCAAATTGGGGGAAGCGTGATTCAGATCACTACCACTGATACTCACATATAACCGCATACACCTCTTCATATCATAAGCAGTTATGACAAACTCTCATTAGCTTTCAAAGGTCTCAAACTCAGCAGAATCTGTTGGGGAAAAGTTTGGCACCGGGACAAACACCTTTGCAAACAAACGGATTAAATCCATGCACTTATGTGGCATGATGAACTACCAAGTTTGCGGGGATGGGAAAACAAACCTGACTAGGAGAAACTTGCAGAGTGTGTGTTGCTTTTGCTGATTGAATACAGTCTCCCGCTGGACTGAGGATTTCAACAAAAGCCGACATCTCTGAGGCAGTGGGAATGAAAGCCAAGAGACTTTTTCTAGGGAGCATGGTCATGTTTGAGCCCTTCACGCATTTCACAATATAACTGGCAGCAGGCAGTCGATCAGCTGCAGAACTGGAGGCCGCAGACTGCAAGTCCCTCATGGACTGTAACAGTGCTGTGAAACTCCGGCCCTTACCAGGCAAGACTACACAAAGGGATTGTACCTGGCTGTCAAAATAACAATGACACATTCAGAACCTCTGAACTGCGCTACTCTCCCACAGCCAAACTCTCAAACATCTTGAACATGTCCCTCAACCACAGCCCATGAATCTCACTCCACTTCCACACAACAAACCATTTTAGCACCATAAAAAAATAAATCCATATCATGGACATTAAGCAGCTTATCCCTCATATAACCACTAAATTGGCATCATGTAAGCCATTACTCCTTCAATAGCTTCTCCTCTGCCTTAATACCTTTCCTGTATTAATCACCATGGTGACACTATAAATGAATGGCTCATTAATCGCCATGGCAAAGCTACAAAACCTGCAACTCATTAATCGCCATGGTAATGCCACAAACACTCAACCTACATTCATCCAACTTAGTTGAGCGTCACACACTTCCGAGTATTGGTCAAAAGTGACCATACAGGCAGTGTCGGGGAAACTCAACTAGACCAAAGTCAAGTCACTGGGAAAGAACAGCCAACGCAGTCAGGCATTCTTGAATGTGCCTTGGAATCCTTACAACTGGGGACCTACTTTTGACAAAAGACATTTTCACCTAGGTAAATCCCTGTCTGTGCTCGGTTTATTTTTAAATCTAATACATACTCCTCGGACCAGCAAATCAAACCAACAAATTAACCTTCATCAAAGACAGAACACAGAATGAAAACCAAACAGTGGAACAGGGATCCCTATCTGGCATCAGTAATTCGCTTAAGCAGAGTCAAGAGCTGTGACTGCACATCCAATTTGGCTTTGATAAAAAGCTCCTGCTAACTGTGTACTTGTCGCGAATGGACATCGCATAAGCTCGACCACACTGATTATACTTAGGACACGCCCAGCTCACAGGAAACTCCTCCCCTGCAAACATCCCTGTCCAATCACAGTTAAAAGGAACTGCAGAGCAGACTTACTGAGTCACACCCATGCGACATGGGCACACTGGCAGTGCACAGGCTCTCCACTGCCGGCTCCGTAGCCACACGTTGCTTTAATGCACCCCCACCCACGCATGACGGTTCACAGGCCAGTACCTTCGAACGCTCAGTGTGGTTTGCAAACAATGACAAAAGGCATGGCTGTGCATGGGATCAAAGTTCAAAACATGCAAGCAAGGCACAAACCCAGCTCTCCCACGTTAACATTTTGCTTTGCAAATAAGGGACCGCTGCGCTATTTCTGGACATGGCCTTTGCTGCTTGTACTGCAAATGCATGCAATGAGCTGCATATTCACATTAATGTAAGAACAAGCCGAGGAGGGAGAATTAAACACATAAACACTGTTTTATGTCTTCGCAAAAAAAAAAAAAAAACTACCTTTGGCTTGACATACATTAGTATCACTCTATAAAATCACCGAATGGGAGGCAGTTCATGACACGGTTGCTGAAATCCAACGTGCATGAATAACTTTAGAGTTAACAACCTAAAAGGAAGTACTAATGTTTGCAAATCGTCTATTAAATTTTCCCCACTTTCATAATTTGGTCTGGCACATTAAGCACATGCAAGTCTATGCCAACACGTCCCACCAAACACTTACCCAGAGTTAAAAATAACTGGTTAAATTATCTGGATAAAGCAAAAAGCTGCTTTGTGTTGATTTGGGTGCATCTGTGGTAGACAGCAGGCATAGAAGGCAGAGGTCTTCTCTTAAGGGTACATCCTGCCTGCCAGGCATGTATCTGGGTCAGTGGGTAAACTTACTCAGTTTAATTCCTGGACTGCACAGTATACCGGGCCGCGAACTACAGTCCCACACAATGGAACCATCCATACCCCAAAACCTACTGAAAGCTGCCAAAACCGGCCTCAGGCTAGGAGTCTGGAATTTGCCCCTTCTAAAATCTAACATCTATATGTTCCTTCGAGCTCGCATCCTTTCACGAGTCCACAAGAACAACAACAACTTCTTCATACCTAAGGCCTAAGACAGAACATGAATCGCATAATGCAACAGCATCTTCTGGCCTAAAACCTAAGTCAGAACATGAATCCCATAATGCAACAGCATCTTCTGGCCTAAAACCTAAGTCAGAACATGAATCCCATAATGCAACAGCATCTTCTGGCCTAAAACCTAAGTCAGAACATGAATCCCATAATGCAACAGCATCTTCTTGCCTAAAACCTAAGTCAGAACATGAATCCCATAATGCAACAGCATCTTCTGGCCTAAAACCTAAGTCAGAACATGAATCCCATAATGCAACAGCATCTTCTGGCCTAAAACCTAAATCAGAACATGAATCCCATAATGCAACAGCATCTTCTTGCCTAAGGCTTAAGACAGAACATGAATCCCATAATGCAACAGCATCTTCTGGCCTAAGGCCTAAGACAGAACATGAATCCCATAATGCAACAGCATCTTCTTGCCTAAAACCTAAGTCAGAACATGAATCCCATAATGCAACAGCATCTTCTGGCCTAAGGCTTAAGACAGAACATGAATCCCATAATGCAACAGCATCTTCTGGCCTAAGGCCTAAGACAGAACATGAATCCCATAATGCAACAGCATCTTCTTGCCTAAAACCTAAGTCAGAACATGAATCCCATAATGCAACAGCATCTTCTGGCCTAAAACCTAAGTCAGAACATGAATCCCATAATGCAACAGCATCTTCTGGCCTAAAACCTAAATCAGAACATGAATCCCATAATGCAACAGCATCTTCTTGCCTAAGGCTTAAGACAGAACATGAATCCCATAATGCAACAGCATCTTCTGGCCTAAGGCCTAAGACAGAACATGAATCCCATAATGCAACAGCATCTTCTGGCCTAAGGCCTAAGTCAGAACAGGAATCCCATAATGCAACAGTATCTTCTGGCCTAAGGCCGAAGTCAGAACAGGAATCCCATAATTCCCCCTACCCCATTAACCTTTAGTCTTTCTTTCACACCTCCCAGAACAAAGGAGTTTTACAGTACCAAAGAACCAGAGTGAACACATGCACAAATGTATCTACATACATACACACACTCAACACACAATCATTTATTATTATTATTATTATTATTATTATTATACACAATTTGACAATGCTAATCATCCTATCATATAATCAAAAGTTGGTATTTAGAAATATTTATTAAAATGATTATTTCCTTTTGAGAAAATGGTGGGGGTGGGAGGTGTTTGGGCACCGTAGACACAAAAGAAAGAACACAAATCCCTAATCATTTTCTGAAGTACATAATCTGCTCCTTTTTATTCATCATTGGTGGGTAATGAGGATCCACCCTTCAGTGATGACAGGTTCTCCAGGAGAGACATCAGTGAGTTAAGCTTTTTGGTTCCTGGGACTGCAGATAAACATTGACTTCATGTAACAATGACCGAAATGATGATAAACATGGACATGGAATATTCTACATGGAATATCATAAGCTTGGATTTTTAAAGTAAAAAACATTGAACTTTGAAAAATGCAGTGTTTACCATGTGATCCAGGGTATAGCCCTGCTTTTACTCTAACCATGACCAGGTTAAGTGGTTTGAAGATTGATGGAAATTGCTATACTTTCCACTGTTTCTTTAAAATTTGATTCATTGTATACATTGCTGGGCATTATACATTTACCAATTTTTTTCATAGATTTTTGTTCCCTGTGCTGCCAGGAATGGGCTCCTGGTCTCACAACCCTGAGAATAATAAGTGGAAGATGAATGGGTAATTTTTACGATGTTAGCCATCAGTTATAAACATATTTGCTTCACGATGAACACATATCATAATGCTGGGCATTTTGTGCCCCAAGAAAAGACAAAGACAAGACAAACATCAATAGAGCACAAAATGAAACTGAACTGCCACAACTAGTGTTTTGAATTTCAGGCACAGTCTTTCTGGATGAGTTAGGTCCACACCGAATATGCTTCCTTATAAAATATCACGGCACCGGATCTGGATGCGGGAACTAATTAAGGATGATGACTGAGGCACAATGGCCAGCAGCGAGTCTGGAGGCCCGCGACGTATCTGCCCACTAAGCAAACGGTAATTAGATTATCGCGCCACGCTCCGCTAACACGTGGCGTACCACTCACAGCCACCCCAAATCCCTTTACCGCAGTCCCTGTCCTAGCCGCGATCCCACGTTAATCCAGAAAGAACATTTTATGGAGGGCCGGTAAACACTCCATCTGAAGCGTGGGCCAAAAGAGGCTCTGGGATTACAGCGGACACTAGCGTCTTCCAAAGAGCGACTCCGCACCCACCACAGCGTCCTTCCACAATTAAAAAAAAGAATCAATTTTAATAGTATATTATTCTATTAAGGCTGCAGTCAAGTATTTGTACCATAAACAGACAACTGGCTAGTTACAGCATATATTTGCTCGATTGTTTTCTTCAGTTCATAATAACAATGGGAAACCGCTTGTGTTAGGTAAAGCACCCAAAGAAATCACACGTGTGACACACACACACACACACAGACACGTCCGGCATTACAAAGGCCACCATTAAGTGGGACACAGAAGATGCAAAAATGTGTAAAGACTTGTGTGAGGCTGGCGATTCGAGTCACTGCCGCCAACACCGGTGTACAGACCAGGTATACAGGCCACAGAACCCCATCCATCACATAAGATGTGAATCAGAATTCTTACATGGGCTGCAAGGACAGAATTACTTCAGCAAGAAAATAACAAGCAGCAGAATAATACCTACTAGGAGGTTCTCACGTGCAGAGAACTACAACTGGATTCCGGGAAATTTAGTGCAGGTTCTTACGCGATCAAGTTATCGGGCAGCACGAGGGGACGGAGGTAGTCCTGGATCGTAAAATGTTGTATGAGGAACCACAGTTGACTGCAGGCAGCTGCACTTTAGCCAAATTTCTCGGAAGAATTTTCTTCATATGCATATTACAGGCTTTACGACGTTCCTCTCTAATGCCTCTGCAATTCTCGTAGATTTCCCGCCAATCTCATGATGGTACAAATCACCTGGAACCTCCACATGTCCACATGTTCTGCCAGCTTTTCTAGGCCAACTGCAGTGCAATGAATGAGTCAGTAGGCCCCAGTGCTGGGTGAAGAGGGTCACTAGCGGCGGGGGGGACGGGGGGGGGGGGGTGGGGGTTGGGGTGAGGGCACCGGTTGCCAGAGATGCTTCTGGATGTGACAGTGGGTTCACAGATTCGCACATGCTCATGTGAAAGCTGACACTCTGAGGACAGCACTTGAAGCAGACGCCTTCCACCATGTCTGACATTCTTCCTAGTCCGCAGGTGCAGAGGCCCAGCTCTATTACTATAGGTAACACTCACAACAGCTTTACTAATGCTGAAGAACGAACACTGATATTGCTTATTATGCAGATTTCTACAAAAGCGGATCTGTAAAATAACCTGATATATGCAAAGCTTCGAGGTAAATGTCTATACAGCAAGCCAAACCTAATTGCCTAATACACATCTCCACCTCAACTGGTTCATACAACAATGAAAAGTATTTATACTTAACGTTTGATGAACTGTTCACAATACAGTACAAGAAGCAGAAGGCTTAGGGTACATCTATATCATAAAAGTATATAAATAGGCATAAAATACTTAGCAAAGCATATGGACTGCTTAGATACAGACTTGCTTGTAAAATACTACTATACTAGATCCATTGTTACGTGCAAGGTAACACCCACAGCAAAGGCACGCAGAAGGACACGTGTTAACAAACAGCACTCAGCATACGGTGCTATAAAACTGATCCGGTGGCAAATGAGCTGGCTGCGAGCCTGGCTGAGTCTCAGCCCCGATTCGCTCCCAGTTCTGCTTTTTTCGGCCTTGCAGCCAACGAGAAAGCTCCATCTTCACACGCAGCGGACATTTAAAGCTCTGCTTGCTAAAACCGCTTACAGTCATTCAGTTCAACCTCATGTATATGACTAAAGTGTCGTTATCATCTAAATGATTAAATGCCATCCAGATTAACAGTTCAATGGAAGGTAATTAAAAAAATAAATAAATATCCCCCTCCTGTACTCATGCTCACAATGAATAAGTATAGAAGGCCTTGCCTGCCTATCCCCACCACTGTCATTGGCCACATCGGCGAGATGTAAATCAATGCACAAGTGGAAATGCTCTCACCGAAGACCCTGCCCCCTCCCAAACACCCATTAAACAACGTTTACTGAAATTATCATTTAAGGCCTGTATCCTTACACAGCATATTACACAGGGCTTAAACAAAACATAAATATCTGCAGCTTCACTCAGAGAGATAGTAAAACGCATGGCAGGTCAACCGAGGTGCGAACAGAAACCTGGGAGCTGGTGCACAGGAGAGCATGGAGGTACCTCCAGCAGACCCCAGACACAGGTAGTTAAGGAGGGAACACGACGCTTACCTGCAGACGCTCCTCTGGCCGGTTCCCCTGCACCACTGGGAGCATACCCAGGACCACCCTCTCAAAACCCGGTCGCTTCGCACTTCTGTGTGACTCACCTCCCCACACCAGCCCACTTCAACTAGCTGAGAGAGGTAAACATTTCCAAATATGGAGAAATATGAGCAGATTGGGGCAAAAATCAGCGTTAATACTTCTTTTTTTCTCCCACCCTATTTTGTTAAAGCATACTTTTACATGTGTGCTTGCCAGTGCTACACTCCAGCCAAATATGTCTGTGGCACTTAACAGGGAAGTACAAACCAAATAGCACGACTATTCAGCTGAATTATATATGGCATCCTGATAGTTAAAAAGGCCAACACCCATACGCTGCTGTCTCTCTGTTCTTTCCACCACAACTCAGCAAATTTAAGCTACTACGCAAGAAACCACCCTCTCGTTCCCCCAAAAATTAGTCAGTGGACATAAACATACCCAAAAACTCATGAGGTCCTAGGAAAATACCCAACTCAAACACTTATAGACAGGCAATATTATAAAATTTTGCCTTGTGGGATTGGTGGGTGCGTTTCAGCACCGAGTCCCTGCCCTCCAAATTCATATCCTCAAATACTGCAAGAAATCGCTAGGAAAATATGCACCACCAACATTTTCTAGTGATACAGGCAACAGCTTTAAGCATCATTTTCAACTGTCAAGCTCTTCTGAATTTATTTTGCATAGTATTCCTTTAAATAGCAAAAACCATGAGGAAAAGTTGTCCTATACATTTTTCTTGCCCCTACAATGAATGGAGACTCAACAGCTGTAGACGAATAACAAAGTTCTATACAGCAGAGTGTCAAAGCTAAAATGGACGCTGAGAGGCCTAATTTTTACTTTTGACAAAGGACTCAATCTTTTCACATGCGATGAACAAAGCAGAGTGGAGAACCGTGAAGCCATTTGCAGGGTATATGTACATGTTTTCTATTTACAGACAAGAACAGGAAGTAGTTTGTCCTTTACGATGTAAATGTAACAACAGATCTATTGCATCGTGTGATGCTGAATTCAGTTCTGAGATGAAACACAAAGAAGTGCATTGAAATAACAGTACTGCTAAGAAAGCTTGTTTACAGAAGTTGTGCTTCAACAATCTTTATACTCCAACAAAACATCAAAATGAGAAGCACTGCCTTGGGGAATAAGAACAGTTGTGGACAAAGGCTGACACACTTCAATCAGATCAGATGTAGGCCCTTCTTAAGGTGCAAAGGAAGGTGACTTGGACCATAATTATGAGACCGTAGAGAAGGTCTCACAGAGTCACAACTACCCACTTTTAGTTACCTTAATAAACGTAATTAAAAAACGACCCAGAAATCACCAATGTCCACCAGGGAGTTCAGAAGCTGAGGGCTCAATCTACCCAAATCCCGAAACTTTACCCCGGCAAGCTTCTCTCTCCTAAGCCCAAGCGCGGAGAGACTGAATCCATGCGATCCCTGTGGGACCTTTAGCAAGACTACACTAGCAAGTCAACACTGACCTTCCTGCTCAGAGAGACTTCCACGCCGAAAATGATGTCAAGTTAAATGAAGCCGCTATTCTCAGTGGAGGTTAGCTGCGAAGCGGGTTGAATTTCATCATACGGCTGGGTCCAACAGCACTGGGATCGAATAACAATAACCACAGAATAGCTGTAACCTGGTTAGCACACCCACCACACTCTGCCAGCGGAGGGGAGATAAAACAAAGCCCAATGCTTTTAAGAAACTGGGATAAACTCCTTCTGCTTGTTTACCTGGGAGGGGAAGCTGGGGGGGGGGGGGGGGGGCTTTAAAAACCAAGCTATAGAATTGAAAGGAATGCTTCAGATGGGGGGGAGAAGAGAGGTATAACAAGGGCTGCCATTTTATCAAGATTTGAGCTCCATGCTCAGACATGCATATGGAGGCATTTTCAATACTGACAAAACCATACCCGTTAATCGTGACTTCTGTCACCACTGTGCACAATAAGCACACACCACAAAGCCATATCACAGATTAGCCCTTTAAATGTTGCAATTTACAGGCACTTTTACACTGAAGTTCCAGAACCCGGGCCGCGGTTTACAAGTCCCTTGGGGGAACTGGGACTCGTGTAGCTCCTCGCAACTTTCATGTGTCGTTTTCACACCACACAACAGGAACTGGGACCTTTATGCTACATAAGCACGAGAGATGCAAAAAGTTAAACTTCACACATAATTTCATGCGAAACTACACCATCACGCCAAAACAGTGGAAGATAACTCATTAGCTCGATATTTGTTAATTATTGGATGGATCAATCGCGATCGACACAGCCTTTTATTTATATTTTACTTATACAACCCACGACATGTTCATGATTATTATTAAATCTGTCCAGCAGATCGATCTTCCGTTTTCCACAGAATAAAGAATGATGTAATGTTATCCTGCTAATACGTGCTGACACTGGGGATATTAGACAAAAGTATATTGGTTAGCAATCGAATTTTCGAATGCAGAAATATGGAGATGCAAGCAAAAAATGTATTCATTGATGCATTAAATGTAATTGGGGTACAAAAATAATTCCATCTGCTCAATTTTTACTCCACCACATCTCTTTTTCTGCACTTCCATGTAAGCGCCAGTGCTTGTGGTTAACCAATCATCAAGCTATCACTGTAAGCGCCTTCTCACTAGTTCATAGTCGAACAAAAAGTAACTAGTCTAGAGTAGGCACTAAAAAACAGTTCTGGAACTGCCATCGAGGAACTGGTCAGGCCGAGATCCTGTGGTGTGAACACAACGAAAATCCCAGGGTCCAGAAAAAGGTTCTGGTTCCAGAAAAGAGCTCCAGTGGCGTGAAAGCATCTCATGTCTCATCAGAGAACTATTTAAAGAGATAACACACATTTCTCCACGTAATATTAGCCCGAATATTCACGTACTGAATTCTTAAATGAAGCATTTGTGGAGAGTTCAACGCTGGCCAGGAAATGCGCAAGACTTCAGATCAGGACACACAGATACACAGACAGGAAAAGAGGACACCCACTAATAGCGAGTCTCTCTACATTCAAAATTCATTTCTAAAGCTGACACTTCATTTATCCATTTATAGAGCTGGATATTTGACGTCAAATATCTACCAGGTGATACAAAAACAGGGTCCCTCTCCCCCAACATCAACAGCCTCCACAAGATGAGTCCATTACTGCTGCTGCTTCCTGCCCCCACACATTTACTGATCATCCCCTTCTTAAAATAAACCCATGGTTATACACAGATCTTGTTGTACAGTAATTACTGGCTTGATTAACAAAACTGGCAGCTGCTGACTAGAATTATTGTCAAGGGTGCAGAACTTAAAATTTTTAGAAAAATAATCCTTCACAACTACATTTACCATGTACTCAAGCAAATAATCGCACCGGAAAGCATCCATACTACCTATATAGCCTGAGGATCAAGCAGTGTGAATCTGAAATCTCTATATTTCTATCTCTAGCTTACATACCTCTTCTACTTCCAAAGTGGATTCTGCTTACAGTCCCGAGGACAGGTCACACGCAGGTTGCTCTAAAGGAGAGAGAAAAAAACATTTCTTAAAAGCTAGATGTGCATGTATCTGTTATAAGGACCATTTACGAAATATATACTTCAGCTGTATCACGATGGGTGTGTCATTAGAATTGAGCAAACCTAGAAACTGCTACAGTAAGATTGTTGTTGTTTTTTTTTTTTTTTTTTTTTTTTTACAAAAGCTATTTTTCACAAAAAGTGATCAAAGCCCATAATCCACACAGGCCGGGGCGGGGGCAAGTTTCATCCCATAAAGAGAGCTTTCATACCAGAGAGCTCCAGATGTTCTGCAATTTTACAAAATAGCACCTCAATCCAGTTCTGTTGGAAATAAAGTTTGATTTTAAAGTCAGATATGTGTAGTATCACCTAAAAGCTAATAATCATGTCACTTAAAATGAAAAGGGTGCATAGTTTAATATTTGAAATATATTCTGACTGAGGAAAAACTGAGATACATTTTGAATTGAATTCGCTGCTTTGCCTTCAGGAAATGACAGCGCTTCAAAATAACCATGAATAAAATGTTGACCAGAGAAAGATATTCTCATTTCACTTAAAATGAAACCTACCCTTCATGTAACCAAACACGAATGAGTGACTGTAATGGGGAAATTTAAATAGTTTTTTTTTTACTTTAGAAAGTTCCACGCGGAAGCCTGTTAGGTCCACGTCTAAAAACAAATACAAACCGAATAGCAAATACAGGCAAAAGGTTAAACGACGGTCAGCTTTCTAAGCATTGACGTTAAAAGGATAAAGCTAATTTAGCGCAGCAACAGTATCGGTGAGTTGTCATCAAAGACACGCTGCTGCAAAATTAACCAAGCCACACACAAAAAAATGCGGATGGTACAGACTACTACGTTCGTGACGTTATAACTAAATAAGAAATATCCCGTGATATTTTTTAGAAAAGGCGATAGCCACCAAAAACTGAGAAAGATCTTCACATTATCAGCGTGGAAGGGCTGGCGGCTCACTTCCGGCTCGAGCTGAATGGCCTCGCGCTGGGGGAAGCGCACAAAGTGCCATGAAGAAAAATTACAGCTACAACGCAACGCCGGACAGGCAGATCGTGCAAAGACCGACCCTGGCAGTCGCAATCTGAGCATAAAAGAAACGTTATGCGATCGCAAAGTTAAAACAGTTTCTCTATAATCGCCCGAGAGTAATGCCAAAGCCACGGTACCCCCTTCCCGTACGCTGCCCACGCCCTCCGTCTCTATACCAGGCTGTAGTAAAACTAAATCACCTTGGCAAAAGGCGATATTTGACGTTCCGTCGTATTAACCGGGCTGCAGTGCACGTCGGAACGGGCCCACGTAATCATCCGGTTCTTGTAATAATACTCCGGCGTTTTGCGATAGCCCCCGTTTTTCTTACCTCGCTTTCTAAGAATCAATGAGTTTCAAATCCCACAAAAAGTGAAACAACTTTTTTTCCCCAAATCTGGGAGCTGTAGGCAGTGACGTCACGGGTCTAAATTCCAGCCGACAGAGACACCCTGAGCGCCAGTACAAAAAATTGCCCATGTAAGGCAGTGCACATGCAATTGCCTCACTTCGTCATATCGGGTATATTATTGTTGTGCAAATAGCCGTGGAGTTAGGACTAAATCATGCCTCACGCCGCCAGTTACAGTTGCATAGCGGGGAAGTTAATTTTTAATAGGAGACACCTATCGCGCCCTCGATGGAATTCTACACTGACAAACAAAACGAAGAACGATTGCTCCTTTTCAGTAATCGGGCAACTTTTCAAACCGAATTTTAGGACATGAACTACTATATTTCACCGATATAAATCGACGGTGGCCGGTAGTTGTTACCAATATAAGTGTCCCTGTTCTCTGGATCTCCCTCAATGTTGCTGCAGCAAATGTAGATACTTAAGGTACAAGCTGTATTTTAGTTGACCACGTATTTGCCTCAGTGATTACTGCCGAGAGGGTTGCATGTGAGAACATGTCACTATAATAAAATATTCACTTAGCAGGTTCAGGAGTAGAACAATGTGGTTTTATTTTTGTCGTATCGCATGCATGGTACTTTGTTCCTTATTTTGTTAAGGTTAGTATCGTGAAATAAAATAACATTTTACTCATGTTTCTGCTTTTCTGAAAAACAACTGTAATTTGCTTCTCTTAGGTATAAAGTACCAGAATCATGCCAAAGTAGGCAAGTTGGTTAGTTAGCATTTAGTGGCTGGAATCAATTGGAGGGCCGATGCTCCCTGTTCAAAGGAGGCAGCTTCCACATTGTGTAGGTAGGAATGGTGATATTTTAGCTGGGAACTGTTCCCAAATTGACGCAGTTGCGGGATTATAATACCGAGTCACATATCCGAGACAGCTATGTCACCAGGTGCAATTTCAATTTGTCTGGGCCATTTTGAAAGCCTCACTTATGCACCATCTCAGGCCAGAGTGCGGTGGTTGTAGGGCCTTCTGCGCTAGAGAGAGGGTTTAAACTTCATTTTCAGCCTTTACAACACCTCATATTAGCACTCCAAGTAGCCACTGCACACCTCAAACACCTCAAAATACATTTAGGTCACACCATTGACAACAGGAGTATCTGAATGCCTGAATGTTCCGGAAGATTATTCTATCATAAGACATCGTTTGTGTTGGTGAAAAGGGGCCTGCCAGTTGCTGAAATAACCATTTCAAGGATATGTTCAACCTAAAAAATATCATGCATTATATATATATATATATATACACACAATAAATCAATGATGGGAATGTTCATCAATTTCCCACATGAAAGCAGATGGGAATTTATTGTATTTCATGTGCGTCACATCCAGAGTTTGAAAAAAGCAGGTCTAAACCTGGTCACTGGCATTTCAATAGTACATTAAACTAGCTTAGAATGTATTAATGGAAACACAAATGTAATACTGAGGATGTGTTATTATTTGAGTGGATACATTTTGAAACAGCTTGGGAAAAAGAAGCAAGTGGTGAGTTTTTCAGACAGCTTTTCAAAGCATTGTCTGGGCGCCGCTAACTTCAGAGGTTGCCTACGACTAATTACCTTCTGCTGCGGGGGCTTTGTAAACTGCTTTTCGCATCGTGCATTAAAGCCGCAGTCAAACAGCAAAGATGGAGTACAGAGATAAACAAGGCGATCGTGTTTTTGAAGTTTCCAATTCTGGTTCCCCTCCTGAGCAGGTTTAGAGGGTATGGTGAAAGGTAATCTCATTTGTACTGTGTAAGAGCTTGTTTACCCCCTATTTGCTATGGGCCTGCAGTAACACATCTCTCAAAACTGATTTCAAGAGGCGGCCTTGAACAAATTTCAAAAAATTACCAATGCGAAAGGAAAAAAAAACAGCAACTCCAGTTATCAATCAAGTGCCAAGTAATTTGCTCAGCTGAGAGCAAATTAACTAGCCCATGTAGCAAAGCGTGAAGAGATAAGGCGACGCAGACTGACAGACGACCTGAAAAACCTTGATATTCTTTTTTTTCTTATTTTTTTATTTCATCACTTCCTCCAGGCCGTCGTTCACATTTCAAACCTCAACAACCAGATCAAAACAATGAAGCGACCCAATGCCTGCTGCTCTGTAGCTGTCTTTTGTAACACTGGCTCCAGAGCAGGTTCAGTGGTACCGTTTAGCATCTGGGCCCGGAAAAAAAAAAAAAAAAGGTGAAGATTATTCAGAGCTCACGAACAAAAAGAGGTTTACAGTTCACAAGACCCTCAGTGAAAGTACAGAGACCGCAACCACATGTTTGCATGTGAACCTGCCCCTCGTGAGACTAAACTGCAGTTATTTTGCAAGGGGACCATAACATTTACTGGAAACTGGAGTCATTTGGCCGCGGATCTCAGAATTTTTCTCATAAAACATAGTGGATCCGAGAATGTTACTGCATCGCATGAGGCGGAAGCTCAAGATTAATAGCCACATGTGAAATTGTGAATTCCTGATTGGGATGGCATGCTCTGAGCAGGGGTGACGAGTGATGACACAAGCAGTGCCCCGGAGAGCATCTAGTACCTCAAAACAGGATGTATAAATGAAGAAAAGCCTGGTTGACAGCCCTTACACTGATGCTGATGATGGCAAGACTATTGCTCACAGGTTGCTCTTGAACCCAAAGAAGTCCTCCTCCCCCCTCCCCAACCTTAGACCAATGTTTCTCTACCTCGTCAGAGGACCGGTGCGTGCGCAGGTTTGTGGGATAACCTTTAGCTCAGCTGTTCAAACCCAGGTGTGAGGACTCTTCAGCCAATCAGTCCTCTAATTAGTTACCTAATTACGGAGTTGCAGCGAAAACCTGCACACACAACAGCCCTTTGCGTATAAGATTGGCCACCCCTGCCATAGGCATATTGATGTCAGGGAGGAAAATAAGGGGCAAGGGGGGAGGGTGCTGGCTAGGGTTTGGTGATATTATGGTTATGCGATGGTATTTTTGTTTGAAAATACATGCCCCTCCCCCAAAGCCAGCAAATTTGGGGAAATACCAGATTAGTGTGGGCTCTTAAAACACCATCAAAATACCGGTACATTTGCCAGCCGGGGGTTGGGGGTGGGTTGAGATTTGCTAACCAGAGCTAAACGGCTAGGGTTGTGGTGATAAAACTTCTTGCCGACTAAATTTAAGGCAGCGGGATTACGGGGCGTCGCACATCATTCCCGGGTGTCAGGAAGCTGCTGTCAATTTGCGGCAGACTTCCGGAGCTTTCCGGCTGCGGTGGGACGTCTGCCGTGGTGTCGCAGTAATAGCTGAACAGATCAGCACAGATATCAGCTGAGGCCGATCTATAGGAACTGTGCAGTTTAACCCATCCATCTTCCAACTGTTCTTTTTCTGGGTTGCAGGGAGGACCTGGAGCCTATCCCAGACAGCAGAGGGCACAAGGCAGGGTACACCCTGCACAAGACGCCAAGTATTCAGTCGAGGTGTCAGCAAATGCATAGCTTGGCTTAGTGCTCTGCTCAGCTGTGCCTGTCCTTGTCCGGGAATTAGCACTAAGCAGAGAGCCATGTTCACAGGTGCCACAAGGACCTGCTTTTGGCTGGGGAATTAACCTGGGACCCCACAGGGGTTGAAAAAGCCACTGATGTACCTTCTCTTGAGTGTGCAGCTAGTCGATGCATTGTCGTCCATCAAATTCAGGTTTGTGTCACATTAAGGGGACAGTTCTGCTGTTCCATTACACCTGGCGTCTGATGGATGGCTATCCTTCACAGGTATGTAAACCAGAACCAGACCAAAGATCCAGAACCTATCAGGTTCAGCTCAGGAATTTTCCACAGACAGGTCCACCATACATACATACATACCCACAATAAATCTTGCTGTTGGGGTGGGCGGGGGAGCACCCCACGACGAATTTTGCTGATTGGGTGGGTGGGAAAATGCCCAGTATGCCAAATGGCCAGTCCAGGCCTGGGGCCTACTAATGCAGTGTTTCCCAATGTCCACATTTTTGCTCCCTCCCAGCTCCCTACCAGACAGTCCACATTTTTGCTCCCTCCCAGCTCCCTACCAGACAGTCCACATTTTTGCTCCCTCCCAACTCCTACCGGGAGCTGAGAGGCAACAAAACGTGGACTGTCCAGGGGTCCCCAAGGACCGGTTTGAGAAACACCGTACTAATGCATCAACATAAGCAGTAAACACACTATTTAAGCAAATTTCAAAGTAAGTGCACAGACACGCAAGACTAGGGTTACAGCTGGAAAATGAGAGACCTCTGGCTATGCAGTTATTTAGGTATGTTTTGAATGAAAGTTCACTGTTTTTTTCCCCCTTTTGTGTGTCGTGCCCGGTGGCGATTCCCGCGTTCGGTCGTGCCGAAATGAGGCATCGAGCAGAATGATGACATAAATCAGCCGTAATGACAGATCCCAAGGGGTTTCAGCAGAACATAAACACAGCATGGGCTGTTTTGTGCTGATGCAAGAAAGTTAAAAGACGGCTTAGGCTGAATTCACGTTCTGTGAGAACGGGTTATGCTGGATTACGCAACAGTCGATCCTGAGGCTGCATGTCAGGCCATGGGGTTAGGAGGAGTTGAGCAAATTAAAAAAGCATTTTCTCTAATTACTGAGGGATTCCACTTTAAACTGGCCATGACAGCTGGTGTGATGTAATGTCAGGACCGTTGGTGAACTGTCATGCAGTTCTGAAACCTAAAATCAATGTGGTGCGAGGACACCAAAAATATGTCTGCTTAAAGGATACTCCATGGGGGCCAGGGGGGAGGGGGAGAGGGAAGGGGGCGTGAGCTTTATGTGGCCCCGTAGTATTCCAGAACTCATTCACATTCATTTAGATTATTTCTTTATTTCTTTAGCAGACATTTTTGTCCACAGTGACGTACAAGTGAGCTGTATATTACAGTACAAGCATATAGCTGTCAAGGTGTCAACTAAGCATAAAGGAACCTAGGCAGAGCTTCCAATGAATGGCCGGGAATAAGGGTAATCAGAGGTATGCACCTTTCAAACCTAGCCACAAACTAATTAGACAGCTATTCAAATCGAAAGACAAGACATAACGCTAACAGCATTTAGGGAACATTTAAAAATATCACAAGGTGCTGTGGTTGCAACCGCTGTTAAGAGTTTGTGGAAAGAGATCAGAACATGGATGAAGGCTGGAATGCGGCAGCTACTGAGGATTCCGCCTTGCCCTTGATGCAGAACATGTCGCATTGACTTTTGCTTTCTCTGTAATGACGAGACAAGAGAAGTTCCACTTGCGGTAACACCATGTTTATTTCCAGAGTCAATGCCTGAGAGTCACAGTCCAAAAATATGCATGTCAGAGGGCAGGCACAGGTACATCCAAACCAAAAAACCGAATCCAAAATTGATCTGAATCCATTGTCCGAACCCAGGCAGAAGGTCACGAGTTCGATAAGAGCAACAATGAGAGAAGCACCAAAACCAGAGCAAGAGACGCAAGAAAGTCACAAAACATATACAAGAACAAATTCTAATAATCACAAATCTGAGCACCAATCCCTTTTGTCTGTTTAGAGACCCTCCCTTTAAATGTACGGACTGCCCCTTTAATGCCTCTCAAAAAGTCTTTGCGTGGCACTGCTGTAAATCCAGTACTTTTAAGCTATGCTAATTAATTACACTGATGGGCCTTAGTATTCAGGGGAGGTGCAGCCAGAGCTGGCTCAGTGTGGTTGGATGTAGTGGCGTAAGAAGTTTGACATTGGGGGGGGGGGGTCAAATTTTTCTCAGCATGGTGGGGCAGGGTGACGTATATTGTGACATCACAATGGACATGCAACACTCACATCGTGATGCAAGAAAGATTTTAAAATTATTTTAGAATATTTAAGATTTCATAATTTAAAATAAGACTGACACTGTTTAAGGTGCAGCTTTACTACTAAATATAAAAAATAACTGACCCATACGACAAAATGAGTTTGACAGAGGACTATAATCTGGTTTTGTCAAATATAAGTTTTGTCATCACGCTCTGCATGCTTGGCGAACTGGCCTTAGTAATGTATGGATTCATAATGAAAGATAGAAAGACACATCCCCCCCATTTTCAATGTCTCCAGCTGGATGGATGCTTGGCTGGGTGCTGTCATGACATGTCCTGGTTTCACCCACCAGATGAAACGCTAGTGGACCATGGGATAGGTGGGTCATTGATAGAGGAAGGCCAACATGGCCGCCGTCTGGATTCTATACTGACCTCAGCTGCCATTCCGACACTGGCTCCATGGCATCGTCCAGCCAGGGGAAACGTGCATAGGAGGCCGACACACACAGAGCCCTGGGTTTATCCACATATAATGACACACGGCCAGATTACCAGCTGCGGTGAGAGTATTCGAATCCTCAGGACGCAGAAAATCACCAGCTGAATAGTGTGAGAGCTTGTGCATGTGTGTGTCCTGCGATGAACTAGCATCCCATCCATGGTGTGCTCCATAGTCATGCCCTTTGGCCTGGGCTACCTATGATACGCTCCAGGTCCCCCATCCCACCCATGGCCAGGAGTCCATGGATGCACATCCAGTTGCAACAACTACAGATTAACATTATAATCAGGTGATGCAACAGAAACGAAGGAAGCAAAATCTGTGTGCATGGCTGTGAGATCGACTGTCTTCTCAACACACCGTCCTCAGGTGTCCAAAGACACCTATAGGTCATGCCCTTGTAACGTCACCTCTTTTGGTCTGCACTGCAGCGGTCTACCTGGCCTGTCACTGTCAGTCAGCAGGTGGTTCTGGAATCCAACATACGGAACTGCACCAAGAACCCGGATGGGTGCCTGCGTGTGCTTAAAGGGAACACCTGACTCTCGCTATCTAGGGGACAGGTACAAAAAACACAAATGATGCAAATTTCGATGAACGCCGTAGTCGTATTTTTATGCTGGATGGGGTTTTGGCGAAGTGTGACGGGTTCACTACTGAAGTACGCTAAAGATTATGGAGGAAAGAAAAGGGGGGGAAAAAAAAACATCCCAGATTCTGGGAAAACAAAGAACACATCATCAGTTCAGGACCTGAACAACAAGCCGTCGAATTTTCACCATCACTTACACAAATCTGGCTGATTACTTAACAAAATAGATATTCTGAGAGGAAAATTTCCAGGCAGTACAGGGTTGTAGGGAGAGATGAGCCTGATCAGGGTGTTTCGGGTATAAGGCAGAGTAACACCCCGGATGGGATGTCAGTCACCCACAGAGCAAAAACACGTGGAAATCTGAAAAACATCATTAGTTCATATCAGTACATTTAGTTCCATGGGCCACTAATTTGATCACTAACAGTTCCGGAATAATCTCTCTGTACAAGTCATTACAGACCAATTCTCACCATGATGAAAAACTGACATACAGACAGGTGTTTGTGTTTATTAATTTATTTGATTTGCATTTTGATCATTTTTCACCTATTTATAACTTAGCCCTGAGATTGCGAATAGCGGGTGAAGATAGAGTTCCAAAAATGTATTCGATCACTGGTTGTTTTTCTGTACCTTGTCCTGTTGAGAATCGATCACAAAGCCGAAGTATGTGTTTGCCTACACAAGAAATCGCTTTGTTTCTCAGATAGATGAGTGATTGTTGTGGCGGCTTCCCAGGGGGAACAAATGTTTCGCTGAGAGCAGAGGGCCAGTGCGTGCTTCAAGACAGCTTTTCCTTCTCTTTACGAAACCGCAGCCGTAATCCAGCAAATCTCCCGTAGAAGAATCCAGGACACTTTCCATTGAATCGGTAAATGAGCTGGAGGAGGCATGGAAAGTTTTTCCATCACTTTCCATGAGTAAACAAGGGTAAAGGTTCATTGTCAAGTCAAATCAAGTCAAGTAAAGCTTCATTGCCATCTTAGCTACTAGTAGTACACAGTGAAACTAAATACTGTTCCTCCTGGACCCACAGTACCACATTCCTGACAGGACAGACCTTACAGTGCTAATAATTTTTGGAATAATTTACGTAATTTACTATCAGATTCTTCAATAACAATATTTACATTTGCATCAGCACAGACTCGTGACAATCTGGTCGCATGTTATAATTGCATATTGTGTGATGTATGATATGCACAATATGCTGGGATAACTGTATGTCGTCTGTATCGTACCTGTGTCAACTGCCAACACTGCACTACTTAAATTTGCGCAAACCTCTGTATTTATCACATACCTTGCATTTGCTCCTCACCGTTGTGCATCTTCTACCAAGTCTTGTGTTTATTCTCTGCATGTACTTCTTAACTGTGTAATGTCATGGTGTCCCCAACAGTAACATGCTGCATCTCCAGCCTTGGGTGTGAGGCAATAAAGATCGTGACACTGATAATTTATGGGGAGGGGAGATGGAGAAGATTACTGCATTTAATATGCATTTATATTTACATCTATATTTACCTTTATATACATATATATTTACTGCCTATCTTAACCTAGATACCATTCTACAAGGAATAGGCGATGCTTGTGAAGACCACATAGGGACCACTATTTTTCAGCAGCTAATGCCTTTCCAATCAGAAGTAAAGCTCACCACAGACAGTGGTGAGGGGGTTTTTTGAACAGGAAAACACACACACACACATACACACAAGTTGGTCTTCTTATCTAAACGGGGGCCATCCATTCATTTCTATGGGAAAAACCCTAATCCCAATCACTACACCCTTAACCCCTACCCGTCCCTAACCTTAACCATAAGTAACCAACCAAAATATAAGACTTTTGGATTTTTAAGAATTTTTAATCTTTGAATGCAATGAAAAAAGTTTTATTAAATTGAGGTTTTCCAAATGGGGACCTGAAGAAGTGTCCCTAAAAGTAAGGAAGTTTCAGGTTTTACCACACTTTGGGGACATTTTAGTCCCCAAATGTGATCTATGCAAACCCCCCCCCCCACACACACACACACACACACACACACACACAAGTTGGTCCACCTATCTAAATGGGGACCGTCTATTAATTTCTATGGGAAAAACCCTAATTCCAGTCACGACACCCTAAACCCCTACCCCAGCAGATTTGTATAAAACTGAGGGTATCCAAATGGGGACCTGAAGAAGTGTCCCCAAAAGTAAGGAAGTTTCAGGTTTCACTGCACTTTGGTCCCCAAATGTAATATATGCAAACCCACCCACCCGCCCACCCACCCACACACCCACACACACACACACACACACACACACACTTTCGGTGTTCACTTCAAACCAGCAGGTGGCACCTTGTCTGGCTGATCGTGAAGGAGAGTCCTGCCACACTCAGGATTCCGCATTCCGCCAAGAGGGCCTCGCCCCTCCCCACCCACTCAGACGCATACATATCCTTGCTCGGCAAGCTCCGATTTGTCTGGACTGGCCTGGTTGCAGCTGTACAAGCAGGCTTCAGCCTCCATGCGCAGACACACACGCACATGCGCACACGCCTGCCATGACTGCCCAGCCTGCAGTACTGGCGTTCTCGCAGCGTCCAACAGGCCTCCCATTCACATCGCAGCACATTGCAGCATTCATGTGACAGGCAGCTGCACGGAGGCTCTCAAGATCCAGAAAATTGGTGGGGAAAATCAGGAAACACTGTCTGTCTTATCACAACACATTTCTGATTTAAATCTCTCACTAGTCTCGGATCTGTTTGGCCGATCGTGACTAAAGACATGTTCACACTGCTTCAGCTAAAGATGATCTGTATATTTTCCTTTTTTAGTGAAAGCAAAGTTAGGGCAAGCTGACCTTCACCCACTTGAAATGTTATTTTCCTTTCAGAAAAGTGCCTGTAGGGAGAGAATTTCTTTAAATGCTCTTTAAGAAATCTGAACCCAGCTTAAGGCTTAGTAAAGATAATATTTATCATCGTTATCATATTCAGCCACTCAGCCATTAATCATTTGATCCATAATGCAGTTCATACTTTTTAAAAGCCATTTTTTTTATTTTAGAGTTTTATCTTGATTTGCTGAAAAAGGTTTCCTTGCCCTGTAAGTTGGGTCTGTTTCCTTTTCTCGTGGCCTAACGTGACCCGCAGTGTGTGTGTGTGTGTGTGTGTGTGTGTGTGTGTGTATGTGTGTGTCTCACAGGGAGTAACTTGCCTCACCGGAGCCTCTGGTTCCTTTGGGGCGCGACACAGGACAGCCCAGAAACACATTAACAAACAGTCGTGACCCTCTTGCCAGTGGCACAGAAATGTCAGCAAGGGATCAAACAAAAAAAGAGACAAGCAGACGAATTGACAAGCATGCAGGAGAACATCTTAAATGTCCCTTTATCACAAAAAGTCGACAGCTTATTATACATACATATTATACTTGAATCGTTTAGCTACTACTAGGGAGTAGACAGTGAGTAACTAAATTTATCCTTAGTCCTGTGATGATGTTTAAAACAGGAAATAGCCAAGATCATGTTTCTACAGTCACTCGGCACCGTCAGCATACCGGCACTAGAATCTGAGGTGTAAAAAAATCACCAAAACAAGCCCAACAGGCACAATTTCCTCAGGCTGATGGTTCACCATTGTGCCGATTTAGGTCACACACACCAAGCCCAACCGGGCGTGGACACGTTTGACCTCTCAGGGGCGAGGAGGCCCAGGAAGGGTGAGCAAGGTGGGGAAAAAGGCAGCAAGGGCAGCAGACGTAAGGCGGACGGCAGCCAGCCTATTCCACAGGTTCTACAAAATTTCCACCTCCCTCATTTCCAGGCTTTGACATCATCTCCAGATCTGCAGTACTTGTACTGTCCACTCCTCTCATACTTCGCTGTGGCATTTCAAATAAAATGACAAATTAATAATAGCCACGTGAATATGAACTTGATGTATTAGCTCAGAAGAGGAGAGACTTGGCACGCTGCATGTCAGTGCTGTTATAAGACACAAAACAACAAAATGTCAGAATGACCGGGAGTCTGACTCAGTCATTTTCCCTTGTGTGTCTTGATCTGGTTTTACAACTGATGAATCATTCCACTCCATACCTATGAGTTGGACGGTAACTGAATGAAAAAAAGTGTTCAAGTGACCTGCAAGTTTCAGACCCTCACTGAACACTCAAATATGGATCTCTAAAGAAGCCTAACACCTTCAATTTTCTCCTTTAAATGTCATTTGTGCTGACACCAACCCCAATGACTCGGCAGGGAGGTTAGAAGAGAGAAAGCGTGTTTGGAAACAATTGGCAAATATTGCCCCACGACATGCTGAAGCCTTTCAACACGCTAACAGTTTTCGGGTCGTCCTGCTTATAAAAACCGTCTAAGAAGCAGCATGGCGTGGTGACAGAATGGTTTCGCGATCGTTCGCTGCAGATCTGCCCAGCTAGCTATCATAACCCCGGCTTGTATGGATTCTGATTTCCTGTTTTTGTTGCACAAGCTACTGCGCCCACTGTTTCAGGACTTGGCGACATGGCTCTCGGTTTTTCATGAGGTCAGAAGACCGCCATCACTGCTAAAAGTTTTTTTATAACATCAGGAATCATCGCACAAGTCACTGAAACACTTTGGGATGCAAGACAATTGCGGAGTAAAGCCTTCACCTTCGCTGTTCATGTAAGAAAGCTGTTCCCCCCTCAAGAATTACAAGCCAAAGCCTTGAAGTAAGAGATGGCAGCTTCTTTCAAAAACACACACAATCGTTTATCCCAGAGTCAAAGTTTTAGCCTGAAAGATGAATAGGTAATAATCGGCATAGCAGTTAAGAATGCTGCTGGAACATAACATCGGGTTCAGGCATTCATCAACAAGCTGTTGTGCAAGATAGTGGTTTGTTTTCAGGAAGCCAAATTCTGATATTGCAGAGGAGATATTTACAGTTGATGACACTGGCAGTGAACATGGCACTGCGGGAAAATGCAGTTTTGTTGAAAAACCCTAAGACTTTGGTTACGGTTCTTTTTTTTCCTTTTCTGTTCGCTTTGGTGACACAAGCTGACAGACATGCTGAGACACTCCTCACATGTCGACGTGCAAACCAGGGGGAACACTAACCGTCAGTCGACTTGTTTTGCAAACCTGGGCTCAGAGTGCAGTTTAGCATGTTTAGTGCAAGTACTATAGGTTTATGGTGAGGTTAAACATCATGCGGGTTAGATGAAGCATTTTTAACCAAGTGGAAATGCCCTTTCTGAGGTCTTCGGTACTGTATTTCAGCTTGTGTTTAACCTCGCACTGAGCGTGAAGTGAGGGGGGCTTTCCCCAGCCCATGCCTACAGGCCTCCTACCCCAGCCCAGCCCCCTCCCCTTCTGGAAACAGTACAGCTTTTGCACCAGCATCCACCACACTGCCGCTCCATCGTCGGGTCGCCACACGCTGCTTCCGGTCTGCCCCCACTGTGGCTGAAATGCAATCATACGCCATTTCAGTGCACTCAAATTTAAAAACAAAAAATTGCCGCCACCTCGCCGGTTCTGCACAGCAACGAAGGAAACCTTCTGTCTTGCCAACTCTCACACGCTTGGCATGACACTCCCACTTTCAGACGCTCACGCAAGAAATCTTACAGCAAATCTACGCTATTGCATTATAAACCTGAAATTAGCTACGTCAAAAGTGTTGGGGTAGTTTGCAAACCCTACAGACTAATTACAAGGTAATAAAACTGTTACATACATGTAAATGTGTGTGCAGTCTCATTTTGAATTTAAAAAAACTCTCACTCCAACCAGCTGACCAAAGTTGACAACCCTTTGCTGGACTCAAGATGCATTGACATTACTGAGTTGGGGTGGGGGGGGGGGGGGGGGGGGTAGACCTTGGGGTTATGGGGATTTGTCTGCATGCTGCACCATGCCACAAACTTTTACCAACCAGCATTTTCCAGTAGCCGTCTGAATGCCAGCTTCTCACTGGTCAGCTCAGTTTAACTGACCATCCCATCCCATTCCAGGTTAATGGGACAGGTTTCACGCTCATGACCCTGTAATGCATAAGTAGTTACAAAATATGGATGGATGTTTAATGTTATATGCAAATCTTTTTATAAGATCATATATTTCATTACTGTATTTCAGGCTGGGTACTTTTCTAAATGGTGCTACATCAGGCCACCTCATGGGACTTGAAAGAACAACCATAAGGCTGCAAGTCCATATCAGTAAGCCTCACAGTACCCGATTCCCCTGCGGTTTCTGCTGATCTGCTCTTAGCTTAGCTGCTCTAGTCCTGCATTTTGCCATACCGAGTTCTATAATACCAACACTGAGTAAGTTTGTGAAGTTCGCAGTCACCAGCTTCCTGAATGATGACAGCATCATCCCGGAGAAGGGCGACTGAGCTCGAGAAATAACGAGGATCCGCAGCGCAGGAGCGTAACTCATTTGGACACAGCAGCAGAAACATAAACGCAAAATATGTCAAAATAAGGTGAGGTATTTCCTCACAGGACAGCAGAATAAATATTGACAAATTGAAAATGTTTAATTTCCATAAAGCATCCAGTTCTGGATTTCAGCCCTAGCACTGTGTGTGTGTGTGTGTGTGTGTGTGCGTGCGCATAACACCTGATCTGCCAAAAAAAGGTATCATTCACTCAGGCCGCCATCAGTCTGGGTAACATGGAGGTTGTGGCCTTCAAATAAAGATGAAGGGGAAAAAAGTCAAATCACCCACCTGAGCGAACTCTGCCGCTTGCTCCAGTAGCTAAACATAGCAAACTGTGATGCCCATACGTCACGTTCCAAAATGCAGGCTTCCACCTCTCTCCGTCAAGCCGGCGGAGCGCACACCCACGCGAACACAGCAGGTTTCATATTCCTGTTCAGACGTGAACATGGGGCAAGGAGGGCACTCCGGTACCTTCTCACACGACGTGCCATTAAACGTATCTGGTGGCTTTTCATGTATATTGGGGGTGTCATTCTGCTGCAATGGAAGTAATTTGTTTCAGTTTCTGGATAAATGTGCCTTTTAAGGTGTGAAGTCTAAAATGACAAGTTTAATGAAGAAAAAAAAAAAAGAAAAAAACACGAAACTTGGCACAGTGTATTATTTTGTTGAGCGTTTTATCAACTCTAATTCTAGTTCTACAGGTCACTGAACCCTAAACTTCCTCAAAAAGGTCAGCAAAACTGATTCTTTGAAGCACACGGCACAATAAGTGCGTAATTTTAACAAACATGGGATTTAAAACGCCTCTTCTTCACTTAAGCTCTGACTAATGCATTCAGATGCATTATGAAATATTACTCATCTGTTTTATTTTCAATGTCAGGCTCCATAGCAGCCAGTCATTTATAGTTTTCCTGTTATTTTCCAAAAATAAATGCAGTCAATAAAAATCCCCCCCCCCATTAATCTCATTGGTCAGTTTCTAGACACTTTATAATTTTTTTTACTTCTCATTGTGAACACTCATCAAACCACAATTCTGTGCCCATATTTCTGTTTAGGACAAGTTCCAATGCATTACACAAAGCAGGTTAAATGTATATATGTTCAGGAAGAATATAATAAATGTCAGTTTTAAATGCACTGTGTTGCCTTTTTTTTCCTGCTTTGGCTGTGAAGTTTTTCCT
This sequence comes from Paramormyrops kingsleyae, assembly GCF_048594095.1. Classification (NCBI taxonomy): domain Eukaryota; kingdom Metazoa; phylum Chordata; class Actinopteri; order Osteoglossiformes; family Mormyridae; genus Paramormyrops; species Paramormyrops kingsleyae. The sequence continues at coordinate 15,972,442 of NC_132817.1, read as the reverse complement.
CAAGTAACTGTACTTAAGGGCTGCTGAAAGTGTGCTTATCTCTGAACGCCACTCAGAGTGCCCCGAAGGCAACATGGGGACCACTAAATTCACCACACAGCAATGCACACGTGCGAACTCAAGGTCCCGCATGCACATGCAACAAGCAGAGAGAGAGGAGGAGGAGTGGAAGGTGATTTGGCAAGGAGGAGGTCGTTATTGGCGTTAGTTGAACGGTTCCTCCAACTTAGCAACGGTGATTTTGCCTGGAGCGCTGTTGCCACACAAGCCACCCTTGACCCTCTAACACAGTGTTTCCCAATCTGGTCCTCGGGGACCCACAGGCAGTCTCAATAGGATTCTGAAGGGGGAGCAAAAATGTTGACAGTCTGGCAGGGAGTTGGGAGGGAGCAAAAATGTGGACTGTCTGGCAGGGAGTTGGGAGGGAGCAAAAACGTGGAGCATCTGTGGGTCCCTGGGGACAGGATTGGGAAACACTGCTCTAACATCTCTCCAGCATCACTGTAACTTACAAAGAGACATCTGCTATATGAACAGCAGAATCTGTGCAGCTGGTTTGCTGAGCCAAACAGAGAGGAGTCTTATTATGCGCTCACGTTATCGCTCCCTTAGGCCTCATTCCCATCAGCTTCTGCTTTGCGTTTACGCAATGCCTCGCATCTCCAGGAAAACGCGAGGTGGGGATTTCTGAACCGTCTCCTCTTGCGAGACTTTTACTTTCTCAACACACACCGAGTGGTGTGTTTGATCATCAGAATGAGGAAGGAACCGGGTAGCGCACCACTGAACGGCTCCCTCTAAGAAAGGTCAGCGGTCAGTGGTGGAGCTTTAACTATTTATAAAGTGTACTTTCAAAAATGCAATGACAGATTTATTTTTAGCTCAGACTTTGAAATCATCCGCAGACGTTATTTACCTTTTTCTTAACACACAGTATATAATGTAACAGCAGGATACAAACAAAAAAAAATGCTCCCTCGACCAGACTTAGATCGCACTGAGTCAGGAAATGACTTGTTAATGATGTGATGTACGGTCATCCTGAGTTTGTCTGCACATCTACTTTTGACCTGCAGTGGAAGCTCTTGGCATTTTTTTTTTTAGATGTCTCCGTTTTCACATTTGCTTCAAAAGTCAGACACTCTGAGCAGTTAAGATTGATAACACAAGCCTCATCCTAAAAACACGTCGATAAATAGTATCTTAACATGTTAATGCCTTTTAGGCAAACTGTATAGTTTGCAAAGTTTCATTTTTTATCTCCTGTCGCAGCCTCTACAATGAAAACGGAAAGCTAATGTGTAGCTCTTATTTACATATTCAATATTATTCTTTCACCACGAAATTGCAGTTGAATGGTGCACAATAAAAATCAGCTTTTGTCAGGCCACAGGGAAAAGATAACGTTGATATCATTTGATAGGAATCTAACTTTATGGCAACGTCGATCTGAATATTCAAATTAAAACTGCTTTTATGACGATAAGCTTCATCTGTGTTTTGGAAAGATGGAATCATACTCAAATCGAAGGCTCTCTCTCGCTCTCTCTCTCTCCCTTCTATTCCTCTGTAGAAAAGAGGAAATAGACATGTCAACCTTCTGAATAGTTTTTCCAAAAGGGCACTGGGACTTATATAAGCTGAAAATGAAAGAAGAGGTGACAGCAGAGGAAGAGGTTGCTCTTCTGAGTCGTCGGTGTCACCGTTTAACACAAACAACCACCAATCACCCTCATGTGCTCCACGTGGGTGGCCAACCAGGGCTTGTCATTCTCGATCAACTAACGGATTGCAAAGATTTATGTATTGATTAGACATTCTCAGCATCTCCTCTAAATGGGTCATGTTCTCCAACGAGGATTTGTTGGGCAGGCGTTTGCCAAGGCTTTGCAGTAATTATCTCAGGCTCATGTGGCTGGACACAGCGGGGGAGCTTGGTAAATTACACATTTCTTCCTAAAAGTGCGAATGCTTTATAGGCCGCCGTTATTCATAACTCTGTCGCAGCATCGCAAGCGACCCTCAAGTGGATTAAAAATAAGGTTGACGACACTCTTTGTTTGGCAACGCGCCTTCTTTATTTGGCAGCGCTAAATGAGATATTGTTTTATTAGCGCAGCCTTAATTAATTTTCCGGATCTTTCTTTGGGATTCTGAAACATCTGGGGTGTAGTTTGGGGGATATTGTGTCCTCGTGAATATAATCCAGGCGCAGGATTCCTTGGCGTAACCAAAAAGAAATTGCCCACAAAGTAAGGTTTAACCCCTTACAGCTCCACCCTCAAATTGGACCAGTTAATATGGCTGCATCATGGATTATGCTGACATTTCTCTCTGCGTGGCAGGAAAATCAGCCCAATGTCAGGATTGTCCCTTTGGTGTTGGTGAATGTGAATGAAGTTGGAATGACTAAAAGATCCTAATTACACATCAGACAACCTAAACCAAAAGTAAAATCTTGCGTAATGGTTTTCTATACTTCACATTTAGTAAGGGTATGCGCAATTCTAGAAGCGAACTGAAAACAATAGCTTTTCATTGTCGTCATCATTTTTTTTTTTATTGCAACAACTGTAGTGTAACAAAGTGTGGATGCTTATATAGGTTAATCTTTGTTGTGTGGGAGACCTTGTGCGTGAGCAGGGAGCACTGTGAGCAGCAGGCTTGTTTTCATCACCTCGTAGAGGGCGTTTCTCTGCCTGTGTCTCGGATCGGCCCGTAGGCGGGCCGGGCTGCACCAGCCGACATGGAAAGGCCTTCAGAGTTTCCCTGTGTGAGGGTGTGCAGGCAGTCGCCTCTGCAGGGGAAGGCGGCGGGGTAGCGGCCCAGGAGCACATTTTCAGTGGTGACGAGCCTGCACCTTCACACCTTACGCCGTGACATCTATGAAACTCTTCTTGTTTTTCTCGATTCAAAACCAGCTGTGTGACAGACGCTGCATCTGGACTGAGCAAATTCCTTAAATCAAATAGCATAATATATCCATCTTCCATGCCACTTATCCAATACAGTCCTGGGGGGGCAGTACAAGCTCCAGTCCTGGGGGGGCCGGATCCCTGCACATTTTTGAGTTTCCCCTCATTTAACACACCTGCTTCAACTCCTTGTGCTAATTACCACACAGCCCTTGAGCTGAATCATTTGTGGTGGAACAGGGAAAGAACTAAGCTACACAGGGCTGCGGCCCCCCAGGACTGCAGTTTGACACCCCTGCAATACAGGATCGCAGCGATCCTGATGTCTATCCCAGTTTAACCACAGCAGGCGGCCTGGGTGTGATGTCATTTCTTCACAGAGCAGAGACTCAGAGACTCTCACACTCTATGGGCAATAGAGAGATGCTACTCTTATTAATTGCATGTTTTTCAACTGTGAGAGGAAGCATGCATAGCGACAGAACATACAAATGCCACACACACACACACACACACACACACACGGAGCTGAGAGCAGGAGTCAAACCAAGGAGTCAAACCCACAAATCATAGGATGCGAGGTGGCTGGGATACTTACCGAGTCACTGTGCTGCCCGTATTACAACATACATTAAACAAAGTGAGGTATGAATGAATATCCAAACTTACAAAAATTATTTAAAAAAAAAATAAAAAATGCACCAGCAAAATACAGAAAATATAGTGCTTGTGTTTGCGTGTATGTATACTTGCTCTCTCTATAGCTACATATATATATATATATATATAAATATAAATATAGCAGCATATATAAATAAAATTAGTGCTATTACGAACAATACAGACCTGAAAAGTTGTTAAATTAACAATAATTTTAATTTCAACTGCGAAATTTAATTTTAACCTTAACATTTCACAAATCTGCAGTGCCTAATTTTAATTATCATTTCGACCGCGAAATTTTATTTTAACATTGACATTTCACATATCTGCAGTGGCCGAATGCTCAGTCTGGTCAGGATGGAGATCAGACAAATAACAGCAGGTCATCTGTGAAGGCTGAGTGTTGTCGGGCTCCAGCACCGAGTAGAGAAGGTGCAGGCAGGAGAGGCAGGTGGTGAGCAGAGTGACGAATGACAGAGGAGATGACTCAAAGGATAACGCGCCGGGTGACACAGCAAACAATTTCACAGAGGATTCCTTAGTGCAAAATCCACCGTATACAGCAACGTATCAGATTTTTTTTTCACAAGGAAAATTCGATTTGACATCGGGAAAAAAAAAGGTGCTAATTTTTTTTTTTTTTTTTAAACAACACATAAAACAAGCTATCCTTCTTTAACCCACTGCTTACAACCACAAAAAAAAACATCTATCGTAGATAAGCAGAGTGTCAGTAAATTTTAGGAATTGTCAGTCGAAGCGCTAGAAGTCACGCGGTCTCACTGCAGTTTCATGGTTTTTAAATATATTTCAATAGATTGTTCTCGATGTGATAATTAAAAATAAAAAAAAGCCAGTCCGTGGTTAGGCTGGTGAGATTTGAAGTTGAAAGGAAAACCGATGGAATACTTTGTTTGTGAAAGGAGTGTTTGGTAGTACTGGGCAAACTGGTATTGTAGGCTAGGCAAGCTGCTGACCATCCGCAGGCTACAGGTACTGCATACGACAGGGTGCCAAACAACTCAAATGCCCAGTGCAAACTGGGAAACAAGACGCTGGGGAAATGCCAGCTGAGAATTCGCAGGGCGTCGCGCGCGACCGTGCTGCATGGGATGCCAGGACTGGCAGCGGTGCTGATGTGCATTTGAAAATAAATCAAAATAATGCGAAATGGTTGTTTACGGAGGGGAAAAAAGGCAGAACAGCCTACACAGTAAAAATCCAGATATGTTTTTCAAACCAGATGCGGGTGTACATCTCTAGAAGAAGGGTGCCAGATCAGAGAATCAGCACATGAAGATAAAGCGAACGGCACTCCAAAGACTTATAATCCAGGCCCATCTCCTTACCTTCTTATGATACCTAAGCAATCTCATGCCTGCCTGTACCGGAACATAAAAGCTTAGAGGAGATTAAATTTAAAGTAGGCCTACTGACTTTTATTTGTGATATGCATTATTGTCATAATCCCTTCCTGTGGGGAGGGATGTAATTTATTAACAGTGCCAAAAATGTCTAGGTTAGAACATGTAACAAAATGAAAACTTAATACATGGTTACGCTTTCAGTCGAATTTGAGACAAAATGTAAAACACTTTATAAGTCGGCAATTGTGTTAAACGCAGGCTGTTAGACAATCACAACTTATCCGAAAGAAATGTCCATTAGTGTGACTTAATGTATAGGTGTTATTCGTGAATGCACACACTCGTGCTGTCGTACAGCTGACACAGCATAGTAAACGGGTAACTGTGCCCATGTCAAACATTTATCAGCGAAAGCCACAACAGCCACTTGTTTTCGAGGACACCTACTAGACTGCTTATTTTGACAAAGCAACAGTGGAGCATTCCGGTTTTGCAACTTCAGGCTCGATGCGGCAGAAGAAAAGGGAGAAAACGACGCACACTGTTGCTCCATAGCATTCAGCTGTTGCTTAAATAAAAGGAAAACATTGCAATATAGTGCAACAGTGATTCCCAGCGAGAGGCAGTCAGGAGTTGCTTGTTTTAGGGAAAGCGCCTGACTCTCCAATAGATGGGGTTCGGGTTCAAAGTCAAGTTTACAGGTGGTTCGCCACAGAGATTGTGCACAGTGTAGAGGGTTTTTAAAAATCCCGTTATTTTTTCTGCAACGTAGCCAGCATGTCCTTGTCCTGAAAATCCTTTAATAATAGTATAACACAATTCTCTGGCTATATTTTGATGCCTTACCATGTTTATTTAATCTGTGTCGCTCGTCTTAAATCAGATCGCTTTATTTCGCTGTCCCGATATATTCCTGAGCCTGCCACCGCGCTCAACATTGAATTTAAGCGTCAGGTTTACGTCTGTAGCTGTACAGTTAAGTTCTAGGGTTCTAAGCAAACATTTTCAAAATTTCTAAAAATATTTAAAAATTACCGTAGTCCTAGACAACTCTTATTACGATAATAGCCTATATAAATAACAACAGCATGTGCCGACAGGAAAGGCAATTTTGAAACTTCAACTAGACCCATGGTCATTTTTTTTACGACTGCTGTGGACAGGCGACCCCAATAAGACCAGGGGGAAAGCATAGAAACAACGCTATGCGACAGAGCAAGCCTGAAAGGGCCTTGGCAGTGAACATAAACCATTATCCCTCTTCCCTCCCCCCCCCCCGCTTCTTTGGAACAGTCGCCCCAACTGTAGCATCACACGACTCAAGCGATTGAATGGTGGTGGTATTAAATGTGTCGTTCCCATACTGAGTATTTTAGCAGCTGCATTGTAAAAGCATGGATAAATGCCTGTGTACATACTGGTGGCAACAGTTTATTATAATGTAGTTCATCATTAATGACATAGCGAAACTTGTATAATATAGTATTGTGCTGTTGAACCTGGAAACTCGAAAGCAGAGATCTGATTCATGATCCACATGACTCACGACGGGAAATGCAATGGAACTCGCTTAACATCTGACTGCGAGCCCAGATGTTTATAATGCAAACAACCCATGTGTGCTTCCTGAGAGCAAAGCCTAAATAAGTAAAAAAAAAAAAACCTTGCGAAGAAAAATCAACTCATTAAAATCGTAGTAAATCCTTTATTTGTTTCGTGTTCTTCATACATGTCGCAGTTCAAAATTTAACTATTGGATACAACAGTACACATTAAACACGGAATGAAAAAAAACTTAATGTCTTCACAAAAGCATAACATAACCATTATGGGCCTGGTGACAAGGAAATGAAATTCAAGAAAGAGAGAAAAAAAGAAACACACACTAAAAAAAAATCTTAACATGTTCTAAATCTTAAACCAGAAATAGCATAGGCCTAGTAAATTAAACTTGATGATGAAAATGATCTTGTCATCAATGTCTTGTTTTGCACATTTTCCTGGTTCAGTTTCAAAAGGTTAATATCTTGGAGAAAGTGCCCAAGGACGTCAACAAGCGCTTAAATTTATTAATAGACAACTAATCTTTTTAGCAACTCGGCATTGTTTACAGTCTTCATGGGCAAACATTACCGCTATGGCCCACGAAAAACACGAAATGACTGTCCTAGTTCGTACTGTGTAAAATCTATGACGTTACATGGACAGAGTAAACATAACATAAAAGCATCCCAGGACAAATATGATTTGAAAACGCTCTCGTTACCTGTAAACTTCAGGTATTATATAGGTTTTTACCAAATCCCTGTTAAAACTCCTATTAAAACTCATATGACTATTACACCCAATTCCGGTAAATATAAGAGGGATGCACTGACTATCCTATTTAGGAACTGACAATACACTTCCTGGAATACGTCATTTTTCATAGATGGTAAAAAGAGTGATTCAGAAACCAATTCATTATTCTCAGAAAACCTACAGACCATTTCCGGAACTAAAAAGAATTTAAGCTATGGATTTAGCACAGGCAAGAACATTTTAGTAAGTAAATGGAAATTAGTAATGTAATACCGTGATTTTAAAAGTATCCGTAAAGTAGGATCACATTGCTTATTGCATTGCACAGTAATGAGCAATAAAAAATGTTTTAAGAGGTACTCCTCAAATAAGGCTTATTCTCATACTGTCGGAGCGTTCTGTATGTGGTTTTTACCAATATCTGTTGCAGAAACTTGGTGTCTATTCACGCCCGACTGGTGTGTGTTGCAACAAATAATAACGGAGCTTTTCATATTTCCCCTTGGTGGGAATAAACCGATTAAAAAAAAAAAATCATCCCACAATTTCATGGAATTGGTTTTATATAATAAAGTCTGAAATGCAAAACTATTTAGATATATTTTACTATATAAATCGGATCATTTTCAATTAAACGTTTGCAAGGTCTTGGACCATAGAACGCTACGATAACACCATTTTCCACCCGTTACCAATTAGCGAAAAATGAAACATTCTGACACACGTGAACCTTACGGGATAGTCAGAGCAAGAAGCGCCCATCGGCAACTCGCGATCAGGCCACACGCCACAGCCATGTGCATACAGCCACGCATCAACCAACTTCCCTATTGAAACACAAGCTCTCAAGCAATGCCTTTCAACAAATAAATAATTCCTTCGCACACGAACGTCATGTTGAACTCTGTGTCCACGATGATTACGGAGGAAGAAATAAAGCGCATGATCATACAGACAGACATACCTTTGTCTAGAAAACCGAAAAAGCAATCAGGGAAAAAAATAAGAATAAACGAGTACGTGTGTCCCAGGGAATAACCACTCTAGAAATGTTCTGTATATGCTGAATCTGTGGGTTAAGAACAAGGATAAGCAATTCAAAGCCGCTATGCTTATGTCACGGAATAGCAAATTAGTTCTGAGAATTTAGAGGCTGGGCTAAAGTCAAGGTCTACGTAGACCATTCATGTGACCGTCTGTTTTGGAAGCGTCCAAAAGAAAGGGAGAACTTCATGTTAAGACCGATAAGTTTTACCCAACTTTACCAATAATACAGCTCTGTTACTCAATAAATTTCGAAATATTTCGCTTACATTTGAATCAAATGTCAGAATGTTTGATGGCTTCCAAAAAACATTTTCCCTGCATGTCCTTATAACGAAACTGTGCAAAGCATTGTCCTCCCCTGTCCTCCAAAAATGGTACAGTCGTACGCTCAAATTCCGAGAATTGAGCTCTTCTGATTCTTAGAACTGGGGTTCTTAGAAGTGGTGATGCAAGGAGTTTCTAGGAAAGCACTACCAGGTGATTTTTTTAAATTCTTTTTTTTTGGCTAAATTATTTGGCGCGAAGTTGTCCTTTCTGTAGCAGGTGGCTTAGCAGTTGTGGATGTTTATTGAAATGTATAACAAGGTGTTTTGGGAAAGTTTTGTATGTGTTGTTGTTGGTACTGAGTGGCCTGGCCATTGTCGGTACTCTGACGCATCTTCGTCGGTTTCTGATATTCCTGCTGCGGGGAGAAGGGGGTTTGCGGCAGTAGGGCTGTGAAAGGTCTCCTGTCACTTTCGGCTGACAGGCGAGAGCGCGGTGCTGCAGAATCATCTGCGCTCTATAGATTATACCAAAAAATCCGAATCTTCGTTTCTTGCAGTATTCTTGATTAGTTCAGCTTGTTCTCGCAGCCATGAATGCGTGCCAGAGCGCGTTATGTTGTGACTGATCTGTTTATCCCAACATACGAGATGCGCATAAAATGTTATATGAATGCTTGACTGGCATTGCCGCCTGCATCACTGCGCTTTGATGAATGTCCTAAGTTTGTGGACGTCTAGGACTTCCTAAGGTGTTTGCTAACTTCTCGCAAAGATGTCTATCTTTTTTGGGCAGTGTGTGTGACTCCTCTTTGGGTATGAAGCTACACGTTCAGAAGTCATTGACTCCTGTTGGGGGGAAAATGCGCTAACCGAGGATGCAATGTTAAGGCTGCAGATCGCTCGTAACTGCGTTACGGCCCTTTCAGCCATCCCTGGACTTAAACCGCTTTATCGACTGGTATATTTCAACTCAGTCATATGTCTGTGGGTTCTGGGGTGTCAAGGCAGAAAATAAATGTACGAAATGTGTTTATTTATGGTTAGACAGCGGTAACCAATGGCTATATTCCTGTTGCTCGTCGCTAGCAATGTATCATTATTTCTACTACAATAAACAGGCGCATCACAAATGCGTGTAGAAAAGTTTGCGCGTCGCTAACGATTAAATAACGGTGTGTTCATTTTAGGCGATTGGCAACACTTCAAAATATCAATTGGTGTTTTAACTTCAATAAATGTTGGGTTTTGTGTTCTGTACAGTCTTCGATCTACTTTCTCATCGTCTTTAGTATTAGTTCAGTACCCAGGCGAGACACACTTGATGGAAAGAAGCACCGTGATGTTGGACAAATGCCTACACGCTATTTCTGGAAGTGAGCTACCAGGTTTCAGACGTCAGTTAGATGGGGATCATTTTCAATTTACTCCAAACGCGAACTTGAGGACCAATTTTTTTTCCAGGAGCCAATGAGAAATAATACTTTCGCTGCAAAAACTATATCGCTCTTCATGAAAGAAAGAAAAAAAAAAATCAGTACCGCATGTAGTGTGGTATAGAAACTTAGAATTTGACCAAAAGGACTTTCCCGTAATAGAGACGGAAAGACGTCATGGATTATTAATTTAACATCATGCGAATAAAATTTTGTTGTAGATTTTTTTTCTTAATTGTAAAACATCTGTAGTCGTGGGCATCACTAGTGGAAATTACAGTTGAAAACCGTGTAGGCTACTTGACCGAATTCATATTTGGATAGCTGAGCAGCTGCGCTGTACTCGCCAGCAGATTTAATGGTACAGGACAGATAATTATATCAAAAGAACAAAATCTCTGGTGACTAATTCCAGTAGCCTACAGACTAGTAAATGTGTCCAAAACCCGTTTGAAACCAGATGAAAATTCCGCAGGAATTTCCGCAAGAGTGTGTGTTTGTTTTGTAGTAATTGTCAGTTATTTTAGTTTGTTATATTCTTTAAAAATGAGTAGGATAATCGGATAGAAGATGCATGGCTATTAAACTTCTTCAGCATTTCTTCCATGTTAAAAATAACACCTGCAGGTATAAGCACCGGGAAGTCCAAGTGTAGATGCCTTTTAAAAGTTGTTTTCGATACATTAATTAGGTTACACTTGACGTGTCACACAGGTTGTGTCAGTGGATTTTATGCGTGTTTTAAATATTAAGTTCAACACTGTTTGAAATAGGTGTGTGTGTGTGTGTGTGTGTGTGTGTGTGTGTGTGAGAGAGAGAGAGAGAGCTTACACTTAACACTATATAAATTAGTTTGCCATTCCAAAATCAAAAACTTCATACCGTTATTTGTCTTGTATTGCATTCTGACTTATGAAGAAATACAAGGTCTTTATTGCCATCTAGTGTCAGTCTATACTTTGCAGCCCATTGGGCACCTTACAGAACTTTAGTCTAATAAAGCACATTTTCGCAGCATATTCTCGATATTTTTTGGGGGGTGCGGGGAACAGAAGATTCGGCGATAACTTAAATCACTGCAGCGAATTCTAGTTCTCTGTATGTAAATACTGACGGTCGTGTACCCCAAGTCATAATCTTGTACCGAATATAGATTTGACAGTAATGCGTTATGGTTAGAATGACAGCAGTAAGTTCCAAAATGTTACTGATAAGTCCATTAAAGTCAGTTTTTTTATATAGTCAAGTCGTTAAAGCGATCGCATTTACTGAAATGATACTCAATGATCATTCTATCTGGAATTTGAACGTTGGCATATAGATGTACCACAATCGAGAACCGGGTTACCTGCTTAACAGCCGCTTCTTCTGTACAAACTTTCATTTGTTCATGAAATTTCCACCTAAAATTCAATCATACGTAATCTCCCATTAATTTAAACAGCCATGCTATGGGCGCAATCTATTAGCGTTTATTTTCATAAGTCGCGCTTCTCCAAATAAAAATAAGTAACTGGTGCATACGCAGGTCATCTACTTCTCTCAATACCGATAACTACTTGAACTCCAAGTGGACGCAGGTGTGTGAACTGATTATATAAACCGTAAACTGCTGTCTCAGTCTTCAGAAATTATTGCTGTCCCATTAAGGAGCGCTATAAGTGAATTATTGTTAGGAAACAGCGCCCCCCGCCGTGAGATCGCTACAAAAGTCATTTATGCATTTCCATTTTAACATTCAGCTTTATCAGAAATTTCATAATTACTGGAGAAGTTGAGAAGCAGCTTGCAGTCTTTTGGCTTTCACACCTAGTATTTACTGATAATTATACATTACTCACTTTCGATGAGGGGGAAACTCCTTATCTTAGGAAAGGCATGATTTATTTTGTTCCATTTCCTCATTTACAATCCACTGAACAGCAACTTGCCTAGACTGAAAACATTTCACAGTAGCCATTCTTACTCCATCCTATAGCAATGTCTTATTTTCTTGTTCCCTCCCACCCCCCCCAAAAAAAACAGCCTGTCACGTTCTTCGGAGTGTTCATACAGTTCTGATCCCATGGCTAATTTCTCCATGTGCATCTTCACAGATCTTGAGAAAATGGCCTGTGCAGCAGACAACTGCATCCAGTTCACCCGGCACGCCAGTGACGTCCTGCTCAACTTCAACCGGCTACGCAGCCGGAACATTCTCACTGACGTCACCATCCTTGTCAACAGACAGCAGTTCCGCGCCCATAAGACCGTTCTTATGGCATGCAGGTGAATATCCGTTGAATGTGGAATTTTGGCGTAATTTGAATACCACGTCCCTTTTTAGGGGGGCAATAGTTTGGTTACCGAATGATACTGACAAATGTTCTCTCTCTTTTCGAAGCCGGCTGTTTTACACTATATTCACGGACTCAGTCAAATGTAACCTGAGTGCCATAAGCCTGGACCCAAAGGTGGACCCAGAAGGTTTTGCGGTTCTGCTGGAGTTCATGTACACGTCATGTCTGTCACTGAAGGACAGTCTGATTGTGGCGACTTTGAACACTGCCATCTACCTGCAGATGGACCATGTTGTGGACACCTGCCACAGATTCATCAAATCCAGGTAGATATAGTGTGTGTGTGTGTGTGTGTGGTGCGTTTTGGTTTAATATAAATGCTGAAACCTGGTTCTCTGTATTCTCCAGGGACTCCACTGCTAAGCTGTCCAGAGAAGACATCCTGGCCAGTCCCCTGCTGTTATCTCAGGACGTACACGCCTACAGGGCTCACGAAGAGCAGAATTTACCCAGCCGCGTCGCCCCCTTCAGGGATGGGAGGCCCTACTGTCCCAGCATGTTTGGTAGTGTGAACACCCCCAGCAGCTCCTACCATCTCTACGGCCATCTTCCCGTCCAGGGCTTCTCCTTCCCATTAGGGAAGCTACCAGACACCAAAAGCTCCTTCCCAGACTTTCCAAAAGGGAGCGCCTTCCACCAGAAGCTCTCCTCGCCGTCCGACTGTGCCAGTGTCGCAGCAGTCGACTACCGCGCAATCACCACCGCTGCTCCTAGCGTCAGTCATCTAACATTCTACCCCTCGCAGGAGGTTACTAGAGAGGAGGAGGCCAGGAAAGAAACGCCAGGAGAAGCCCGATCATCTGGTATAAGTTTAGGCTTCAAGAGACCGAACTTCCCTGGATGCCAGGAGACAACCAGAGAGGTGTCCTCTATGGACCAACAGCAGCAGCAAGAAGAAGAAGAGATGGAGGAGGGAGAAGATAGGGATTTGGGTCACCTACACTACCCACAGAGCCTTCCCCCCAGCCGCCGCAAGGTCCCTGTGGGGAGCCCGCAGAGCCCACTAAAGTCCGACTGCCAGCCAAACTCGCCCACAGAGTCGAGCAGCAGCAAGAATGCCGCCCTTAGCCTCGGCCAGGCCCCTGGCTCCCCAACAGCTCCGGGCATGGCCGACCCCAAGGCCCGCAACTGGAAGAAATACAAGTACATCGTCCTCAACTCGGTCAACCAAGCCTCGAAGGAGAGCGGGGACAGTCCCAGGCCGGAGGCCCGATCGCCCGCCTACCCACCGACCGGCGAAGCTGAACACCCGGATCCACAGGCGAGCAAGGTGACGGAGCAGAGCCAGGAATCCCCAGCACCACAGGCTAGTCGCCTCAACAGCATCATCAACAGGTAAGCGAGCGGTTGTCTGCTGGCCCGACGGAAGCCTTAAAAGCCAAATATTACCACAGTACAAGTTTAGAGCAGGTGAATCGTCAATATATGAAAAGTTCTGGACTTGAGTTTAAGGTACTTTTCTGAGAGCGCCAGTGTAATCTGATCAGATTATAATCTGGCAAAATTATTCTTAATCTAATCCTATTAGCAAGATCTGGTGTGCCGGATTTTGTCACATACATGCTAACAACCCCCCCTCCCGCCAAAGGACCCATGAGGCGAGTCAGAGGGGCGACAGCTGCTCCTCACTCTACCCAGGACACCTAAAGTGCTCCTCTTGTGGCTCCTGCTCCCCCCAGCACCCAGAGGTGTGCATCCACACTCCCGTCTCCAGCTTCGGTGAGGAGATGTCGGAGCTGCACTCGGAGTACTCGGACTCCAGCTGCGGTACGTTACAACTGCAAGCAATTCAAAGTCTTTACTGTTGAGTAACACTGGATCTGTCTGTCCAAGATGTAATTTTATATATTTTTTTTGTTTTTTGTTTTTAAATAACAGAAAACTGCACATTCTTTTGCAACGAATGCAACTCTAAATTCACAGAGGAGGATTCCCTGAAACGGCACGTTCTCCAGGCGCACAGCGACAAGCCCTACAAGTGCGACCGCTGCCAGGCCGCCTTCCGCTACAAAGGGAATCTCGCCAGTCACAAAACCGTCCACACAGGTACGTTTGCAGGCGCTGTGACCGTCTGTAAGGTCGCCGGCAGCCTTTGCTTCCTGGTTCTCACGGCCCGTTCTTACACGTTCAGGAGAGAAGCCGTACCGCTGCAACATCTGCGGTGCTCAGTTCAACAGACCAGCCAACCTGAAGACCCACACTCGCATACACTCTGGAGAGAAGCCTTACAAGTGTGAGACATGTGGCGCCCGTTTCGTCCAGGTAAGCAGATACACCAGTCAATTTCCAGTCTGGATAACCCCCCCCCCCCCCCCCGATGCTAAATAGTTCTTGTACACCCCTTCCACTTGCACTAGATCTTAGTTAGATGTTCTCCTTAATTTAGGTCGCCCACCTCCGCGCTCACGTGCTGATCCACACGGGGGAGAAGCCTTACCCCTGCGATATCTGTGGGACGCGTTTCCGCCACCTACAGACGCTGAAAAGCCACCTGCGTATTCACACAGGAGAAAAGCCGTACCATGTAAGTACATCCTCCGCAGTACCCAATATTTTGACAGATCCCTTCCCCGCCAAAGCGATATGCCCCCCCACCCCCCCTACCTGAGTGTGAGCCTGTACCGCTTCTTTGTTCCCTACTATAACTTCACATTGCCGAGTCAACAAGTACAAATTGTAAACTGACAAGCACTAGTTGCCTCTAACCCAGCTAATGTTTCACTTCCATTTAGTGTGAGAAGTGCAACTTGCACTTTCGCCACAAGAGTCAACTGAGGTTGCACCTACGGCAAAAGCACGGCGCCATCACCAACACCAAAGTCCAGTATCGTATATCAACAGCCGATCTGCCCGGCGACCTTCCCAAAGTCTGCTGAGCAGAGCCTGGGGAGGGAAACCCCCACTTTGAAATATGAACCACGGACTGTTTTGTACACTTGTGAAATTGTGCCACAATTCGGGGGGGGGGGGGGGGGTGTCCATCTTGAATGGGTTTTCTACAAAGGAATGTAGAACCAAAAATGGTTTGGTCACGTGTGAAGTGTACTTGTAAAATGTATATTTTGTGTATATGTCTAGTTGGGAGTTATGCTTTTAAAAAAAAAATAGTCTTATTTTGATGTGTGAATGGTGGGGGATATGGATGAAATGGACTTCAATATCCAGTGAGGATGAAGCGTTTTATATCAAGACAAGGTTTCTTTCAGAGCTGACCGAAAAAGTGAGATGTTTGACTGAAGGCCGGTCCTTTTACCCCCCCCCCTCCCAAGGATAAACGTTCAAGCTAATTTTACACTCTGAGACTGACTGGGGGAAGCGTAGTGAAGTTGGGTTTTATGAAAAGCTATAATATATATATGTATGCACAGTTTGTTTGTTTTTTTTTTTTTTTAACCATGTCTATACAGGTACAAGCTAAGGAGCTTCATGAATGTGGCATAACAGACTCATTCAGAGATGACTTAAAGCTCTGCTGGCAGAGTGGCTTCCAGAAATCTCTTCTGTAAACAGGACACATTGTTCCAGCCACGTTCCCCATGTACACGTGTGACGTTTCTTGCCAAGTGAAAAGTTTAGTCGTCAGTTTTGAAGTCAAGGTAGACGAAGTGTCCGGACCCTTTGTAAATACACTGTGTGCTGATGGTGCCTTTTCTTCAAAGCAACCATAGTTCTAAAAGTTCCATTCAGTTTAAAACTGCATTAAGATGGTTTCCCCTTCAGCCCATCCATCTGCTAAATGCACAAATTCATGACACTGCTGGAGCTGTACATTTCCAGGAACTATGCGGGGAGTGAATTTTTGTAAACTGCATTAAGCTTATTGTAAAATAGATGTATGAATGTAAAATAAAACTGAATTTCTATGTAATGTGTTGCATGTTAGTTGTTTAAAGAACAGGTACTGAACGAGTCGATGATGAAATCTGTTTCATTACAGCGTTTACCCTCCCATAAGTTTCAGGACTTGGGTAAAACTCCAGTGAACGCGGAATACAAATCCATCAAATGGGAGACGGACCTTAGATACATTCAGTGTTTATACCCATTAGTCTGGAATTAAGCTTATACATTCCCAAAGACACAAGGGATTTCTGGTCACAAGCTGCATTTCCAGATGCATGTGCAACTTGTCATATGTACACTTAACATCTCCAAGAGCTGAAATGCTCTGCTAGACATATAGGCTACTACGGACGAAGTCCTTATTGTGCCGTTAATTCTGAGTAAACTCGCGGACGCTGCATTCGATCGTCACATGTGGAATATCCTTAAACGCTCGATGGGCGCCTCCCTACACATTCCGATCTAGACGCCTCTGAGGTTGTCGCTCAACTTCACTTCCTTGACTGTACCTTGCACTTTTTTAGTTACATTTTGTGCCCATTTTGGATAACGTGCAGAAGCAACACCACTGTTTTCTAAAGTACGTTTCCTCTAATTATTCTGCCGAAACTAAACCTTCTGGAGAAATATAATAGATATCCTAAAAAGGATGTTCATTGTAATAAATCCTGCTTACGCGCAAAAAGTAGACAAACTGTTCTGAAAATTGTTGCTTCATTTCGGACATTCTCGGCATCATTTTCAGTAAGTATTAAATGTCATTTCCCATGAAGTCCAGTTTCCTAACCTGTTGTCCAACTGAAGAGCCCATCAATAATCTTACAGTTGCCAGGGTGGCTTACCGAACTTTCCACATAGCCTACAAGCACCTGTTGTGCAATACATCTTTTTATCCAGGATTTGCAAACTCTCACGCATCTGGCGTGACACTCGCACATCAGAATCTCACGCAAGAGGCAAACCTAAATTCGGCTACATTAAAAGCGTTGGGGCAGCTGGAATACCCTACAGAGTATTTATAAGATATTAAAACTGTTACATACGTATAACTGCGCATGCATGTGTGCGCAGTCTTGTCTCGAATTGACAATCTCACGACAGCCAGTTGAGCAAAGCTGGCAACCCTCTGCTTTATCATGCAAACAGAGCAGCTTAATTCAAGCTAAAACTCGGCGCTTAAAGTGATCAGAATAAGTACTACTACTTACGCGGATACAGATTCTTTATTACGAATTGTGAAAATACAATAAAAGCGTTAAGGGCAGCGTTTTAAATGACTTATGTCAGGTTGTGCGCCGCCTCCTCGTTCGCTCCCTTTTCCAGCTCAGCCTGAAATTCCGGAAAGTCGTATATCAGCGTGTCATTGAGATCGGCCGGTCCCAGTCTCCAGTGAAACTCTTTCCGAGTTGAGATCTAAAGGGAAACAACCGCTTGTGAAACCTAGTGGGTGCTTTTTTAACTTTAGTTTTCCTGCCAATGGAATAAAATCCGGTTTTATCCACCTCGTTATCTGAAAAATCCTCAAAAGACGAGTCGCGCGCATAGACTGTACCGACATCATCATCATCTTCTCCATCTATCTGAAAGGAGACTCACAGATTACGATCACAATTTTTTCCATTGTTTTATCAAACTGGGGTTAGTTTATATGCTTTTCAAAACTAGGAAACAAAATACTGGCCTATAGAATAATGAAGCCGTGGTTTGAAGCACTTGAAGCGGCTGCAAAGTTTGGGTACATTTTGCTGTAATTTATTTAATTTCGCAATAAGGACAGCGCACCGTGTTCCAATTGAGGGGGTGCGGGGAAGCAATGTGATGAAAGCTAAATCAACCTAATTTAAAAGCACTCCGCTGTTACGAAAAATTCAGAGTTAAAGCTAAAGAAAACGCAATGGAATCACTTACCTCGTTATCAGAAAGCACATTGTCAGCCGGTCCTTCTCTATAGTCCGTTTTTAATTCCTCGGAAGTGGAGTTATTCTGTAAACAATAACATAAAAGTTAAAAATAGCTCACAGCCAGCGGACTTGGTCAGAATTAATTAAGCCTTCATAGGAAGGGAATAATTTATATTTATATGCCTATATGAATACGAATTTGTTTTGCTTACCATAATGCTGTCAGGTCCAGGTTCCGGCATTTCAAAAATAACACGTGCGATCAAACCTCTGTAGACATGATATATACACTAAACTCAAACGTTTGCCATTTTAAATTGGCTGACAGACTTCAAAGTGAAACAACGATCCCTTTATATCCTCACTTCTGCCACCAGTAACTCAGACTTTGTATTATTTCGTCTTACGTCGTCTTTAGTTGGCTGCTGGAGAAAAACGAAAAGTTTTCTAGATTTAGGTGGGCTTACCAGTAATTCTGCACAGCAGCGTTTCCTAATAGTGGTTAATGGTTACGGTGACCTTTGACCTTGTGAGTTTAGATTTGTCAGCTGGTCATTGATAATCTCATTAGGACTAGACTTACGTAGATATGATGTAACAGCCTATTCTAAACACGTCTTCAACTTAAAAGTCACATACTAGTATTTTCAAGTCTATTTAACCCAGTAAAGTCCACAAGAATGGATAACGAAGAGCACCAATCGTATTATAAAAAAAGAATTACAGCTGGATCTATTTTTAATCCTATATTTTACAATGAGAATCCTCAACGAGTCTGCAGGATAATGAAAAGTTCAATCTCGGATTACTTCAGCAAAAACACAAAGTAACATAGATATAGTTTCATGTTTGGTTCATTTAAGTGCTAATAAAACTAATTTAGTCACCTCCCAACTGGTTGCATACAATCACCATAACATTTTCTGAAAACCTTAAATAAGTCTAATTTGTTAATCTTCATTAACTTCGTCCTACCTTTTGCAATGCAATTCCTGAAATAGGCCAAAATCACTATAGCCAGGCACTAGATTAATGACAAAAATGGACTAAGCAACACATACAACATACATACCTCTTACAAAACCACATTTACAATCACACCAATTTATTCTGTTCTGTGGGTTAATTGTTCTATATGCAGATTTGTTTCTTGTTGTTTAAAGTTATTTTTATGCAACTATAACACTGAACCAGGCAAATGGTAATGAAAAAAATGTTTATTTCAAACCTTTAAACAAATGATGGAAACAATTAACACAAACAAAAACATTCCCCATGACTCCAAAAAGTATGACAACACTTACTTAACATAACAAAATTAGGAGCTTCCGTTTATAACTAAAATTAATCCCATACAGAGTTATAAACTTTTGATTAGACCTGCTGAAGGAAAAAGAAATCTATTTTTATTTTAATCTTTTTGAGGGCAAAGAAAAATCTATTTTTATTTTGATCTTTTTTGAGGGCAAAGAAAAATCTATTTTTATTGTAACCTTTTTGAGGGGGAAAAAAAAGTAAAATTCTCTCAATTGTCTCATCGCACTTCTTGCAGAGGTAGTTCTCAGCCTCCTATCAGGGGGATTTTTGAATAGGAAGACATTAGAGAGATCAAATTATATCAAGTAGGAACTATACTCAGTGTGCTATCAACAGGCTTCACGCCTGTTGGGGCAACTGGATAATGCAAAGATAAAACAACAAACATTCCTCAGAAGTTATTCTTTGCCCCTAGTGTTGTCAAACTCAAAACAGAGTCACTGGAGATGCGAGTTCAGCTGCAACAGACAGCCAGCAGAGGGCAGCATGTCACTGTTTCTGCTGCATGGCTTCTTTGCGCGCAGCGTCCTGCAGCAGCTGCGTGTCCACCTCATCCGCAGGGAGCTGCACGTAGCGCACCACTGAGCCACGGATGAAGCAGTTCTTCACGGACAACTGATGAACGGGGAAAAACAAGTTAAAATCTATCAGACAGACTTTCATGAAGCAAAAGTGTGCTTGATGGCATACAAATCTTAGTTCTTAGTCACTATGAACCAGCTGTACCTTGCATCATTAAAATTTAGAATGAACTACTTTACCAATTCCATTGTACAGAAAGGCAAAGGAATCATTTATGTCGCACATTAACCTGTCTGGCAGACTTGTAAGTCACTTTTAAGTCTGAACAGTCAAGCGCTGTCTGGTTTCATGTACATGTTACCAAGATTTCCAAATTACAGTTTCAGTAATGCATCATACACTTGGAAATAGTGTTTTAACCATATCACTATTAATATTCAAAATATTACTATTATTAAAATTTCTCTAAAGTATTTTTTTAAAGTCAGTATAGAAAGTCAGAATGAATTATGATTATTATGATTTATTCACAATTTTCCCCAACTTAATACAAAAAAATGTGAAATTTTGAATTTGAGGAAATATAGACTAAATATCCAAGTGCCTGAAGTGTAAACATATTCCAAGTATTCAATTAGATTGAACGGAAATGCTTAACTGAACAAAATAAGACATTATATAACATTTTTTCAGGGCTGTTTTGTTCTTCTGCCGAACTGTTCCACGTGAAACAGAAAAAGAACACAAACTGACTAAATACGAGTGCTTGAACCGTAATATATATATATATATATATATATATATATATATATATTTCAAGTATTTAGTAACCAAGTTGTTCAAAAGTTAAAAGTATGGAGGTGAATGATACATTATCAGCCCATTATTGACTTTCTTTTATTTGAATTTTTTTAAACACGCCTGCTGCGATGTATGCTATATAATGTTATTTTGTTAATTCTGCTGTAAGAGAATGTCCCTCTTGTTATTAATACAGGAATTAATGAATACATTCATTTACTTACCATTTCAACAAAAAGATACGACAACCTTGTAACCAGCATTTCACAAGAGAAATAACCGATAATGCCACAACAAAACTCACCATATGGGGATACTTCTCTGGATCTGTCACACTTATGTCTGTTAGTTTAATATTCAGGTACTGTAAAGGGGAAAAAATAGGAATTGCAATGAACTATCCATTAATGTGCATTACTGTTGAATTACATAAATGCATTTTTACACCAATGAACCACAACATTATGGCTACCTCCATGTGAAACAATGCTGACCATCTCGTAAAAACGGTGGAAGTCTAGGGCAGCCGTGGCGAATACCGACAGTGATCCGAGGAGAGAACCACAAAGCACTGCCACGGTGTCGGGCAGCGAGGACTCTCCACAATCCTCGCAGTATCGCAGATACTCTGATCCAGTTGTCTAGCTAAAACACTTTGGCCGTACTCAGTCACTCCGACATTTACCAATACCCATTTCTTCTGCATTCATCACGTCAACTACCAGTACCAAATGTTAGCTCACCTATATGGCTATATCCCAGACCTTGACACGCGCCAATTTTCTACATAGTCAATGTTATTCGCTCCACGTGGCGGTGGTGATAATGTTTTGGCTCATCGGTGAACATTGTGTGCCCATTTTAAAATCAGTGAGACTCTTTAGAAAAGCCCTTAAGAAACGTATATAACCGCACCTGATCAACTGAGTGTAATGTCCCACATATGCTGCAAAGAATCAGATGGGGGGAGGAGTCAGACATGGCATTAAGGATAAAGGTTTCAAATATTACATTTAGTCCAAATCCTTTGGATACCACCACGTAAAGCACAGAAATCCTAACCTTAGGTCGTTTTTTAGTTCAACGACAACGTCTTTTCCCACCAACGACTTGAAAAATGAGTAGAACAGCTGCAATGGAAATTGAAGAAAACATGAAATACATTTCCCGGAATATTTTAAATCATAATTCACTTTTAAAAAGATCACTTTTATCAAAAGCACACTAAACGCATTATTCGACGATTTTATCCCATGCAATCACGTTTTAAATATGCGAAAAACTGCATATATAAATTAGACACTCGGAAATATATCCCACTACTCGATAACCGGTCGGCATTAAATATAAGCTTCCAAGAGCTTCAGAAAAATAAAAAGGGATAAACGACGTAAATCAAAAACAAAAAGGCATATTACCATCTTCAGATAGAACGCTGCTAACGACAGACATACGCTCCTTCCGCTTTGGGGGAACAACCAGGGCGCGTGTGGAAAACGTCATAAAATAGCGCCAAGCACTAGTGCCTGATTATAACCAGCCAAGGTTTCTATGCTGTGTTGTTACTTGTTATAATAAAGGAGGGGGGGAAATGAGGAACGGTTCCCCTATAGACAATTTGAAATTGCCAACGTAAAAGAAACTGTTATCTCCCACTCAAAAAAATATGAACTGATAAATCCTACTTTAAAATATTTTAAGCCGCGTATATATTTCACCAATTACAGTTCTTATCAATATCATTTTAAAAATTAGCTGGTTACTAGCAACCATAGAAACATGACATTTTGAAGAGTGTGACATCTTTTCTACCTATTTTTTAATACAGGCCAAATGATTAGCCATAATCCATCCAGGGGCGCCAGAAGCATTTTGAATGGGGGGATACACACTGGCATAAAACTAAAATTTTATGTTAAATGTGTGTGCGTGTGTGTGTGTGTGTGTGTGTGTGTGGGGGGGGGGGTCCAAACGAATAATAATGTGAGATTTAATGGCGGCGACACCCATGAATCCATCCGTCCATTCAATTTCTGAAAGGATTGGAGCTACGGCCCCAAGGTGGGGAACAGCCCAGGTTGGGGGGTCAACCCATCGCAGGGCACATTCACACACCATTCAATCAGACAGTCACACCTACGGGCAATTTAGTAACTCAAATTAACCTCAGCATGTTCTTGGACTGTGGGGGAAAATCAGAGTACGAGGAAAAAAAAAACCCACGACAACAATTAAGGATAGAACATGTAAACTCCACACACATATAGCCAGAGCAGGGAATCAAACCCTAGTCCGAGACTTGTCAGACAACCGTGCTAACCACAGCGCCATAACATACAACAGAAATATATTTGAATAACAACTAACAAGTACCGTTAAACTAACAGCAGATGGCTCCATTTGCAAAGGAATGTATGAAACATACTACTAAACGCCGTATGTTCCCTTTAATCGTTTACGTGCCCCTAACCAAAATTTCCTCAAGAAACTGCATGGTTTTCTGTCTTGACTTTGACAGTGACACGCACAACATTAAAAATACGCTATATGGGGCCAGTTCTGTGTGAGGGTCCACACAAGCACTGTAAGCTGGTCAGAGTTAGTGGTACCCATGGCTGCAACAGAGAAAGCAGCTTTATTCAAGATAGCTGGCCTGACTGAACAAAATATTCCTAATCCAAGTTAATTAGCATGGTGAGCATTGTTAAGGACTCTCGATCAACTTGTGCTTTGTTTAATCTGGTGCATGTTCACTTACTGTACCACATAAATGCCATAGGAAAACCAGATTACTTAATTGTCCATAAACACTGGAAGGTGTCAAATGTATAAAAGTGTCATCACATTTCCAACTAAATTACCCTGGTCAGGGTCATTGGGTGCCTGCAGTCCATCCCAGATGGCACAGAAATCTGGGGCAATCTCTGGATGGCCAGTCCATCACAGAGCATATGTATGCACACAATGAAACCAAGTTAGCATGCTAAGGTCTCAGTCCTCAGCAGTGGGCCGGCACATCTAATCTTGAGAAATTCTTAGTCATTTTAGCATACACAATATTAGGGACCACATTCATGTTACGCTGACAAGGTAAACATGCTTAAATGTAGGATTTGTTTTTAACTGATGTCTGTATCGGTTCAAAATGACACTGGGCTAATTATGCACATTGTATGTATATATAACTAGATTCTGTTAGAATGACAACAGCGTATTCCCCAGATGACAGTACACTGTCGGAACAAATGAGCAGAGTAAGAAAGCTATTACAACAGGCATTGAGGTAACTAAAAAAATAATTTAGTCTGGCGTAATTCTATGTTTGAAACCTTCCATGTCAGGTGGTACAGATCAGGTCAGATTATGGAGCATGCACTGGTGCAGTACATTGCCACACCCCCCAAACAACCCCCCCCCCCCCCCCCCCCCCAAGGCTGACACATGGTCCAGTCCCACCCTCCAGAAATGATTTTCATGGCTTTGGAAAAGAATATTCATTTGTATAACTTTTATCTCACCCAAAGACTAATGTTTTGTTGATGGACATTAGTGCTTGTTCTATACTATAGTTTTTCTCACATGGCCCTGATATTGTCTGTATTATGCAAATGTTATATTGTAGAACAGGAAAAAAAAACACTTTTCTCTTTATATGATCACACTGATTGCAATCTGCTCCTGTCATGAGAAAGGCACGGCTGTGGTTGGACAAGTTTCCTGAGTAGACAGAGCTCTGTTTGTATACGTGATCAAATCTTGCTTACTTTGAATAAACCTGCTCCAAGCAGGTTTGAGCTTATGGATTGGTTGCTGTGAGAACCAAGAATTTTGAAGAACTGAAAGATTCAGGATGTTGTAAAATCCTCAACAATCGGCATAACTTGTTATGCTGATTTTGCTGCTACATAGCACTGCTGCTTTGATTTTTGTGTAACTTGCCTCAAAATGGAATAAGGTGTAGATCATCATCCATATAATGTTTTTACATTTTGACGTCTCATATTCACAAGGTCAAGTGTTGTCAGCAGTCATCCTTCCCTCTCCTGCCAGAGTGGCATAGCTTCAATTCTGATGCAATTTATATCAAAATTTGATCGATTCTAATTACTCTCCTTTATGATGTGTTTGCAAAGTTTGAAAAAGATACATAAAAAACTTTATGAGCTATCAGGCTAATACATACCAAACTGCCATTCTCTTTGCTATCACTATGTAAAGTTGCTTCAATTTCAGTGTGATTACTGTCAATATTCAATAAAACATCCACCAAATACTGTGCATTACCACATTATTATTATACAGAAAATGTGTCTGCAGTATATATATTTCACCTGTTATAATATTAACCAAGTGAAAAGAAATCCTTGGTAGACTCAATTGAAAATGTGGCTCTAACTGGTCCGATTCATGTATCAGACTTCGTAGTGCACACTGTCATTTTGCTTATCATGTCTTGAGTCAGTACTCAGGCTGGTTAATTATATTTTATAGAACTGTTGATTTAGTCTTTAGAAGCCAGGTAACATATCCAAATTACCCAAATGAAACAACTACAAAGTTATCATGTATAAACACAACACATACTGTATATATACACACCTGCTAAGAAATCACACAAGGCAGAAGGGAAAAGGTATATTTTACACATTCAGGTAATATTTCTTTTAAGTTCTTCCTCATTTAAAAATATAAACATTCAAGTTTAACAAACTGGTCCTTTTTCATCCTCAAATGTTTTTTCTTTCATGGCTTTGACAGAGACACACACAATGTTTTTTTTTTTTTTAAAAAAAAAGCACTATTTGGGGTCAGTTCAGTGCAGTGGGAGGTGTGGTGTGGACGGGCACACACCAAAACTGGGCACGGTGGTACCCACGGCTGGAATGGCGTCCAACAGCAGCTCTAAATACAAAAGTGCCAAAAGAGCCGTGTGCAAACGGCCCTAACCTTCTCCTGATGACACGCTGGCACTCCGCTCTGCTCCACGCTCATCAGAGAGCCATATGTGTCAAAGTGGAGTTTGTCAGGAGCTGGAGGCGGGCAGGACGGGCACAATCAAGCCCCTTAGTTTTATATTTGGTTCTTCGTTATATTGCCAGTCAAGCAGAATGTTGATATGCTGCCAGTTTTAATGTGATCCACACACACACACGCACACGCGCACACACACACACGCACACGCACACACACACACACACACACACACACTCTGCTATTCTCTATAAGCTGCCTCTGACACTGTTATTACCGAAGCCCTCGGTCTCAGAAATACCAGGCTGATCTACGACAAAGTCTACAATGTTTAAACTCTAAAGGGAATCTGGTTTTTTGATATAGGTCCGCAGGCAGGACAATGTTGTTCCCATAGCAGAGGAAGAGCATGGTGTATATGCATGCACCACACGCGGACACACACGCGGACACACACGCGGACACACACGCGGACACACACGCGGACACACACGCGGACACACACACGCTCATACACACGCATCACAACATCACGTGCCCCACACATCCCACAGAGGGATGCGAGTTGATGTGCGTGCGGGGCAATAGGATGGTGAGAGCATCTACCCCTCCGTTTCGAGGATCCTCTTCACGTCTGCAAACACCTGAGGGAGCAGAGACGGAAGGTTTTAGGATCGACGGGGTTTGGAGAGTCATGGGATCACAAAGGCACGGCTGCACTCACCTCCTCCACGCTGCGAGAAGCGTCCACCGTTCGCACCTTCCCCTGCTTCGAGTACTGGTTAATGATTGGCCGTGTAGACGTCAGATAGGTCTGGATCCTATGACACAGACAGGCTGCAGTCAGATGGACATGCTTGGTGTGGATGTGTGTGTGTGTGTAACAGACCACTGAAATGCAGGCGGCACAGAGACCCCGCAGGGGGCAGGGCGAGTGCGACTGACTGCAGGAGTGGTTACCGTTTTTCCAGACTCTCCCTGTTGTCATCTGTGCGCCCGCTGTTCTTCCCGCGCTCCAAACACCTGTTGACACACACCTGTAGACACACGGCACCAGTCTTTCAAAGTCCGCTGGCTCCCTAATCGGCCAGCATTACACAGTATATGGCAGTGGTTTTCAACCGGTGGGTCGCGACCCAAAATTGGACACAGAACCATTTTCAGATTGTTTGGTTAAAAAAATCATTTTGAAAAATCATCGTGATGTCGGACTTTTGTGGGCAGGAACGATGCACAGCGCCGTCCTGGAAATCATTTGCTTTGTTCGACCATCAGATCCCCCCAATGGTGAATTAAACAAAAAAAATGCAAACATAAATCTTAGGGTCATGACTTAATGACTGAGGAATGATGTGGACTAAACCAGCTAAGAAAAACTGGTCTACATGAATTCTTTTAAAAAACCTCCTTCCAAGGAACATCCTCACCATTCTATAACGGTTTTTTCTTTTGCACTTTTCCTCTCATCCTTCCATCCACCAGCCCTCAATTACCTCATTGCTGCAGTCAAAGAACAGAATGAATCTGACATCAGCCTTGCCCTCCATGTCCTTCTCCCAGCCCTGCAGGTTATCCTTATTACGGGGAAAGCCATCAATCAGGAAGTTGTACTTCTCTTGGTCTTGCTGCATGATCTTTTCCATGGCCTAGGAGCCGAAGAAACGAATATATTTAGACCGATGAAAGGGAATCGCTGAGCTCTTCAAGAAAAATGGCTGCCACGCCATTATCTTCACCAGTTGAACGGTTCTGTTCATTTCTGTGCGTCTACTCTACACACTGAATAATAACATACCAGTTTTGTTAGTGTAAGCGGTAAACGTGAATCATATGTTTCCTCTGTGCTGTTACATACCTGACATTGTGTTTACTGTAAGGGTGGGGATGATTTTAGTTCTATGGTTCATGGCTGATTACACTCATCCTATCCTCAGTCATCTCAGCAAGAATGTGAGACATTCTTTATTCTTTTGTTGTTGTTTTTTCTGATTTGCAGTTAATTGCTTAACCGAAACTTGGTGATTCAAGGGAAATGCATATTTTACTGGAAGAGAATGAGGTCATTTCCTCACCTGAAGCTATGGCCATACAGTACATGGGACCAGTTTTGATGCATGTGCAACACTAATGCAATACAAATTCAATGTTCAACTCCTCAGATGCCTTCTAACTTTTCCCGACATAGAATATCTCTGCATTAACCATTTATTCATCAATCTGTGTGGCTATTCGTATTAAACATTTGTATAGTGCTTTGGGCCAACTTTGTTGGAATAAGCACTATATAAAAATATATTAATTGCGACGAAATGTACCGTCAAGGCCAGGGGGGGCGGTGCGGGTTTTTGGGATGACCTCTCGATCAGCCAATAACAGTGGGTCCCCAGGACTGGAGCTGAAAACCTCTGCTTTATTATTGGCTGACTGAGAGGTCATCCCAAAAACCTGCACCGGCCCTCCATGGATTAGGTGCCCTACCACTAGCCTAGGATAACCTTGTTGCCGATGTACCTGCTTCAGTAGTTTGATGGTGATCTCCACAGGGACGATCTTGCCGTCCTTGATATAGCTATCAATCAGCTGGCCAACCTCTGAACCCTCACGGCTCCTCTCCTCCCGCAGAAGGTCCCCGGCCGACAGGTGGATGTAATTGAAATTCTTAAAGAGACGGTTTCAAGGCTTGAAGGTACATCAAATGTGCTGAACTCCTAGACCAACTTAAGTCACTGACAGGAGCATGCAGTAAAAAGCTGAGCATTTTCTTTCTTTTGTAATGGTAGAGGCAATCTGATCCATTCAAAAGATCATCACACGTGGTTGCTGGTATCTATGTACGTGCATGTGCAAATTAATAGAGAACTTTGGATCCTTTCCTCCAATGTGTCACACCATACTGGCCACATACGACGGATTGGCTACGGCTTGCCTATTGCCAGCCTGGCAGCTTCAAGAAGAGAGAGACCCTGGTCTGTGACTCAGTTCCAGTCTGATATAATTACTGCGTTCACCTTCAAAAACACAAAAACCTTAACCATCAGTCAGAGACAGGGACCATATAACTGCTGTTAAGGATAAGGAATGAAAGATATAGATGTATAAGAACTCGTTAAGTCAAATTTCCACTAAAATTCAGCTGACCTAAAACCACATTTATTCATTTTATTAAAAATTATGTCATTCCTACACACTTTTCTACGCAAAACAGCACACAACATGCACACCGAAAAATAATTCTTTATCTCCACCCCATACCTGAACGATTTTGGCACACTGGGTGCCCTTCCCTGCTCCGGGACCCCCCAACACGAACACCACCTGCGGTTTCATCGCTGCCGACACCCGACACAAGACGCCAGCAAACGTAAAGCATCCAGCAGAAAGGCGCGACGCGACAAATGAAAGCCGGCCCCGAAGGACTATCCTGAAATAGTCGGAAGGAAGACCATAAACCAGGTTACTGCGTGTCAACGAGGAAATGCGACAGTTCCAACATCCGTTTACGTCACCACGAATATAACCAATAGGCAGCGAGAACAGCGGGGCTCTCGCGCAGATGTAGCCCTTTATCTACCTACCTTTCATCGCTTTCACACGCCCCTGGAGGCACGGGCGCTCCGCCTTTCGTGCTCTTCCTGATCGCTCAAATGTTCGCTCATCTCGCCAAACTACTCATACAATTCAGTGGAAAAAATCCAGAAACCTTGGGGGCACTGCGGTCCAATAACACTTTAGTGGCGATTCTGAGACAGGGCACGAGTATAAGTATTTAACACATTTGAAATAAATCTCACTATTAAATACTTCCTTGTTAAGCAATTACCAGGATACGCGTTTAGAAGACTAATGGATAGAGCTGGTTTACATATTTTATTCTGTAAAAAATGTCTATCGACTAGCGAGGATTCACGATAAACAATATCCGCGCCTGTTATATACCATAAAAAAACAGAGTTAAGTTAATACAACTAAAGCAGACATCCACCCATTCGTTCACCCACCGACACACAAATACACACTTTCCCTAATCAGGGACAAGGGGGTAAATTAAACATTAAGTTGTGAAAACAATGTCTTTGAAAATCTCAATAAATAGAAACACTTTAAATAGAAATGTTTTATTCCTCATTTATACACATTATGACCTCAGAACACATTCATACTTTAAAAATGTTTCTTCCCAAATATACAGACAAAAAAAAAAAACTAGGTTTTGAGAGTCAGGAAACCTAAGGGAGGGGCTACTGGAATGTAGTGTGGGGGGGCAACTACCAGACCCAGTCTTTTTGCAGTACTTGCAGTGGGTGTGGCATCTGCTAAATTGCTCCTCACTCATATTCCCGCAGGACTGACAGGCTTTGTGTCCCTTGCCCGCAGTCCCCACCTCCTCCAGCCCCTCACCACCACGTCTTCTCCTTCCCTCACAGTACGAATCCTCCAAACCAAGGCCACTTCTCCTCATCGAGATGTCCGCTCCTTAATCCCATGCTCCCACCACCACCCCCCCTCCCCCCCGCTCTTTTCAGCAGGGCCACTTCAGGCACGGCTGGGATTGGGCGAGGGCCCTCCCTCGTAACCGTACAGGAAGGTGGCAACGATGACCAGCAAGGTGCCCAGGAAGAAGACACTGCAAGAAGACACAGGGAGACAGAAGAAAAACAACTCAAGAAGGGCAGAGATGCAGGTCTTCTCTGTCCGTCTTCCATCTGCAATTACTCAAAATGCATTAAAGATAACGTTGCCTAGTCAGTCAATCCGTCAACGGTCAATCCGTTTTAAGTTGCTTAATATAAAGGTTTGGTGGTAAATATGAACTAACAGGAAGTGTCTTCTCCTTCAAAGAACATTAGCCGTACAGTAACTTTCTAGGAAGAAAAAAAAAAAAAAACAAGAGAAAAAACGCACACTACAAGGTACACAAGTTCATGATTAACAGAGTAAACCTTTCCAGAAATTAATTTCACATTCATTTCGCAACCCAGGTATGGAGCTATATTGTACATCTTGTGACAGGATCCTTGATTCAGATCCTGTTTGCATTAAGGAGCTGGCAGGTGAGAATCGATGCCTGAACAATGTTCCTGCCGTTCATAAACTCCGGGATGTCAGGAGTGTCACAGGGAGTTGCCCCTCCAGTCATGTTAGATATTGATTTAGCGAGTCAGAGGGCAAACCACTACTTGTTACAGCACGTGTACACCAAAGATTGGTTCATGAACTGAACCACCCCCCCCATTCTGATAGCATTAACTAAATATGAGCAGAAAAACAAACGACCTATTTGGAAATCGCAGTCAGTACGGGCAGTCCCCAGGTCGTGAATGGAATCCACTCCCTCCACTAAAGTCTGTCTAAGGCAAATTTGAGGTCGGTTAGGAATAATAATACAGTAATAAAAGTATCTGCATACAGAACCATACTGTACCTTGAATCTACGAACCACTGAAGCCGTTCAATGTTTTCACCAGCATCACAAAGTCATGCGTGCGTTTATTATTATGAACCCCGAATTGAACCTAAATTTTTTATATAATAGGCTTTCTGGCAGTCAGTCTAAGTGCGAGTTGCCCATAAGTCAGTCATTCTTAACTCAGTGGTTTTCTGCGTACCTCTACCTGCGCGCACGTGTATGTTTACCTGGTAGGATCAAAGTCCTCCAACCAGAAGTATGAAATGACAGTGGACAGGATGATGGAGAGTGACGTGGCGAAGCCCTTCAGGATGTTGTCTGCATACTTGATAACAGCAGCAATTACCAGCCCCCCTAGAGCCTTGGGGAGGAGAGGGAGAGAAAGGCATTTCACACACCTCCACCTCAAGTGGGGTCTTACCAAGCAAGGTTTTTCCTACCTAGAGTTAACACTGTAATCAGCGTCATATGGTACCATGACGGTGATCATAAACTCGGTAAATAGACTTACTGGTTTGTCTGTACGCATTGGCATGAAAGGCGGCGTATCTGCATGGAAATCTAACGATGCAAACTAAGAGCTACCCTTTGATAGATAAGAGGTAAACAATACCCACCCCACCAGGCACAGTTAATCGTCAAGCACCCCTCCCCTTGGCAAGTTTAATCTACCCCTGGCAAAGGGCCACAATGGACTGGCACTAAGTATTGATATAAAAAACTTCATTTCATTTAATTTGTATCAGATTTTTTAAAAAAAAGGAAAAAAATGGTGCTATCACCCATTCCAGTTACTTAGTCAAAGGAAGGCTGTTATATGAGCTACATTTTGGTGAAAGGGTGGTTTGAATGTGTTTTTGGAGAAAGGGTGGGTCTTGCACTCATTTTAACTTGAAAGCCCGCATTTAAACCTGCCCAGAGCAGGTTAGGCATACGGCGTAAATTATCACCACAAAATAGCCATCTAAAACTAAGCTACAATGTGTAGTATGCAAATCTCAGATGTAAGCCTCAAGAGAGCTGGCAAAGCCAGTAAAACCACTTTGTAGTTTAACCTTCAGGTTGGGAGAACCTGATAGGGCTTCTGTAAGCAAATATGTGAGAAGGAGAGCGATATCTGCAGCCAGACACAAACGTCACTCACCTGCAGTGCAACGACCATCCAGGTGATCTTGTTGTAGCCCTGGAACATTCCAGACTCCTTCACCCTCTCGCCATCGTAAACAAACATCCCCATCAGTCCAAACACCAAACCAAACAACCCTGAAGGGAAAGATACTATGCTGTTAATCACAGTCTGAGTTAAGGAGGAGAACAGTGCGTGTGTGTGTTTTTGTAATTATTACATCGTGGGGACCAGATTTCTGCACAATGTGATAAAAACCTGCACTTTATTGGTCCCCACAAGGACCGGTCAGGTCAGGTTGGGGAGCACGCACTGTTAGAGTGAGTTGCTGCACCCACCACACAACAAAAAACCTTGGGACGCCAGTTGGCGACCCCCCCGAGGCCGACACGCAGTCCAGTCCCACCCTCCGCAAATGACGGTCTAGCTGCTGGGGTTACGTGGGCGTCCCCTTGGCCTGGTCCAGCCGCTCGGGTCCTCAGCAGTGAGGATCCTGTGAGCCGGATCACGCTCAGGGAAACGCGCCACATGGCCATAACGCCGTAACTGATGCTCCCTCACAACTCAAGTAATGGATAACCTCAGTTCTATAAAAATCTGCGAATGCCATCAAAAAAAAAACCAAAACAAAAAAATAGCCAAAAGTCCTATATTTACTTGGTTAAAGTCCTCATAGTTGGGATTAGGATTAGAGTTAGAAATGAATGGAGTGTCCCCATAAAGATATGAATATGTGGACTGTGTGTGCACATGTGTGTGTGCGTGCACGTGTGTCAAGAAGCAGGCATTTGGATACAAACTACTCAAGTGCTAAATGACAGTGGTCCAGTATAACTAAATAAGCTTCCTTAATGCACAGTAACTGACTAGAAGCCTGTTTCGCACATAACCATAAGTCTATTGAACATAACTGCACTGCAGGGTGTTAAAAGGAACACAGAAAGCAATGAAAAACAATACAAATTGATGGAAATAAGCCACAAAACACAACAGTGGGGGACAATGCAGAGAGGGAGATGCAAGATAAACAGGCAGACAGAGACAAAACCCAGACGCAAACACAGAGACGAAGGCAGACAGGCATGAATGATACGACAAGCGAGGGCAGCAGGCGTGATGAAATGCAAGGCCAGAGAAATGCGCAATCAGACGAACCCAGCTGGATGTTGCGGACCCAGACGCTCTGCTTGCTCTCTTTCAGGATCTTCTCGAAGTAGACGCCCGCAAAGCCACTGGAGAAGCAGGCAACCAGTACGGACACGACCCCCGCTAGCTGGGAGCCGGCGGACAGCTGCTTCTGATCAGGGGCCGAGGACTCCGAGGGCCACTACAGGCGGACACGAGACACTGCAGTCACCGGCGAGCAGGGAATGGAGGGATTGCAGAAGCTGCCGAACCAGTACGGACCTGCACGAGTGCCACCCCAGCCATGAGGATGAGCAGCGAGAGCCACTGGTATACACTCAGCCGGCGGCCCAGCATGGAGACAGAGAACAGGGCTGTGGTTAGGATTTTCAGCTGGTACGTCACCTGGAGAAGACGGGGGGGGGGAGAGAACAGAGAATGAACACCTACACTCATATCAAAAGACAGGGGAGAAATGTCCACTGGCCTGGGGAACGCCTATAAGCAGACACACCCTCCCACAAACGATGACTGATACACACGGGTGAGGTTCCTTGTGCTGTATTGTGCCTCACGCCTTCATACCTGGTAGGTGGCTGCATCCAGGTTGGATAGAGCGACATATAGCAGGTTGTTCTGCAAGGTGTAGATGCCTGAAGGGATGGCCAACTTCAGTGTCTCCATGCGCTTCTTCAAGATCTCTTCTGTGAGCACGCTATTCAGCGCCCTGACGCTGTAACCTGAGACATAAACATGAGGAAATGTGGTCAATGCTGCACCAGGCAAGGCTGATGATTCCTTGCTATTCATAGGTTAACAATAGTTTGTGTCACATCATTTGAGATGCAGCAATAGAACGTTGACCCACATACAAAATGGATTAGCACTGAAAATAAAATTCAAAATAAAAAAAACACGTACAAACTAACTAGAAAATAAGCCAAATAAAATTCCTTCACAGCATTCTGGAGCATCAACTCCCATCTCCCTCATCAGACAAGCCCCTCACTACTTAAAAGTGAAGACTGACTGGCTTCAGCCTGGTACAGCAATGTGACGAGAACCTGAACCTGACGAGAACCTGAATTTATCAAAGGCGGTTCTTCGTGCTTGTATGTATAGTATTCTAGTGAGCAATCAAACAATCAAGCAGCTGAACCACACATGCAACTCACTGTGGTCCTTGAAGACGAGTAGGACACAGGTGAGTATCTTGAGCAGTTCAGCAATCACCACAGCTGAGGAGGCCAGGTATCGTGGTCCGTCGCCAGGCAGAGTGCGTGAGTAGCGCATGGTCAGCACCAGTGAGGTGGTCTGCAGCACCAGCACCCCCAAGGACAGGTACTTCAGCTGAGGTGACGCCATCGCTGGACAGCGGGGCTTCACTGCAGCAGGGAAGGGGTCCTCGGACGTCACAGAGTCGGGATGCTGAAAGGAGACACTGCGGTCAGAAGGAGCATCAAGCAGAAGATCCTACAGTGAATCTGAATTACATCCTGTAAAACAGCGTTTCCCAATCCAGTCCTTGGGGATCGCCTGACGGTCCACATATTTGCTCCTACCGGGAACTCATCCTACCGGAGAAACATGCCAAACTTGCCAAACACGCACCTTGTCACGCAACATTCATCTTGCACAGTGACGGCGTTCACTATACAAAAGGAGTGAAGCAAGGAAACCCAAAGGGGGGGAAAAGGGTCGAACGCCCACAGGGCGGATGAATGCGAAGGGGATGGAGAGGTTTGCTGGACACACTGGGCCCCTTGTGGAGCCCAGCCGGTGGTTCAGAAGCCACACAATCCCACTCGTTGTCCGTCAAAGAGCCCCCTCCGCACCCCCACAAACAACCCCTGCTTTCTCCACATAAGCCATCCCTAAGAAAAAAACCACTCACATACCGTGACATCGACCCAGCACACGAACAGCTTGAAAAGTTTGCTTCCCCCCCCCCCCCCATACATTTATTTAATATTATAGCATTCCTGAATGCATCTTTTGAAATGTCACAATCTAGTTTGTTGGCTTTAAACCATGGACTGAGCAAGTCAAGGTTTAAAATGCAACAATTCCAATGTATTTCAACTACACTTGCATTTGTGGCAAATAAAGTTGCAGTTCGATTCAAGCGGGTTGAGGAGGATAAGCTTGCTGAAAGCAGGCATGCTAATACGGAATGCAGAAAAGCCAAAAGTTACACAGAGGCACACATATGCAACGCACAGGTCCACCGAGGCAGAGGACAGCGAGCTCG